>NC_053439.1:36488548-37166389 GCF_007990345.1 Gossypium hirsutum | reverse complement strand
TCCAAAGTTTTCATTACCATTAACTTAGTTAATTCTTTTCTTTGTTTGTTTGGTTTAGTTTTAATTATAGTTAGAATTTATCTTATTAATCTAAGATTAGATAAAAGTGAATAGTTTATAGAAATTAGTTCTCATGAGAATAATATCATATTACTTGAGAGTCATGTACATTTTTGTTTACAAATTCAATTGTTAAGTATATTTAGGAGCTAATTTTAATAATTTAAAACTAAACCTTACCATTAAAAAGGTAAATTCAACCTTTAGAGCTTTTCAATTCGTAATTGAAAAAAATATATTAACATTCGACATTTAATTTCTTTTCATTAATTAATAATTAAAAATTACAAAATAAATTTAAACTTTATTATTCATAGTAGATTAAACTTTTTTTTATAATATTTTAATTATTAAAATCATTTTAATTATGTTAATTTATATTAATTGCATAAAAAGTTTAAAAATTAGTTTTATTTTGTAAATTTGTAATATTATCTACTGTCTCCCGTATCCTTTTGTAATTGATATCAGAGCGTCAGTATAATGATATTTGGAGAAATAATATCGTAGTATTCATTGTAAGTTCTTATCCCTTGTTTTCAGTTCTATTTATTTCATGTTTGTTTATCTTAAAACCCATATATTTGTTATTTTGTCTTACAATAGTCTATTAAATGAAAACAATATTTCAACTCTTAGTAAGGGTTTTAATAGTTTAGTAGATATTACTTCTATATATTTTCATAAGTTATATAATAAAGTAAGTAGAATAGAACAACAAATAAATAATTTAGGAGAAGTTACAGAATTAAATTTGAACAATGAATCTAAAGAAAACTTACACTACACCAAAACAGGTTTTTAGCGGCGTTTTTTAGGCCTTTAGCGCCGCTAAAAGTATTTGCGGCGCTTTTGAAAGAGCTGCAAAAAATGCCGCTGATGTTAATGCCGCTAAAGGTCATGTTCTTTAGCGGCGCTTTTCCCGAAAACGCCGCTAAAGGCCATGTTCTTTAGCGACGCTTCTCCCACAAACGCCGCTATTGTTTGGTGGCCTTTAGCGGCGCTTTTTTAAAAACGCCACTAATTTTGGGATTTTTGTGAAATTTAATTTTTCATATTTTCAGTCATCCTGTAGCAACAAATCAAAAGCAACCCAATCTAAACCAGCCAAAAGCAATAAATCTATATAATATTTCAAATTAAATGAATAAAATAATATTATTATCAATAAATAAAATATAATTCATATTATTTTTACAAAAATGTTAAAAGTTAAAATGATAAAAATATTTATACAATACACTATGACGGCGAATGTTGCGATTGCTGAAACATCTTCATCATATTCGTATTTTCTTCTAGACATTTTATCTGCAATACACATAAAATAGTTGAAAAGTTAGTAACTAATTACAACAATAACAACACATATAAAGTAGTTGAAATAAAACAGCACATATAAAATAGTTGAAAAGTTATGTATTATGTATGTTATTAATTATTGTATTTACTTTGTACGTTATGGAATGATATATTTTACAATGATTAAGTTATGTAAATAATATGAGTTATTAAGTTATGCATATATATAAGTTATTAAGTTATGTAAGTTATTGTGTGAGTTATGATATAACTTATTAAGTTATGTGAGTTGTTAATTATTGTATTTAATTTGTAAGTTATGGAATGATATATTTTAAAATTATTAAGTTATGTAAATTATGTGAGTTGTTAAATTATTAAGTTATGTAAGTTATTATGTGAATTATATAAGTTATTAAGTTATATGGTATGACATATATATATGTATTATGTAAATTATGTGAGTTGTTAAGTTGTTAAGTTATTTAAGTTATTATGTGAATTATATAAGTTATTAAGTTGGACATTTTTTTTAAGAAAACTAATTAGGGAAACATAGGAATAAATACCTTATATTTCCTCAATTTCGAAGCAAATCCTGGAAAAAAAAGACAAAAGTACATTACTACCGAAAAAATAGAAGTAAGAATAACAAAACAGAAGGCAACAGAAGTAAATTTGGCTAATAAACAGAAGACAAAAGTGAACAACAACTACAACCTAAATGAGAAAGCAGTATGCGCAAACAAGTTCATATGAACAAATATTAGAGCCATAGTCATTCGGGCCTACAATGCAACAAGGCAACAAGCCATAGTCATTTGCAGACATGGCATGAATTATAGCGATTAAAAGACAAGGCATGAATTATAGCAGAATGACAAATTGAAAGACAAGGCATTTGCAGACATGCAATATATCCCACAAAAATGGTGCAAATGATCTTGTAATGGAAAAAATATTTCAAAGTAATAGAAATAATTGAAATATGAGACTAAAATAATTGTTTCGTTGAGTTGTCGAATTATAATTTCTAATGAAAATAAAATCGAAATATTATTCTCATTTAATTGCGAAAGTCAAAAATACGATTAAAATCGAAATATTATTCTCATTTAACGGTATTAACTATTTAAATTAGTTAATGATATTGTAAAATTAGATGATTAAATTGTAAAATTTCAAATTTAAACGACCAAATTAAAAACAGAAACTGACCTAACTTTTAAAAATTTCTTATAATCCACCTTCTAGAAATGAATAACAGATTGGTCCTTTTTTTCTAAAATGGCAATAAGCATTGCAGATAGACTCACAATTGTATCCATACTACTTTAGGCAATTCAACAATCGCTAAGACTGCTTTATTATTAAGAATATTGACTGAACATAATACTCAATAGTTCTTGCAATATTGGGATTATATATGATGATAGCACATTCCATACCTTCCAGTCCTTAAAGTCGAATCTGAACACAAAATGGCTGTAAGCAGCCTCACCACTTGCTATGGACGAGGCAGCAGGGGCATTTTTAGGTGCTGAAAGAAAACAGTAAATGAGACAATTGCATTATCAAGGTATAATGCTAAGTGAATTGTCTGTCGATTGTCTTGATATATACTTACAGACAATATGAGAACCAGATCCATGCACCACTATTTCGACTCTTCCATCTTTAACTAAGAATGAAAGAGAAAATAAATTCTCCACAGTCTGTGCAAATGAACTTCTATTCAAGATAAAACTTTCAAGTTTCACTTGTCTCTTTCTCCTTAAAATTTCAAACATCACTGCCATATTCCTGTCAGTATCAGTTTGCTCTTCAGCACCAGTTTCATCAACCTGTTGAGCACAACAACAACTCTTTGTCAACAATGGTTGTTAAAAGAGTAGACAGACACAATGCAAATTATGAGTGCTAAGCTTATGGTACCAAACAATATACATTGAACCACACAACATTAAACACTGCACATCAGGATCATGACCCTGTTTTGTTTTTTTTTTTTTTTGGTTCTATTTGGGAAAGGATCATGAACTTCTATTTAAGAGTGGTCTCAAAAAAGGAAGAAGAAATGAACCATACGAACAAAAATGGGAAATAATTTAAGTATTCTTCCCAAAAACCAACATCAAATACTTGCAAAAAGGAACAAAATCTGGAAAAATAGCTATCTTTTTCAACAAAAAAACATAAAATTTAAGCAAACTGCAAGAAAGAAAAAACAAAAACATGAACTTTAAGCAAATGGGTAATTAAGAAAACAGCAAAAGAACAAGTTTTTAACAAAAGTTGGGATAAAAAAACATACCCAAAACACAAAAAAAAACCGGGAAATGGGATTTTGATGATCAGCAGCTGTGATAGTAAATCTTCAGCCGCATCTTGTTCAAAGTTACCCTATTGCTCTGCTATCTCTTACAAACTCTTCTGTGATTTTTGTTTTTTTGGTTCTTTCTCTCTCCAAATGAGTTTCTTAGCATTATATTCTTAGATTTGACAAAGAGACACAATGAGAGAGAGAGAAAGTAAAAAAAAAAGAGCAAAGTAAACAAAGAAAGTTATTTATGAATAAAGATTGGAGTTTTTTTGCCACACTGTAAATAAGTCTGCTAGGCTGATTCCTTCACAAGAGATGGACTTAACAGAAGTTGCCAATGTATTGGCTAAGCCTAACAATGCCTCCGCATCGGCTACTTGTTCACGTGGCTTCGAAACTACAAGCACGAAAAAGAGAAGCACCAAAATTAATTACAATAATAAATATATATTTCTTTATGACCAATGTGAGTCTATCTGCAACACCTTTGTAGATTAAATTCTTTCAAATTTTCCACATAAAAAAGAAATGAACAAAGGCTACTAAGTTAATTAAACTAAAACCTAGAAAATCTCAAACAAATTCAACTAATTAACGCTTAACGGACTTCCTTTAAGAAGTTAAAAGAAATGTGATAATTTATGAAAATGTTGAATATTTAAAAAGCTATTCAAGAACAACAAAATGAGACGTAACAAGTAAATGAAAACAAATTCTCTAAAACTTAAAGGAAAAGCAAAGGGAAACCTTGTTGATGTAAGTTGTCGACTTCATTAATGATTATGTTAAATTTATTAGAATCCGCGTTCGATATTTCTTCCCTTGCATCTGCACCGCCAAAAATTCAAGTTAGAAAAAGCAATAATTTAGCTCAAATCTGGAAAGAAAATTAAAAAAAAACTAGTGAAATGAGATTAATATCCTTTCAGGAAAAGAAGAAGAAGAAAAATAATAATAACCGCTTATTTTGGTCATCACGGCAAGGTATTTGGAGCGAAGAACCCTCCTATCTGTCGCATCCTCTTCTCGATTCGGTTGATTCGACTCAACATTCGCCGACTCATCTCGGGCCACTCCCGCCACCTTGGTTCGAACCGGTTCAGCAGATGCATCACCCTTATTTGTTTGTTTTTCTTTCTTTACATTTCTCCTCATAATTTCGAAGAATTTGAGTCTAAAAAGAATAAAAAAAACTAACGAACAGACCAAAACCCTAGACAAAGAAATTAGCAACGGAAGAAGATTTTGTAAATCAACAGTAAAAAGAGAGAGAGAGAGAGAGAGAGAGAGATGGAGAAGAAAAAAAGAACAGAAAATTATTACAGTTTAAAACATTTTAATTTCTCCCTCCCATTCTTTCTTTTCGATACTCACTTTCCCGCTACTAATTTTTCAGTACTCTCTTATATATAGATATATAAACTGAGAACAGAACTTTGTGGTGTTTGTTCCTTAGCGCCGCTAATGACCATATTTAGCGGCGTTTTTACCTTAGTGCCGCAAAACCCATTAAATTCGTAGCCAAAAATTGCATCGTTTTGTCTTTATTATTAAGAACATTTTTCGGTGTTTTTTAGTAGCGCCACTAATGCCCAGCCAAAACGACACTGTTTTACGAAAACTGAGAACAAAACTTTGCGGCGTTTTTTCCTTAGCGCCGCTAATGACCACCTTTAGCGGCATTTTTCCCTTAGCGCCGCAAAACCCATTAAAGTCACAGCCAAAAACTGCATCGTTTTGTCTTCATTATTAAGAATTTTTTGTGGCGTTTTTTAGTAGCGCCACTAATGCCCAGCCAAAACGACACCATTTTACGAAAACTGAGAACAAAACTTTGCGGCGTTTTTTCCTTAGCGCCGCTAATGACCACCTTTAGCGGCGTTTTTCCCTTAGAGCCGTAAAACCCATTAAATTCACAGCCAAAAATTGCACCGTTTTGTCTTCATTATTAAGAATTTTTTGCGGCGTTTTTTAGTAGCGCCACTAATGCCCAGGCAAAATGACACCATTTTATGAAAACTGAGAACAGAACTTTGCGGCGTTTTTTCCTTAGCGCCGCTAATGACCACCTTTAGCGGCGTTTTTACCTTAGCGCCGCAAAACCCATTAAATTCGCAGCCAAAAACTGCACTGTTTTGTCTTCATTATTAAGAATATTTTGTGGCGTTTTTAACAAAAACGCCACTAGTACATTAAATTTTCTATTGAAACGGTGCCATTTTGGCAAATTTTAATGCATAGTTTTGTTTAGGTAATATTTATAAAAATTAGATAAAATTATCAATTTTAGTTTTTTAAGTAGTATTTATAAAAATTTTAGTGTTTTTATTTCTTTTTAATTTTTTAATTTTATTTTTATTTTTTATAATTTTTACAATTTTTTACAATTTTTACAATTTTAAATTATTATATTCAAATTATTATATATTGCATATCAATTTTAAATTAGTAATCTTTACAATTTATTATTATCTCTTTTACAATTATATAAAGAACTTATTTAATATATAAATTAAAAAGTACTAATTAATCCAAATCTTAAACCCTAACCTGACCCCAAATCCCTAACCCTAACCCCTAAACTTTATTTAATATGTAAATTAAAAAGCACTAATTAATCTAAACCCTAAATCCTAAACCTGACCCCAAATCCCTAACCCCTAAACTTTATTTAATATATAAATTAAAAAATAGTAATTAATCTAAACCCTAAACCATAACCCAATCCTGAATCCCTAACCCTTAACCCCTAACCCCTAACCCCTAAACCTTATTTAATATATAATTAAAATACACTAATTAATCTAAACCCTAAACTCTAACCTAACACCGAATTTATAAACCCTAAATCCCTAACTCTTAACATCTAACCCCTAACCTAACCCCTAACCCCTAACCCTTAACCCATAAACCTTAAATCACATTAACCCTTAAACCAGAATCCCTAATCCATAATCCCTAATTCTATAATCTATAAAACTTAAAATTGTAACTCCTAAACCGATCTTAAATCCTAAATTAACCATATATATACCCTAAACCATATTTATTAAACCCTAAACTATAATGATAATTAAATTATTTTTAACAAATATTTTTCTATGTTTTTTATTTCAATTTATTTCTACGTGTCATTATTTCAAATTAATCCATTTTAACAAATATTCATTTAAAATTAAATTGAATTTTAATTAATATAAATAAACAAATTAAATAGTAATTAATTCAATATTTTAAAATTAATACTATCTCTTTTACGATTAAATAAGAAATTATTTAATATATAAACTAAAAAAATCAGTAATGTATCCAAAAAGCTTTAAAATTATTTTAAATAATAGTATATTAATTTTTCTATTTTTAACAAATATTTTAAATTATTTTAAATCCCTGAGCATTAGCGGCGCTTACTTAAAAATGCCACTAAATCCCCGAAAGCTCAGAAAACGGCGTCGTTGGGCTTAGGTATTTTTGTGGCGCTTTCCCAAAAACGCCGCTAAAGACCTGAGCATTAGCGGCGCTTACCTAAAAACGCTACTAAATCCCCAAAAGCTCAGAAGACAGCGTCGTTAGGCTTAGATTTTTTTGTGGCGCTTTCTCAAAAACGCCGCTAAAGCCCTGAACATTAGCGGCGCTTTCTTAAAAACACCGCAAAATCCCCGAAAGCTCCGAAAACGGCGCCGTTGGGCTTAGGTATTTTGCGGCGCTTTCTGGAAAACGCCGCTAATGCTTATTTTTAGTGGCGTTTTCCATGAGTCGCCGCTAATGATCGATCTTTAGCGGCGTTTGTTATCCAACCGCCGCTAAAAACACCGCTAAAGACCTGAGCATTAGCGGCGCTTACCTAAAAACGCTACTAAATCCCCAAAAGCTCAGAAGACAGCGTCGTTAGGCTTAGATTTTTTTGTGGCGCTTTCTCAAAAACGCCGCTAAAGCCCTGAACATTAGCGGCGCTTTCTTAAAAACACCGCAAAATCCCCGAAAGCTCCGAAAACGGCGCCGTTGGGCTTAGGTATTTTGCGGCGCTTTCTGGAAAACGCCGCTAATGCTTATTTTTAGTGGTGTTTTCCATGAGTCGCCACTAATGATCGATCTTTAGCGGCGTTTGTTATCCAACCGCCGCTAAAAACGCCGCTAAGAGCCTATTTTGGTGTAGTGTTATCTGAAGTTAATAATAAATTAGAACAAGTTCTTATTAATAAAAATATAGAACAAGAAATAGATTTAGGACCTTTATATTATCGAAATAGTAACATAATATTAACTTTGTCAGAAGAAGAAGAAACTTCCTTTGAAGAATCGTCTTCTAAAAACAAAAGACATAAAAGTTTGAAAAACAGAAAAGAAAATATACTTATCAACAAAAATATGATTTCCAATCCTAAAAACAACTTATAGAACTTTGGAAGAATAAATTTACTAAGACATCTGATGAAAATGAAAGAATAGAATATCTAAAACTAATAGAACAACTTTATGAAAAACGTAAAAATTTGTTTACATTATTTAATTATCATTATATGTTAAACTATGACACTACAGACAATAGTAGTAGTTCTAATAATTCTGATAATTCTACAAAATTAGAAGACATAAATGTTACAAGTTACAAATCTGATGAAGAAAATACTTCAACAGATGAAGAAGAAAATATAGAAATACTAGAACCAATGGATATTGATCAAACAGATTATAATCCTCGTGGGAAAAAAAATTAAGCTAGATCTTCAAAAATATGATTATTTAAGATCTTTTCATAAAAACTATGAACAAGTTGAAATTACAACTAAAATTTTTGGTAATCAAATCGAAAATACCGCTACTAATGAAATAAAATCTAAAAATTTAGGAGAATCATCTACTCAACCAATCCCACATAGAATAGATGATCTAAATAAAAGAAATGTTGCCCAAGGAAGAATATATTTAGATCTAACTAATATTCCTATAGCAGACTATGAAAAAACTATAGA
Organism: Gossypium hirsutum; assembly: GCF_007990345.1. Classification (NCBI taxonomy): domain Eukaryota; kingdom Viridiplantae; phylum Streptophyta; class Magnoliopsida; order Malvales; family Malvaceae; genus Gossypium; species Gossypium hirsutum. The sequence continues at coordinate 37,157,731 of NC_053439.1, read as the reverse complement.
TGATTGGGCACAATCTATGACTATAGTTGTTAACAATAACATAACAATAACATATGGTCAAAAGAAAATGTTTTAAACTACTTTGTTGGAACATTTCAAGGAGATGGTTTACAATTCCTAAGAAGATGGGAAGAATCAGAAAAAGGAAAAGAACAGAAAGGGCAGTTAATCAACCAGATTGGAATTCCCGAAGATTTATTAAAAGGGTTAACTTTTATTCTAAAAACAAAATTTTATGGATATACTGATAAAAAAGATCAGGATTGTCTGTCTAGTTATGTATTGTCAAAAATTAAATTATGTGACATCAGATACTTAGAAGAATTTTCTAAAAAAATTCTTCATGAATATCAAAAACTAAAAAATATAAATATAAATTTATGGAAAACCAATATTTTTATAAATTACCACAACCATGGGATGTGATTTGTATAAAAAAGTACGATTCTTATTTAGAAAAGCACAATAAAATAGCTGGTGTAGAATAAAAAGTATAGATTCTATAGGAAATAGAATTAATTTTGCAAAAGAAAGAATAACTATGCATTGTTTACAAAGTAAGGCCTCTAAGCAAGTTAAGCATAAATTAAGTAATAAGCATTGTACAAAAATTCTAGAAAATGAATGAGAATTTGGATGTAAATCAGTACATCCGAATACTTTAAAAACATAAAAAGAAAAAGAAAAGATATAAGTTAGTTAGATGGAAACCAGGAAATAAGAAAAATTTTGGTTATAATAAAAAGAAAAGATTTATTAGAAGAAAAAATTCTAAAAAACCTAAAAAACAAATATGGAAGTGTTTTATATGTGATGAAGAAGGTCATATAGCACCAAATTGTCCTAATAAAGGAAACAGTGCAAGAAAAATGATTAAAACACTTGAAGAACAAGATTTAGAAATATGTTTAAAAGAGGAAATAAATTCTGAAGAACGGATTCTGATACAAAAGAAGAATAATATATATTTATGTTTAATATAGGAAGTAGTTCTAATCATTAGTTAGCAGAAATTCCTAAGAATGAACAACAAGATATAAAATTAGGAAATATAATTGGAGAAGAAAAAGACTTTTATGATGAAATGATAGAAAAAATTAATAAAAACTTTACACCACCAAGAAAAGAACAAATTAAACAACTTGAAACAAGTCATTGATTGTTTAAAATATTATAAAATAATTTTGGTGAAGAACCATTAAAATTATGACAAAATAGCCCTAGATATTGTGATATTAAATTAGAAAATCTCAATAAAATTATTACAGTTAAACCAATGATCTATACTAAACAAGATATAGATGGATCTGACATACAAATTAAAGAATTATTAGAAAAAGGATTAATAGAAAAAAAATAATAGTTCACATTCTAGTCCAGCCTTTATGGTTAGAAATCATGCCGAAATAAAAAGAGGAAAAGCGAGAATAGTTATTAATTATAAAATATTAAATCAAAATATTATTTTTATGATTATTTTATTCCAAAAAAGGATGTTTTAATTAATAAAGCTAAACAAACAAAATATTTTAGTAAATTTGACTGTAAATCAGGATTTTGGCAAATCATGCTAATAGAAGAGTCCAAGCCTTTGACAGCTTTTAATGCACCTAATGGACATTACCAATGGAAAGTAATGTCATTTGGATTATGTAATGCACTACAAATCCTTCAAATATGGATGGATTCTATATTTAATAAATATAAATTTTGTGTAGTTTATATAGATGATATTTTGATATTTTCAGACACATTAGAATTACATAGAAAATATTTAAATATCATTTCTCAAGAATTCATAAAACATGGAATCATACTAAGTCCTAAGAAAATAGAGCTAGAAAAAACAGAAATAGAATTCTTAGAATTAAAATTATCTGCAGATGGCCTTAAACTACAAGATCATATTATAGTAAAAATAAAAGAATTTCCTGAAAAAATTGAAGATAAAAAGTAGCTTCAACAAATTTTAGGAATTATTAATTTGGAAGAAATTTCTTTCTTAACTTATCTGAAAAAATAGGTAGGTTATATGAAAAATTTAAAAAAAAACCCCTTTATCTGGTCTAAAACAGACTCGGAAATCATAAAAAATCTAAAATCTGAAATTAATCAAATTTCAAAAATTTATTTACCTAAACAGGGTGATAAATTAATTTTAGAAACAGACGCTTCACAAAATCATTGGGGTTGTATTTTAAAAACTAGAACAATAAATAATGAAGAATTAATATGTGGATATAGTTCGGGAAAATTTAAACCGAATGAAATTAATTATGTCATATATGAAAAAGAATTATTAGCAATAAAGAAAGGAATAAAAAAAATTTTCTTATATATTTAACACCTGAAAAATTTATTATAAAAACTGATAATCAGACAATTAAACATTTCCTCACTAATAAAAGTTTGGAAATTGTACCCAAAAGAATTAGATGGTATAATGAATTATGTACATTTAATTTTAAAGTTTTATATGTAAAAGGAACTGATAATATTATTGTTGATTATCTTAGCAGGCCAAATGGACAGAGGTAAACAACCTCTAGAAAAAGCCGGTGAATGGACTACTATTCATAAAAGGCCCAATAAAGGGAACACTTTCAAATCAATAAATCCTAATCAAGGATTTATGACAATACCTTCTCAAGTATCTCTTTATCTTAACCAAGGATATTACATTCCATATCTAATAGTAAGACAAGCAGTTGGAACTCAATTATCATTTACACTACAACCGGTAAGTCAATTACCTTGGTCTCAAGATCCGAATTCAGCATATCAAGTCAGTTATGCTGAAATCATAAAAGGAGCAGAAAAGTTTTGTGCATCAGAAAATTTGTTGAAACCACAACAAATTCAAGAAATAAAATATTTTTATAATTCAGGCTTAACATCAGAATTATATAATTTTATTAATGAAATATGAAAAACCCATATTATTGAGCAAATAGCTAATTTTAGGAGAGCACTTACTAAGCTTTCACAATTTTTAGTTTAAAAAACAACTAAAGAACAAGAAGCTCATGATTTATTATTAAAATCTATTTTATATCGAGATTGGGAAGAACTAGAAATTAGTTATTTAGATATTAAGGAGATAAACAATCTTCTTGATATATTTCAGTATTTTATTAATAAATGAACAAATAACTCGGTTATAAAAAAATGTTTAGGCTACGTTTATGTAATAATGTTAGGAATATTCTACCCGTAGAAATATTTACAAAAATAAATGGAGCCATTTGCAACCAACAAGCTCAATTTCAAAAAGCCTTTTTAGATTACTTTCTACAAGCTTATGTTTTCACAAATTATTTAAATGAAAAATTACTTATTATAAAGTTTAGAATTGACCATGAACCATTTGATATAAACAGTATTGAATGAGTTTTCTTAAAGAAATAACAGTTCAAAATTTTTCTTTCCATTTATTAAAAGATTTTTCTGCATTTATTAAAACTATGTTATTACGTATGGTATATGAAGATGTTTTTTATTATTATTTTCATCTTAAAATCAACAGTCTTATTGGTATAGCTGAAAAAGAAAAATTTTACCAGTCATATCAAATTTGGATCATTAAAAAAATGATTGGAGATCCCAACCTTTTAGCAACTAAAGAGGAGAGAACACTTGACAATAAAATATTGACAAGTGTTACAATAATCCCAGTTATTATTAGATGCAAACATGAATAGATTTAATGATCAAAGCCCAATATTTACTTCAGCAAAAAACTTATAGTCTCTGGACTAATGGAAGAAGAATATTGGCATATGATATTGGAGACGGATACACTTAGGATGATAGAAATAAAGAATGTGTTGAACTATTAAAAAAGATAGCTCGCATGGAGATTGATGATTTTCCATCACACATAATAGAAGAAACCAAGAATAAAATTGAAACTCACCTAGACTGTCAATCGATTCATTACACCTAGATGAAATTGAAGAAATGAATCTAGATAATATTTAGGAAGGATAAAAGCCAATTGGAAGAAACTAATAAAAATATCAAGGAAACAACATGGGAAAGCAACATCCATGTCTAGACAAAAAAGGAAGCAACTTGGGAAAACAACATACAGGTTCAGACAAAAAAGGAAGCAACGTAGAAGCAACCATGTCATAAATCATCAAATCAATGATGAGATATCATCCATAGTAGAAAAACTGTGCGGGATTCAAAGAAAATTAAATAGAGTTCAAGAATTTTCTTATAAATAAAGATGAATGAAGCCTAAGGAAGACATCGAAGTTAGTTTAGAAAATCTTTCTTTATTCACTTCTCATTCACTAACCTATCTTCATATCTACTTTTATCACCAATCTCTCTTTGTGAAAAACATTTTCCTTATTACTAGTTTTATTTTGTAAATTTGTAATATTATCTACTGTTTTCCGTATCTCTTTGTACGCGAATGAAATAAATCACAATATCCTTATAAATAAATAAAAATTAAAAGACACATTAAGAGTGTATAGAATATGGATATATTGAGTTAAGAATTGAACATGTACAAATATATTTCTTTTGTACCTAAAAATGAGATTATTGGATAAATTCGAAAGTGAATTTGAATTAAGAAGAACAAAAACAGAAACTTGAAAAGAATAAATTTGATTTGAGACAACCTAAATACAACTAACCCAAAATGTCCAAAAATTTACAAAGAAAAAAAGACTATAGCTGCAAAATCTGCCTACAATATAATCCGAGAGAGATACCAAGAATGGAAAACCAAATATTTATTTATATAATATATATATATACATATAAAACTATCTCATGTTACAACATTGAGGCCTTGTCTGCTTTTGCAACTTGTCCCACATGCACATCATTTGTCTTGGTGACTGGTAATGAGCTGTATAATAACCTTCTATGCATCCGAATTGGCAAAACTTCAAACTGTGTATATAATCCACCGCCTTTGAGCTGTTGAATTTCTCCACCCACATCCCCATACTCACATCTTCCATCTTGAACAACTGCCCATTTTTCATTTTTAATTTATTATTATTATTTCAATATATACACACATATATCATTATAAACATCCCAGCAGCACCATGATCTTGTAAAACAAAAAATGAGAGACGACACTGTTAACTTACACTTAAATTGTGTTTCTCAAATTCAGAGACGATGAAGTGTGCTATGTCAGATGACATTATATATCCAGGTCCATTTGCATATGGCGGATAAACTTCCTCTGCCCACTCCTGTATACATGAATAAAGGGTTTAGACTGTATTACTCGAGTATGTGTCCTTCGAATATGTGTCGAATGTAGGTACTTAAAGAAAATGAATGCATACCTCATATGTTACTGCCCATTTACCAGCACGTAGGGGCCGGTGGTCGTAGTTGATGTTGCCAATATAGAAGCTTCGATCGGGATGTACTTTCTTTGCTTCGTTAATTACTGCATCTACTCTCACAAATGTGTCATCGTCACTCTTCATTATATACTTGGCGGCTGCTACACGTCCCTGTTTCAAACAAACCCTTTAAACAATCTTCAAGAAGATGTTCAAATATTGATTTCTTCGAACTTGGAAATGTTTTTACTCACCCCATATTCACAGATGGCAACAGTTTTTAACACGACAAGGTCGTAGTTGTCCATATATGGCACAATGACGATATCTGAGAAAAATTCTGCTTCTCTCTTCAGTTCTACATTCACTTCCTTTCTTGCATGCTGTACGAATATAAGGAGTTGGTGGTTAAAAACAGAAATTGAGGTGTGAAACTATTGAACTTGTAAGTGTAGAATAAGTCTCGACTTACCATTGCCACAAAGAAACGAGCAACTACATGTGAAGATTTAACAAGTTTATGCTGCATCCAAGACTTCCTTACAGCCATTCGCTCAGCAAAATGATTGCCTGCAGAAAGTACACCAATAAACAAATCCACAGGTTGCTCAGGAAGTGGTGGAGCCTTCCATCTATTGGACATCTCAAGATGCCTTTGAGGAGCAAAACTAGGATGTGACGTAGGCAAAGATGCCGCAAAAATAGAGTGGACATCAACATCTCCATTCAACATTAGTCCGGTGGCATCCTCAAGGGTATACCCCTGTCAACAAGATCAAATCATATCAAGAACGAAGCAAGATGCAACATGATAATAATACTAAGTCAACGTCATACAACTTACAGTCCGATAAGGAAAAGAAGTAATATGCCTCCCATCAACACTAACATGGTATCCCTCCAAACCAGCACTAAGTGTCAAGACAAAAAGCTTCCCCTCAGTGAATGGGAAGGGCCAGTCAACAGTCACCTTTTTTGTTCGACCTATTAACCTTTTCAACCACCATGTTGCGTTAGACTCCACTGAACGGTCATTATCATCTCGTATCCACTTCTCACACTTGACCTGACCATCAACTGCAGAGTAGACAATTTTGTGGGCATGAGAATCAGTGATGAAATTAATGAAGCCCATTGCAGACAATTCAAAACAGCAATATTGTAATTTTGCCGACAGCGAACAAGGACTGCAACGAAAGAAGAAATAATTGGGAAACCTATGGGAGTTTACCAAAGGAGAGATCTTTCTTATTTTATCTCTTTGTCTAGGCAAAAGAGAGCTCTAGAACAACATGATTAAACCGCAAAGGAAATCTGATAGGTTTTTTAAAGTTTTTGGGGGCAACCTATCTCTCCTATTTGCTTCCAAGCTACATATATCAGTAGCCAATGTTTTGACGAAACACAAGAAAAATTGCAATCCATCATATTTAAAAAGGAGATTTTGAAGAAGCAAATGCCACAGAACTCAAAACGCTAACCATAAAATCACGAGTCACAAGAGAAGGCAAAGCTCAAATATCCCCAGCAAGCATTCATCTCTTAAACAAGGAAGAAAAGCCAAAGAACAAAAACAAAATGGCAGGAAATAGCCTTTGCAGATCCGCATAGCAACTTTATGTTACTCCAATTCTTTATTTTCTTTAAAGTATCTATATCTAATACCTGTGTCTGACATGTATTCGGACATAGCTGGGGCTTACAGTCCTTCAAATATATGAAATAACTTAAAAGAAATCAAACATACCATACCATACCATACACACACACATGCTAATGAATAAAATCACTAAGAAAAATAAAATTTGTATTCAGAAACACCCTAAATCTAGCGTCTAGAATTAACATACGAACATATTAGACAGGCCTTAATCCCAAACCAAAATATTTCACCGATCAAGAAGATGCTAAGAAGAAATCAAGTACAAAACACAAATATTTCTTAATTTAGAGAAGGTAAAAGTCAACTAAAAATTACCAACAGATTAAGATTTGAAGGTTCTAATGCACATCCAACAAAACAACCTTTTGATCACCAAATATAATCCACCTCTGATTAGCATGTGCATCAACATAGCCTTCAATAAAAAAAAATATATAGAAAAACCAAACTCACCAGTCTCATTGTCAGCCTTGGATTTCCACCCTTCACAACGCATGGCAGTTCCCCACTGCATCCTATAACAAGTGTTCTGCTCGATCACCGGCTTCCTACTCCAATCCCCTTTCAACCTGGGATTAAAATGAAGAATCCGCGGTGGGTCCTCCCCATCCACCGTCTTCAACCCCTGCAATTCCATCATAAACTGCGAAACCATAACAGAATCTTCCCCGGATTTTAGCAATGCAATCCTCGGATTTGTCTCCGCATGGGCTGCTCTCGGTTTCCCTACCACCGTTATGTGAGACCCCAAAGTAAGCCCGCAGGGAAGCACCATGACCTTGCCGTGGGCCAAAAACTCCGATTCCGATAAAGAAACCGAAGGCCTACATAGTTCGGATTCATTCTTGGGTTTTTTGGGTTTATTTATAGAGCCAATTTTGACTTCCCCTGATTCGAGTTCTTCCCACAGCTTTCTCCCAACTTCCCAAGCAACTTTTGCTGACTTATGGAGCTCCAACGACCCGTCTTTCGCAGTCGGGTCAAAGGATTCGGCATCAAAAGACAAACGAGAAAGGATCGTAGACTGGGGTTTTAGTTGCTTCTGATGTTGAAACTGAGTTGGGGTGGGCGCGTTCTCGGAAACCCAATTCAAGGGACGACTCGGTGCCTCTTTGTATTGAAATTCAACCTCGCTAGCGAGTTTAGGAACCCGAGTTAATGGTTCCTGAGACAAAGTATTTAACCTAGTCCGGAACACAAATGGGATCTCGACGGTAACCAAAACTAAGTACAGAAAACCAACGATGAACAGAATCTGAACCGATCGTTGCTTTGCTAAGGAAATGAACATATCGAATCTGTCTAATCTATCTAGCTTCAATAATTTCGATTTCTTCATTTCCTTATCCCCTCCCGCAACCCAAAAAGGACAACCGATGAAATCGAGAGACAGAGACACAGAAAATGGAAGAGAAAATTTATAGTAGTCTTCAAAGAGGGTGAAAGAGTTTGGGGTTATAAATGTGTGAAAGGGTACTTAAAAGCTATGATATAGATTCTATCACAACAAAAATATAAAAACAAAGTAAATTTGATAAACCGCTGTTAATTTATTTAATTTAGAATGATAAAGACACGGAAAATGGGATTCTTCGTTGGAAAGGCCGCCATGTTTCAGCTTTTAATTTCCGGCACTCAATCTTAGGTGTCCATCAACTGTTTAACTCCCCCCACGTGTTCAGTTTTCTTCTCAATTCAACAAATATGATGAGATCGGAATCCGTCCCAATATGGGTTCAACGAAAGGAATTCGCCGGTTGACTCATCAATTGATTTCGTTTAATCAAATTTCTCTATTTTCCATTTTTATCATCTTTTAATAGTTTATTTAAATGAATCGATGGATTTTGAAAACCTTAAATTAAATTATTTAGTAAAAGGTAAAACATATTCTATTTTTCTTTCGTACACTATTAATAGAGTTTTACTCCACAAGTAAAGTTAGACTCATAAAGAGGTATAGTAAAATATTACAAATTTAAAGAACACATACAATTTATTAAGATTTGTTGACACCATTTTTTTGATGAAAACGGGATCGACTTAGATTTTGAAAATGAAAATGGAAGTCGTTACCAATCCTTTTTGAGGTGTGATCGAATCACCTTAAAAAATAGTTATTTTTAATAAACGATTTGATTTTATTAAAACAACAATTTTGGTCTACGAAATTCAAAAGACAGGTTCAAGAATCGATTACGTACGAGGAAGGATTAGCACCCTCGTAACGCCCAAAAATTAGTACCTAGTTGATTAGCAAATGTCTTATGTCGAAAATTGAAAACTTGAAAGAATTAAAAATACGATTCTTGTATTAAAATGAAAATTTAAAGAGAGAAGCATGTTTTTGCGTTATTCGAGATAAAGAATCACATCCCGTAAGTTAAGACACGATATCTAAAATTCTCGACTTTTATAGCCGATTGTGTTACTATTTTTCTACTATTGTTGTTGTCACTTCCTTGCTTGTTTGTAGGTACTTGAAGACGGACTACAGAGGCAGAGAGTAGGGGGCAGATGGGACGTGATGAACGGCGGTGGTAGGTGGCGGCGCCAGAAGGTCGAGGGTTTGAATACCCTAGGCGCGGCACTGTAGCGCTAGGGTTTGACTTGTTTGGTTTGATACTTTGGGCAATTGGGGTTTGGATATTGGGCCTCGGGTTGTTGGGCTTTTGGGTAGTTTTGGGTAGTTTGGTTTAAATGTTGGGTTAGGGCTTTATTGGGCTTAGGGATTTTTTGTTTTTAAATCTGTTTATACTTTGTGTTTTGCGTTTGGTGTTTAAAGCCCGGGTAAAATTGGGCCCGTATAAGATTATTTGTGGAATAAAAATATATATTGAAAATATACCAAATACTAACCATTTTATTTTTTATATAAAATTAGAAGCTTAAAATTTTAAAACACTTCCATTATAAATAAAATTTTAATAATATATGACACAATAATAAATTTAATTCTCAACATTTACATATTTTATCATTTTGACCCTTTTTTTAGTTAAATTTAATCATTAACATTTTTAAAAAAGTCAATTTATTTTTTTAATAGAGATGTTGACTAAAATATTAACTTTTAATAATACTGACATGACAACCCATGTGGCAATCCATATGTATTTCATGTTGACATTTCATTATTTGTTTTATATGTCACGTAAATAAATAATTTAAAATTTTATAAAAATATTCAATATGTATAAATATAAAGTTCATAAAAATTTTAAAAATATTTTTGGGTAAACTACACTAATAGTCACCCAACTGTAAAAAGTTATGAAATGATCACCTAACTATTGGTATTTTTTTTGGTCACACAACTATTCCATTGTCTTTTTTGGTCAACTAACTATATTGGATTTTTTGGCGTTTCTGTTTTTACATTACCCGTTAGTGACAAAAACAAAAACAAACTTGAATAGTTAGGTGACATTTTTGTAACTTTTCATGGTTGGGTGATTAAAAAACAAATTTGCTAATAGTTGGATAATCATTTTGTAATATTTCATAATTGAATGATAGGGAAAAAAAACATAATTAGGTTACTACTAATATAATTTACCTTTTTTTTAAAAATTAAACTGATTTTTAATCGATTCAACATGCTTTTGATCAATGTATATCTTTCAGGCTGAATAGATATGGTTCTCGATTTGATCAGTAAGATTGGCTCAACCTTTTCGGGTTTTTTTAACGTATCATGCTATCTATATACCTATATATAAAGGGAAGGTCCTTTGGCCGTTTCTATCTTTCCTGTCACACCTGAAAATGTTAAAGGTTAAGTGTCATGACACTTATGGGTACTAAATTAGAAAAACTTTCTATTTAAGCAAGTTTGAGTATGATTATGAGAATCTTGTGAATTGATTGGTAAATAGTTAGAATTCAAGTTTAGTCTTATTACTTTAGAACAAAGAGTTTTCTTTTAGTGGAAAACATTATGATTAACGGTATTAATAGTACTAACTGACTTGGGATTAAGAAAAATGGTAGTGGGAAGATTATATATGGGAGGATTCTTTCATTCTGGTATTCATTTTTCTTTCTTCCATCCTATTCTCTAGTTTTATCTGTAAGAGAAAAAAGTTAATAAGCGATCTGCATGGAGGGAGAAAATAAAGTATCAACTTAAGTGATTGAGGATTTAGTAAATTGATAATCTTTCTAAGCTTTTCTATATCTTTCGATTACATAAAAGGGGAAGGAGAATTTAAGATTTTAGTTTAATTCATTGAGCTTGTATTGAGATGTTTATGGTTGCAGTTAATCTTTAAATTCTCTCTGCATGCAAATGAAATATGGTTTTCGTACATCTGAATGTCTTTGTTTTGATCTTGATATGATTATTATGATTAGCTAACCGAGAAGGAGGATGTAACCTCCCAAACCCATCCTAGACGTTAGACTCGAATTCGAGAGATTACATCGGCCACCGAAATGGCCTAGTTGTAGGAAAAAAACCCAGTTTGAAAATGGTTTCTTACACAATAGAAAATTAAAATTTTAAAAATCGACCTGGTTTGTGATATTTATAGCAATAAACCTTAATCGAATTTGTACCTATGTTTTTGGATAAATAGATTATTGATTTTTTTGGCTTTCAACCAAATGATCTTCTCCGCTATTCTCATACCATAATTTGCTTCGAGTATAGGCTCGAACCAATTGAATCAAAATACAGAAATAGAAAAAGTTTTTTTGGTGAAAACAAAAATTCTCTCTTCTTTAATAGAAACCGGTAAAATTGTTATTCTGAAAAATATGTTTATAAGTTGAGAATAAATTCTCTCTATTTTTTTGGCAGAATAACAATCCTTCAAAAATTGTGTTAATAGCTCTACTAATGCCATCTATTTATAGAAAGAGAAGGTAGAACCCTTGTACAGTTGTAGAGGTTTATTTTAAATAGAAAAACAACATCCTACTTAGAGTAGGAGAAGGGTGAATGACTCACCCTTGTATTTCTACTAGGGTTGTCGGGGCCCTTCATATTATATGAGGGGCTTTGGGCCTCTCTTACATTGGGTCCAATTACAAGTGCTTCTTGGGCCTTTTTGACCTAATACTCTGTAATGTGATCCATCCCGATTCAATTTTTCTATTTCCTAAAATAAACTTTAATATTTACATATTAAATAATTTTCTCATCCTTGGTAAAAATTTGATGATTTTACCCCTTGGTAAAATCTTGAGAAAATTCGTTCAATATGTCACAACTCAATATGTTCGTTATGACTAAATGCTTTATTTTCATTTTCGAGCTTCAAAACAATCCAAAAACATAACTCTTTCTTCCATCAGTTTTTGAGTAATCCTATATAGGATTGCAAATTTCCATTTCCAATTCCATTTTTGGAAACCTACATTTATTTCCAAATTATTTTATTTCTCTATTTTGGAGAAAACCGTAACCATTCTTGAATGTTTCCTATTTCTCTTTTTCTATTCATTCTGTTCATTTTTATCCAAACACGTAATTCATTTTTGGTTTCAATAAGCTAGCTGAGGGACCAATTGGACATATGAAGTTGAGGCTCAAATGATTTATAATTAAGTTCTGGTGTTTTGCCTATTAACTATGAACTTATTTAGTCACGAAGTCATTCTACTATAGTATTGTGATTGACCTATCCCCAATGACATGCCATTACGAAAGCAACTACTTAGTGCTTGTCCAATGACCTTGTCATTAGTGTGTTACCCTCATAGGATATCCTTGATCTCTTTGGGACAATATCCATTCTCTTAATATGATTCTATCTTATCTCATGTTAATTATTACATCTTTCTTCATGAAAAATCAATCACTATCAAATAGTGATCAAGTCATCGATCACAAAGACGGACAACCCATGGCCACATTTACTTTTCATTAACCAGGTAATGCCAATGAGAGGATATCATTTACCCATGTTTTGGGATATGAATTCCACAGTTGTGAATGACGCTACATACTACAGAAATCGTACACCGAAAGCACCAGCTTTCTGTTCCTTATCTATTTGAACTTAAGCTTTTACTTACATCAAAGTGAACTAGTCACGCATATATAGTCCTTCATCCACTCAAGATTTAGGTATGTCACACTATGAAAGACACAAGTGAATAAATCCATAAACGGATTCAAGATCTATTCTGCTTGGGTCCTGTTCGATACACTATCAGTCCAGTCAGTCACATCTATGTGTTTATCTTCTGGGAGTCATCCACTCTGATACCCAAGACAAGACATCTCCCCAATTAGACTTGATAGGCGATATATTAGTCTTTCAATTGGTTTGCGCATTTCTGATTTGACTAATGACATGTTTAGGTTTATCTACTAATACAAGTTGTCTTTTTGTATTACAATCTGACCACGCAATACCGCTTAGTATTAGTTAAACATTAGACAACCAATGAGCAACATTTTCTTTCATTTTGCTTTGCATGCAAAAACCATGTAAAGACAATATACAAAGTGTTAATGTAATTCATGAATAATTTTATTAACCCATCCATTTGAAAAAATTACAAGTGTACTTAGACGAAAATACTACACTTAGGGCACTATATCCAACAGTCTTCTATTTGCCCTAGTGAAGTGGATGAGTCATGTTTTGCATTCCTATCATCTCCACATGTTTCCCTGAAAACTCTATAGCTAGTAAAGTCTTGGTAAAACAAATCCCCAAAGTATTAATGTAATTCATGAATAATTTTATTAACCAATCCGTTTGAAAAAAATTACAAATGTACTTAGACGAAAATACTACACTTAGGGCACTATATCCAACAGTCTCCTATTTGCCCTAGTGAAGTGGATGAGTCATGTTTTGCATTCCTATCCTCTCCACATGTTTCCCTGAAAACTCTATAGTTAGTAAAGTCTTGGTAAAAAAAATCCCCAAACTATATCCTCAGATGTGTTCTTTGACTACATCTATTATTCCGTCAAACACTACCGTCTCCCTTAATATGTTTTATCCTTATGTGGTTTCTTTTAGGTTTACCTAAATTTACATTGTTTTAGTGGCATAGCTTTTTTGTACCTTATATTCGGCCTTCTATAGTGAAGTTAGTAGTGTAACCCTACTTGACATTTATTCACACTATAGATCCACCATTTAGGATAAAAGGACAATCTAATATCAATTTCCTCGAATCCCGACACGTTTAGAAGTTAGAATTAGTATATTCAATAGGAGTAAGGTCTTCTCTGGAATACACAAGCATATAATCCCTCATTCTCCGTAAATACTTGAGTATATGCTTAACTTTTTGCTAGTGACTTGGACTTAGATTCGTATGATATCGACTAACCAACCCTACTGCAAAACAGATATCTAGACGTGTACATAGCATATTATACATGAGACTTTCTACTACCAGAGCATAAGGAACCTTTCTCATTTTTTTCTCTTTCTTTTGCTGTCTTAGGACAACCCTATAAATAGATATAAAATCTCGATATGGAAGGTTGATTTCCCTTATTCGAATCGATCATTGCATAATACTCCAATATCTTCTATATGTATGAAGCTTGAGACAGTACTATCATTTTGTTCTTTCGATCCCTTAGAATTTGAATACCTAAAACAAAATTAGCTTCTCTCAAGTCCTTCATGCTAAATTGTTGGGTTAACTATAGTTGAATCGATGACAATGTCTCTACATCATTTCCAATTAGTAGAATGTAATTGACATATAGAACGAAAAAGACCACATTTCCATATCCTAAACATTTGTAAACATAAGGTTCATATACGTTTTTCTCAAATCCAAAATTCTTGATCGGTTGATCAAATATTTTATTCCATGAGCAGGATGCTTGCTTAAGTCCATATATAGATCTTAGTAGCTTGAAAATTTTACGCTCGTTTCCTTTAGCTATATATTCAATGGGTTGCAAAATGTAGATGCTCTCTTCAAGATAGTTGTTCAAAAATGTTGTCTTAACTTCTATTTGTCAGATCTCATAATTAAGGGCTACCGTAATGGATAGTATCATGTGGATTGACTTAAGGATGGCAGCCAGAGAGAAGGTTTCTTCATAATCGATACCTTCTTTCTAAGTATAACCTTTTGCTACAAGTCTAGCCTTATAAGTTTCCAATATCCATCTGCATTTCTTTTCCTCTTGTAGATCCACTTACACCTTATGAGTTTTATCTCTTCGGATAAGTCTACAATTTCCCATTCTAAGTTAGAATATATAGAGTCCATCTCAACTTTCGTAACTATTTCCCAAAGCTTAGAATCGTCACTTTGCAATGATTCGTCATATGTGAGTGGGTCATCATCTTCCTATTCGGTGGACTTAGCGTTAAAAACACTTTTGCCAGATTGGAAGAACTCAGGCCTACGAGAGACCCTCCCACTGCTACAAGGCTCCCTATGCTGTTGATCGCTTGCATGTCTACTATGAGGAGTTGGTTTTGGAACCGTTTTCGTAGGGTTTTGTATATTTCCTAAAAGTTTCTCGAGCACCTCTTTACTCTGAGGTTTGAAGTCATTCATGTAACTTTCTTCCATGAAAGTAGCATTAGTTGACACTATAACAATTTGCTTTTTTGGGTTATATAACAAACCACCCTTTGGTCCCTTTGGATATCCTACAAACATGCACAATTCTGTCTGTAAGTCCAACTTCCTAGCATCTTTATCCAATACGTGGGTCAGGCATCCCCAAATCAAAAACTTATTAATATTCAACTTCATACCATGCCACAATTCATATGGGGTTTTCAAAGCTGCATTAGTTGACACATCATTAAGAATATAGCAAGTTGTTTGTATAACATATCCCCAAAAAGAGATTGGCAGCTTTGAATAACTTAACATCGAGCGTACCATGTTTAACAACATTTGATTCCTTCTCTCTGCCACACCATTTTGTTTTAGAGTGCCCAACGCAGTTAATTGGGATAAAATCTCATTCTCTATGAGGTGCCTTAAGAACTCATCAGATAAATATTCTCCACCTCGATCAAACCGAAGTGCCTTTATGGGTAAACCTAGTTGTTTCTCCACTTCCGCACGAAAATTTTTGATTTTATCAAAGGTTTCACTCTTGTGGTGTATCATGTATACATATCCATATCTATAATAGTCATCAATAAGGGTTACATAATACTCGTAACCAACTCTGGTACTAATGCTCATGGGGCCACATACATCAGTGCGCACAAGTTCTAGGGGTTTTTCGGCCCTTGTTCCGTTTGCATTAAAAGATTGCTTTGTCATCTTACATTCCAAGCAAGATTCACATTATGGAAGGTCAGCTTCTTTAAGTGAACTTAAGATGTCATCTTTCACAAGTATGGTAATTCTTTCTCAGTTAATATGACCAAGTCTCAAATGTCAAAGGTACGCCTCATTATAGTAAGAAGTTTTAAGTATTTTATTTGATAATTCAGTCTCAAGTAGTGGGTACATCTTTGATTTGATAAAATAGAGATTATTTTACATCCATCCATTGTAGATAAGATTGTGATTTCTAAATATTACAATTTCATTATTAAAAGTCACGACCAAGCTATCTTTATATAAACATGTAACAAAAATTAAGTTTATTTTGAAACTTGGTACATAGAAAATGTCACTTAAAATAATCTTCCTAAAATTATCAAAATAAAGATGTACATCTCTCACTGCTTCAGCTACCACACTTATCTCGTTCTCGGTCCGCAACGATAAGCTTTTATCTTTAAGATCTTTTGTCTCCTCGAACCTCTATAGAGAAACACAAACATGATTAGTGGCTCCAAGATCAATGGCCTAGTGGTCTATTGACTCTTCCACTAAACAAGCTTTTATCATTAAGAGTTCCATACATTTGCCTTTGGTCGCTAGGTATTCCTTCCACTATTTATAGCTTGCCTTAAAGTGCCCTTTCTTGCTGTTGATTTGTAGTTATTACCACTTGTTGTGGTTGCACTATATATTTGCAGATTACACAAACTTCCACTTGGTTCATGTTCGAACCACATATTTGCTATAACACCCCTAACCTGTCTTTTTCTCTAGATTAGGGTTACAAAATATTACTATAGTTTACGAAACCAAAGACAACATAAATTCATTCAAATATTAATTTAAAAATTAAATTTTCAAAACCAATATTTATTCATAGTATATATACGAATACGAGCCTTAAATCGAGCTTACGAAACCTTAAAATTAGTTTGGAAACAAATAGGGACTAATCTGAAACAAAACAGAAAAATGTTGTAACAACCTATTTTTTAGTGTTGTCAAAAATAATGGTTTCAGGGCCACCAAAGCCGATGAGTAAGTTCGTAAATATTATTATTTAATATTTATGAGTCAAATGTCACTTTGAAAAGGTTTTTGATTTGATAATTTATGTTATTTAAACGATTTATTAAGTTCAAGTGGTAAGACCCTAAGGTCAAGTGGTTTTAGAAAATGAGGTATCGGGATCTCGTTTCTATAAACCAAGGTGGTATTAAAGTTTCGTTGAAAAATTTTAACGTTTCGATAGTTAATTAAGAGAAAAGGACTAAATTGTAAAAGTTAAAAAAGTCAATCACTATTAGTTTAATTGTATTAAAGTGTTAAAGAACCATGAATTTAGGGTTTTAAAAGGTAATTATACCTTTTTTATTAATGGATGGTTTCAAGGTGTAATTTTTAAACAATTTTAGTTTATAAGCAAGGGTAATATGGTAATTAAATAAATATTTTAACATAAAAAAAGGAATTAGTGACCATCTTCTTCATTCTTTGTTTTTCATGACTTAATGGGGGACGAAGAAACACCATTGTTGTTTATAAGGTTTGGCTAGCACATATTCTAATGCATGGTAAATAATTCTTACCCGTTTTTAATAATTTTAATGTTTTTGAGATCGTTGCATCTAGGTTTAGCTAGCTCGTACCTTCGATTTTGAAACTTTTAAAGATTTTAATTTTTGAAATTGATGAACCTTGTGATTTTAGTTTTTAAATGATGAATTTTAAGTGTTAGTTAGTATCTAAAAGTATTTTATTAAGTGATTATTTTATGAATTTACTGATTAGGGACTAAATTATTAAAATGGTAAAAATACAAGGATTTAATGTGAAATTGTTGCAATAATGTGCTGTATTTGATGTCATAAGTATTCGACTAAGCTTAATTTTGGGTAAAAATGGTTAAATTGCATGTTTTAGGCTCAATGACTAAATTGAATAAAAGTAAAATTTTAAAGGCAATTTTGTAAAAAATTCAAAACTGACTAAATTGTATGAAATGAATTATTTTCCTATCTAAATTAATAAATTGAATTAAATTATTAATTTAGATCAAGATCGAGTAGAAAATTGAGAAGAATAGAAAATTACCAAAATGCCCCTGTGCTTTGTCATTTCTACAATTTAGCCAAGTAAGTTCGTATGAACTGAATTCTATATAATTTTGATTAAATTGAATGTTAGTATGTGATTCTATTGTGATTGAAACATTATATATATGTTATTATGTAATTTATCGTGTCAAGAAACAATGTAAATTTCAACGATATACGACGATTATCAAGCCCCGTTTGAACCTTAGGAATTCATAGGATACAAATGACATGTCATTAGAGTTTACATGTTTCGGGTGCTGGTCTTGAATGTCCTACCAATGTCTAAGGTCCGGCATGTGTTGCGGATACTTTGTAGCTCGTGTGAGCAGCATCGTGTAGCTTACATTCCAACCCACAGCTTGTGTGAGCAAGCCCATTTCATAGCTTGTGTGAGCATATATGTAAAGGAAAGGACAGAATATGGTTATATGTTTAGCACACTTCGTGTGAGCTATCCCATGTATCCAATGATATTCTAAACGGTTCAATAAGCATGAAAAATGAAAGAAAAGGTATGTGTTTAATATGAACCAAGACATGTATGTATGAAATACATTGAACTTGTGAGCTACATGAAAAACATGTTATATTATGATGGATGATAAATCTATGTTAAATGAACTAACATGTGTTGTTGATGTGTTTAGGCTTGTGCCAAGCTTATGATTGGATTATATCATGCTTAGTCTTAATGAAATAAATTGAGACAGTAAGTGTTCAATTGGTAATATGCTTATGTACATGAAAAGGTGGTATAAATTAAAGTATGTAATATTATGCTTATGGTTTATACAAGCTTACTAAGTGTTAATTGCTTATGTGATTATATTTCTTTTATTTTTCAGATTATCGGAAGCTCAATCGGGTTGGAAGCTAGTCGGAGATCTATCACACTATCCATCGATTTTATCGGCAGATTTTGATGCTTTGGTTGTGGTTATAATGGCATGTATAGGTGGACTTATGTCTAATGTTTAGTTAATGAAGTTGGCATGAAATGTTGCTTTGAATTTGTGAAACTTATGTTATTTTGATGCCTTGATGGTTGGTGTACTTTTGGTACTTTGATGCTTCATGGTTAGTGTTTATAAGATTAAATTGATGTATGGTTTGTGGCCAAAGTGGTAAGAGTTGGCATGGTTGCAAAATGATCATTTATGGCATGTTTTGTTATAGAATTTAATCAAATATGTTTGGTTAAATAATGACCATTTGGACATTAATTTTGTATGTATATATGTTAGTTGTTGGAACCATTTGGAAACGGCTAGATTGGTAACATTTAAATGGTTTTGATGCATGTGAGAAGTGGTCCAAATGGTAAGGTCATTTTGATTTTTTTTATATGGAAACAAGTTAATTGAAAATGGTTAAATATGTACATGTATAGGTGTTTTTGAAATTGATGAAATAACCATTATGTTTGGCTTGTAAATATGGTATTTTGCTTGATGAACTAACTGTCATGTTGGTATGTATATATGTGTTTTTATGATTGATGACATTTTGGCATTTTGGTGCTTGTTGGCTAATGAGAAAATGGTTTAGTGATGATATGTTTTGAATGGCCAAATTGGTATATTTGTGTGTGAATTTTGGTATGTAATCATTGTGGTAAGTTTGATAAGGAAATTAGATTAGAAGAATATGGATGGTTAATGGCTAAACTTTGAAAAAAGTTTAAACATGTTTGGTTGTTGTAATTGACGTGCCTTTTAGGCATATTGGTTGTATAAACAAATATCATAATGATTTAGCATGATTATGCATGTTTTAGGTACATTTTGAATGCTTAAATGTAAGTGCAAATGGCTTGTATATATGATCATGTTTTGGGTGAAAGGAATGGCTTGAAATTGGCCTATTTCTTGTCCACAAGGCCTAAGACATAGCCGTGTGTGACACACGGTTACGCGACACGGCCATGTGTCCTCTGTAGGTTTTTAAAGGTTGCATTTCGATAGTTACACGGCTTGGCACACGGGCATATGGCTTGGCCCTGTGACCCAAGTTAAAGACTTACACGGACATGGACATGGGCTGGGACATGGCCGTGTGTCCCTACTTCGAATGTCCGCACGACCTAAGACATGGGTGTGTGTCTCAATCGTGTGAGTCATACGGCCATGTGAGCCCTATACTGTGAACTTTTCCATATTTTTCCATGAAGTTTTAAATGTTTCCGATTTACTCTTGAATCGTTTCTAAAGTGTTTCTAAGGCCTCGTGGGCTCGAATTAGGGACATTATGCATGTGTTAGATTGGATTTTGCAATGATTATGAAATTTTGGAAATGAATGATTTGAGATACATTTTTACGATAATGCTTCGTAACCCTATTTCAGCGACGGATACGGGTTAGGGGTGTTACAAATGTGATAGAAACTGAAAATAGGGGTCACACGACCGTGTGACAGCCCTGACCGTGTGGTTCAAAAACATGGACGTGTGGCCAACCGTGTGTCAGAGCCTAGGTTGTGTAATTCAAGGTCACATGATCGTGTAATAGCCTAATGTCGTATGAAAAAAACTTGCACCTAAAAATCAATAAGACACGCAATCGTATGGGGTGGTCGTGTGTGGCACTCGATCGTGTGACAGCCCGTGTCCCAGGCTGTATGCACCTAAAACAACTTCAAAATCAAGTCATTACATCTTCCATTGCTTAGGTTCCAAGCCAAACCATTTCTAACCATTTTTACCTATTCAACATGTATCAAAACATACCATAAGACACCTAATAACAATCAACCTAAGTGCCTAACTAATATGCCTTCAATGGCACCACATATCCAACTTCAAATAAATTCACATTCATCCATAAAAAAATCATGACTCAAACGCCTATCAACTATACCATTTCATCAATTCCATCCACAATCAAACCTACCAAACGTAGTTCAAAATTCCCATATATACACATGGCCAAGATATACCAAAAGTGTTAAGAAAATACAACCACAACATTTCATAATCAATGTAATACCCAAATTTCGCCCGGCCTAAACCCAAAAATAAAACCAAATTAAAAAACAATATAAAGATATATAACAGTAGTCCTTTTTTTAAATGTTCATTACAAACAACAGGCCCAATGGCCCAACATCTAAAAACAGCAAGCAGAAACCCTAAAAGCTTTGGCCGTTGCTCCCTCACACGCTCACCTCTGGCCCTTTCCACGTCACCACACGAACAGCCTCTTCCGTACGACGGTTTCACCTGCAAAAACATGCAGCAAGAAAAGTAGAAAGGGAACAACAGCAAATAAAATAGGCAATAGGAGAAAAAATAATAGCAAGAATAAATTAGAATTTTTAATATGATTGTATTTTTATTTTATTTTATCTTCGGCTATAAAAAGGGATAAAAACAATGTAAAAGGGGCCTTTTTTTCCTTTTTTAAAGACAAAAAGGATCAATACAAAGAAAAATCACAAAAAATTGAAAAGAAGGTTTTTTTCCCTCTCTTTTGATTCTGTTCCTTTTCCGTTGCGTATTCTTTCTTTTTCTTTTTTATTATTAATCATATATATATAAGAGTATATATAAAATAGAAAGAAAAAAGGTAGGGAAAAGCTTACCTCGGCGATGTCGGAACCTCTGCTTGCTCCGTTCCAAATTGGAGTTGATAGTAGAGAGTTTCTGGGCTTGAGGTGGCTAAGGATGTGACGGATTAGGTTTTAGTTTGGGGGGCTAATGTTTAGTTTTTCTTTAAGTCTGTTTAAGGCTGACAGCTGTTGATTTTAGGGTTTTAAAGTTGGTATTTATAGTGTGAAAACGACACCGTTTAGGGCCTGTGCCAATGGCTCTGAAACGGTGCCATTTTAGGCCGCGACCCGATGACCCGACCTAGACGTGGATAGATCCGCGTGTTCTGGCATAGGGAGGGATATTTGCGCGACCAGTCCATCCCTTTTTTGGTGTATTTGAATCGGTCTCCTTCCTCCCTTTCAATATAGCCCTGTATTCTGCTTTTGTTTCATTTCAACCCAGCTTGCAACACTGCGTTTTGGGGAAGCAGGATATTTCCCAATTGGGCCCCCCATGTAATACTCGTGTTGCAGCATGGTCCCTGGCCTCTTTTAATTATTTATTATTTATACCCCCATATTTTGCTGTAGTTTCAATTCGCTTTTAACCTTTATTTAAATTGTTTTAATATATTTTACATTTTAAACGATTTTATTTTCTATTTTATTATTACTTTATTTACATATTTTAAACTTTTTGTATATAGCACCTAGTTTAATATATGTATGTATATATTATTTAGTTTAAATTGTTTTTTATATATGTATATATATTATTTAGTATAAATTTTTTATATATTATTTCAAAATTTGATTACCCTTAAATCGGTTTATTTTAAAATTCCTCTTTTATATATCATATTTAATTCATTATATGTTATTTTAACCTACTTTGCAAATGATTTATTTTAAGTTATTTATATATGATTTTATTTTTAGTTGCTTTATACATAAATTTTAAATTTATTCTATACCACTTGCTTTAAATTGATTTATGTTAGTTTTGTTTTAGCTCGTTTTCATGTACTATTTATTTAAAATCCTTTACCGCTTATTCAAATTGTTTTACGTATCTTACTTCAAATCCTATTTATTTTAAAACATTTGGTTACCATTTTGAAATTTGTTTTACGATCATTTCATTTTAATTTGCCTTGTATTATTTAATCTATTCATCTTTAATCATTCATATTATTATTTAAATGGTGCGTGGTGTGAGATTATTATTTTTATGTATGGTATTGTCTATTGGTATTTATTGATTTATTTGTGTTCGCTAACATGTATTGTGGTTTACGAATTTTCGCCTCGCATCGAACATTGTTATTCCATTGCGCTTTTATTCATTCAAAGTTGCGCTTAACCTCATTTAAGTATCAAAACCAATTTATTCAAAAACTTTCAAAATAACGCGACACTCGGAATTTGGGATCCTCGAAAAGATTGTGTCCTAACTTACTGGATTCCAATCTTCCTCGGGATCTAGGAAACCGAATATCCTCTTTATTTTAGACATAGATAAAAATCTCATTCTTGGGGATTCGATATGTTGTGCCCTAACGCATTGGGTATGACATGTTATTTTCTCGAGACGAGGATTCTTCTAAAAATCAAGGCAATATTCGATATTTAGGAATTTTGTGAAATCGAACCCTAACTTACTGGGTTTTGATTTTCTCATTTAACCCAAATAATCAGATATCCTTCTCAAAATGTACAAGTTTTAAAAGTCAAAAGAAAAACTTAATTTTGAGGATTTAAAATGTTGCACTCTAACTTACTGAGTATGACAATTTATTTTTTTTAAAATAAGTGAGTCTCAGCATCCAGTTCATTTTATTCAAGATAAAGGGATCATATTTTAAAATCTTTTCAAAATTTCGACACTAAGATATTAAACAATCAATTAGGTACCAATTTTGGGCGTTACGAGGGTGCTAACCCTTCCTCGTGCGTAACCGACTCCCGAGCCTGTTTTCTCAAAATTCGTAGACCTAAAATCATTTCTAAGGTGATCCAATCACACCTCAATAAAAGATTGGTGGCGACTCTATTTTTAAAGTCGATCCACATTTTTTTTTCAAATCCATAAAAAATGGTTTCGACAGCTTTGGCAACTCCACTGGGGACACTTAGAAAGTCAAGCCGTAAAATTGATTGTTTTCTATCTTATTATCGAAAATTGAAAATTTGATTTGAAAAATTACGATCCTCTCTTTGCATTTTTTTGAATGATTACTGTAAATTGAGCTATATATTTTGGCATCATATTGCATAAAGACTATTTAGTCTTACCCTTTTAAATGGGAGTGAGAAGCTACTCCTTCGTGAGGTTTTCACCTCCGTGCAGGATAGTGGATCACTTTCGGGATACATCCGCACCTATGTCTTCGTGAGATCTTCATCTCCGTGCAGCCATAGGGAAATGTATTCCCCTGAACCGAACTCGGTCTGTATGAGTCTATAATGGGTAAAGATCGAGGAATCTGTTGGTTCGGGTATCTTGAATTTAGAGCCAAACCGCATGTAGAAGACCTTAGGAACCCATCCTAGGAAGAGTAGCTCCAAATCCCTAGTGTTTACCCGACTAGGTACTTTTGTTTTCCTTATTTGCTTCTATTTTGTACTAACCCCTCTTGTTGTGTTTTGATTATGATTGCATTGCATTTGCATCTTAGGAAAGAGATATTGATCCAAGTCCGATTACTAAATTAGAAAGGTTGTCATGGAATACGGATTCCTTGATAAAGTGGAAAATAGTACGACTGCTCGAATATATTCCAAGAAACACAAGAATGGTGATAAAAGAGTTCGTGACTTTGCTTCGTGGCTCGAGGATTCAAGATGATTGTCTAAGAGCCTTCAACGTTTCAAAGAAGTTGGCGAGCCTTATGAAGATGGGCAGACAATGGATTGCGACCAGGATCAAGCAAAAGGAGCAAGAAGAGACATTCTTTGGAAACTAGCAAGCTTTAACATATATGAGGGGATCCACGTTGTCTCTTGGAATATAAGGGGAGGCCGTATATATATCCGCTTTATGTAAAAAAATTTACCTTCTAGTAAAGTTTTCTAAATGTAATTGAATCAGAATCAACGTCTATTTAGGCATGCATTTCATGCATCTGCATTACATAACATCATATGCATTAAAATCCATTGAAAGGGTCTAATTGAGTAAATTTATTTCAGTTAATTTGGAATACCAACACCTTTACGGTATCCAAGAAAAGGTTAGAGAAATGGAACAAAGGTTGGAAAAATTAGAGCAAATACAGATGCAGATGCATGAGCAATTGACCAAATTTCAACAGGAAATGAGAGATCAGATCCCAACATTATCAGACTGGTACATCAACACCGGTGAATTGCTTGACAGGCTTAGGATCCAATTTGAGGAACAATTTTCCTGTTGCTTTTTCTAAACCAGCAGAAATAAAACAATCAAGGGTGGAGTACTTAGATACTACAAAGTCCCCGAGGAAGAAGGGGAATAAATGGGATAATGCAGGCAGGTATAACAAGGGCCACTCAAACCAGTTGCTGTGGGCCGGCCAAAAACAAAAACCACCAGCAATCAGAGCCTTTTAAAGCAAGAATCTTACACGAAGACAAATACTGAGAAGCTCCAGTTCACGCCAATTTTGATATCATATAAGGAGCTACATCAAAGCTTATTCGATGCGCACGTTGTTTCACCTTTTTACTCAAAACCCCCACAACCTCCGTACCCTAAATGGTATGATACAAACACGCAATGTGATTATCATGCGGGAATTACGGGGCACTCAGTAGAGAATTGCATTGCCTTCAAAAAGCTAGTTGAAAGACTCATCAATATAGGCGTTGTCAAATTTGATGATTCATCTAGTGTAGAAAATTCGCTACCCAATCATATTGATAATGAGGCGAATGTGATGTACGCAGAAGTGTTGGAAAGCGTTCACATCGATGCCATATATGAAGACACCATTGAAAAGGGACCTTGTTAGATATCCGCCCTTATAAATTTGGGAGTGTTCAAAGCAATTGGACTGCAGAAGAAATCCTTGTAGTTTTTAGAGCTTATTTAGAGTAATGTTCAAAAAAATTTTGTTGTTTTTAGCCTAAAAGTGATAGAAATTCCTTTGTGAAATAGGCTAATGTCTGAACGTCATTATTTTAATGAAATACATCTTTGCGATCACTTTTGAACCACTGTTTCTTTCATTCTTTTTGAATAACTATTTCTGATTATTTCATTCTTTTGGATTTTCTTCCACATCATTCATTCATTCATAATCATATTGCACAAATAATTATTCATAAATTCACACATTCTTTTTTTTATATTCTTTGGTACTTACTATGGGTCCCCAAATATCAATGACATGAGTGACACTGCTGCAGATTTAGAATCTTCTTTTGAGCGAGATATGTTTTAGAGGGATCTCATGACTTTGAAAATGACATGGATTGTAACCTATATCCGGACTTGTTGAAGGTGGTAAAACAAGAGGACAGACAAATTTTACCTCACAAGGAACCATTAGAAATTGTGAGCTTGGTGAATATTAGAATTGACCTGATTGCAAAGACGAAGCAAGACCGTGTTGAGTTACCTCAAGAGTTTAAAGATGTCTTCGCATGGTCATACTAGGATAAGCCTGGGGTAAGCGCTGATAATGAAGTCTACACAACAGCACGATGTCAGAAATTTACAGTATGTTCAAGATTAACATTATGGACGATGCAATGACAATTCTTTACAAGGGCGATGCCTTTCTCATTGACTCATTATAGCTTTGCCCATTTGAAGTCAAGTTTCCATCTCTTCAAGTTGTTGTTGGATTTTATCCTGATTGAAGAGGAAGATCCAAAGTTTTCTGTCGTAGTTTCGCCCCAGAAGGCTCTATGAAAGAAATCTGATACCAAAGAAGATTTTTCATATACAAGATGAAAGTGGAAGATCTTATCGAAAGGGATAACAAGGACTCGCCTAATCCTATGAGTTCAGATCCAATTAAAAAATCAAAATCAAAAGCAAAAGAAAAAGCAAAAAAGAAAGAAAATCAAAATCAAAGTAAAAAAAATGAAAATGATAATGATAAAAAAAAGAGGAGAAAAATAAAAAAGAAAAAGAGAGGCCAAGGCGAAAACCCGCAATGGGAGCTTTGTGACCAAAGGTGATTTTGAGTTGAAAACCCGAAAAAGGTGACTTAAGTTTTGAACAAAATGGGGCATGGACATCACCATTATCAAAGACTTCTAATGGGATTTGCTTCATTTTTGAGATCATTAGTTACTTCGTCAAACAAGTAGAGGCTGCTTCATGTGTCAATGTCATCATATGCCGGTATAGCATTACATAGAAGATGATATCATGAATGTTAGCATGATAGCTGAGGTCTGTGATCAATTCAAAATGAGACACCATAGTTCATCACTGTATTGAATTGCGAAAAAATGACTAAGACTTGCAGTGACTGGCATGAGAAATTACCACTTGCTCTCCTTGCTTGTTGAATATCTTCACTGGTGCAACGTTTTTTCTTTGGTTTACGGGATTGAGGTAGCTTTACCTATTGAAATCTCCTCTCTCCAGGTATTAGTTGAGCTAAAGATAGATAAAACAGAATGGATCCAATTTGATCAGAAAGAGAAAAGCTAAAAGTTATTCAACACAGTTAGATGTATCAAAGGCGAATGATGCTGGCTTACAACTAGAAGGTTCATCTCAGAGAATTCTATGAAGGAAGCCTAATATTGAGAAAAATCCTTCTTACACAAAAGGATGCCAAAGGCCTTTTCCAGAGGAGCTCTGATCTTGAATAGGATGGATGGTAAAAATTGTCAGATCCTGTAAACTCTGATTCAGTTAAGAATTACTGCACCTGAAGAAGGAGAAGAGATCAAGGTGAAAACCCGTAAAGGGCGCTTTGAGTACAAATAATAATAATAATAATAAGAGAAAAAATGGAGGCCAAGGTGAAAACCCGCAAAGGGCGCCTTGAGACCAAAGGGAATTTGAGTTGAAAACTCAAAAAGGGGTGGCTCAAATATTAATCAGAATGGGGCAGGAGATAGTCAGAGCAACTCGAATTTTGATCAGATTAGGGCATATGACGATCTTGCTATACCTAAATCAAAAAGAAAGGGTAGGCGACATCTTGGAGCATTGACAAAGCACTGTAGATCTCTTAAACACATGTCAAACTCAGAATGGTCTTCAGAAAGTTTGTACAGAGAAGTTCAAGCTGCGATATCTGGGGCACCCAATTTTTATACTATTTATATTAAAATTTTTGTTCTCGAAATACTTCATTCTTTTTCAAGATACACATTTCCAATCAATTTCTTTATCATCTTTCTTTACTATTTTGATAATTTATTCCTTTCGAGCTATGCTCAGAACCAACTTTATTTTTATCCATTATTATGACCCTTTTTGCAAGCATGTTGTATTGGAATAATGATTAATGGACTAATAAAACTTTCATAAAGGAAGTTTTTCATATTACTCTGAAAATTTTCTAAATAATATAGGAACCTGAAACAGGATTATTGTTTAGAACACACCAAATTTAAAGGTTGAAAATTTGAGAAAGAAGAGTCTAAATTTGGACTTTCTCTTTGGATTTTGTTGTCAAAAACATTGTTTGAACAAAATGATAAGGATGTCATATTGACGATAAAGCTTAAATAAACAAGTAAGCAATGATCATCAGGCAATAGGAATAGGTTGCCTCGGAGAAGAGAGCCTTCATTTGCGCATGAGTCTTTGGTACGACACCTTGGGGAATGGTGTAAGGAACCAAAATGATGTAGATCCTATATCCTTGAATTGGATAAGATAGGATTGAGGAGAGGCCACATATTTCTACCATTGGATTACAGTGGGAGAATGATGGTACAAATTTTGCACCCTAATGGATTAAACTTTGAGGTTTATAGTGGGGGGCAATCTGATTAAATGTTTCTTCAAAAAAGACGGTCAAGCAAGAAGGCATTGTAGCACGTCAGTGTTAAAGCCTTAATAAACTTCGAGGAATGACAACCTAAGCGGGATCATTCTCGGAAAAATAAAATTCTGCATTCATGCAAACACCATTCACATATGTCTAGTCAGGAGTATTTGATCCATTTTGATCATGCCATCCTAATCATTAGGCATAATTAGGTTCATTATACAGGTCATGTTCTCTAAAGAACAGATCAGTGAAAATAACAGATCTTGCCTTCTTGCATCGACGGCGAAGCAGATCGAAAATAAAGCCTTGCCTCCCTCGGTTGTAGTGGAGCAGGTTAAAGATAGCAGATCTTGTCTTCCTGCATTGACAGTGAAGCAGATCGAAGATACTAGCCTTGCCTCCAATGGTTGCAGTGGAGCAGGTTGATGGTAGATTTTACCTCCCTGTGATTACAGTGGAGTACATTGAAGCCAGTAATTCTATCTCCCTGGGCAGCTGTGGAATAGATTGAAGATTTCAGATCTTATCTCCCTAAGCAATAGTGGAGCAGATCGAAGATGGCAGATTTTACCTCATTGTGGTTACAGTGGATTACATTGAAGCCAGTAATTTTATCTCCCTAGTTGGCAGTGGAATAGATTGAAGATTTCAGATCTTATCTCCCTAAGCAGTAGTGGAGCAGATCGAAGATGGCGGATTTTACCTCCTTATGGTTACAGTGGAGTGCATTGAAGCCAGTAATTTTATCTCCCTGGTTGGCAGTGGAATAGATTGAAGATTTCAGATCTTATCTCCCTAAGCAGTAGTGGAGCAGATCGAAGATGGCGGATTTTACTTCACTTTGGTTACAGTGGAGTACATTGAAGCCAGTAATTCTATCTCTCTGGTTGGCAGTGGAATAGATTGAAGATTACAGATCTTATCTCCCTAAGCAGTAGTGAAGTAGATCGAAGATGGTGGATTTTACCTCCCTGAGGTTACAGTGGAGTACATTGAAGCCAGTAATTCTATCTCCCTGGTTGGCAGTGGAGTAGATTGAAAATTACAGATCTTATCTGCCTAAGCAGTAGTGGAGCAGATCGAAGACCCCAACCTTATCTCCTTAAGCAGCAGTGGACTAGGTTGAAAATTACAGATCTTATCTCCCTAAGCAGTAGTGGAGCAGATCGTAGAAACCAATCCTATCTCCCTGAAGTTGCAGTGGAGCAGATTAAAATCACAGATCTTATCTCTCTGAAGTTGCAGTAGAGCAGATTGCATTTAGTCTTATCTCCTTAAAGTTACAGTGGAGCAGACAAAAGAAACCAATCCTATCTTCTTGAAGTTACAGTGGAGCAGATTAAGACGATGGTTCTCATCTCTCTGAAGTTGCAGTAGAGCAGATCACATCAGACTTATCTTTAAAGTTGAAACAGAATAAGTTGAAGCTACAAGTCTTATCTCCTTGAAGTTGTAGTGGAGTAGACTAAAGATAGTAAATTTTGTTCTTTTGAGAAGCTACAAGGTATAGATCCTATCTCCCTGATGTTACAGTGGAGTGGATCGAAGCACCAATTCCTATACCTCTGAAGATGCAGTAGGTTGGAATGAGGCAACTCAAAGAAGAATAGCACCAAAGTCCAGCACGACCGGGCAAATTTGGCTATTTCTAAAGTCTTTGCTCCGTCCCCGTTATACGACAACGAGTAAAGAGGGGCAGCTGTAATAACCAAATTTCACCTGGCCTAAACCCAAAAATAAAACCAAATTAAAAAAACAATATAAAGATATATAACAGTAGTCCTTTTTTTAAATGTCCATTACAAACAACGGGCCCAATGGCCCAATGGCCCAACATCTAAAAACAGCAAGCAGAAACCCTAAAAGCTTTGGCCGTTGCTCCCCCACACACGCGCCTCTGGCCCTTTCCACGTCACACACGAACGGCCTCTTCCGTACGACGGTTTCACCTGCAAAAACACGCAGCAAGAAAAGCAGAAAGGGAACAACAGCAAAGAAAATAGGCAATAGGAGAAAAACTAATAGCAAAAATAAATTAAAATTTTTATTATGATTGTATTTTTATTTTATTTTATCTCCAGCTATAAAAAGGGAGAAAACAATGTAAAAGGGGCCTTTTTTTCCTTTTTTACAGACAAAAAGGATCAATACAAAGAAAAATCACAAAAAAAATTGAAAAGAAGGTTTTTTTTTCCTCTCTTTTGATTCTGTTCCTTTTCCGTTGCGTATTCTTTCTTTTTCTTTTTTTATTATTAATCATATATATATAAGAGTATATATAAAATAGAAAGAAAAAAGGTAAGGAAAAGCTTACCTCGGCGACACCGAAACCTCTGCTTGCTCCGCTCCAAATCGGAGTTGATAGTAGAGAGTTTCTGGACTCGAGGCGACTGAGGATGTGAGGGATTAGGTTTTAGTTTGGGGGGGCTAATGTTTAGTTTTTCTTTAAGTCTGTTTAAGGCTAATAGCTGCTGATTTTAAGGTTTTAAAGTTGGTATTTATAGTGTGAAAAACGACACCGTTTAGGGCCTGCGTCAATGGCTCTGAAACGATGCCGTTGTAGGTCGTAACCCGATAACCCGACCCAGACGCGGCTAGATCCGCATGTTCTGGCATAGGGAGGGATATTTGTGCGACCAGTCCATCCCTTTTTTGGTGTATTTGAATCGGTCTCCTTCCTCCCTTTCAATTTAGCCCTGTATTCTGCTTTTGTTTCATTTCAACCTAGCTTGCAACACTGTATTTTGAGGAAGCGGGATATTTCCCAATCAGGCCCCCATGTAATACGCGTGTTGCAGCATGGTCCCTGGCCTCTTTTCATTATTTATTATTTATACCCTCATATTTTGCTGTAGTTTCAATTCGCTTTTAACCTTTATTTAAATTGTTTTAATATATTTTACATTTTAAACGATTTTATTTTCTATTTTCTATTATTACTTTATTTACATATTTTAAACTTTTTGTACATAGCACCTATTTTAATATATGTATGTATATATTATTTAGTTTAATTTTTTTATATGTTATTTCAAAATTTGATTATCCTTAAATCGATTTTTTTTAAACTCCTCTTTTATATATCATATTTAATTCATTATATGTTATTTTAACCTACTTTGCAAATGATTTATTTTAAGTTATTTATATATGATTTTATTTTTAGTTGCTTTATACATAAATTTTAAATTTATTCTATACCACTTGCTTTAAATTGATTTATGTTAGTTTTCTTTTAACTCGTTTTCATGTACTATTTATTTAAAATCCTTTACCTCTTATTCAAATTGTTTTACGTATCTTACTTTAAATCCTATTTATTTTAAAACGTTTGGTTACCATTTTGAAATTTGTTTTACGATTATTTCATTTTAATTTGCCTTGTATTATTTAATCTATTCATATTTAATCATTCATATTATTATTTAAATGGTGCGTGGTGTAAGATTATTATTTTTATATATGGTATTTGTCTATTGGTATTTATTGATTTATTTGTGTTCACTAACATGTATTGTGGTTTACGAATTTTCACCTCGCATCGAACATTTTTATTCCATTGCGCTTTTATTCATTCAAAGTTGCACTTAACCTCATTTAAGTATCAAAACCAATTTATTCAAAAACTTTCAAAATAACGCGACACTCGGAATTTGGGATCCTCGAAAAGATTGTGTCCTAACTTATTGGATTCCAATCTTCCTCGGGATCTAGGAAACCAAATATCCTCTTTATTTTAAACATAGATAAAAATCTCATTCTCGGGGATTCGATATGTTGTGCCCTAACGCATTGGGTATGACATGTTGTTTTCCCGAGACGAGGATTCTTCTAAAAATCATGGCAATATTCGATATTTAGGAATTTTGTGAAATCAAACCCTAACTTACTGGGTTTTGATTTTCTCATTTAACCCAAATAATCAGATATCATTCTCAAAATGTACAGGTTTTAAAAGTCAAAAGACAAACTTAATTTTGAGGATTTAAAATGTTGCACTCTAACTTACTGAGTATGACAATTTATTTTTTTTAAAATAAGTGAGTCTCATCATCCAGTTTATTTTATTCAAGATAAAGGGATCATATTTTAAAATCTTTTCAAAATTTCTACACTAAGACATTAAACAATCAATTAGGTACCAATTTTGGGCGTTACGAGGGTGCTAACCCTTCCTCGTGCATAACCGACTCCCGAGCCTATTTTCTCAAAATCCGTAGACCTAAAATCATTTCTAAGGTGATCCAATCATACCTCAATAAAAGATTGGTGGCGACTCCATTTTTAAAGTCGATCCTCGTTTTTTTTCAAATCCATAAAAAATGGTTTCGACAATCAATCATGAAACAACAACTATCCAAAGCAAAATAACTCAACATCTCAACCTTGTTCAATCATCAATTAAGTCCAAAATAACAAGTTATAATCAACCATTATACCTAACCATTAAACCTTACTATTTATACATTGGCTCATATACCAAAAGGCTCAAGACATAACCAAATACTTATCACATATAATTATACCAAAAATCTTATCTACTTGCCACTTATAACCTGGTCAAATTAAGTATATAACTATCAAATGTGTTGATGGATAGTGTGATCTCCAAAAGCAATCCAATCGACTGCTTGAATCTGATGATCTACAAGGAAGAAAAATCAAAACGAGGTAAGCTTGCATAAAGTTTAGTAAGTTCATAATAACCTGACAATTTAACTTACTATAAATTATGTAATTTAAACATTTTACAAGATAATTCAATATCATGATCATAAGTTCATTAATTACCTATACACATCACAGGTCTCACAAGGTTAGTGAGTTCATATATAAAATATGTAACTTTATCATGTTGTCAAACATATACATGAAAAACATATTTGGTACATGAACCAACGATCACATATTTATTTAACAATTCACATATTCATTTCAAATATCAATATCCAATGTCTCAATTCATACATCTATTACCATATAACCAATTCATTTAACCATTTCATGTAGCCATTTCATATAACCATTTCGTATAACCATTTCAACAAAACTCAACATGCTAAATAATCATGTCATTATGTAATTTATCATATCATCTTACTTTACTTCATCATAATAATTAATTGTTTTGCTTGAGAAAAAATAGAAAATTTATTTCGGATATGAGGGAGGGTAAAGCTCACACAAACTTTAAATAATCTGCAACACATGTAGGATCTCAAGCCATCGGTATAAACTCCTTCATCGGTACATAGTACATGATAAATAACTGTTAAAGGATGTCGTAGTGTCTTTCAGCTATGGTCTTACTCCTATTTATAATGATGTCATTGCTTCTTTCAACCATGGTCTTACTCACTCCCTTCATGATGCCATAGAGTCTTGTAGCTATGGTCTTATTTGTTTCCATCATGATGCTATAGAGTCTTTCAACTATGGTCTTATTTGTTTCTGTTATGATTTACTATAACATATATTTATATACACATATAGATAAGTAATTAAATTCAAATCAATAAAAATATAATAAACCTAATATGAACTTACCTAATCTAAAAACGGTAATAAACCCAACACCGATGATTACACTGCTAACTTTTCTTTCTTGCGGTTATTGTCTGATTGACTCATTTCTTGATCTAAATATAATAATTTAATTCAATTATCCAATTAAAATACTTTAAAATACTTCAGTTCATGTAATTTACCCTTTATCAATATTTTACACTTTTACCCTAAACTTTTACCTTTTATTCAATTTAGTCCCTAAATTTGAAAGTTTCAAATTGAACACATTTAATCCCAAACCATACCAACCAAATTTCATATTTTTCTTGTACAACTCATATTTAGCACATTTTCACAAGAATTTCTTACAATTTCACTATTTTAACAATTAGTCCCTAAATACAAAATTAACAAAATTTACTTAATCAAATAGTCCTTAAACATTTCGTAGCTTCTAAATATAATAATTTCTATAAAAAAATTTAAGATTCATCAATGAAAAAATTTAAAATCTTTAACAGTTTTGAAAATGGAGATATGGGTTAGCTAGACCTAGTTACAACAATTTCAAAAATATAAAATTTACTAAAAATGGATTAAAACTCACTCACAATGCAAGGATGAGAGCTTGGATGAATTCATGGCTTCCTTAACCATGGATAGTCGGTGGTGAGAGTGAAAAAATGAAGTGAATATGGCCATCCTTTATTTATTTTTATGTTTTAACTTATTTTAATTTTCATATTAAATTAACATATAATATGATAATAAATAATGCATTCTACCGTATAATATAATTAATATGGGCTAATTACCTCATAAAACACTCCAATTATGAATTTATAATCATTGAGCAAATATAAACTAATAATGATTAATTTTTGCAGTTTTTACAATTTAATCATTTTTCCTTAATTAACTATTCAAACATCAAAATTTCTAGACCAAATTTCAATACACATATATAATCACTCCATAAATATTTAATAAAAATATTTACGGGCTCATTTTATAAAAACGAGGTCCCAATACCTCATTTTCTAAAATCACTTGACTTTAAGGACAAACCACTTATACTTCAATATTCATTCAATTACCAAAAAATATCAAACCAAAATTTAATATAATATTATATTTGAATCATAAATATTAAACAATAAAATTTACGGACTCATTCATCTGATTTGTGGTCCCAAAATCATTGTTTCTAACACCATTGAAAAACGGGCTGTTACATTTGCAGTTATTGCCACTTGTTGTGAGTGCACAACATATTTGCAGATTAAACAAACTGCCACTTGGTTCATGATCGAACCACATATTTGCAATTACTGCCACTTGTTGTGAGTGCACAACATATTTACAGATTAAACAAACTGCCGCTGGTTCATAATCGAACTACACTGTTTATAGATTAAACTGTCACTCTTCCTCCGTACATATCATCCCATCTCATGCAATGGCATGCTTTGTAATAAAATAAATCAACACTAGTAGTACTTATTCTTAACATGTATTCGATTCATTCACTAGTAATGAACATGCTTTAATAGGTATTTCAATAGGGTGGTGTCAATATTAACACTAATAGATTATCTGCTTCACAATGTCAGTAGCATGTAAAATACACTTCACATACAATATAACCATAAAACTTCAGTCATTAAATCACAAGTTCCAGAATAACACAATATCAAGGTCTAAATTGAGCAAATAAAAACTCTAAAGACAATTTCAGGCATATACAAGGACTAAATTGAACATTTCATACACATACATAATATTAATAATTCAGTCAATTAGATCATGAATTCTAGCATTAATCATATTACCAAGGGCTAAATTGAACAAAATAAAACACTAAAACAGTTTGAAAACCAACCAGGGACTAAACTAAACAAAACGTAAAATTTTGGACAAAATTGTAAAATCTAAAAAATAGAGGCAAAACTGTAAAATCTAAAAAATAAGGGCAAAATTATAAAATTTTGAAAATAGGGGACAAAATTGTAAAATTTTAAAAAAAGGGAATACACGACCATCTGATCAAACCGTGTGGAGGGGGTACACGGTCGTGTGGCTAGGCTATGTGGTAGATTGTGGCCATATGGAATTTGCAAAAGTAAGCTACAAGGGAAACACGGTTGTGTGGCAGGTTGTGTGGAGGGTCCTTAGCCGTGTGAGAACTGCAAAATCTAGGGTTTCATGTAAACATGGTCGTGTGAGGGGTTGTGTGGCCCATATGATCGTGCGACAGACCGCATGGAGCTAATCCTAGGCATGGTTTGCCCTGATTCACTCGTAAAAGAACACACACCTTTCACCGAGATTCCGAGCGACATCCCTCACTTTCAAATCTAGTTTTATGCACCTATAACGGGTCCTCAAATGACATTTGTACATGGGTTAGGGTTTGTTTTCTAAGATTTATTAATATTCAACAATATTAACGAAATATTAGTCAAGGATTATGAAAGATCGACTAATTTATTTGAAAGATCAATATTGGATAGAAATTCTACGAGATTTAGGGTCCTAAACTTTAGATCGAGATGCATTTACCGAACTTGATGAAATTATGGAGGCTATCAGCGATGAATTCAACAATCGGTAAAGAATCGATTTATCAAGGATTAAATAATTTTAGCAATGGAATGACCAATTTGATAGAAAAATGGGAGAAAAAAATAGAGAAGAATTTAAAGGGAGAAAGGGAGAATTCAAGTTGAAATAGAAAAGAAATTAAAATCATAGGGTAATTAGGAAAATGAGGACTAAATATTTAGGATTTTTAAATTTTAAGGGGTTGTATAGTAAATTACCTAATTTGGCCGAAATTTAAAATGAAAATGGGGAAGGGTGGCATGACTTGAACTTGGGATTTCAATGGAGTAAGGAGAATGCTTAACCATTGGGTTGCTGCCCACACTTGTTATGTTTTCACTCTAAATATTATTTATTCTAATGTGATTTTCATCCTAGGTTGTTGAAAATAAAAAGAGAAAAAAATGGGAGAGGTGTGGTTTAAACCTAGGACTTCTAAGGAATGTACAAGCTACTTATCCTTCAAGCATAAAGCTTATTTCTTGCTTATTCATTACAACTAACCCCCTATACTTTAGGGTGTAATAGAGGAGGCTCAGGTGATAAAGAAAACTAAGCAAGTGTAGTAAGTACCAACTTTCAAGTATTTTGCTGGTGAGTTTCTAAACTCGAACTCTCTATGGTTGTTTTATACATATCAATACTATGTTATTACGTTGTGTTTGACTTCGTGTCCTGCAGATGATGAGTTGAATTATTATGAGTTGTTTTTTTTGTACGGTTTAAGTATGCAAAGTGATGATTTATAGATGTATGTTTGATTGTACGTTTCAGTTCATTATTGTGTTAAACTTTCACTAGTAAAATAATTACTGAAGAAGTTACCGTTGAAATGGTCTGCTAGATGATATGCTTGGTATGATCCATGTTGTGTTATTAATAGAATGACCACTTGAATTCTTGTTATATGTCTTTCATAAATGTGAATGTTATGTGAAGTATGGAGGGTTGTTTTAGTAGATGAAAGATGAAAAAATGACATGTTGTGAACTCTGTGCCTCATGATATTGGTTTTGCGGTGGTTCGGGTGGAATGTACGAAGAATATATACGTATGGTATTCGAATTTGCATAGGTTTAGTTAGATTGTATGGAGATATATGAACACATGTATATGATAAACCTACGTGGGTTCTTTCAAGTATGAGACTCTATGGAGTCTAAGGTTTAAAGCCTTATATGTGCAAGTCTATGGCCATGGCATATGTAAGTTATGAAAGTTCGTTGGACTTGTTCTTTAAGATTTACGTCAAATTTATATGTGAGATTTCATCATGCGAAGTCCGTGACATGAATCCGCATGTATCCACATGTAAGAATCTGCCACAATTATGAAGTTTCTTATATGAATCTGCATTTATATGTAAGTATTCACCTATGGATCCACACACTTGAGTTAACTATATATGAGCTCGCATTCATGAATCTGCTATATGAATCTATATGTATGACAGTCCACTGGATTTATCATTATGATTCAAGCTATGAAGATATACTTGTCTTATATTCATGTTTCAAGTTTAAGATATCAAAGAGACTGTCCTTCATAAGAGTTAGTAAGGACTATTATCCAAGCAAGAGACTACATGGGCTTATTCTTATGTTCAAGCTACGAGAGTTTGTATGAACTAGTTATATTAAGCCAAAACGGCAGGTATTTTCTTCACGTTGGAGTCTTCCAAAGACTATTTTTAAATCGAAAGTCCATAGTGACTATTTGCCAAATAAGAGTCTAGCAAGAACTATTATTAGAGATAGAGTTCATAAGTAAGAACCCGCGTGTATGAATATGTGATTATTAATCCACTTATAAAGGTTTGTCACCAACCTCGAGTTCGAGTATATAATACATTAAGTATAAATCCACACTTGAGAAATTCTCCAAGTGTGAATCTCCATGCATGAATTTTCTAGAATTAATCCACAGTAAGTGAATCTACAATGACAACAATTACTAAGGTAATTTGCATATGCTCTAATGGAAAAAGAGGTAATATTCCATCTTGCAAGAAATCGGTACAAATGGGTAAGTAAAAATCAATCCACATTGTAGCCTATAGCACAATAAATAGAAATGGAGGATTTTGACAATGCAAAATGTGTACAAATTCTCAAGATGAGACAACTCAAGAAAGGACAGGAGTGAACCAAGAAGAATGCGTGAACCCTACTTGTGCAAGTGATGCCAAACAGGAGATCAAACCAATGAAGATTTGACTTATAATTCATAAATGGTATATTATACTGGAAACTCACTAGGGTCATTTGAACTTACTTAGTTTTTTTTATGTTTCCCAGGCATAATGGTTTATATAAGGAGCTGAAAAGGGATCAAGCCAAAATTTATTCAAGCTTGGGGGAACTTGTGTTCTAACATGCCACAATTCATTATAGTAGATTAGGCCCATTTCTATGCTTTACGAGTTGGTCTTATAGCAAATTAATATAGTTTTATTAAGTTTTTCGTCTTAGGACATAGTGAATAAAATGAGTATTTTTATGTGTTTTATGATCTTCTAGGCCAATCTGGGACTAAAGGAATATTAATATATTGATTAAGTGTGCAGGACATCATTCTAGGGTAAAAAGACAGTGGACTGCTCCCGATGTTGCAACACAAAGCTGGGATGCCGTAACATAGCAAGCAGAATACCCAATGAGTAGTTTACCGAGGATGTCACGACACAGGCTAGATGATGTCACGACACAGCCCTAAATACACCAAGAATAAAGCAAACTACCTTCAATGTTGTGACACAGGCTTGAGGGTGTCACGACGCAGCTGCGACGAGGCCAATTTAATGAGCAAGGGTGTTTCCGTCTACAAAACCTAAATTAACATTCTTACCTGCCCTTACTTGAACTAGTTAGGTCATAATACATGTAATCCATAAATACTTGCTCAGAACAACACATTGGGGAGACATAAATTATTCTGAGGTTTTTATTTTGTTCTTAGTTTTTATTTCGTTTACATTATGTTCTTGTAATTGGAAGATCCTATAAGTGAGACTTTCGTGAGTGGATATTGTTCTAAAGCTATGCTTTCATTGATAAATCCATGAGCATCTCTTTCATTTATTCTATTCTTTATATGTATTTTTTTTAACATTGTTAATTGCGTGTTTGTGTAAAGATTAGAATCGATTTATGCTTTATACATATTTCGCATGTTTCAATTGTTTTAATCTAATTAATTGATTGATAGGTAGAATTTAATTTGGATTGGCTAGATCTAGTTTACACTGTTTTGCACTAAGTATACCTAAACTATCTTTATCTTTTAGGAGGGTTACAGTATCCTAATTGACTAAGTGTAGTTTGGACACTAACGCTGATCGTAAGAAATTTATATTAATACAATCTAAATTATTCAAACTGGAGGATTAGAAGTAAATAACATAGCATGAAGTGATTCAATATGGTAGCCATAGTAGATTGGATAAGTATTAGACGCCCCACAGGAGAGAGAAAAATTTCTTTCCAAGAACTCAAGTGGTGATTATGAAAATTTTAACACTTCACATAATATGCTATGCATACGCTTAGAAGTGATCATGGGTCGGACCGTAACAAAATTTCAAGCCCGTTTGATAGGCTGGGCCCAGCCCAACCCAAAAAATAGGCTTAAAATTTTGTCCAAGCTCAACTTGAATAAAAAAGCTAAAACCTAAGCCCAGCCCGCCCGTATTAAAATTTTTATATAATTTTTTAAATATAATACATCAAATACATTAAAATAAATGTTTCCCAATAAACTGAAAATACGCCTGTGTGGCTGGCTGTGTGGTCTATTCTAGGCTTGATTTTGCCTTGATTTTCTCGTAAAAGAACACACACCTGACTTTAGGGTCTCAAACGATGATCCTTGACTCCAAATCTAATCTAGGATTCCTACAACAAGTCTTTCAACGGAGAAATACACACGAATTAATAACGATTTTAAAGATTTATCAAGATTTCGGGAAATATTGACAAGATTTGATGGCATTACACTAAACCGATATGAAGAACGATTGAATGGAGTTCGAATTTGAGTTCAAAATAAAATTTTAGGAGAGAATGAAATAGAAAAGGGGAAGAAATAGGGAAATAGAAAGTAAAATTTTAGTTCAATTAGAAAAAAGTTTTATGTTGATTTGGAGATTAAATACTTAGGGTTTTCAATTTTTTGGAGAGTGGTGTGACTTGAACCTAAGAAGCAAATGGGAAAATAAAAAGGTCTTACCATTTAAGCTACTACCCACACTTAACATATTTCTACCATATTTAATATATATATTCTAGTTTGGTTTCGTTCCTTAGTTACTAAAAAAATAGAAGAAAATGAAAATAGTGGGGTTTGAGCTAGAGGTGTTCATGGGCCGGGCCCAGAAAAAAATTTCGGCTTGGGCCCCAAAATATGGGCCTGAAATTTTGTCAAGGCCTGGCCCAGGAAAAAATTTATAAGCTCGAGGCCGACCCAGCCCGGCCCATTTTTTTAATAAACACCAAAAATTTATTTTAAAATTTAAAAAAATTTTAAAAGAGTATTTTAAAAATATTTTAATATAAAAAAAGAAAAAAGTATTTTAAAAATATTTTAAAATAATAAAAATAAAAAATAAAAAATTTATTATATTCGGGCCAGGCCGGGTCGGGCCTGGGCCAAAAAAGTGGTGCCCGAGGCCCGGCCCATTTTATAGACCGGCCTTTTTTTTGCCCAAGCTCATATTTCAAACCTATATTTTTACCCGAACCCTCCCATATTTCGGGCGGGCCGTCGGGCCGGGCGGTCTAAAACACCTCTAGTTTGAGCCTAAAATTTCTTAAGAATTACTCTAGCTGCATAACCATCAAGACTAAACCATTTCTTGATAATTTATTAATTCTAACCCTATATATTTTGGGGTGTTACAACTCACATGTGATGATATTTAAATCAAAATAAATTTGGAGAGAACATATACAAGATTTACATAAGGTAAGACTTGAACATACACTATCATAACAAATAAAATTATGAGCTTTGCGCATTTAGTTTTATTTGTTTCTTGTATATTATTTTAATTAGGTTAAAAATTAATTAGAGTCAATTTTGTATTTCTCAATCTATATTGATACCAGGATAATTATTTGATACTTTAGTGGCTTTAACCCCACAAGGGGGTTAAGATGCCACCAAATGTTCTTAATTGATATTTTAAAAATAATAATAAATAATACACTCATCTTAACTCCACTTGTGGAGTTAAAAACCTTCACAACTTGTGTATCAAATACCTACTATACCATTAGAGTTAATTGCATCAAACTCCCTCTAACTAAATTGGTCTTCAAACTTTAAAGCATTCTAATCACATACTCAAACTATTGATGTTATATCAATAAGATCCTTTCATTACTAAAATCATTAATTTAACTGCTAAATGAGACATTAGATCTTATGTGACATAATTTCAAATGAAAAAATTAAAGAAAGATGAATATTGTAAGAAATAAATGTTATAAAAATCTTTTTTTTGAAGCTTTTACGGAAACTATGGTTCTCTCTCTCGGTTTCACTTTATTTTTAGTTTTTAATTTTAAAAGTTATGTGATAACATTTTACTTTTCTTTAATATTTTCATTTAGAATTATTATGTCATATAAAATTTTATATATCATTTAATGGTTTTAATAATAGAGGGGTCTAATTGATATAACACCGATAATTTAAAAATATAATTAATAGGTTTTAAAATTTAGAAACTAATCTAGAATAATGATGATAATTTAAAGATGATTGATGCATTATGATTCCTTTGACTAAGCTTGGTTTCTTGAGTTGAGCAGCACAAACTTAAATTATTTTTAAAAATAAAATAGGATTAATTAGGTATTTTAAATTTATATCTATACTATTATAATTTGTTTGATTAAGTTTGGTATTACAAGAGTGGCACAAACAATACAACAAACCCAATAAAATTTAAAATAAAATAGGGTTAATTAAGTATTTAAATTTAAATACATTTTTTTATTTTTAAATTTTATCCGCTGACATAACTGACCACTTAATATTTTAAAAGGAAATACCCACCTAAAATTCAAGTTTTAATTAAACCAAGAGTAACTCCTCACTAAAAACACTATCTACATTTTTTTATTTTCTAAAAATTACTTAATTATTTTAAATATAATTAATTTTAATATAAATTTTATATATGAAATATTTATT
The DNA here is from genome assembly GCF_007990345.1 of Gossypium hirsutum. Lineage (NCBI taxonomy): Eukaryota > Viridiplantae > Streptophyta > Magnoliopsida > Malvales > Malvaceae > Gossypium > Gossypium hirsutum. The sequence goes on along the minus strand of NC_053439.1, from coordinate 37,114,615 downwards.
TTTCCCACGTCATAAATAAATTATAAATTTAGTCTCACAAATAAAGTGACATCAATACAATGAAGGAAGACATATAAAAATCAAATTACATAATGAATAATATATATTTAAAAGGTGAGGAGGATTCACCTATATTGGTGTAAAATTAAAGTAGTTTTACGCTCTTTTGTAACTTATTTTACGATTAACATTTTATCTATTCAACCATTGTATTTATCGATATAATTGTACTTGACATGCATGTAAAATTTCAAATCAATCAGATATCTTTATCATATGATCTAAAAAATGTATATTAATATTTATTGAATGGTTGAAAGTTTTTATCTATAAAACAAATAGTTAAAAAATTTTAACTTATCAAATTTGACATGTATGATCTATAATCTATATAAATAGAGCATAAAATATGACAATTAGATTATAGAAAATTGTTAAATTACTTTAATTATACACCGGATCCCTCCCCTTAAAATATTGTATTTATATTTATGCCATTAATAATGCCTTTGACCAAGTATAATATCGTAAGCCAAACTAACTTGATAAAAGAAAGTAATATATATATATATATAATTTTATATATTTATTAACACTCTTTCTTTCTTTCTTGTAACTCTTTTAAAAGATTCCAGTGTAAATTTTTTTTTAATACAATAGGGTGGTAGGTACATGGGAAACAGGGTTTGAATTGAGGTGTTCGATGATAACTTTAATCACACTATTTCATGTAAATTCAAGACACTCAAGTTATAGATTTTATTAACCTATTTTTTCACTACAATAATATATTTGATTGAATTTAATTTTACAAACTATTAATACCAACTCAATTAAATTTCAACAAAATTAATAAATAAAAAAAGAGATAATAAGTATAGTTATATCATTACAATTTTTATAATACTTTTAATAGTTACTTCCTAAATAACTACACATTTAAAAACTATTGATTAAACTAACTGTTTAAATAACTTCTCATCATTAATAAAGGCTTAAGTGAATAATAAGCCTTCAAATTAATTTTTTTTTCAATTAGGTATTAAAATTCTTTTTTAACTAGGTACTTAATCTATAATTTCGTAACCACTATGGAACTTACCATTATCTCTATTAAAAAAAACCATTTCAGCCAAACATGTCATTAAAAAAATTAATTTAGCTAAAAAATTAATGAAAAAAATTGGCGTAAACATAATATTCTTTTTAGGTGCCACTGAAGAATTGGCACATCATCAATGTTTTTCTTTTTTTGTTAGAACATTATTTTGCGTGCCGGTGAAGAATCCACGCATTCTCAATATATACATATATATATATATATTAAACATCGTGCTATTAATGCAAATGTATATATATTTTTAAACACAGCTAAACCAAACAGTAGCATTTGTTCCTAAGACTAAAACAAGTCATCTAATGTAACAAATGCATCATCTTCAAAGAAGTAATCCAACATAGATAACATGTTATCATCCGATTCTTAATCTTGAGAAACCAGAGCAGGTTAAGGCACCTCCAACAATGTAGTAACATCCTCAGCAATAGCGATCACTGGAACTTCAGCGGCAGCATAAGCTTTAAGGTGGGTTTGGATGGGCGATTGGGTGCGGTGCGGTGCGTTTAGCTTACTTTTTGTCTCACGCTACAGTATCTAATCTCACCGCCACCGCTATTTTTAAACTAACCGCAGGTAAACTCACCGCCCATCCAAACTCACCCTTAGTATCAATGGCATCAGTATGACCCACCGATGTTTGTGTACACCACCGATTTGACTCGACAGAAGGTCCAATACATACGCTTTTGGGGACACAGGAACTACTAGCACCCACCGACTGCTACAGTAGACAGGCCGCAAAGGGAAGCAGTTCCCTCAGAGCCAACGGCTGGTGCAGGGCGACAAGGTCGTGTAGATGCTTCAGGTGGTTGAGGCAACCGCTGATGCAAGAAGATGACGACATGGGTTTGGTAGAAAAAGAGAAATAAAAGAAAAGATATTTTAGAATAATTACAGAAAGGTCCCTATAACTTTTAATGAATTAACGAGTTTTTAATCGCATCTTTTAGTTGAGACAATTATTTTAAATAGAGTGATTAAATTAAAAAAAATAGAGTAAATAAAATAATTCGTAAATCATAATACGAAAATTACTAGTTTATGTAATTAGATCCTCCGATTAAAAATCAATGGCCTGTCAAGATTGAACTTCTTATATTCAATTTAGTATAAACATTAAATATTTAATTTATATTTTTAATTAAGCATTTTAATCTAATCCAATTATTTAAATTTATATCTTAAAAATAAGACCAATTTAACATTTAAAATCTTTTTATTGTTTAAAAGAATAGTGAACAAAATATATTATTCACTACACCAAAACAGGTTTTTAGCGGCGTTTTTGAAACCGCTACAAAAAATGCCGCTGCTGTCTACGCTGCAAACGTTTGCGGCATTTTTAGAAATAAACGCCGCTATAGACCATGACCTTAGCGGCGCTTTTCCCACAAACGCCGCTATAGATCAGGACCTTTAGCGGCGTTTTTGCACAAACGCCGCTATAGATCAAGACCTTTAGCGGCGCTTTTCACACAAACACCACTATAGCTCAAGACCTTTAGCGGCGCTTTTCCCAAAAACGCCGCTATAGATCAAGACCTTTAGCGGCGCCTTTTCCACAAACGCCGCTATATCTCAAGACCTTTAGCGGTGCTTTTCCCACAAACGCGCTATAGAACAAACCTTTAGCGACGCTTCTCGCAAAAACGCCACTAAAAACATAACATTTAAAAAAAATTATTTTAATCAAATAATATTTATTTTTATGATAAATATTATATTTTATTTTATTTTTAAAATTTAAACTTTAAATATACTTCAAGGATAAATAAAAAAATATTATTTAAATGAAATTTTCTATAAAAATTTTAACTTTAAAACTAAATATAAAAATTAATGAATTTAGTTTTAGAATTTAAAATAATAAATTAATAACACAATTAAAATCCAAAAGTTAGAACTCAAGTTGTCGTAAATATTAAAGTAAAAATAAAAATTTAGAATCAAAACTAAAATAAATAATACATATGAGAAACAGACTGACTAGTTGAACCTGCGTATGACTATACACGTCGTAAGAGAATTGAGTTGAAGCTCTATCAGCAACATCTTTAGTTTCATTGGCGCTGCAATTGGCACTCTTTTCCACCTCAAGATTGGAGGCAAAGTCTATGTCATCTAGGACTTTGGTGAAGAATCAGAAATTCTAGGGTCTGCACAAGGCTTTTGCACTTCTATTGCAGTTGAAAACCAAGGTATACCCTATTTAGCATAGAGCAAAATGTAGGCTTCCTGGGACAGCACAGCTTCTTCTTCAACACAAGTAACCTACAAAAGACAGAACATGATCATTATGCACTATTATTCTAAGTACCATCAAAATGTTACCGAGTATATTACAAGTTGACACTTAAATTTCAAACTTAGGATGGAAATTTGCAATATCAGTGAAATTATCAAATCCAAATGCTTGAAGAACAAGCAAAATATTTAAAGCAGTGGGGAAACAGAACCCTCTGTAAGGTATCCTTCATAAGCAAAAAACTTTCAACAAGAAACGCATTGTATCCAGTTCAGAAACTGGATATGTTAGTAACTATCCTTAGTAAAAACCAGAATGCACATTAAAATGTGAACAAATTCATCAACGCTTACCCTTGAATCATTCATCTTATGCCACATATTAGGAGAGGATCGAATGTAGCAAACATAGTGTCCAGAAGTAGGTCTGAATCCGGAATGTTTCACAACTGCAAATAGTTGATACCTCAGTTTCTCTTATTGCAAAAAGGATAACAAATGAAACAAGTTCAATAATCATGCATTAAACATAAATTTTGTCTTGTCTAATAAGCTCACAAAACCAATAATCATGAATTCAAAATCTTTTAGATTATTTGATAAATAAAATATTTTATCTTTCTTGCCAATAAAATAAAATAAAAAACAAGAATCAAATTAGTTCAACTCCAAGTCCTTAGTCAAATTTAATTAAACCTCAAGTTCTTTGTCAAAAGAAAAGAATATATATAAAAAACCAAGAAAACACATACCTAGTTTGATTGGCAAAACGTCGTTTTCTTTGGTAGGAGGCCATTGGGAAGATTAACAATTAATTAAGAAGATGAAAGAGATAGACTTTGAAGAGTTTTTGCAAGCAAATTGATTAAACTTCTTCTATGTTCAAATTTTTTGATATTCGATTCTTGTTTGTGCATATTGCAAATTGATTAAACTTCTTCTATGTCCCCATGGGAAATATTGTTCTTTATGATCTGTGAACAGAAGAATTTTCTAGAGGTAAGTACCATCAGTGATGATAATGTATAAAGAATTTTCCATGATCTGTGAACATGGAAAGAAAAAGCTAACTTTTTCCTGCAATGCAAATAAGGGACAAACTAACTTTTTCTTTCTAAACAAAAAACACAAAAAAATCATAGAAAAAAATAAGAAGAAAGAGTCATTCATCTTCAACTCTCTGCAAATCTTAAAAAATCGTCATGACCTTACCATCCAAATCGTCTTCAACCCTCATCCCTCACCATCACCATAGAAATTCACCCATTACCTTGTAGAAATGAACACACCTACATTACCATCAGTTTCCAAAGCTTGACCCATTGCTAAACCCATCACCATTTCGCTCAACCTTTACTAACTCCAACCTTCCTTACCAAATTCTAGCACTACCACTATGCTTACTCCTTCCCGCTGTTTAAACCTTGAACCCTCACAAACCTAATCAATAGCCCACTGCCTTTGCCATTTACAACATCAATCGGTCATCTCCATCACCATATCAATCCACGACTCTCACCACCTAAAGCTCCCACAAATAACTCCCTCAAAATTGCATCGAAACCCACTACCTCTCGCATCAACGTGACTAACCATAGTCACCATATCGTTTGCGGCGACGCTCAATTTCTATTTTGTTATTAGGTCGAAGGAGAAAAAAAAGCCCTAATTCAATTTCCTTTACAACAACAACGGTGAAATTTCAACAGTGGCGAAAAAAGCCCACGATTTCTGTCTGGCGAAGCGTCGGTTTGGGTCTCTCCAAGTGTGTGAACTATGAAAACGAAAAACAAAAGAACAAAAAAGAGCGTGTGGGAGGGAATTTTAAGAGGAAACCTAGAACTAAAAACTGAAACCAGAGGACAGTAGAATAGAATAGCTAACCTGGAAAAGTAGGGTTCTTCACTGTTTTTTCTTTTCTTTTTTTAAATTATGTAGTGAAAGTATAGTAGAAGTCTGCATTTTGTAAAGTTAGGGGTTTCAGGGGAAAAATTAAGGATTTCGAAAATTTGGGAATAATATGGCTTGATTTTTTTAAAAGTATTTGCGGCGTTTTAATAAAACACCGCTATTGCTTACCTTTTGCGGCGTTTTACATAAAAACGCCACAAAAAATCATAGTTTTTTTAATACATAGTTTTTTTAAGTTATATTTATAAAAATTAGATAAAATTATTTTAGTGTTTTTATTTCATTTTTATTTTTGTATTTTAATTTTATTTCCTATAATTTGGTCCTCTCCAAAATTAATAATTATACCTAAATTATCCATAGTAGTCTATTACTTTTTTTAACTTATTTATTAATTCTATTTAAGGTAATATTTAAATATATCAAATGTTTCAAAAACGACAGCGTCTTATTTCGACCAGAATGAATCCTTGTGGCGTTTTTACCATAGCGCCACTAATGCCCAGACAAAACGACACCGTTTTGTTTAAACAACAACGAAACTTTGCGGCGGTTTAGCATAGCGCCGCCAATGTTGACCTTTAGTGGCGTTTTTATCATAGCGCCGCAAAATCCATTCAATTTGCAGCCAAAAACTACACCGTTTTGTCTATATTATTAAGAATTTTTTTGCGGCGTTTTTGTCCAAAAGGCCACTAATAAATGAAATTCTTTATTGAAACGACACCGTTTTGGGAATTTTAATACATAGTTTTTTAATTTATATTTATAAAAATTAGATAAAATTAAAAATTTTAGTTTTTTAAGTAATATTTATAAAAATTAGATAAAATTAAAAATTTTAGTGTTTTTATTTCATTTTTATTTTGGTATTTTAATTTTATTTCTTATAATTTGGTCCTCTCCAAAATTAATAATTATACCTAAATTATCCATAGCAATCTATTACTTTTTTAACTTATTTATTAATTCTATTTAAGGTAATATTTAAATATATCAAATGGTTTAGATTCAATTTTTTTTAAATATAAAAGTATTAATTAATTGTATAAAATTCCAAATCTTAAGTAAACCTTAACCTTATTAAACCCTAAATTAACCATTGAAATGATATAAATATTTAAGTCTATCTATTATAGATATCTCTCTCAAGGCATAATTTAAACTCTAAATTATACATCTTTTACAATTACATAATAACATATTTAAAATATAAAAAAAAAAATCTAAACCCAAAACCCTAACCTGGCCTTTAAAACCCTAAACCCTAAATCCCTAACTCTTAACCACTAATGTCTAACCCCTAAACTCCTAACCCCTAAACCTTAAATCCCGACCAACCATTAACTAAACCATAATCCATAATCCATAATCCCTAAACCCATATATATATAGTACTCCCTAAACCTTTAAATATGAACTCCTAAACCGGCCTTAAATCTTAAATTTATCATATACCCTAAACTAAATAAAAACCCTAAACAATTTTATTATTATCTTTTACAGCTACATAATAACATATTTAAAATATAAAAAAATAATAATCTAAACCCAAAACCCTAACCTGACCCCTAAAACCTTAAACCTTAAATCCCTAACTCTTAATCCCTAATGTCTAACTCCTAAACCCCTAACCCTTAAATCCCAACCATTAATTAAACCATAATCCCTAATCCATAATCCTTAAATCCATATATACGCCCTACCTAAAACCTTAAAATATGAACTCTTAAACCGACCTTAAATCTTAAATAAAATCATATACCCTAAACTGAAAACCCTAAACTATAGGGATAATTAATTCAATATTTTAAACTTAATAATATCTCTTTTACGATTATATAAGAAATTTTTTATTATATAAATTAAAAATAATTAGTAATTATGTACCCAAAAAACTTTAAAATTATTTTAAATAATAGTCTTTTAATTTTTCCATGTGTTTTATTTCAAATTATTTCTACGTGTTATTTTTTTCTGAAGATTTTAAATATTCAATTAGAAATATATAAGTTCAATTTTAAATAATTAATATAAATAATAAATCAATTAAGGTAAAATGTTTTTTTGCGGCGCTTTAAAAAAAACGCGTGATGCCGCCTTTTGTTCCACATATAAGGTTATGTCATATATTCTGTATCAAAGAACTTATAGTATTTTAATTTTTCCATTTTTAACAAATATTTTAAATTATTTTAAACCCCTGAGCATTAGCGGCGCTTTTTAGAAAACGCCACTAAAAATAGAGTATTAGCAGCGCTAATACAAAAACACCGCTAAAGACCTGAGCATTAGCAGCGATTCCTTAGAAACGCCGCTAAAGCCCTGGGAATTAGCGGCGCTTCCTCAAAAACGCCACTAAAGCCTTGGGCATTAGTGGCGCTTCCTCAAAAACACTGCTAATGCCCTGATCTTTAGCGGCGTTTTTGAGAAAGCACCGCTAAAACCCCGAAAGCTCAGAAAACGGCGTCGTTGGGCTTAGATTTTTGCGGCGCTTTTTTGGAAAGCGCCGCTAATGCTTATTTTTAGCGGCGTTTTCCATAAAGCGCCGCTAATGTTCGATCTTTAGCGGCATTTTCCGAAAAGCGCCGCTAATACTCGATCTTTAGCGGCGTTTTTTATCCAAACGCCGTTAAAAATGCCACTAAAAGCCTATTTTGATGCAGTGATTATAGTGATATAAATAGATAGATAAACAGAAGCTATCATCTATTTATTATTTTTTAATGAAAGCAAACATAAAGAATTAAACTAATGGCCACATTTTTTTTCTAATCTATTAGAATTTAAAACTTTTATTACTTTATACACAGATTATTAAATATCTGCAAATCTTTTTTTTTTGGCGAAAGACATTTTTGCTGTGTAGTTAGCAGTTTGATTTTTTTCTCTAAAAACATGTCTTAAGAGCCAACGACTTTTATGTTGCAAAATTTGTTAAATCCGTCTAATCAGAGTTAAATTCGAATCTATCAATAAACTGTCTTGGATAGCTTTGACTGTATGCAAACTGTGAGGTTGAGTCACTACCTTTCTATAGCCTTGTTTTTGAAGGAATACCAAACCATCCAAAATACCCTATAATTCAGCATTAAACACCGAATACTGCCTCAAATGTCAATTATACCCAAAAGTCCAATCTCCATTCCCATCACGCACCCCTCCCCCAACAGCTCTAATTTCTGAGTTGAATTTAACAGTAATATCAATATTTAAATGAACTCAATTACTAATCAAGACCTAACTGGAGTTACCGACTAATCTAAGTGTCTTTATGAGTTAAATGTACTGCTTTGCCACTTATAGGAGAATTTTACAATCTCAAATAGACTCCTTATTTTCTTTTTCTTTTTCATTCTATTGGAAGAAACTTTTATAGCAAATTAACGAGAAGATTTGACTTTTGACAGACATAGGTGATGAAGATGACATGAGTCGAATTTGGTGGAGATTGATTAAAAAGCTTTATAAATTATACGGTAGTTTTAAGTTTTAATAGAAATTTGGCAAAGCTTTAGGTTATCTTAATTAATGGATAAAAATTGTTCTTGAACAAGATTTTTTTTTTAGCCACTCAATGTGGTAACCTATGATTGGATTAGGTTAACTGATTTAATATAAAATTTAAATAATTAATTTTAGGATAAATTATATTATTAATTATTAAACTATAAGTTTATTTGTTTTGATAAATAATTTAATTATTCAAAAAATTTTATTTAAGTCACTGAGTTGTTAAAATTGATGCTATATGAATTTTTTTTGTTCGCTCTACAAGAACCCATTGAAAGCTTTATTTTCCCTTCTCTTCTACTGTTCAATTTTTTTTCATGAAACAACTTTGGATGTCACAAATTTGCGAACCAAAATTCAAACAGCCTTTTTCCTCAATTTCTGACATTGACCGTCAAAACAACTCGGATCTAAGATATGTTCTTCTACTCATCAATAGGTACTGATATACCGTACCGGTTATCAAATCATCACTTGGAGCTCGTTGATGGAACTTTTGTAAAAAAAAAATAAAAACCTTAACAACTTAACGACTTAAATAAAAATTTATCCATAATTTAATAACTAATGGTATAATTTACCCTTAATTTTTATACTAATAAACAATAAATCTAATAAATAATTAATGAATTTTATATTTAGTTTGATAGAATGATCTTTCATTCAAAATAAGAGGTTAAAGGTCTCAATTTTATCACTTGGTAAATAATAAATAATCTAAAACGAAAGTAATAAATTGATTTGATTTTTATCAAATCAGAAAATATCTAATATTAAATGTTATACCACAGTAAACATGCCTCCAATTTCCAATTAAAATTATTCAAAGTTTAAATTAGATTGGTACGAGGACTTCAATATTGCAAAGATGATGTACTACTTTTATTATCTATTACACTATATAGAAGGTTTTTAGGGATATTAATTTCTTGCCACTTGCCAATCAAGTAAGGCACTTTATGTTACTTTATTGTCTATAAGAAAAAGCATAAAAAATGCATATAAGATATACTATTAATTAAATATTACAATATATATAAGTATGGCTTTTAGGATCTTAATTGGTTGCCATTTGCGAATCAACGAGGGACTTTATTTTACCACTGTTTTTGAATTAAATCGATTCTTCTCTTCGATTTTAATTAAATAAATTAATATAAAATTTATTAGAAATTATGAGATCTTACTCAATCAATTTTTTAGTCCAATTCATATTGGTTTGCGGGTTAATCAATTTTTTATCGATTTTTGGTCTAAACAGTCCAATCTATTGGTGCAGTCTTGTTTCAAAAACCTTACATTTTAACCGTATAAAAGAAAAAAAGAATATTAAATAAATAAATAAAAATAGACATAAAAGACACTATTAAATTAATAAAATAAATATACAAAAGAATATTCAATTATTTTATTTTAAGAGCTACACTTAATTAATTAATCAGCAAATATATTTAAATTGACAATAATTTAAAAAATCTGTAATATTCAAGTTGAGTTTAAAGAGAATTGTAGAAAATAAAATGTTTGTCTTCTCGTAAAAGAATACAACAATTTAATTGTTTATAGGGCAATATAATTATTGATACAAAGTTGTTTTAACGGTGATGTTGTATTTAAATATATTAAAATTAATTTATTTGGAAATAAACAATTTGCAATTAAAAATAAAATTGAACTCTTATCTTAGCAAAAAAAAAAATCTAAAAGTAAATTAGATATCTCATAGGTCAAATAACAAATTCTAGAATTTCTTTTATTGGCTATGTCAGGTATACATATTTAACTAATTATGATATTGTGTCATTAAATTCACTTACCTATTCTAATTTAAGATTCATTAAGTTAAGCAACTTTCATCTCATCAGTGTGTGATAATTTTCTTCCTTTACCCTTATTTTTATTGTAATCAATATTTATAACTAATATTGAATAATGTAATTCATGTAATGAATGATCGTATGGTATGTTAATTTACTTTTTGTACGACTATAAATGGAAATTGAACTCCCTAGGAACCTCAAATGGGGGTGTAGCTATAATGATACACATAATATGAAAAAAGTATCTAACTAATATTAATTCTTACGTTTATAAATAATGTAACCACTACACCAAAATAGGCTTTTAGCGGGGCTTCAAGAAGCTTCGGAAAAAACGCTGCTAAAGACCAAGACCTTTAGCGGCGCTTTTCTCGCAAACGCCGCTAAAAACCACAACCTTTAACGACGCTTTTCCCGCAATCGCCGCTAAAGACTAAGACCTTTAGCGGCACTTTTCCCACAAACGCCGCTAAGACCAAGACCTTTAGCGGCGCTTTTCTCACAAACGCCGCTAAAGACCAAAACCTTTAGCGGCGCTTTTCCCACAAACGCCACTAAAAACATGACTTAAAAAATATTTTAATTAAATAATATTTATTTCTATCATAAATATTATATTATGTTTTATTTTGAAAATTCAAACTTTAAACTTTAAGGATAAAAAATATTAAATTAAAATTTCTATTAAAATATATAAAAATTAATGAATTTAAATTAAGAAAAATAAAACAAGTTACATTCTATATTAGAATTACATAAGAAAATTGTTTACATTCTATATTAGAATTACATTAGAATACATAAGTTCTGTTTACAACTTACATTCTATATTAGAAAATTGTTTACATGTTACATTCTCTCATGACCAACTCTCATCAACTCTTTAAGGGATCTTTTTTCCCTTAACTCGGTGTAACCGAGTTGCAACAACAGGTGGTTTATCCATACTTTTCTTGCCATCCCACATGTAAACATCACCTATAGCAGTAGCAGTTGCAGCCCAGTACTTACCAGCAGAAATGCTTACGATTGTTTTCTCACAAAGGGAATATAGCTGTACAAATTCATCCAAATGAAGTAAATAAAAGCTTCACTCCAGGGGAAGTTAAAATCAACAAAGACAATGGAATAGAACCTGTTGGCATCTAAGATGAGGATCTGAGGAAACCCAATAAAATAATGCTCCATCTTCAGTAATAGCCATGCTATGTACCATCCCGGCAGCTATTGCAACCACAGAACCCAAGTACAGTCAAGTCCCAATTTTGTTTAGCATTCAGTACCTTTTACATATAAACTCAACATACAACAATAAAATCCATTTCTCAACATGTAAGCATCTGCAACACAAGTAACACTGAACAGATATTCGCACCAAGAAATTAATGATTCCTTATAATCATAGCAAAGACATACATTTTTGGGCAAAGAAAAACCTTCAGGAACCATAAAACAATGGCGAAGACAGTACTTCTCCCACATAGCAAGCCGCTTATCCAAACTTGATTGAATCATATTGCGAATATAATTAACTCCCTAAAAAGAAACAAAGAGTCGAAAAGCTTAACATGCAATAAGGAATATCACAAAATTGTTTTTTCTCCTGCATTTTCTAGTCCTCAACTATATTTTTTCAAATCAATAATGTTAAACTTTATTGATATGTTTGGAAAACATGAGCTTGACAATTTGAACTTAGATGTCATTTGTTATATTAACTTTGAGAATGAAAATACATAAATTAGTTCATATTCATTGTAATTATATATTTGAAAGATGGGTATGAATTTCAAATTCACCAAAATATAAGCATCAAACAAATCAATGAATTTAAAAAATAATCATAAATACTACATCTAATGTGTTTAATTACCTAATAACTACTGTGATTAAAATCCAAATCCATCTTTTGAAATATAAATTCCAAATGCAACCTTTTTTAACTTATTTTCATTCAAGAATTTGGGGGGAAAAGATGAACACGTGCTTGAATTCAATAAACAGTAATCAACATGAGATGCATGATTGACGAAATTAAATCATCTGTATTTTTAATTTAAGGCAAATTAATTTTCGTAGCAACTATAATTAGCAAAATTTTGAAAAATATAAATCATTTTCAGCTCTAACAAATCAACATTTCTAAACTCAGAGTAATAATACTTTACTTTTACAAAATGAAAGAGAAATTCCAGGTTACCTTGGTTAGTTCTTGGGAGCAATCGGTAACTTCGACTTTCAAAAGTTTGGAAGCTTCTCTGCACGTTTTCAACAAAATTTTACTAACCTTTTTTGAGTGAACTCACAGAAAAAAAATTTTAAAAGATTAATAGAAACTGAGAATGTGGGAGAGAGAGGTTATGCAATAAAAAAATTTTAAAAAATTGAAAATGAAGGTTATGCAATAAAAACTCACTTTCGCAGGCTGTCTGTGATTAGCATCTAAATTAGAAGGGAAAAATGATATTTCATTTTTCAACTTGGGCAATAATATAGATGAATTAAATTAAATGATTCCTTTCAATATTAGCTTTAAATCTGATCAAAAAGGGAAAAATGGATAAATAATGAGTACCTATTCTAAGTGGAATATATGGATACCAAGTTGTGAAAGTATACCAAGTTGGGATTGCACTCCATTTGAACTTGTACTGCACCTAAAGTTTCCCCTCTGTCGAAAAGGGCAAAATCAGAGGTTCGACTATAAAACCATAAAACATTATATGGAAAACAAGCATGGAATGATGAGCTTATATGCAAAAGAGATGAATAATTAGGGAGTGTTACGAACTACAGCTACAATCATAATACGTCAAGTACATAAAGGACCATTGAAATTTAAATATAGCCACAATCATAATTTCAGATAGATGCACAGACGATCTAAAGCTACAAAGGAATCTTAGGTTTTTCTTGCTATTAAACCAGCATAAAACATAGGATATCCATAAGTTTTTATGGTAGAAATTTGTGTTACAATGCTTGAAGATGGTATTCCGAAGAGGAGAACTTACAACCAAGTAAGAAACAGTTTTAATTACTAGCATGTTTGTCAGCTGCTGCAAGACCTATATCACCAGAAATACTAGCATGTATGATTTGTGCAATTATATCCTTGTTGGTCTAATAAATATGTTAAGGTTAAAGTATTAACTAGCAACCCGCTAAAGAACAAATAATCACATTTTGAATTAACCTAGGTATTTCAGCACATTCAGCAACCTATATGTCTAAACAGTATAACCTCAACCCAAACAGAAATTATTCACCATAAAAAACATAAACGGTATTTTGGGGTGTTGTATTTGTTCTTGTCCTGATTAATCCTGCGAAAGTAGACATTCCAATCTGCTTTATAATGTGACTCCAGTCACCTGGGGTACCTGTAAAAATATCTTATATTAAATTGAAGACTTAAAAATACATGTTTTCCTCCTCTCATTCAAAGTCCAAGATCTTATATTGAATATGCTTTTTTTAAATAAAAAAAACTCTCCCTATAATAAATGAATGTATCAATTGTTTCTCCAAAAATATCTTAAACTAATCAACTTATTAACAGCAGCAACGCATTCACTGCATGGTTCTTTTGTAGTTAGTTTTGCTAAAGAAGAAGCAGATAGAACAGATATAACTAAAAACAAAAGCTGTTGAGCAGCATCTGGTGGGGTCAGTCCTGGTTCTTCCATTCTTACTAACCATATCTGACAAAGAACTTCTTTGCAGACTTTCAATGGATAAAATTTTACTAAACAAACATGAACTTTTACAAGAGACCACCAAACCATTAAACTCAAATTTCATAAAAAAAGATGGAAAGAAAAAGTAAGAACTTACAAAAAATTATATTTCAAGCTAAACCTAAATAAGTGCTTTATATGAGTCAATGAAACCTTTCCTTTTATATCTATGGTCCAAATTGTGCAATAAAACGTAAAAGAAAAACGAAATTCATATATGAACCAAGCTTCATACAAATCTTTAGCAAACTAAGTCCTTAATATTTTTTTAACAAAAAATCAAATTTGGAAATCAAGAATAGCTCAAATTTCTACACTGTAACAGAAAAGCTAAAAGTAATTAAATTACCACTGGGATTCGAAAGAACAAAACTCGACATCACCGATGCCGTTGATTGAAACCGGAGAAAACTCAGATCTGGAGAGAGATTTCAAATAAACCAACGGCGAGATCACAAGTTTTCAAGTAAGCACAAAAACAAAAAACCGAATACGAGTAACAAACTTATTTGATAATTGCAACAGCTCACTGAGTAACAAACTTATTTGATAATTGCAACATCACCAGAATCAAAACTCGCACGCAATGACTCGGACTCGTAGAGTTACCGAGTCCAAGAACTTCAACTCAAAAAAAAAACTCAACCTCCAAAACGCCAAAAAAAATTGAAACAGAGAAGAAAAGAAGTTGATTGTCTAATTGTTTGTGGAACTGAAAAAAAAAACCGTTGGCTTTAGCTTTGGGAGTGAAGACGAAAGACCTGGCGAGATTTGTAAAGGAGACGGGTAGAAAACGCCATGAGAGAGCTCAATCAAGCTTCTATTTGGAAGTAGGGTTTCTAGTATTTGTTTTGGGAATCTGCTTGCTCAATCAAAAACCTAAAGGGTGTTTTGAACATCCAGGGGGAAAAATTAGGGGTTTTGGGGGGGAAAGATTGGGGCTAAAATCGCGCCATATTTTTTAAAGAAATAATTTTTGCGGCGTTTTTTTAAGAAAGCGCCGCTATGCTTGATCTATAGCGGCGATTTTCAAAAGCGCCGCTAATGCCACCAAAGCTCAATAGCGTTGTGCTAAATTTTTTTCGCGGTGTTTTTCAAAAAGTGCCGCTAATGCTTGATCTATAGCGGCGTTTTTATAAAAGCGTCGCTTAGGCCACCAAAGCTCGACAGTTTTTTTGTGGCGTTTTTCAAAAAGCGCCGCTAATGCTCGACCTATAGCGGCGCTTGCGAATGCTTGATCTATAGCGGCGTTTTTAAAGAAGCGCCGCTAATGTGATATCTATAGTGGCGTTTTTTATCCAAACGCCGCTAAAGGTGCCGCTAAAAATCTGTTTTGGTGTAGTGAACGTAATGAATGTATTGAAAAGCTTCCCATTTATATACATTTTTGTACAAAATACTTTGTGTTGGAGATCAAGCTGATTAAGCAACAAACAAATAAAAATAGCAGAAGAAATCGATAAATTGAACACACAAACTTCACGTGGAAAAACCTCTCCAAGGAGAATAAAAAACCACAGGCAAAGATAATTTTATTATAATGGCGAAAGAACAAAAAATACAAAAAATAAAGATAAAACTAAACCCAAAAAACAAAGAACCCTCAAAACATAAACACAAAATTCTTCAAAAGTGGTATGAGTTCTAATATCTAATGGGTGTATTTTCTAAGGTTGTAAAAGAGCCTATTTATAGGCTAAATTCGTAGGTCAAATAAATTATGCTAATAAATGCTAAATATATTATACTAATAAATACTAAATCTTCTAGAAAAAATATATTTTGTTTAACTTGACTTACAAGTAATCTCTCATTTGACTGAAATATGAGGTATACTCAACAATTTAAATAAAACAAAGCAAGAAGTAAAGAGAGGAGAGAATTAACACATGTTAATGCAATTTAGATAAGCAATCATATGCTTACAAAGCCTCGCTTAGAAAATAATTTTCTTTCAACAATTCGTCTAGTATAACTCAGGGGCATAGTTAAGGGGGATGGCAAAGGCCTCGACCCCCCTAAAATAGAAAATTTTTCATTTAGGCCTTTTGAAATTTTTAAAATTTTAAATTTGTGAAGGTAAAATTGCACTTTGACCCCCTAAAAATGATAAAAATTTGATTTAGTCCTTTAAAAATTATAAAGATATAGACTATTAAAATAGTAAAATTGTATTTTTACTATCGTAAAAGTTACAATTTAATTTTGCCCCCGTCCCAAATTTTTTTTTTGGCTTCACCCTTGGTATAACAATTGTCTAAAACCTAAATTACCATTACATTGACGAATATTTACAACCCCAATATTGAACCTAAATTGTTACAAATCACTCCCCCTAAAATATCCTCACATACAAATGATAAAACTCTCTCCAACAAGTACCTAAAAGAGTTTCACAAGATAACACAATAAAATAGCAAAATATAAAAGTCAAAGACACTCCGGAAAATAGATCAACAATGTGTGACAATTAGGGCTAGTGTTATACTTGGTACAAACAATTCCTTTAGCCGTGTTTTGATAAATTTCAACCTTTCATTTAAAAGATGAAATTATGTCATTAAATATTCTAAATAATTGTCTCATAAAGCTTTCACAAATAAGTTTCCCAACCACTTCAAATACTCTCGAAAATAAGGATAAGAATAATGTTTTTCAACAACTCAAACTCTTCCCTCTTCTTCTCCAAGTCAATTGAAAAAAGTGAGTCATTTCATGGTATAACGCAAAATTCCTCTTTTCTTTGCTACTCTAGAACATTTAAAAATTTACATAGTAAAAAATGCCAACATAACTCGTCTCCTTTAATTGTCCCAAAATAATTTCTTTAAGTACTGTTGTTCGAACATGAGATGTAAGAAACAATCAAAATTTCCAACCATGTGCATTTATATTAATTTTAATGACACATGTATTACACATAATATTATGAAATTATAATATGATAAACTAATTTAAAAAGTTTAAAAAATATAAGCAAACTATCTTGACTATTTTACATTAATATAAAATTTTAAATTTAAATTTGGAATATAGATAAACTAGTTTTTTTTTATCTTGTATTTTTTAATTATAATATATTAGATTACATTTAAAAAATAATATGATTTAGAAATAAAAAAATACAATAATATAAGTAATTTTAAAATCTTTATACTTGTTATTATGCTCAATGTAAAGCAAAAACAAAAAATTTTAAAAGATAAAATAAACTTGAGTTAATAAGGGTCTGTTTGATTGGAAGTAGAATGTTTTCCGGAAAATGATTTCTGGAAAATGTTTTACTTTTCTGTAAAATGATTTACTGGAAAATATTTTTTGGTGTTTGATTGAATCTGTGTAAAATGTTTTCTGCTATTTGACAGATTTCCTGAAAATATTTTCCGGAAAAGTTGTTTTTACATATATTAAATTGTTTTTACATATATATTAATAAATTTTTATATTTTAAATTGTTTTTACATATATTGCAATGATTTATTTATAATAATACTCAATTATTAAGCTACAATATTAATCGTTATAAATTGAAAAAAACTATATCAAATAAATTATTTGTAATTGATGATGTTAATATTTTAAAGTTTCAATTAGAATATTTTAAGGCGTAGGGATTAATTTAAAATATAAGCCATTGTTTTGAGGATTTAGTGCAAATAACGTATAACATAATGTTTCAATACAATGAAAAAATCGAGTGATGTCAAGGTCGAACCTTTTGAACCGAAAACTAATGATTCAACTGATAGAATTGGTGGTATAAACCATGATACAAACTACATCACTGTGAATTGATTAAAAAATCAAATATTAAGGCAAACCAAAGTGTTCTTTTTGTAACTTAACAAAAACTGAATTTTCCATGCTTGAAATAACGATATCTTAACAAAACCTTCAATATCTTATTTCATAATTCATATGCTTGAAACTTTGTTTTCCCACGAATTTATTCCCGTCTTAATCGTATGACAATTGAATGTGGCACAAAAAAGCATCTCAAATTTTTGAATTTCTTTTTTTATATATCAAAGGTTTGGAGGGGTGGTTGAAACAACAATGTTTACAAAATTTTTTAATTACCAACTGTCTACATTTTTCTTACAAGTAGAAATGTATTATAGCAATTATAAAGTAGAATTAAACTAATATAAAATATAAAAAGACGATGAACCAAATAAAATTTACATATCGCAATTGTGTAAGGTAGAATTTGAGTACTAAAAGACCTAAGATGTTAGTCTTTAAATTGTTGCAGTAATAACAATACCAAATTAATACTCCATCCTCTCCAAGTTTGACATTTCTTAATAATTCTTGTTTAATTAGCTACTAGTTCATGATTTGATAGAAGTTTGCAGATCTGGAGAAGCTTCACCTACGATGAGCTTCTATGGTAAGTAATAGATCAAGTACAGTTTAAATGAATAAATGTGTATATATAAAAACAAATGTTTGAATGAAACAAATGTTTCAAAAACAAATGCCATGCCATTAGCAGACCAGAATCAAGAAATAAGACATTCCAAAGACGCTCAACACTAATCTCTTATGAAAATATCAACTAATGCTACTAACA
This sequence comes from Gossypium hirsutum, assembly GCF_007990345.1. Lineage (NCBI taxonomy): Eukaryota > Viridiplantae > Streptophyta > Magnoliopsida > Malvales > Malvaceae > Gossypium > Gossypium hirsutum. The sequence goes on along the minus strand of NC_053439.1, from coordinate 37,095,691 downwards.
GGAGTAAGAATGCTGAGGTAGAGGCTAGGACAGCAAGAACTGTATAGCTGGAGGTCAAGCATAGAAAGAAATTAGAACCGTGTCAACAAGAACATTAGCTGCAACAGTTGATTCAACCATTTAAAATATTGGAAATATGTGATGTATCATGCCAGGGCATATATGTTCAAATTGTAACCAAAACATTAGTAGTTCAAATTACAAAGATAAAAGATGGGTTTCGTGCAAAATTAACCATGAAAATCTACGTGTAATGCATTATGCAGAAGCAAAGAAAGAAAGAAAGAAAGGCATAAGCAATGCCAGCCAAAATATTAGATTAGGCCCTGAAAGTAAATAAGGAGCCTGGATGTAGCATGATTGAAGTAAATGGCGTTGTTCATGAGTTCTTAGCTATTGAAGGAGTGATTCTTGAATAAATCTGACTTCAAAAAATCAATCCATTCTGCTGGAAAGTAGGAATGACGTTCTGTAGATAAATGATAAAAGTAGCTACAACAAATTGATGGTGCATAATGAAGTTGCAGTAGAAAAGGAGTCATGAATCTTACATTCATGATATGCTAGAGTTCGACAGGGATGTGTCTTTTGTGGACAAAACCGTGATGCCTCAATTGAAAAAAAGCATGAGACAGACAGGAAATTATGTCCAAGGACTCAGATTTTGATGGAGTTACGGACATAGGCCCTTAAGTAAAGGTAGATATTCTTCTTGCATATGTATGCTTGCATTGCATGTCAAGTAGCTTCTAGCCAAAAATTAAATTGAAAACCAACTTATGGACCCTTTAATGTTTGAATTTAAAGCTAAAGTTGTAGCCTGATGCAAATTAGAAGCATTGGTCAGCTCTATGTTGCTTTGACTCTACATTTTCCTTTTAAATATCCGCATTTGAAACTTGTGTCTGATACTTAGCTATAAAACTATGTTTTCATGCCTGTATCAAATACATACTAGAATCCAGATATATGATCCTACAAAAATCCCATCTTCAAGTTGTATTAAGAACACTAATATACTTTAAGGGTAAATTGCCTTCTATTATCTTTAAAACTAGAAGCCAATACAGATGCAGACTGCGCAAGTTCCAAAACTGACAGAAGAGGCTGAGATCAACTACTAGGTATCGTACCATCCTGGGAAAGAATTGAATCACTTCGAAAAGCATTGAAGGTCAGATGCTACTGTATTGGTGTTAAGGCTGCAATCTAACAAAGTAAATGAAAAAAATTGTAACCCTTAAAGCATTGAAGGTCAGATGCTACTGTATTGGTGTTAAGGCTGCAATTTTTTTCAATTTTCCTTTCCATTTAGCATTATTCACTCATAATCTTAGATCAGAAGAACTCAACAACAACAGAGAACGGTAAAGTCCAAGAATTGCCAATCACTGACGATTCTAAATCGACCAAGTTAGAGGTCAAGAGAACTTACAGATGAAATTTAGCAAAGATTGCAGAAGCTATATATCATACGCATGCATGATGGGGTGCTAAAGTATCCAAATTACCCATTTTCCAGTTAACCCAGAAACTGATTTGCAGAAAACATTTGCAGAAAACACATCTACTACAAAAACTTGCAATAAAACTTGCAGAAATCAACAGATCCCCTAACCTAGAGCTTGCAATTTTACCTTCGATAAACCAGCAGAGGTGAAGCAGCACGCTAACGAGGCAAGCAAAGAGAACAGCAAAATTAGCAGAGAAGATGAGGTAGAGATGATGAGGCTGCAATCAATAGGGTGAAGAGAGTGAAGAGAGGAGCTGTGGAAAGGGTGAAGAAAGGAGCTGTGGAAATGGTTTCAAGGGTGAATAGATGAGCTGTGGAAAATGTCTTACTGATTTCTAAGGGGTAAGACATTTTCCGAAAATATGCGTTGGTTTTACCCGTGTTTTGGAAAATGTTTTCCTTAGGAATTCATTTTCCAACAATCAAACACCGTAAAATGTGAAAAACCAATTTCGAAAAATATTTTCCCCCTATCAAACAAACCCTAAGTAATATTAATCAAACTAATGGTGTTGTTAGTATATTAATAATATAGTTATTTCCAATACACTCTTTCAATCTTTTTATTTTGGTTAAATATTAATCCGTTAATAAATAACGTGAATCATTAAAAACAAAGATGGGTTATTACTTGAAAATTAATTTCTTTTAGTTTTGTTTTTGTGCCACATTTTCTCTTTCAGATTTATTTTCGTAGCACGTTCTTACGATTGTTTCGAAGGTTTTGTTTTCTTTAGTGTTTGTTTTATCCTGTTTTTGCCTCTGTGGAATTTTGGCTTTGGATATGTTAACGTGGGATTGGGAGGCTCGATAGAGATTGATTTAGCAGGGTTACAGATTGATGACGGTGAAGAAAAGGTGTGGGAAATAAATGGGGAGGAAGGGGAGATCGAGGCAGATAATGACATAAGCATGGTTGATTCGTTTTTCACGGCTAGTTCATCTGTGCATGGATTGGGACTGAGAATAAACACTTTTATACTTAAATATCTAGTGACTTTACTGCAAGTGTGACAAGTTAGTTGTAATATTTTTAAGTATTACAATGGAACATTTCAAGTGTTCCAAGGATCAAACCCAAGGGATTGCCAAATTGGTAGATGCATTTATGACCACCTCCGGACATACCAATGTTTAGACTATAAATCCTACAACCAATATAATCATTAGGCGGTTTCTGCAAGTATACGGGTCAAGTTGTAATATAGATTTATACAACGATGTATTAGAGTACTCCGAGGATCGTACCCAAGGTAGGCAAGAATAAACTAATTCTAATCTTTACGTTAACAGGTCTAATTAGTAACCTAATAAAACTATATTACGACGAGACTTAATGTAACACTCCTAACTAGTATCCAATGCCGAAATAGGGTTACGCAGCATTACCAGACTTATAGATTAAATAATCATACAATTCGAATTCATTTCTCATTCAATTTCAAAAACCATTCAAATTCATTTATATCATCCTTAATACGAGCCCTCGAGGCTCCAAATAGACTTTAAAAGTGGTTTGGGACTAAACTGAGTACTCAAGGAATTTTTAGAAAAATATTGAAATTTTTTCAAAGTGTAGAGGACACACGCCCGTGTGGCCAGACCGTGTGGGCATTTGAAATGGGGACACATGGCCGTGCCTCAGCTCCTATTTGACCCCATGTAACTTACTGACTTGGGTCACACGGCCATCCCACACGTCCGTGTGCCAGGCCGTGTACCCTTCGAAATGGCTTCACACACCCATGTGCCAGGCCGTGTGCTAGGCCGTGTGAAAACTGGAGGGTAGGCTGACTTGTGCTACATGACCAAGCCACATGCCCGTGTGCTAGGCCGTGGGAAGCTATTGACTTGATTTCTATAGAAGTATTAGGGGACACACGGCTGTGTCACCTGGCCATGTGTCACACACGGCTGAGACGCATGCTCATGTCTCAGCCCGTGTAGACAAAAATAGGCTATTTTCCAAGCCATATTTCTCGCCCAATTTGGTACCAACCTAAGCACAACAATGTACATACAACCATGGCATAAATAGGCATTCAAAACCGACCAATATCAAGTTTATAACATGTTATACTATCACACACAATCATGATTCTCATAGGTACCTCAAAAGACCATTTATAACATGCCAAAATATGCTTACAAAATATACCTAAATGGTCAAACACATATATAAGACATTGTGCCTAAAACTTAGCATGCATACCACATCTCAATTTTAACCAATTATACCCTAAATACCAATTCACAACAAAACATTCACATAGCAACTATAGACCACATATCATAAGGCCATTTACACCTATTTACATATCAAAACATATACCATTTTCAAGCCAAATCAAATGGCTAAATACACAACAAAAAACATATAGGCTATCATTAGCCAAAATGACCTATACATGCCATTTAACCAAAATATATAGTCAAAGTACCAAAATAAGTGTTTGATAGTGTGATGCAATCTCCGACAACTTCCAATCCGAACGAGCTTCCGAATCACTAGAAAATATGAAAAATAAAATAAAGTAAGCAATTAAGCTTAGTATGTTCGTATAACTAAAATAGAACTTACCATTCATCCATAGTTTAGATAAGAAAAAAATAAAACATCGTTAACTCCATTTGACCCAAAGCCTAACACATAATCCACAATCATGTTAGCCATGTATGAATATATCAAATATGAATTACTTCCCGTATTTCACATGAATACTTGTACTAGTTCTTATCGAACTCGTATAACTTCGTATCAGCATTATGCCCATTGAACCATTTCGAATACTATCAAATACTCAGGTATCTCGCACACCAAGTGCCAATATATGGTCAAAACCACCACTATTTCATATATCATATCGATGCTCACTCTCGAGCCATAACTGGGTCTGCATACACAAGCTGTTAGTCAAGACGTAGCTACATGGTGCCGCTCACACAAGCTGTAAAGTAACCGCAACACATGCCGAAAACCCAGCCACCAGTAGGACGTACGAGACCAGCACCCAAAACACGGTAACCCCTAATGACATGTCATTTGTATCCTATCTATTCCTAAGGTTCAACCGGGATCTTTACTTCGTCGAATCTTCTTTGAGTATTTCCATGAAGTCGTATTATCAAAATTTAATAATAAAACATTTAAAACACATATAATTTAATGCTTATTAACATACGAACTTATCTCGAATTAGTTCGGAGAAATTTGATTGATTAGTCCACTACTTTGTCCTTTCCCCGATTTAATTCCGAATGTTTCTTTTCTTGATCTATATAATCAAATTTAACTAATTTAAGTATCATTCTATTCAATTCAATCCAAAATTTATGTTATGAAAAAATTACCTTTTTGCCCCTATACTTTTAACTTCTTTACAATATAGTCCCTAGGTTTGTAAAGTGAAATTCGTGCAATTTCATCTACATCTAACCCTAGCCAAATTTACTACATGCATATAGCAGCCCATGCATTTCAAAATTTCACACATTTACCACACAATTTACACATTTCTCAATTTAACCCCTAATTGATCATTTCATCAAAACTTACTTAACAATAGTTGTTTAATTAACAATAAGGACTCAATTTCTTCCATTAAACTTCAAGAAAAACTAAAATTCTCTCATAAAAAACCCTAAACTTTCAAACATATTGCAAATTAGTCCCCTATTTAGCTAGATTAAGATACAACGATCCCGTAAACCTAAAAATCAACAAAAATGGGACAAGATATCACTTACATGCAAAGGAAAAGCTTGAACAAAATCTCTTCTCCTCTCCTAGGGTAAATGTCAGCTATCGTGAAGAAAATGGGGAAGATGATAACTTTTCTTTAATTAATTTAACCTTTATTTACCTAATTACCATTTTGCCCTTACCTAACTTTAAAATTTTCATAATTACTAAGCCAAGCACATCCACTAACTCAATTAATGGTGTAATTACCATATAAGGACCTCTAATTTAAATTTCTATAGCTATTTAACACCTTTATCTAATAGAACACAACTTTCGCACTTTACGCGATTTAGTCCTTTCATCAAATTGAGTATACAAACGGTAAAATTTCTTAACAAAATTTTTATACTATAATACTATCATGCTGTAGATATTAAAATAATATTAAAATAATTTTTTTTACCTCATATTTGTGGTTCCGAAACCACTATTTTGATTTTACTGAAAACGGGCTGTTACACTTAAGGTGATGGAAAAATATGTTTTATAGGAATAATTAAAAACATAAAAACAAAGAAAGGAAAAAAAATTGTAGATTTGATCAATTCTAAGGATGCAATACTAACTCACTTCGGTGGACATAACTAACTCCTATTTCGGGTTCTATTAAATCAACTAATCATTAACCTAGTAGGATCTCTCGATCTTCCACTAAACTAATGAGTCGACAAGAACTACTTATCTCTCGACCTCACGGTCTAGACCGGATTGGGGTAAGATGTTCATGGATAGGAAATGCCAATTTTGGGTTCACCTATATGACTTTCTAAGTCATCAAGCCTAGGGTTTAAGTTCTTCCTATCCCAACCAACTGATCTGCTAAGAAACCTTACATAGAAGTTAATTACTCCCACGTCCACTTGTTAATCTGCCGTTAAAGGATTAGTTCCCATTGGATCAAATAAACATCATAAACTTGATTGAAAGAATAAACATAAATAAGAAATCAATAATATAGTTTAAGAAAAATTCTAATATATATTGATAATCGTACGAACAGCAATCCACGAAGAGTTGATGAATCCATAAATCGAGTTTCACGACGAATGAAAATAAAAACTAGAATTGAATTACAAATGAAAATAAACCTAAATATAAAATAGCTAAAGAGAAACTGAAAATAAAGCTAATTGAAATTTGTAACCTAAAACTTGAATAAAAATTGTTTATGAATTGTCTAGAGCTATCTACTTATAGGCTTAGGGTCGTCCACTAACCTAATTCAGTTGACGATTTTGCATTAAAGTTTGTTGTACAGACTAAAATGCGCTTAGTTTATTAATTCCTCTCATCAAGGTAGTGTCGCAACACCCTCTGGCATGTGTCACAACACTGATGGCAGTTTACGAGTTGAGGCTTGATTACAGGGCAGTGTCGTGACATAGACGACACCTTCTGGCTATGTTGTAACATTGAAGGCAATTTTCTCTTTTTGAGTTCTCTGCTCACTATGTTGCGACATTGACACTTCGTGTTACAACATCGCGATCAGTCTCGTGTTCTTATGCCTCCGAATGATGTCCTGCATACTCACCGAACACATTAGCCTTCCTTTTGGCCTATTTTGGCCCCAAAAGTCATATAAATGGCTTAAATTACACTTTTTGTTATTTACAAACTAAAAATGAAAACTAAGTAAAAACATAACTAAATTGCTTTTATATGAGCTCCTTAAGTACAAAAAATAGTTTAATCTGGTACAACAAATTGCAGTAGATCAAACTCCCCTACACTTAAGTCATTACTTGTCCTCAAGCAATAAAACATAAAAATGGAAAATATAAAAGATGACTCTTGAGCAAGTATGATATAATAATAAGTTTCGGAACAACGTAACTAGGGATAATCATAAATACACGTAATTTTGGCATGATATGTAAATGACTTACCATTCTCAACATCAAACACCTAAGTTCAATATATTACAAAATACATAAGTAACAAGTTCCTCAAAAATATTAACCCATCGAGAAATCATACAAGTAATTTGATTATCCTAGTAGAATACAAACAATTATCATTGCAATCACTCAATACAATGTACGTCTATAAATAGATTTGCCTAGGTCACATAGGACTTTTTGGCTTGTAACGTTCTGAGGCTTAAGGTTGACATGGAATTCAAGAATAATGAACATCAAAATAGTTTCAATCATGAAATTAGTTTAGCACATCGTATTGTCCCCTATTCGCCCCATTTAGTAACCCTTTCCCGCTCACCACCTTATATCTCCATCCCTCACCTTCCTTATTTTTCCATATAGGAAGTCACAATGTAATACTAGCAACTACGGTTAACTTACGAGTTTTTGTGCACTAATGACTAAGTTTTCAAGTTTTGTGACTTTTGTTTTTTGGGTCCCCTCTGACTTTTTCAGTACTTTCTCACTCACAATGCTTTTTCATTGTACAAGTACTTTTCTACTTGTTTTGACTTTTTCTGAATTTTTCTTTTGTTTGCACATTTTAGCTTATACTCGAATCACTAGATTACACCATTTCCTTCTATTTCGCTCTGATTTTACAAAACCATCGTTATGTCTCTACCTATCCCTCAATACATATGGCTCGACGTCTAAGTTCATGCAATTCAGGGACCAAATAAAAATGGTAAGTACAAATTGTGTTTTGGTTTCGAGTTTTGTAAAAAGGTTCATCAAGAAGGGTTTTTTGGTTCAAATATGAGTGCTAAAGATTAATGAATAAGGTTGGATTTTTGGCTCTAGGTTATACCAAACAATGCCTTAGGTCATCACTAGTTATCTCAATATTCACAAATTTAATTAATCAAGTAATCATAAGCCTAACCATTCATCATTCACACTAGCATGCTTGTTTCCCTATATTCTTTCTGTCATTTGATGTACTCAATTACTTAGTACCTATTTATAGTGTAATATATAGAACTCAATAGTCTAATAAATGAAAATTTAAAATCTTTTATTGTCATGCCAAATTTACAGTAAATACAATCAACCTATATACATGCTCCTAACCAATCACTTATATTTCTACAAGCTCAAGCAAAATTTAGACAAGAAAAATTAAAATAAAAAGCATAAAAATATAAAAATTAAACTTCCGATGTTACCCCCCACAGTTTAGATAGTACATTGTCCCTAATGTGCAACGCCTAAGTAGATAAGGAACGAAGTTACCCAATTGATCATGCCATTTCCGTAATCTTATGGTGGATGCCTCCTTCCTTGTTTATTTACGCTCGTAATTGTAGTGCTTTCCTCGTATAAGGTTCCTACATAGAAAATTTAGAACAAAACACATATATAAACTACTATTACTCATACTCCTAGTCTAAAATAATAAATAAAAAACCATTCTAATTAATTATTTTACAATCCCCAAAATTCAAAATCATTCTTTAATCATCAATATAGGGTGGTTGTTCCTCTCTATCAGAGCTTTTCCTCTGTTCGAGACGTGACCTCGAAAGGAGCATCCACTCAACGAAGTTGCATGCTAGGTTGGGTTACATATGACTGGCTCTTTCTGCATAGATCTTTACGGATGGAAAACTACCTCATAATCGTCCTCCTCCTCTTGAGAGTCTCGTTTCGTATCATTTTCCTCTTCCTCACCATTTTCTTCCTTATTCCCGTCATCTTCTTCACTTCTTTGTTCTTCGAATCTGTGATGGAACTGCATTGAGCCATATTCGTTCGGTGGAAAATTTGGTATTCGCATCCCATTTTGCCTTACAAATTCTTGTCCGACCAGCTCATCTCTTGCATCCATATTATCATTCATTCCATGTCTAAAATGTTGTTTCCCTTTAACTCTCTCTGGGGCATTGATGTTGTTTTTCATTTTAATGAAGCTGGGACATCAATCTTTTCTTTTCTGCATTTTTTCCAATCCTGTATTTATTTTTTTAGCTCCGTAAACTGTGTGTATAGTAAATCTCCGATAAGACTCCTAAATAGCTTTAGAAACTATTCTATTGTGGTCATTAGAACTCTAGCCTTTTTACACAGGGTCGTCACTAAGTAGGGGAAGAAACCCCAACTTTCTGGCCACTAATGCATCTCTTCATATAATGGTAGATCCACGTCCCGAGACAAACCTTTTTTTTCTGCAAAAGAACATACAACAAAACCGATTAGAAAGTGTTTATGTTAGATACATTTAAAGCAGGAGAAATTTGGGTACATAAAAATTGCATCCATATCTTCGCGATGGGGAACACTATTGCTTGAGTAAAACAGTGGGAATATCAATACCGGGGCGGTGCTTCCATTCACCCTTACCCTCAGTGAGATAGTTTATAATATTATCCATATTAATATCCTTAAAATATTATAAATCACTATTTTTTACAAAATTAGATTCATAATGCAAAGCATTATAAAATTCACAAATTTCCCTAGGGGTGACATGCACATCTATTCCCCATACGTGTACCATTTCCAAAAAAAAATTGTATGATCTCTCAGACTCTCTATCCCAGAATGATGCATAAAATTTTCGTACTATCGAGATTACAACAAGGTCTTTAGGGGTTACGCAAAAATGCTCCCACCTATGGTACCGAACCAATGCCCATATCTCCTTACACAAGACCATCAATGGTTCAAAACCCCTTTCATGTATTAATGTTTTTCCTTAAAGCTCTAAGATAAGTGTTTCAATGTTTGGGTTTGGAAAACTAGAGGGTTCATAACCACCAGTTTCTCTTGTTCATTAGTTCGTTTAGCTTTTCTAGGAGTCATGTTTTTTTAAGATGATTAACTAAACAAACTAATAATCAAGCAATAATGAAGCAATGTAACGTTAAAATTTGAAGAAAGGAACCCTTAACCTTGTTACATCAGGTACTCTTTATTCCATAGATGAGTTTGTCATGGATTCCTTGTGGTTGTGAAGCTTTTCCTGCAAAAGAGAAAGAGATAGAACTAGTAGTAGAAAGAAGAAAAGAACAAGAATGAGAAATAGGGTTAGAAGATGAAAAGGGTAATAGAGAGGTTTAGAGTGGTTTAGAGTTAGAAGAGTATTAGGATTTTGTTGATGATGTTTTAGTTTGAAAAGAATTAGTATTTTAGGTTAGAAAACTGAGTAAAAAAAAGGATTTTGGCTGTCGAGTTGCGTAATAGGTCAGGTCGGCCCTACAAAAATTTGCAGCGATGTCGTAAAACAGGGGCTTAGTGTTGTGACATCCCTAGCAATTTGCCAATGTCGTGACACACCTTAAAATTTTGGGAGTTGGGGATATTTTCGTAGATGTTCGGACATTGAGGTACTATATCGCGACATTAACCTGATTTTTGAAAATTTTTTATTCTGGACTCGGTGTTGCAACATGGATCATGTTTTAGCCCTTCTCTCTTGAATTTTAAGATGCCTAGTCCTTACATATCATAATTCTAAGAAATTAAAATAAAATTAAGTTCTAATCTACCTATCTAATCCTATTATTATCCAATTACTAATATTTAAGACTATTAAAATATAATAATTTACAAAAACTGAAATAACGTAAGGGGGATCAGGTGTTGCTGCCGGATTCGTTTGTCAGCTCTATTAGTCTACACATGGACGTTTTCTCTTTTGGTTGTCTATTCAAATTTTTCCAACGTCCTTTGTACCACTCCACTTTGCTCCGTTTGTCCCACTCTTGGAACTTGCCTTTTCGTCTTGCATTAATCATAGAAAATACCCTTCCTAGATCAAGGTTATTAGAGAAATTTATAGATACTTTATAGCATTATTTCCCTAAATTTTCGTTATATCCCTTATTTTGTAAGTCGCCACATTTAAATGTTTCAATTTCACCATTGATTTTTATTTTTAGTTCATCTTTCTCTAAGCCAATGGTGGACCTCGAGGTGGCTAAGAAGGGTCACCCTAGAAAAATTGGGATCTCATGGTCTGCCTCATAATCAAGAATTACAAAGTCCACTGGAATGGTAAATCTATGCATCTTAACCAACACATATTCAAACACCCCTTTTGGTTGAATCAAAGATTTGTTGGCTAGTTGTAGTATGAATTGGGTGTTTTTAAGTTCCCTTAACCCAAGTTTCTTATATATTAATAAGGGAATCAAATTAATACTAGCTCGTAGGTCACATAAGGCCGTACCCAAATGTATGCTCCCTATTTCTGGGAGAATCGTAAAACTTCTTGGCTTTTTCAATTTTGGGTGTATTGGATTAGTGATTATCGCACCATAGTATGTGTTAATGTTAATTTGGTTTCCTTTTTCAAATTTCTGACACCTATCCATTATCTCTTTTAAAGACTTTTCATATTTTGGAATTTTTTTCTTCGATTAAATGAGGGGTAGATTAACATTAGGTGATTCAATTAAGTTGAGTAAACTTATGAATTCTACTTCATCCCTTTATTTTTTTCGCTAACAATGAGGGGAATGGTATCTTTGTGGGAACAAGCTCAGAGTTTGGCATATTTTCAGGTTCAATTGCCAATTTAGCTACTGGTTTGAGCTCTACTTTAGTGTCATCCTTTGGAGTAATCTCTTCTTGAGAATCATTGGCATCTACTTTGTCTTCATCTAAAGTCAGGTCAGCCAGGCTTCTCAAGACTTTACCTATGTAGAATGCTATTACAGTCGATTGTTCCTTCCCATTTTTTTGAGGGATGTATTCGATATTGCTTAGAATGCTGGCAAACTCACGGCGATGTTCGACTATATCAGCACTCTGGTAATCATTCCATTAGTTTGTTGGGGCTTCATTTCTTCGTTGGCTCAATTTTATCACTAACAATCTTTGATTTTCCATAATATCACATTCTTCGTACACTCCCTCTTCATATATTTCGCCATCATAGTTCATTTCATCGTTAGACCACATATAATCGAATTCATCCATGACTTAATAATACTGTCAAATTACCCTCAATTATTGGTTGAACAAGTATCTTTCTCTTCCGAGGTAGGTACCGAAATCTTCAAAGAAAGGAAAAATATTACCAAATTAAACTAAAATTGAAAAAAATAAGAATTTAAAAATCGTAACTATAATTTAAAAATTTCCTAACTATCCTATTAAATGCAAAAATTAAAATTAATCTAGTGGCATTGCCTCCCTGACAACAGCGCCAACAACTTAACTGCCTTCGGATGTACTAACGTCTGGAGTGTAAATCTTGCAACCAAATATAACCGTTAGGCAGTTTCCACAAGTATATGGGTCAAGTTGTAATATAGATTTATACAATAAAGTATTGGAGTACTCCGAGGATCGTACCCAAGAAAGGTGAGATTAATTCTAATCCCTACGTTAACAGGTCTAATTAGTAATTTAATTAAACTATATTAGGACGAGACTTAAGGTGATAGAAAAGTATGTTTTATAGAAATAATTAAAAATATAAAAAAAGAAGGGAAAACAAATCGTAAATTGTATCAAGTCTAAGGATAGAAAACTAACTCGCTTCAGTGGTCATAACTATCTCATATTTAGGGTTCTATTCAATCAACTAGTCATTAATATCCAGATTGGGTAAGGTGTTCATGGATAGGCAATACCAAATTTTGGGTTCATCCCCACCTATGTGACTTTCAAGGGTCGTTAAGCCTAAGGTTTAAGTTCTTCCTATTCCAACAAGCTGATCCGCTAAAAAACCATACATAGAAGTTAATCACTCCCACGCCTACTCGCTAATCTCTCATTAAAGAATTAGTTCCCCATGGGTCTAATAAACATCATAAACTTGATTAAAAGGATAAACATAAATAATAGATCAAAAATAGAGGTTAAGAAGAATCTTGATATATATTGATAATTCTGCGATTAACAATCCATGAATAGTTGATGAATCCACAAACCAAGTCCACGATGAATGAAAATAAAAACTAGAATATAATTACAAATGAAAATAAACCTAAGTAGAAAATAGCTAAAGAGAAATTAAAAATAAAGCTAATTGAAATTCATAACCTAAAACTTGAATAAAAATTATTTATGAAGTGTTTAGAGCTATCTATTTATAGGCTTAGGATTGGCTGAGGTCTATTGACTTAATTTGACTGACGGTTTTGCATTAAATGTTTCTGTGCGAACCAAAATGCCTTTGGTTTATTAATTCCTCTCATCAAGAAGGTGTCGCGACACTGAATGCAGTTTACAAGCTGAGGCTTGATTATAGGGCTGAGTTGCGACACCCTTTGGCTCTGTTGCGACACTGAAGGCACTTTGCTCCTTTTGAGTGCTTTGCTCACTATGTTGCGACATCAACACTTCGTGTTACAAAACCATGACCAATCTCGTGTTTTATTCCTCCGAATGATGTCTTGCATACTCATTGAATACGTTAGCCTTCCTTTAGGCCTATTTTGGCCCCTGAGGTAATATAAATGGCTCAAATTACACTTATTATTATTTACAGACTAAAAGTGAAAATTAAGTAAAAACATAACTAAATTGCTTTTATATGATCTCTTTAAGTACAGAAAATGGTTTAATATGCTACAAGAAATTATGATAGATCAATTTATCAAGTTAATTATAAGTTAAACAATTACTAATCTAATCGAGTTGGAAATTATTATTGCAAAATCAAATATAAATTGTTTATAAACTAAATTTAAACGATCAATTAAACAAACTAAGTTAAACTTTCTTATTGTGGTTTTAGACAATATAATTGATAAAATGATGGCCGATTGATTAATCGATTGCCAATTAAACTAATGAACCTATACTGATTATATTGTTAATCATTCTTAGCTAGGAATCTCCTCTCGGTCTCATCATGGACTAAAAGATACCACCTAAGATCTTCTCTTGGTCTTACCTAGGCATATAGATTTCCTCTCAATCTCACTATTCGACACACTTATATTGAACTATCTAATGATAAACTCTCTTCTCGGTCTCGTTTATCTAGATTTTCCACTAGAGGCTACAAGTCTAGTTTATTAAGCATTTCGATATAATTGAACAATTAAATAATCAATAATAAACATTAAATTAAACTAACAAATAACCAATCAACCAACCATCAACCAACTTAGCACATAATGAAATTTAAATTTCAAAAAAATATTTTATCTAACACATGGTAGGCATAAAATAAAAGTAAATAGTTTGAGAAAATACTCATTTAATTAATGGAAATCCAATTAAACATAAGAGTTTGTTAATATCTTTATTGACATAACCTTCAACAAGGAAGAAGAAATAAAACAACAAAAATAAAATCTATCCTAAAAAAGAAAAGAGAAAACCTAATCGAAAAATTAAAAGAACAAAAAAGAAAAAGAAAGGAAACCTAACCTAAAAATTATGAAAACTAAAGAAAAATATTTAGCCACCAAAATCTATCATCAAAAGCTTATAAAGTAGTATTTATAGTTTACTAAAATTTTACCTAACATTGACAATTATTCCCTTAAATGAAAAAATGACTTAAGCTTATTTTGACACAAAATTGTCTCAGCAGTTTTTCACTCATCAGGAAATAGTGTCGCGACACCCTCGACAATGGTGCACTAGTGGCTCTAGGGGGTCTCGGTGTTGCGACACCATGGTGATTACCTCAATTTCTTCATTTTAACATCTTCAGGGGTATCACGACCTTGGAGACCCAATGTCGCAACTTCGGGCCCGGTGTCATGACTCTTTTAGTAGTAGGCTCCAAGTTGATTTCTCGTTGAAGTTTTGTATCCTTGAGGTGATGGAGGGTTAGTGTCACGACATCATAGAATCAATGTTGCGACACCCACGTTAGATGCAGTTTTCCTCAAGGTTTGGTCGTCTTTGTCTCCCTACACAAGCTCAAATTAAATATTAACTCTCAATGGCGTAGTTTTTCCAATTTGGGTTTCAAAAGGCACAAAACTAAGCAAAAACGTTTACTAATGATAAAATAAAAAAGAGACAAAAACATATAAAAGAAACTTAAATTGCTTGAGAATAAGCTCCTCGGATGTTTTTGAGAGCCTAATTTGATGTACCAAATTATGGCAGATCACTAGCGTTGTTCAATTTTAGGCTATGCATAATATCATGGTAAATTTGTGGAACTCTCTTGGGGGAGTGGCTATTTTGGATCTCGAAGAAAAATGTCATTTGTTTAATTTTTCCTATGAAGTTGATTTAGATTGGATAAATGTCGGATATTCTTAGACTTTTAACAATCATCTTCTAGTCTTTCATCAATTAGTTAAGAATGAAGATCTACTTACAGCTCTTCTATTTTTTGTGGATTTTTGGTACAAATTCATGATTTACCTCATAGTTTAGTGTTACAAAGTATGGTCATACAATTTGGGAACTTCATTGGCCAGTTCTAAGAGTTTGATACTAAAAATTTAGTGAGGGGAGAAGGGGTTTATGCATATTAAAGTTCGTATTGATGTTCGTAATATTTTGAAATTAAAAAAGAAAATTGCTCTACCAAAAGAGTGTATGTCTATGCTTGATTTGCTTATGAGAAACTTACAGTCTTTTGTTTTCTTTGTCACCTACTTGGTCATAACAAGAGCTTCTATCCACAACAGATCACTATCGGTAGCAAGGAAGTGCAATTCGATTAGGATGTTTCCCTCTAGGTTAATCCCAAGTAGGCTACCCTGCAAGCTAGTATTTGGCTAAAAGACGAAAGTAATCAAATTATCCCTAAAAATGAAGAGACGGGGCATCATATGAGTATTGATAAGTGGGATTTGTGTGATTCTAATTTTTTTAAAGGGAATAAGCCTAAATTTTAGGCTTAATCTGAGTGGTGTAGTTTATGGGGAAAAATTGATCGTCACCATTGCTGGTGGGTCAGACTCTATGAGGGTTGATACTGAAGGGAACCTTTTTGATTTGGGTGACGAGAAAAAGTGTATAAGAATGGGTTATCAAGTTCCACATGCTTCTTATTCTGGAGATTCATTTGGGACAGTGAAGGAGTATGCATCTATTCAAAATGTTATATCAGCATAATTTGTGAGGCAGGATCGCCACTCATAATTAAAACCTTAAGTTGGAACGTCCAGGGGCTAGGGAACCAATAAGCCGTTTGTCATTTGCAGAACATATTGCAACTATACACTCCTCAAGTTGTCTTTTTCATTAAAACAAAATTAAATGTAGAAAGAATCAGTGGAATTCGAAGGCGTGGGTTTATTCATTGTTTTGATGTGGCAATGCATGGATCAAAGGGTGGTTTATCGATAGAATGGAATGATGGATGTAACGTATGTCAAAACCATCTTTTGAAAAACAAAATTTTTAGGTTGTCGAATTCAAAAAATGAAAATTGGGAGTCGCCACCAATCTTTTATTGAGGTGTGATTGGATCACCTAAAAAACGACGTTGGTCTACGAGTTTTAGAAAAACGGATCCGAGAGTCGGTTAATTACGAGGAAGGATTAGCACCCTCGTACGCCCAAAAGTGGTACCTAGTTAATTAATTAATGTCTTAATGTCGAAAATTTGAAGAAATATAATCCTTAGAAATAACTTAAAAACGTTACGTATTAAAACCTTTATCATTTCAGAGAAAGAAAATGCCACACCCAATACGTTAGGGCACGACATTCTAATTTTTCCCAAAAATGAATTAGGCCAAAATACTAGTGCAATTAAAATTTAAAAGAATATCCATTTATTCAATATTTAAGAAATCGCGGCCCAATACGTTAGGGCACAATTCCTTTAGAATCCCAAACTCGGAATATTTCCTTTATTATTTTTTAAAAAATATTCATTTCGAGAAATCAATGCGTCACATCCAATACGTTAGGACACAACGTGTTGAATTCCCAATAATGAGTTCTTTATTTTTTTATTAAAGAGAAATGCTCGATTGTTAGATTTAACGAAGAAAATCGGAACCCAATACGTCAGGGCTCAATTTCCTTGAAAATCCTAAATACGAGCATTATCTCAATTTTGAAAAGTTTGAAATCGAGTAAAAAAATGATGTGATGCTACATTAAATATACCATGCAATAATAAATATTACGGCGTCGTAGAAATAATATAAATAAATGAATAAATAGAATCAATATACATAATAAAAAATAATCACATACAAAATATCAAATGAATTATCAAAATAAAAAAAATGAATTTTAACATATAAACGAAAACATGAATTAATAATCGAATGAAGAAATAAACAAAATATAAAGAATAAAAGGCACATAGTATATATACATTGAAATTAAAAGTCATACACATAATTTACATATGAAATCTTGGGCTATGAAACTTATACATACATGATGCATTTATGAAAATAAAGGAAAAAAATAAAGTATATAAAAAATATATTTGCATTTTTAAAAAATAAATATGTTCATATATATAAGAATTAGTTAAAAATATTAATATGTGTACATGCATATGCATATGTATAGTAAAAATATTAATATGTGTACATGCATATGTATAGTAAAAATAATTACATATAAATAAATAAAAAAAATAATTATATTATACTACAAAAAATAAATATGCGTATATGAAAAATATATATACATATATATTTTTTAAAAATAACTAAATATAAAAAGAATAAAAAAACTAATTAATAAAAAAATAAAGAAAATGAAAAAAAACTAATTTGAACTGTAAATAAAAACTTTGAGACAAATCTATACATAAATGGAAACTGAAGGACCAAATTGAACGCGCATATTACATGGAGGGACCGGAAGGGAAATTTTCCCTATTTCCCTAAACGGCGTCGTCCAATCAGGATCGAGTTGAAATCGAAAATAAATAAAGGGGTAAATTTAAAAATAAAAAAATTTTAATTACAAAAACATTAAAAGGCGGAGGGGCTAAATAAAATAAATAAATAAAATTCGCAGTGGTATCACCTTCTCCCTTTTTTAAAATCGTAAATAAGTAAAAAATAATCGAAAGAAAAAAATAGTAAGCCACCTTTAAAAAACTGACAATCGTTCTCTTTTTTATTCCTCCATCTTTTTTTATTTTTCAATAATGAAGGGAGAGGCCTCAATTTATAGTTGAGCCTCCCCAAATCCAACGGTACAGATCAATTACATCAACGGCTAAGATTAAAGGGTATCTACAAATTAAATCTCTAATATTACAAAATCATATCTTCTAAGATTATATATCATATCTAAGATTGCATATATCATATCTAAGATTGCATATCCTCGAAGATTATGTTTCCATATGTGAGCCCGGGCTAAAATTGGGTATTAAAGCTGCCCCTCTTTGCTCGTTGTCGTGTAACAGGAACGGAGCAAAGGCTTTAGAAATGACCAATTTTTGCCCGGTCACGCTGGATCTTGGTGCTCTTCTTCTTCAAGCCGCCATATCCATCTTATTGCATCTTCAGAGGTATAGGAATTGGTGTCTCGATCTACTTCATTGCAACTTCAGGGAGATAAGACCTGTAGCTTCAGCTTGATCCGTTAGTCTGCTTTAAGATGAATGTGATCTGATCTACTGCAACTTTAGAGAGATAAGACCGATCATTCTAATCCACTCCTCCTCAACTTTAGGGAGATAGGATTTGTTCATTCAGTCTGCCCCACTGCAATTTCAGGGAGATAAAATTTGCCATCTTCAATGTTAGGGAAACAAGATTCGCCGTTGTAGTTTCAATCTGTTCCATTACACCGTCAGGGAAGTAAGATTCGCCGTTGCGGCTTCAATCTGCTCCACTGTAATGCCAAAGAGATAAGATTCGCTGCCCACAGCTTCAATCCGTTCCACTTCAGTTAATCGAAGCCTTAAAGCCAGGGAGATAAGATTCGCCATCATGGCTTCAATCTTTTCCATTGTAACATCAAGGCGATAGGACTGACGTCTTCGATCTGCTTCACTGTTGGTGCAGGAAGGTAAGACCTGCTATTTTCGATCTACTTCACGCCAATAAATGAAGACAAGATCTGCTTTCTTCGATCTACTTTGCCACCAGTATGGTAAGACAAGATCTGCATCTTCGATCCACTTCCTACCAATATAGGAAGACATGACCTGTTATTTTCGATCTACTTCACGCCAATACATGAAGACAAGATCTGCTTTCTTCGATCTACTTCGCCACCAGTATGGGAAGATAAGATCTGCATCTTCGATCCACTTCCTACCAATATAGGAAGATATGACCTGCTATCTTTGATCTACTTCATGCCAATACATGAAGACAAGATCTTCTTTCTTCGATCTACTTCGCCACCAGTATGGGAAGACAAGATCTGCATCTTCGATCCACTTCGCTACCAATATAGGAAGACAGGATCTGCTATCTTCGATCTACTTCACGCCAATACATGAAGATAAGATCTACATCTTCGATCTACTCCGCCACCAATATGGGAAGATAAGATCTGCATCTTCGATCCACCTCCTACCAATATAGGAAGACAGGACCTGCTATCTTCACTGATCTGATCTTTGGGGAACATGACCTGTATAATGATCCTAATTATGCCTAATGATTAGGATGGCATGAATCAAATGCTCCAAACTAGACATGTGTGAATAGTGTTTTCATGAATGCAAAATTTATTTTTCCGAGAATGATCCCGCTTAGGTTGTCATTACTCGAAGTTTATTAAGGCTTTGTGACTGACGTGCTACTACGCCTTCTCGCTTGACTGGCTTTTTTGAAGAAACATTTAGCCAGGCGCCCCCCACTGTGAACTTTAAAGTTTAATCCACTGGGATGCCAAAATTCGTAACATTTTCTCCCACTGTAACCCAAGGGTAGAAATATATGGCTTTTCTTCAATTCTCTCCTATCACAATTCAAGGATACATGATCTAAATCTTTCTAGTCTTTTACACCATTCCCAGGGTATCATACCAAAGGCTCATGCACAAATGAAGGCTTTCTTCCTCGAGGAAACCTTTTCCTATTTTCTGGTGATCATTATTTGCTTATTTATCCACATGACATCTTGTCATTTTGTTCAATGTTTTTGACAACAAAATCCAAAGAGAAAGTTCTAATTTAGACTCCTCCTTTTCAGATTTTCAACCCTTAAACATGGTGCGTTCTAAACAATAGTCCTGTTTCAGGTTCCTGTATTATCTAGAAACTTACAGAGTAATATGAAAAACTTCAATTGTGAAAGTTTTATTAGTCCATTAATCATTATTCCAATGCAACATGCTTGCAAAAAGGTAATAACAATGGATAAGAATAAAGTTGGTTCTGAGCATAGCTCGAAAGGAATAAATTGTCTAAAATAATTAAGAAGGATAACAAAGAAATCAACTGGGAATATGTATCTTAGAAATGAATGAAGTATTCAATATAAATATTATGAAAATTGGGTGCCCTAGATATCGCAGCTTGAACTTCTCTGTACAAACTTTCTGAAGACCCTTCTGAGTTTGACATGTGTTTGAGAGATCTACAGTACTCTGTCTATGCCTCAAGATGTTGCCTACTCTTTCCCGTTGGTTCGAGTATAACTAGATCACCACATGCCCCCATCTGGTCAAAATTTGAACTGCTCTGATCACCTGTTACCCCATTCTAATCAATATTTGAGTCACCCTTTTCGGGTTTTCAACTCAAATCCCCTTTGGTCTCAAGGCGCCCTTTGCGGGTTTTCACCTTGGCCTCTCCCTTTTTTTCTTCTTTTCTTTTTATTTTTTTTTCGAAATAATTTTGATTGAATCTGAACTCATAGGATTAGGCATGTCCTTGTTATCCCTTCTGATCAAAATTGACACTTTTCCAGATAAGGCCTTCAACATAAGGCCCTTCCCATCTTGGATAAAATTCTTTTTGTATGGGAAAGATCCTCGTCAATACTAGGTCCCTCTCAAGGAGTTTTCTAGGGCGGACCTTTTTTGTGAGCTCGCATCATTTTCTTTTGGCACATTTGACCATGATGGATAACTTTGAATATTCCTCTTCAATTAGATCTAAAAACTCAGAGTGAAAGAATCTTGTCTTTAATAGGCAAAACCACGATGGGCCCAAGAGAAAGTTATTGCCCTGGCAGAGTTTTTTTTGCATATTTTCTTTGGGCAATATGGCATTAATCGTGAACAGACTACAAACTTTTGATATTGTGTTGTTGTTCAAATTTAGTATATTGTCAGATATGATCCTTTTGGCGTTCCATATGATTCTTCAAGAATTGACATACGAAGTAGCTTCCACACATCTAGTAAAGTAATTGAAGATCACAAAGATGAATTGATGACCGTCAGATTCTTTTGGCGAGATTGACCAAATGACCTTCATGCCCCACATAAGGAGAAGTCATGTATCCTGATAATTCTTTGTAGGGTGAGATCCATTTTCCGACTTGTTCTACCATCCTTAACAAGTCCAGAAATAGGCTACGATCTATGACATCTTCAAAGTTATGAGATCCCTCTAAACACATGTCTCGCTCAGAAGGAGATTCTGAGTCAGTAGCAGCGTCACTCATGTCATTGATATCTGAGGACCCATAATAATTGCAAAAGAATATACAAAAGAATGTGTGAATTTACGAATGATTATTTGTACAATATAATTATGAACGAAAGAATGATGTGGAAGAAAATCCAAAAGAATGAAAGAATAATTACTCGCAAAGAATGAAAGAATATTGGCTCAAATGCAAAGATGTATTTTATTAGAATAATGATGTTCAGACATGAGCCTATTTCATAAAGGGATTCCTATCGTTTTTAGGCTAAAAGCAACAAGAATGTTCTGAGCATTACTCTAAACAAGCTCTAAAGACTACAGAGATTTCTTCCGCAATCCAATTACTTAGAACACTCTCATATTTTATAAGGGCAGACATCTAACAAGGTCCCTTTTCAATTGTGTCTTCGTATGTGAACACTTCTCAACACCTCTTCATATATTGCACTCATACCATTATCAATCATGATTGGGTAGCGAATTTCCTGCATTAGATGAGTCATCCAACTTGACAATACCCATGTTGATGAAATTTTCAACTAGCTTTTTAAAGGTAATGCAATTCTCTATTGAGTGCCCTGTAATTCCCACATGATAATCGCATTGTGCACCTGCGTCGTACCATTTGGGATACAGAGGCTGTGGAGGCTTCACATGTAAAGGAGAAACAACATGCGCATCGAATAAGCTTTGATATAGCTCCTTGTACGACATTGGAATTGGCGTGAACTGGAGTTTTTCAGTACCTGGCTTCACATATGATTCTTGCTTTAAAGGGCCTTGATGTCTGGTAGTTTCTATCTTTAGCCGGCCCACAGCGATTGGTCTTGAGTGGCCCTTGTTATATCTGCCTTCATTTGTCCCATTATTCCCTTTCTTCTTTGAGGCTTTTATAGTACCTGGGTGCTCTACCTTCGCCTGTTTTATTTCTGATGAATTGTCAATAGTAATATGATTGGATTTTGAGTCTGTCAGGCGATACACTGGTGTCGATGTACCAGTCAAATATTGTCGGGATCTGATAGTAAAGAGTGCCTCTTGTGGACATGCGTCTAGTTGGGCCTGGAAACTTATCAAGGTAAAATCTGGGGAATATATAGGGTCTTCATTATCATCCCTAAAGTGAGCCACTGGGCTTTTCCCTTTACCAAATAACTGGGTTAGCTGGCTCATATTTATTTGGAATTCTAGCATCTGATTCCTCATTTCTTGTTGAAATTCAGTTAATTGCTCTTGCATCTGTATTTGCATTTGCTCTATTCTCTCCAATCTTTCGTCCATGCCTCCTGACTTTGCTCGGGTACTATAACGGTGTTCGGTTGATTGGTTGGTTTCCAGATTAACTGAGGAGTGACTTAAATTAATTAGAATCTTTTAATATTTTTAAATGCATATGAAGTAATGCAATGCATGAATGCAAAAAGACGTCAATTTTGATTCAATTCCATATAAGAAAACCTTACTAGAAAGCAAATTTCTTTACATAAAGCGAATTACAAATAAGACTTTGCCCTAGTACCCAGAACTCTAATCTTCCTAAGTAACAAAGCTAATTCTTGCCCCCGATCCGATTCTAATTCATACTTCACACTCAGCATGTCAGCCTGTACTGCTAAAGTCTGAACGTAATCAGCTACTTCTCGAATCTGGACCACATCTTCCTCCATGAGATGATCTCTGCTCCTAACTTGACTCTAAAAGTGGTGAAACTGTCCATTATTACGACTTTCGTTTGCTTTTAAGTGCTTGATCTGAATCTTAAAATTTTGCAACACCGTCTCTAGCTCTTCAATTCTTTTCTTCATTTCTTCAATCTTGCTCAAGCTTGCTTTCAACTCTATCGTAGAGTTTCGACTTCGATACTGACAAAGAGATCTTTCCAACACAATCACCCTATCCTTTAACTCGCCCTTTTCCTTCTGGCTTTCTGACAAATTCTTTTCTAAAGCCTTATTTCGCCTTTGCATCTCTTGAAATCTCTGTTCCCATCTATCGGCCTTGTCCTTTTCTTCTTGGATTTCTGCTCGCCACTGTTCTGACGTCTTTCCCAGCCCAGTAGTTCTTATTGACAAACACAACTTTTTATAATCTGTCTTTAAACTGCCCAGTTCCTCATCAGCCTTGTTTTTCTCTTTCTTCAACCTCTCATTCTCAAGCTTCTGAACGTCTATGTCCAAACTCAAGTTCGTCTTTTCCGCCTCCATTTGCTCTATCATTTTCTCCAAATCCGCGTTCTTCCTCTCAAAATCTTGTCTTACAATTTCCAATTCCGAAGGGATGACTCGCAAATGCTCTTCTATTGACTGGCTGTCCTCATTATTTAACTTAGGTGTGTTATCATTAATCCTCCTAGCCCACCATCCATAATACTCAGGAGTTGTCATTGGCCCCACGGCTAACCTCTTCATTCGGCGAGTTTGTTTCCACGCATTGGACATTTCTTGAATCTTCTTTCTATAACCATCATCTTTGTATGAAAATTTACAATCAGCTATCCCTTGGGTCGTAGGTATAAACTGCCTTGACCTATGTTGCCTTAGCACCAATAATGGGGCATATCCAACAGCTTCCCAAATACCCAATAAAGGTACCCAATCGAAATTACCACACCTATATAGGATCTCATCTGGAAGCAACCAATGAGCTCTCCACTCAACATCTTCCTCTTCAAGATTTTGAAGAATTGCCATCTATTTTTCCTCCGAGATGTCATCCCTCCTTGGCGTAGCAACTATCTCTTTTAGTGGTGAATAATTTTCAGAAAAGACCCGATACGAAACTTTATCCACCTTCCAAAAGTGACTGTGAAACCATACGCGTAGAAGCTGCGCACATCCAATAAATCTACCCTCACCCGTCCTTCAACATGCATTCAATGACCTGAAGGTTTCTGCCAAAATTTCTAAAATCGGTGTAACCTTCTTATCAAGCCGATCAAATAAATCGGTGACTGCTTCGTCCACATGCCCCAAGGCTTTAGGGAAGACAACCAAGCCGTATATACTTAAAGCAAAGATATCTAACCTCTTTCTTATGCCTGGGTGGGTGAGAATTGCATCATTCAAACTCCTCCAAGAAATGCACTTGCTGTCCCCTTTTTGCTTAACTCGTGCAGTGACCCACTACTCACTCATCCCTGTTATACCTATCAGCTTCTTTGAAAAGGTTGGCACATTTACCGCTCTCGAGTAGACTCTATCCACTTGAAACTTTGAACATCGGAGTAAAGCCACATACTCCTCTATCGTAGGTACCAAATCGACATTCCTAAACGCGAAGCAACTGTAAGCAGGATTCCAAAACTGGGCGAGGGCTCAAAACAAATGTTTGTCTACCTTCACATCAAGCAAATAAGGCAAGTCCCCATAATTGTTGTAAAATAACTGCCTAACCTCATTATTCCACTGATCCCAAATTTCTTTCAACTCTTGCAAATTGTTTTGAGCTACACTAATGCGAGTAAAATCCTATAGTTCCGATACATACCCATTGGTTAGGCTATCACTCTTTTCTTGCTGCGTTGTTTCAGACCAAGTTCGGACAACCGCATTGTCCTCCACTTTATCAAGAAACCCTTTTTCCATGTTAAGCTTTCTATCTAGCAACCGAATCTGAACTGACGCCTTTTATGATGAAATGAAATGCCATGTCATGCAAACAAAATAAAACATTAGAGTCAGTATCCAATACAAGCATATAATCAAGGAAGAGTAAAACGTCTATTAGGACATCTACTAGGGTTTAGTGTAGTTCTACCTAAGACAAGCTTCTAAGGCTCATTATATGCGGTTTGGCTCTAAAGTAAAGGTACCCGAACCAGCAGATTCCTTGATTCTCACCCATTATAGGCTCATATAGATCAAGTTCGATTCAGGGGGACACATTTTCCCTATGACTATACGGAGATGAAAATCTCACGAAGGCATAGGTACCGATGTATCCCGAAAGCGATCTGCTATCCTATACGGAGGTGAAAACCTCACGAAGGAATAGCTTCTCACTCCCACTTAGAGGGTAAAAATTATTCAGTACATGTAATGTATAATGCAAAATAATTTAAAGTACTAAAATCAATTAAGCATGGATGCAAGAGGGTTTTTTTAAAATGAATTTTTCGACTATAAGACAAAATTAATCAACTTTGTGGCTCGACTCTCTTACTTTTTTAAAATGTCCCCAGTGGAGTCGCCAAGCTGTCGAAACCATCTTTTGAAAAACAAAATTTTTAGGTTGTCGACTTCAAAAAATGAAAATTGGGAGTCACCACCAATCTTTTATTGAGGTGTGATTGGATCACCTAAAAAACGGCTTTGGTCTACGATTTTTAGAAAAACGGATCCGGGAGTCGGTTACGTACGAGGAAGGATTAGCACCCTCGTACGCCCAAAATTGGTACCTAGTTAATTAATTAATGTCTTAATGTCGAAAATTTGAAGAAATATAATCCTTAGAAAAAAACTTAAAAACGTTACGTATTAAAACCTTTATCATTTCAGAGAAAGAAAATGCCACACCCAATACGTTAGGGCACGACATTCTAATTTTCCCCAAAAATGAATTAGGCCAAAATACTAGTGCAATAAAAATTTAAAAGAATATCCATTTATTCAAGATTTAAGAAATCGCGGCCCAATACGTTAGGGCACAATTCCTTTAGAATCCCAAACTCGGAATATTTCCTTTATTATTTTTTAAAAAATATTCATTTCGAGAAATCAATGCGTCACATCCAATACGTTAGGACACAACGTGTTGAATTCCCAATAATGAGTTCTTTATTTTTTTATTAAAGAGAAATGCTCGATTGTTAGATTTAACGAAGAAAATTGGAACCCAATACGTTAGGGCTCAATTTCCTTGAAAATCTTAAATACGAGCATTATCTCAATTTTGAAAAGTTTGAAATCGAGTAAAAAAAATGATGTGGTGCTACATTAAATATACCATGCAATAATAAATATTACAGCGTCGTAGAAATAATATAAATAAATGAATAAATAGAATCAATATACATAATAAAAAATAATCACATACAAAATATCAAATGAATTATCAAAATAAAAATGAATTTTAACATATAAACGAAAACATGAATTAATAATCGAATGAAGAAAATAAACAAAATATAAAGAATAAAAGGCACATAGTATATATGCATTGAAATTAAAAGTCATACACATAATTTACATATGAAATCTTGGGCTATGAAACTTATACATACATGATGCATTTATGAAAATAAAGAAAAAAATAAAGTATATAAAAAATATATTTGCATTTTAAAAAAATAAATATGTTCATATATATAAAAATTAGTTAAAAATATTAATATGTGTACATGCATATGTATACTAAAATAAATATATACATATAGATAAAAAAATAATTACATATAAATAAATAAAAAAATAATTATATTATACTACAAAAAATAAATTTGCGTATATGAAAAATATATATACATATATTTTTTAAAAAAATAACTAAATATAAAAAAGAATAAAAAACTAATTAATAAAAAAATAAAGAAAATGAAAAAAAACTAATTTGAACTGTAAATAAAAACTTTGAGACAAATCTATACATAAATGGAAACTGAAGGACCAAATTGAACGCGCATATTACATGGAGGGACCGGAAGGGAAATTTTCCCTATTTCTCTAAACGGCGTCGTCCAATCAGGATCAAATTGAAATCGAAAATAAATAAAGGGATAAATTTAAAAATAAAAAAAATTTAATTACAAAAACATTAAAAGGCGGAGGGGCTAAATAAAATAAATAAATAAAATTCGCAGTGGTATCACCTTCTCCCTTTTTTAAAATCGTAAATAAGTAAAAAATAATCGAAAGAAAAAAATAGTAAGCCACCTTTAAAAAACTGCCAATCGTTCTCTTTTTTATTCCTCCATCTTTTTTTATTTTTCAACAATGAAGGGAGAGGCCTCAATTTATAGTTGAGCCTCCCTAAATCCAACGGTACAGATTACATCAACGGCTAAGATTAAAGGGTATCTACAAATTAAATCTCTAATATTACAAAATCATATCTTCTAAGATTATATATCATATCTAAGATTGCATATCATATCTAAGATTGTATATCCTCGAAGATTATGTTTCCATATGTGAGCCCGGGCTAAAATTGGGTATTACAACGTAACTATACAAAGTCACTCGTTAAGTCACATTGAATTGGATATTTTTTGGATGATATAGAGGGATTTTAGGGGAGATTAACTAGATTTTATAGCTCCATCGGAAGGTAGAATGATGTCTTCTTCATGGCAATTATTGTGCCAGTTGGATCAATCATATAATCAACCTTGGTTGGTCACAAGTGATTTTAAAGCAGTAGCTCTCTTTTGAGAAATAAGATGGTTGAATCAGGGAAGAAAGGCAGATGAAGGACTTTTATACTATGTTGGAAGACTATGACCTTATTGACCTTGGTTTTAGAGGAAGATGATTTACATGGGAAAAAAGGAGTTTGCCAGGAACAAAATTCAGGAAAGGGTTGGGTAGAGCATTAGCAAACTCAGGTTGGTGGGGTCAATTCCCAAGTTATTATGTCAAACATCTACCACATCTATTATTTGATCACTGCCCTATTTTGATTTATACTGGTGGCTTGGGGCGCAAGCATGGTAATCGAAACAAAAATAGACCATTTAGATTTGGGGCAGTTTGGGCTCCTGATGGCAAGTGTAAAACGGTTATTCGTCAAATCTGGAAGTTGCTTTGGGGGATATTATGAAATGGATTCATAAATTGGGATTGGGGGTTGTTGATTGGAACCGACAGAGAATGAATGCGAAACAATGCAAGTCGGTTTCCTTGTAGGATTGATTGCATGAGTTGTTTGAGGAACCAACCACTAATGATGTGTTAGCAAAATTATCAAAGTTTAGTTGGTTATGTGCTTAGATGCGGGCAAAGAAGAGAATTTTTAGGAGCAGAGGGCTCGAGCAAATTGGTTGAAGCAGGAAGACAGTCTACTCCTAACTAATCTCATTACAAGAATCAACTTGAACAATGGTCAAGCAAACCGAGCGTACTATACATTGGCGGTGACTTGCGTATGACATGGTCTTAAAGGCAATTAAGTCTCCTATAGCTTTCTCATACACTTGGCAAGATCTTCGTGCTCAGCCAAAACTCTGGGCCGTACTCTTCCTTAGGCGTACTCTTTCTTGTGCACATTCTTTCTTCACTTGAAGATACCTTGTAATTAAATCCTTAGATACTGCCAATGGGCAGATACTTTAATGCTAGTATTCCTCAATACTCTAACTCGCTAGCAAGTCAACAGGATGACAAATTATGCTACCATAGTGCACCAAAATAGTTAACATACATACCTCACTCACCTTTTTAGATTTGTTGTTTTTGGGGTGTGACACAGTTCAATTAAGGTGGAGACTCGTTGAGGTTGATTGAAAATGTTGGAAGTAAGAAAATAAGGAAAGGAGTTATCTTATATATGAAGAGAAATCCCTCATTGCTAAGGGAGTAAAGGATAAGGGGTTTCCAAGTCTATATAAGTAACAAAAGTCCTTAGTTTACGTAAGCACCAAGTTGAGTATTGAGCATTGTATTTGACTTTTTCAAATCCACCTTTTTCTTTTACTTGAGAGTATTTTCTCTTGTTTTAGAGTGTTTGGGAGGTGTAGTTAAATATTTGCTTTGGAAGGACGGGTGTACTTGGCTTTTGGGATTGATAAAATAGCTTGTGTGTTGTAATAATTTTCATAGAGTGATTTAGTTTTGGTTATCTTTGAAAACGGTCATGCTTTTTCTCCAATTTAGAGCTTTTCATGTAAATTCTTGTATGCTTAGCTATTGTATTTATTCCAAGTTTATTTTTCTATTTGAGCATTGGAATATCTAGTGCCGAAGTAAGGGTTCGTTCTAACAAAAACACTTCAAATAAATTATTTTTACCAAAAAACGTTTACATAGTTATCGTATGTTCCATTTCGGCCATCTCATCTGCAAATGGCACTAACTTTGATCAACCTTGTATATATCCTTAGTCTCAAATAATTTTATGGGTTATAAACATTATAAAATTGGTCAAGCCTGGCCTCCTTGTAGCGTTGTTGGAAACGTGGAATGTATATACAATTTTACAATTTTCCTTTTATATGCAAAGTTACTATTCATGAAGCAAAAGAGCCAAAGTGGAAAAATTGATGGTGTCAATTAGTAAACGACCCTTGATGATATCTCCCATTTCATGTTGATGCATTGTTTTGTGTTGTATTGTACATGGAGGGAATGTCTCTCCCCGATGAGTGTGCACCGATTATAACCTTGAGTTCACGTAAGTGTCCCCTAGGCCTATCTTTGCATAAAGGGAGGAGTCCAGGTCCAGGGCCACGCTGAGCTGTTTACAGAACCTAACAAGAGGGAGTAATGGAAGATTTGGATCAGGGCAGTCAGTTAACAAGGTTAGTTGAGTGAGAGTTCACACCATATTTGCGAGAGTGATTGGTTGGACTTAATCATTGTTGTACTTGTGATTTAGTAATGGATTCAACCCCGACTTAATCATTGTTGTACTTGTAATTTAGTAATGGATTTAGCCCCACAAACATAGGTTTATATATTAATTTAATTTAAATTTAAGTAAGCTAATAAATACCCATTGCTTTAATAGAGAAATTTTAATTTTAAATTGGTCAAAATATGCTCCTATTTTATTTTTACGAGTTTAATTCTAAATTTTTCTAGTAATTATGCTGACATGGATTTTATGAAAAAAAAATACTTACTTGGCATTTGATGTATCATTTAAAATTTAAATTAGAAAAGAAAAAAAACTAACAAAAAAATGCCAAAAAAGTAAAAAAGTTTCGTAATTTTTTTCATTAAAAAAAAACATCCCAAATCTAAGATACTCCATCTTCTTCTTCTCTAATCCTAACCTTACAGAAAAAACTTTGAAATTTTACAAGAAAGACCTTAAATCCAGTCGTATTTTATGGTTTTTAAGTGAAATCCCTAACTCATTTCCAATCTTAATATTGAAATTTAAACCCAATCTAAAACCTAACCCATTGCATAAAATTTTGAATCTGGAAGCTAATCCGAACTTACCTCCAGTGGTCTCTAAATCTCAATCTTGGAATCTTTTTGTTGTTTTGTAAAATGGAAACCTGTTTGCATCTGGGATTGCAAAGAAAAAGAAAAGAAAAAGATAGGTGTGTGTTCATATATATATATAATGTTTATCAAACTTTATTGCTTGAATTTGATAGTTTATGTGAGTGTGGGTGTTTATTTATATTTTGGTGTTTATATACAATTTATGTATATATAATTTATGCAGTTGTTCATATATATTTTAAGTATATATAATGGGTTAGGGGTTTCGATAAAAACCTATAAAATACGAAATGGGTTTAACATTTCAAATAATATCTTTTTTAAGATTAGTTACAAAGAAGTTGATAAAAAGTTTCTACTTTCTGTACAAAAAGTAGAAATACTAATAGTAAATTTTAACCTTTAATATATTAATGAAAATTACATATTTAAATAAGATATAATTATTAATTTAAAGAGTTTAAAAATTATTTACGTTGTTGAGTTCTTTTAAAAAATTCACATATATATATATCAAAAGAATAATAAATGATACATGGAAATGAATGTTGGAACATTCTTTTCCAAGAAGCTTACACTTTTAGATAATAAAAAAGAAATTGGAGGCTGATGGAAGTATTATTAGCCAAGTCATTGCCATTAACTTTTCTTCTCGGAACATTCTTTATATTAATTGTAACCCACATGTTTTTTTATGGCCTCCTCATTTAAGAAACATATCCGGGATTTTCTTTTTATTGTTACATTAAAACATACTTATTATTACTGTTACTCTTTTCTGAATTTAATTTGTATGGCATTTAGAATATCTTTTCTTTTTATCGAAACATTTAGAATATCTTGATCTGTCTCATCATCACTTACACATATGCCCCCCGAGAATCTTGCCTGAATTGTTGTAAATCTATAATATGTCTTGTTATCAATCATCACTTTGCCTATTCACAACTGTATCCACAACAAAGTTCTTATGACTCTCTAACGGTAAGTAGGTCCCTCTTTGATTAATTCTTGTTCTTTTCACTTTCACACATACCTAAGATTATATGTTTTAAACCCATAATTGAATGTTTTAGACCCATATCTGCCTTAGCTACAATCATAAACTCTTAAGCTGGAGCCGAAGCAGATAATCTTGATAAATGTCCCGATGGCCATGATGGTGACATCCGGCCTGAGGCGATTTTTTAAGGGTTTGTTTCGTTTTTTTCTCATTTTTTAAAAATATTTATGAATTTTACTCTGTTGGAATTGCACCAGATTCCCTCGTATTTTTCGTGAGTATAACCATGAATATAGGTCGGATCTACTTGGTCTTTTAGAAACAAGAGTCAATGGTGGCAAAGCAGATTCAATCATCGCCAAGCTCGGGTTTCAATTTTCTCATCGAGTTGAGGCTGTCGGACTTTCAGGTGGCATTTGGATCGGGTGTAGAGATTTGCTTGGTGTCGAGGTTTTAAAAAGCCATCCCCGATTCATCCTCCTAAAGATTTCAAGTAATTTTTTTAGAAGGCCTTTCTTGGTTACTTTCGTCTATGGAAGTCTTGATAGTCGGAACGAAGACATATCTGGGAAGCTCTTAAAAATTTTGTTCCAAGAGATGGGACCCCATGGCTAGCAATTGGTGATTTTAACACCATACTTTCTCCCAGTGAAAAAAGAAAGGAGGGAAAGCCTTAGGGAGAAGGTGCCTTCTGTTTGGAGAATTTATAGACTCTTTTGAGTTGCTTGACTTGGGTTTTCAGGGATCACAATTTACTTGGCAAAGATCTAAAGTGTTTGAGAGGTTGGATAAGGTCATTTGCAATTTTTCATGGAACTCAGCTTTACCTCACGCCACGGTAACTCACTTGCCTAAACTAAAATCCAATCACCGACCTCTTTGCTTTGATCTTCGGCCTAATTTTCACTCTAGCAAAAGGTATCCTTTTAGACTTCTAGCGGGTTGGGTTGAACACCCGGCCTTTTCAAACTTTGTTAAAGAGAATTAGAGTATCTATGGTAGCATGTCGACGACGCACTCTAATTTTAAAACAAGGTGAGATGATGGAATAAAAATATGAATGGCCACATTACTATTTGCAAGAATCATCTAGTTTGCAAGCTTAATAACATCTAGTCTGCTTTCGATACTACTAATTCGACCTATCTTCATCAGTTGGAAATGGAGGTCATAGGAGAGTTGGGTAATGTCTTACATCATGAAGAGCTTTTGTGCTGCCAAAAAGCAAGGTGTAATTGGTTGCTTTTATGGGATCGCAACACCAATTCTTTTCACTTGCGCACCTTGTAAAGAAGAAAACAGAACATAATTGCGGCCTTAAAAAATTATTTAGGGGAATGGATTCTCGATGAAGAAAGATTGAAGATAGAGGCGATCAATTTCTTTGCGAATTTATATGAGGAACACCCGGGGCTGATACATGCTTTACCACCTAGTGCGTTCCCACGCCTTGATGATTTGGACATTTCTTTGTTAAACAAATTAATATCTAATGAGGAAATTAAGGTTGTGCCTTTTGATGTGGCTCCTTTAAAAGCACCAGGCAGTGATGGGTATCACGCTTTTTTCTATCAGAGCCAGTGGGATCATGTTTAAGTTTCCGTTTGGGTTAAAAATTTTTTGATCATATTTAAGTTTCCGTTTGGGTTAAAAAAGTTTTCTCTAGAGACAATATTGATCCTAATTTTAATAATTGGATCATTGTGCTCATCCCTAAACAACATAACCCAAAATGTTTCTCATTTTCGCCCAATCAGCCTTTGCTCTGTCCTCTACAAGTTAGTCATGAAGATCATTGCGAATCATTTCAAAGTAGTCTTTCTGTGAATCATTGGTCCCGAGCAGGCTGACTTTGTAGCAGGTAGAAATATCACAGATAATGTTATAATAGCATAGGAGGTTATGCATTCCATGAGAAGCAAATACAAGAATAAGAGATGGTTGACTATTAAGATTTATTTAAAGAAAGTGTATAATAGAGTTTATTGGGATTTCATAGAAGCATCTCTTCAGGCTGCAAGTATTCCTTCTTTTCCCAATAATGTTATTATGTTAGCTATTTCGACATCTACCATGTAGGTTCTATAGAATGAGGTTCCAACCCAGAAGTTTCTCAAAGGGGGTAGATGGAGTTACAAGGAATCACATAAGTAAATTATTTGGTTTCTAGGAGGTGAGCAATTTAGGTCCTTACTTGGGAGTTACTTTTTTCCATGATAATGTCACCAATAATACACTACGTTTTGTTGTGGATAAAGTTCGATGCAAACTTTCTAGTTGGGTGATAGTATTAGAAAAATGTTTTCTCCCTACTCATTGGTTAATTTGTCCCCATTTAGTTATCTTTAGCACATATTTTAGAATTTTTAGTTCAGTAAATTGCATTTTATAACTTAGTGGATCTTGGCCTATTTATCCTTAATTTTGTCATGTTTTGGTACCGACGTCACTGTATGAGTATTTTTAGATTGCGCCCAGAGTTGTCGCCGCACCTGACAGATGTCCAAATAAAAACAAAAATGTGTGAGTTGTCCAATTTGGTATAACCAACTTGTATGTACAGAGGCAGCATGATTCTGATGAAAGGACACCTGTGCTATTTGGAAGAAGATAATTATATTCACGTGAAAAGAAAAAAAAAAGGAAGGCTTTTTGGGGGGTATTATCTTCTTCAACCTATCTTTTGAAGCTTTTCAGCCATGGTGACTTAAGTCTTCTATGGGTGAACTGACTTCAAAAGGATGCAGATTAACTCCTGACAAGGATCCTTGAGTACGACACAAGAGGTAATGGAGAGATTCAAGTCGAGATTGTCTAGGAATAGTATTCTCCACTTGTTTCTTTTATATTTCTTTTCTAAACGATGATGATTACTTTCTATTCCATGTTTGTTCGGAAGTACATATGATTTCTGGGTTAAATTTTATTTTATTCAATCTTGCTTCTACTATTTAATCTTTGGGTTTGAATGTTTTTAGCATGGAAATGTTATTGCGATCACTGACACTGGAAAGTGCAGCGATAGTTCAAGCTAACAAGCATGACAACGGAAGTTGCTTGAGGATTAGAGGAATTTAATCCACTTGTTCTTAATATTGTTCCATTGCCATCATCGGAAGGTGTGGTTAATGTGCATGTTTAAGTCTTAGATTAAATATAGAAGTTAAGCTTGGTAAGATATTTATTGCAATTTAATGCATCAACAATCACCTATCCTTTTATACCTTGTGAGCACTTAGTATTCTATTGAATCTTCATGTTAGGGATCCTAGTTTATCATTATCATATTTTATCTTATTGTTTTCAAGTTATTGTTTCAACAAATACTCTTACAATTTATCTCATTTTTATCTATTTATTGCACTGACATTGATAAACAAAAGACAACCTTCCTCGTGGGATCGATATCTGAAAAACTCATATCTATCTACTATACTTGTATCGATAGTGTATGCTTGCACATTATTATTGTGACGTTAATAGCCGATCATTAGAATGTTAAACAACTCTCTTTAGTTGGTAGGGTGACTTTGGCTCAATCCGTTTTGCTTGCAATTCCAAATTTCTTCATGTAGTCAATGATGATATCAAAAGGTTTGTGTGAAAAGATTGAGCAGATAGTTAGAATATTTATCTGGGGTTCATATAACTGGACGAGAAAGATTACTTTAGTGAGTTGGGATTCGGTGTGTTAACCCAAAACACATTCTGGCCTCAGTTTGAGACACTTAAAAGACCAGAATACTTCTTTCATGATGAAGGTTGGTTTTAATATTATGACCAATTCTAATGCCATTTGGGTTAGGGTCATCAGATCGAAGTATGAAGTTCAAGGTGGATTACCTGAGTCTCTATGGAATGGGCACTACTCCTTTTTATAGAGATCCCTCACAAAGGTATGACCTCTTATTTGGGAAAATTTAATATGGTCAATAGGGGATGGGAAGTGCATAAATTGTTAGCGAGATCCTTGGATTCCAAATGTCGCCCCCTTGTATAAGTAGAGCCCTTCTTGAACTAATCTTGATTTGAATTGTCCTCTTAGTTACATGGTTACAGATGACTACTCTTGGAACTTAGACTTCTTCAGATTATGGGTTAATGAAGATATCATCAACAAAATTGTGGGGATCCCACCTCCTCATTCTTTAGCTGGACCCGATAGGATCATTTGGGGGCACTTTGACAGGATCTTTTTCTCTCAAAAATGCATATGCTAAGCTTAGGGAAGGAGCTTGGAATTCAAAAGAACCCATTTGGAAGTTACTGTGGAAATTCCAAGGCCCTTAACGTGTCATATACTTTTTGTGGCGTGCTCTTAATGAACGCTTACTAGCAAACACAGAAAAGGTGATGAGAGGTATAGGAAATGATAGTGCTT
The DNA here is from genome assembly GCF_007990345.1 of Gossypium hirsutum. Classification (NCBI taxonomy): domain Eukaryota; kingdom Viridiplantae; phylum Streptophyta; class Magnoliopsida; order Malvales; family Malvaceae; genus Gossypium; species Gossypium hirsutum. The sequence goes on along the minus strand of NC_053439.1, from coordinate 37,059,600 downwards.
GTGTGGTCTGTGGATTTGGTGTCGAGGATGGATTAGATGTCCTAAGGGATTGCCCTACGACTAAAGACATATGGAACAAGCTCACCCCTAAAGAAAAGCTCTAACTTTTACTATAAATCTCTTTATGAATGGATGATAGAAAACCTTCTTAATTAATGTTTTTTTTTGTTTGAAAGGAGTTGATTGGCTGTGCCGTTTTGGAATTATCTCTTGGCGTATTTGGAAGAATCGTAACCTCTATATTTTCCAGGGCTCCTCATGGAATATTGATGAAATCATTAAGGTTTCTATTAGTTGGGCAAAGCAGTTTACTTCTGCTTTCAAATCCTTTAGGTATGGCCCACGACATCTCGCTGCGAGACTGGTTCCATCAAAGAATTTAATTCACTTGACTACAGATGGTTCGGTTAAAATTGATGACGACTTTGCTACTGCCGGAGGATTTGTATGTGATCACAATGGGGAGTGGATCTTCGGTTTTAATAGATATTTAGGAATGTGCACGGTTGTTGATGCCGAACTCTGGGGTATCCTGGATGGTTTGAAGCTTACTCTGTAATGGGGCTATTATAGTGTTCTAATACGGATGAATAGTCTTGAAATGATTAATGAAATTAAAGGCATGTAGTTGTAAGATTCTAATTCGGCTCTTGTCAGGAGAATTCTCCAGCTATTGGACTCAGTAAGACACTGGAAAATTTAACATATCCCTCACAAGGAGAATAAAATGGCAGATGGACTTGTCAAGATAGTTCGTGATAGGAGATTAGGTCCTAGACTATTTGAAGATTCTCTCTTAGAGAAATTAGCTTAAGTAGTTTTGTGTAATCAGTATCTTTTCACTAATTTTTTTTCTACTTTTCAATCTTGAGCGGGTGTTAAATAACAATGATGGTAATTTTTTTATACAAATTTATTAAACCATGCATAGGCACATACATAAAAGTTCAAAAGCTCAGAAAAATAAGGTAAACAAGCCTAGTCTAAACTTAAGGGAAATAAACCCTAGACATCATAACGACTTTAATTGCCGTTGCCTAAAGTAGGGAAGTAAGAAGTGTGATCAGAAAAGCCCATACAATAATACAAACAAAATTATTGTATCCGTGTCTAGCAAATTTACAACTACAATTTAAATTCATTGTAGGGTAACTAAAGGGCAGGTGTTTTTTTTCATTGATTACTTCCAACACTTTAACCCTTTTATGGTTAAATTCTATTTTGACATACAAAAATGGTTAAATTCTAACATTAGTTCCTATGCTATATGTAAGTTGTTGATTTAGTCCTTATACTTTAATTTAGTTGTTTTTAGTCCTTGCACTATTTCAATTTTAAAATTACATTCCTTACGAAATGGTAGTTATTAAATTCATTAAGTTATGTTATTTTTAAAATTTGATGCAACAAACATATTACCGTATGTATAATATTGTGTTAACTTGTTATTTTCACATATTACTCACAAAAAAGAAAAAAAAAGAAGAAGACAGTTAATGAATTTAACTATTTTCATTTCCATCAAGACTGCAATTTTGAAATTCGAAAAGTATAGGGACTAAAAATAATCCAATTGAAGAATATGAAATAAATCTACAAATTTATGTATAGTGCAAGATTAATAGAAAATTTTAACCGGCCTAATTTAATTGCAACTATTTGGGCCAAGACTAAAATATCAATACTTGATAAGTACAAAGACTAAAATTAAACAATTCGAAAAATATAAAGACTAAATTTGATCAAATTAAAGTACAATGATTAGATACACAACTTACACATAAAAACAAAATTTAACCTTAATATAAAACTCTTATGTCCTTGATCCATGAGGCAATGATTATATAGTTTCTGGTTCTTGTTCATTTGTCTTAAGGGGTGTTTCCAAGGGGATTCTTCTTCTGCTATTATCATTGTTGTTATGAATCACAACTCAAGCCTCAAATGAAGGATTGGTTTAAAAAATTTCTCATATACAATTTAGAATCCTTCCATGGATTATTAAGAAAATTTCCTTGCTGTAATATAACGGATGGGGCAGGTTAGAAGCTTTGTATTTCATTTGTGAAAGAATTAGATGGTGAGGAAACCTGTAAATCTACCTTGAATTACAATTAGCTATATTTCTTTAGTTTATGCAAGAGCATGAACATGTTCCAGTTGTAAGAATTTTTAGTGGTTATGTCTTTTGGATCCATTGGAGTTGAGAAATGTAAACAAAGCTCAGATTGATAGCCCAATCTAAAGCCTAAAAGCCCTGACAAATGTCTTATGGCACATTCAACCATGGAAACGAAGCGGCTGACACCTTTAATCACTTTCACCATTAACATCCAAATAAAGAGGACAACATACGACTTCTTTTAGATTTTATGTGTCCTGAGGTTGATTTCGATGAAATAAAAACTAATAGTGAAATTAATTAATATAATAATAAAATTAAATATCATAATGATAAGATTAAAATCAATTGTGGAAATTGTGTTTGATAGTGTCGTGGTAAAATGAAAATAAGACATAATCATAAAAGATTTAGTTAAAAATGAGTATATAATAAAAATAATAAAATAAAATAATACTAAGTAAAATTATCTCATACTCCATCTATAGGTTGTTTTTAAAGATTCTATAAGTCAGTTTAGAGTGTGATAAATTGTTTTATATGTTGTAATAAAATAAATAAATAAAGTATATAAATAAATGTGAAACTTTTCATACCCCAATCCATTTGTGGGGCCTAAAAACTCCACAACCGGCGCTTCAAATAATTTTCTTAAATGATATTTGAAAATGAAATAATATTTGGTACACTATTAGTGAAGTTTTTAAACTCTACAAGTAAGGTCAAGGGTTGATAAGTGTCCTCTAGAGTTAGAGTAAAATATTAATATATATATATTAAAAAAAGATTAACATTACAATTTTAAGATTGTTTGTGCAATAAAAAAAGTACATTGTCAATATACCGTATACTAACTTTTTATTCTATATACTTTTATTCTATACCAAATAAAAAAAAGATTAACATTACAATTTTAAGATTGTTTGCGCAATTTTAAGGGTTAGTTTTTGGTATATTATCTATATACTTTTTTATTCTACAAGCAACTTTAAAAATTGTCTTGTGTCTTTATTTTAAAAATATTTTAATATACCTTTATAGGACACTTGTCAACCCTTTAACCCTACTTATAGAGTCTAAACTCCCCTTGCGGTGTACCATATATTTTCTCTTATATTAAAGTTATATTAATGTGAACCCCAAGTTGTGGTGTATTCGTCTGGTGTTTCTCTACCTTAGGAATAAGTTGGGTTCAAATTATCATTGTACCAAAAAAATCCAGGAGGTGTGATGGTTGCTTATTTTCCCCTTTTAACTTTGTGATTGAGGATTTGATCCTCGCTCTTGGAAATGGAGTATATTTCATGTGATAAAAAAATACGTTTTTTAGTGTTTAATATGTTCATTTTCATATATTTTTCATTAATAATATATATTTGATTTTCTTTTATATTATATTTTCAAGTTTTATGTACAAATAATCTATTGTATATAAGGATTAGATAAATTATCTGTTAAATTATGATATGAACTTACGTATTTTGTAAAAAAAAAATTGTTAAAGTTTTTGTATTAAATTTTGTACAAATAATCTATTTAATAGTTTTATCTGTAAAAAATTGTAGAGATAAATTTTTTTATATGAATTTATGCAATTTGTACAAATAATTTGTTGAATTTTGTAGAATAATCTATTTAATAAAAGTATTAGTTTTATCTGTTAAATTTTATACAACTAATTTTCTTCATAATATTCTATTTATTACAAAAGAAATTAATAGACAGAAAGTATGGGTAAAAAAAATTAGCATATTATCTATACTAAAGTATCGGTCCTCCATAGTCTGCATTTTATGTGGTTAAGTCTGGTGATTTCAGTTTTTATTTATTAAATTCAATCCCCATTCTTATTTGTAACTATTTCAATATTAGCATTCAATTTTCATACAATATAAACTATATTACAATAATTTTTTTTTACATTTTTTTGCCACCACTTCTTTTGCATTTGGAATTCTTTTTTAAGTAATTGTTGAATATGTTAATATTGCACTAAATTATAAAAATATTGTATAAATATGACAATATATTTTAAAATATTATGTTATTCTAATTGAAGTAAGCACACAATTTTAAACTATTATTTTGAAGAATTTTTTGACCAATTACATAGTGTCATGTGACGTACCAAAATTACCGTTAGTCAAATCGAAATTACTATGCTATAATTATTTTTCTCTAATTAATTTAAAATTAATTAAGATAAAAATAATAAAAAATATATTATCACTAATTGAAAATTAAAATAATTAAGTGATGATATTAAATTATTATTTTATCTCTATATCAAATTAATTAATAAGAGATAAATACTAAATAAAAGAGTTTAATTCTTATAGAACACTCAAATGAAGAAGTTAAATTTTACAAAAACTCTCTTTTATTTAAGTGGTTGACACTATAATAAGGGGCCACCTTTAAGTAGACGCACAAGTTTAAGAATTCTAGAGGAACTCTATAGAAATATTAGTATCTTATAATATTTCCATTCAAAATATTAATATTTTTATTTGAGATAATTCTCTTAGAAATAAATTTCAAATATTAAAATTTGTTTGAAATAAAATATTATAATGGAGAGATAATAATATTAGAAATAAAATATAAAATATAAAAAAATGATAAAGATATTGTATATATGTTATTATATATGTAAAAATGTATAGATATTCAATATTATGAAAATTTTTAAAATTTGAAATAAATTTTTAGTTAGAATTGAAAAATACTAGTCATGTGAAAATGATTGATTATTACAAACACGATTTGGGTGAAAATTTTATGTAAAAATATATTTATTAAAAAATTTAACGTTGATTAAGGCTTTCTTCGGATCTATGTTCAGCCCTAGTGTAGTGAGATTTATATTGAAAATTGTGCAATCGTAGCACACTATTGCCTTTGGATGACAAGCCTGCAGTGTGGAGGAAGAGATAAGGACCACCCGAAATTCCTTCTAAGGCTTGCTGAATTATTTTTATAGATTCTGGCATTTCACTAATTTGGACTAAATAATGAGATAATGAATCTCTTTCTTTTTGCCATTGGATTTCCCAATTAAATTCGTCGTAACACTCAAAATGATCAACTTTTCGAAGATCCCATTTGATTCCAATGCTCGTAGCATTGGGTCAGATAAACCCCAATTTATTGCTTCTTCTCCACCAATAATGCCTATCCCTTCAACTCGTTCTAAAAAAAAATAAGATTTCGTGTATTAAGTTTTTGATATTCAACACTTTCTGTTAAAAAATAATTACAGAAATCCAAACATTTATCTATCTAGCCGTAAGGTAGATCGACCACCACTCTACTGATATGAAAATAATTATGCATCATTCTCATATCGATTGCAGCTTCGAATAGATCATATATTAATTCTCTTTCTCTGAAAATATAGAAAAACGAGGTTTGTGCACCAATTTCTGCCATAAAAGGTCCAAGCCATAATAGACGAGAAACTATATGACTCAACTCCAACATAATTACAATCACACCACGCCCTAAAAATTTCACTGGTCTATTTTTTCCCAGTTAAAATTTTAAACCTGCATTTGTAACGTCTTTTTTGTCATTCCTAATAAATCCCATAAAACAATTTAAAATAAAACAAAGAAATCATAATAAAATTTATAATATAAAAGTAAATAATTATAAGTAGTTAAATATAAACCTAAAATAAAATATATAACTATATAAATAAAGTAGTATTAAATTCAACAATTATACCTAAATATATAATTAGCTTTGAAATATTAAATAAAATAATAAATATTTGATTTCTTTTCAAATTTTAATTACTTTTAAATGAAATTATTATTAGACATAAATTTACTTGTAATAATTTTAGTTATTTATTAATTTTGTAAATGTTAAATAATCTATATTTTTTTATTATATATTATGTTTAATCTAATGTCCTTAATAATTATTTTCTATTCTCATCTCATCGCTACAGTTGCGTTTAAATCCAAACACAAACCCTACCGTTGTTTTTAATATCATTGCTATAATATCTAATCTCACCGTCACCACTGTTTTTAACCTCACTAGAGGTAAACACATCGCCCATCCAAACTAAGCCTAAGTATGATAAACAACTAGTTTCGGTAAGAAAATGCAACTCATGTTGCAACGCAAAGTTTGTCTAATAGTTGCAATGAGAGAATAAAACAACAAGGTCAATAAAATATGGAGACTGGGAATTTGTTGACATTATTTGATTCAACAACCTACCTCTGTGAAACCTATATTAGAGAACAGATTCACTATACAAACTTCACTAGCACAAGTTTTATCAACCAAACCAATCTTAGTCCACAAACTTTACTAATACAAGTCCAATCACGAGTTTAAATAATTAGAACTCCTTATTAGTTGATACATCATCAAATACCAAAGAAACATAACATAAGTAGATCATATGAAAATCCATCATCCAAGTATAAACACAATCCAAGCATCGCCACAATAGAGTATTGTTATAGAACACCTTATAACTCGATCGCAATTCAGCCTTGCGACCCAAAATTAGATCTATAACTAACACATTTACTATCTTGCGGGAACAACATGAGACGTTCCACAATGATGCTTCGCCGCACAATCTCGTGAGGCATATCGACAGGGGATTCCTCGCAACTTATGTGAGGAGGAACGTCAACAACTCGCGAGAAATACTTGAGAACACCTTTCGCGGTCTTGCGAGGTGTGATACACGAACACGTATGAGGAACCCCAATGCCTCGTGAGGAAGACTTGAGAACACCACTCGCAATCTTGCCTAGTGGGATACCTGACCACGTATGGTAACACTTGGGTTTGAGATCTGTCAGTAAGATACGTATGGGATACGTGTTGAACCTAAATGGGGGATATGTAGTCTTGAGTTATATGCGTGGAACATAACTACTTACCTAGTATGTCACATCAAGGGAACCATGTCTTATAAATAAGGAAGGATCACTCCCAAAGGGACGGTAGAATGAAAAATCAACAATTTGGTGCTGTAACACCCCTAACCCGTATCCGTCGCCGAAATAGGGTTACAAAGCATTACCATACAAACGAAACATTAAATCATTCATTTCATACATCAATGCAAATATAATATAATTACATTCAATCACATACATAATGTCCCTTAATCAAGCCCTCGAGGCCCTAAAAGTACTTTAGAAATAATCCGGGACCAAATTGAAGACATTTGGAAAGTTTAAGAAAAAGTTAGAAAATTTAGACTGTAGGGGTCACACGGCCTTGTGGCCATGCCATGTAACAATCAAAATAGGGACACACAGCTATGTCTCAGCCTATGTCCATGCCCGTGTAACTCTCTGAGTTGGGTCATACAGACACTATACGCCTCTGTGCCAGGCCGTGTAACTCTCGAAATAGCCATACACGATTCTGTGCCAAGCCGTGTGCTAGGTCGTGACAACCTTACTTTAATGCCTTAAAACATACAAGGGACACACGGGCGTCTGTCACACACGGCTGAGTCACACGCTCGTGTCTCAGGCCGTGTGAACATGAATTTGCCCAAAAAAAAGCCATTTCCATCTCCATATCAAACATGTATCTAAAAGCATTTGGTGCACATAATAAGACCTAAAAATATGAGCAAAACCTATATGACATGACCATTTCAATAGTCCAAGCTCATTTAACCAATATGCCATACAAGGCACCTTAAATGCATTCATCTTCAACTTACCTAAACATGCCAAAAACCTATCACAATTCAAGCATCATATCTCATTTCTTACTAAGCTAAAACACGCAACACAATTGAAGCATTCTTACTCCAACACTTTGCATCAAAAAGCTTTATACATCTACTACATATAAGTGTTCCAAAAGGCTTACTTAGTTATGCAACATGAGTCCAAATACCATTCAATATCAACAAGCATAAACATACCAACTTTTAATAATTACATATTGACAAAAATATCGTATTACTAAGGACCTTTCCTAATACATGCCACTTTAACCAACTACAACAATAACCAAAATGACTACCGAGATGATGATGATAGTGTGTAAGCTTTCGAGTCAATCTAATCAAAGCAACGTTTCCAAGAGTCCTACAAAAACAAATCAAACTAATCAGCACAAGGGAGCTTAATAAGTTTGATAATAAACTTATTTGCTATCAATTACAAACTTCCAAAGGATGTTAACTTTTAATACACCGGCACTAAACCTGCTGGGCACAAAGCCTGAATAACACCGGCAATAAGCCTGCTAGGCACGAAGCCTGAATAACACCGGCACAAAGCCTACTAGGTACAAAACCTGAATAACAATATAATTCAACATTTAAACATCATTCAAAACAGAATTCAAAGATTAATAACAAGGTATTCAATTCAACTAAAAATAAACATATAACGAACTTACCGAACTAAATTGTAGAAATTGCAAAGCACATGAACTAATCTGAAATCTTTCCTTTTCCACGATTGTCACCTCGTCCGTGATCTAAAAAAATGGTTTCATTCAATTGAGTACTTCTAAACATAATTTAATCCATAATTCATTTTAATGCAAAAATTATCATTTTGCCCCTAACATTTTAACGTCTCACAATTTAGTCCTTAATCTCATAATTTGAAATTTAAGCATTTTAATCCTTTTCTCAAGTTAGCAAAATTCACTAGGGACCTAAATTAATCCATACAAACCATAATTTCACAAATTTACCATGAAATTTTATTTTTTTACAAATAAGTCCCTAAATACAATTTTCATCAAAAATCACTTAACAAAACTTGTTTATTTATCAACAAGGACTCATAATCTATCATAAAACATCATGAAGCAAATAAGATCATTCATGACACAACTCTAAATCTTTAACAGTTTTGCAAATTGATCCCTGGGCTAGTAGGTTAAGCTACAACGATTCTGAAAACATAAAAATCATTAAATACGAGCTTAAAAATCATACCATGCAAGTGAAATTCAAAATCAAGATTCCTGCCCTTCAATGGCGTATTCGGCGAAGCAAGAAGAAAGAATGAAAGATGATAACTTTAATTCATCTTTTCTTTTTTTAATTTTCTTTTAATTCCTAAATTACCATTTTAGCCTTACTACTTATTAAAATTTGCAACAAAACCTTGCCATGAATATCCAATAACTACAAAAATGGCCTAATTACCATTGAAGTCTTTTCACTTTAAAGTTCTATAGCCATTTGACCCTTTTAACTAATAGAACTCTACTTTTACTCTCTTTTATGATTTAGTCCTTTTTACTTAATTACTCATGCAAACATCAAAATTTCTTAATGAAATTTTACTGCAACCTTAAAATTATCCTATAGACATTAAAATAATTGTAAACTAATAATTTACTCATTAGATTTGTGGTCTCAAAACCACTGTTCTGATTTTACTGAAAACAGGTTGTTACAAGTGCGATAAACGTGGAACTTTTTCTGACCTTCAAACTTAAAAAGTTAGCATGGCTCACCAAGAAGATAGATTTCTGAGGGAGTTTTCTTCAAACAAAAATGTGAGAGGAGATACTAGTAACGGTCCCGATGAACTTAACTTCTTTGCTGATTGGTTTGCTAATTGACCAGAAAATGTAAGAAACCTAGACCAACATGATACCCACCATATTTTTAACCATAAATTTCCTTTAGATGAGGAGGTCTCTAATCCTTTTGACTGAGAGACGTCCCACTAGCAACTTTTAAGTTTACAAGAGTAGATACGTATTTTAAAAGACTAGATGTTGTAAGAAAATTCCATATATAAACAATAACATCAACAACAACAACAACAACAACAACAACAACAACAACAAAATTTTCATCAACAACAGCTTAGACAATGAGAAGATAATGCAGAAGATGCAATCAGATCACTTATATCATCATGATAATAATGAGCCCCTACAGGAGGAGGGTTATAGAGCACAAGCTAATTAGTGGCAGCAGGAAGTGGATGTTTTGTGTCGGGATGTCCTAGCATTACATTTAAACATAGAAGATATGGATTGGATTTTTTGTTCCAACAATCCTTGGGTTCCAAAAATTGCAGTTATGGGTTTACCCCTAGAGTTCAAGGTGTTGAATGAAGTCTTTGAGGGAAGGAGAGATCCATGAGCTCATCTAATGCAATACAACGACTACATGAATGTTTTAGAAGCTTCATATGCTGCGAAGTATAAAGCTTTCTCCACAACTCTAAGGGAAAGTGCTAAGGATTAGTATTTGTCTTTGTTGCAGGGCTCTATTATGAGTGATCTGCCGTCAAATGTAGTAGTTAATTTGAGTCAAATTTGAACTTAAGGAGCTTGTTTTCTCTGCAATTTAGGATTTAAAATTACATTTCCGCTATTTAGGACTTAGGATAGAATATTAATAAAATAAGTATTTTTAACGCATTTTATAAGTGTTGTGATCCAATAGGCCAACACGGGCCTTAGGTAGTACTAATATGTTTAATTGTGTGTGTAGGATGAATATATAAAAGCCCAATTTTCGTGGAAGTAAGGGACGAATGATGCACAGGCTTTCCGGGATGTCAAAGCATAAAACAAACGGCACAAGGCAAAATTTGCATATTATGTCGCGCCATAGACATGGTGTGGTGCGAAACAAGTCGATGTGTTGTCCAAGTATATCGAGGCTATTTTTATCCATGCAATCAACTTTATACAAAGACCTAGGACATGCCGAAGACTTATTTTGGGTTGTCAACACTTTTATAAATAAGACATTAAGGGTTTAATTTAACTAAGTCATCCTAAATGTCTTCAAAAACCCTAGTAGCTTAGAGTAGGATTAGATTAATTTTCTTTCGACTTTTCAATAACTTAGTTGTTTTTCCTCTTGAATCAATTTTGATCCAAGAGCCCATTTATATTATTTAAAATTTTCAGTTTATCTTTTCTTGCATTCAATTTATTTATTTATTCCAATCAATCGATTTGCTACTTTGTTCCCGATTCGATATCCAATCCATGATTATTCAAATTTATTTTCTCTTCCAAACCAATTGTGTTCTTTACATGATTTATTCAATCTAGATTGAGACTATGAATAACACGAGTGGCTAAATATCTTAGGAGAGATTAACGAGTGGACGAGGATGTGATTAACAAAGGATTTAGGGTTTTTCTAAGAGGGTTAGTTGGTATGAATTACATGTTCTTAAACCCTAAGCCTAACAACGCTAGAAAGTTATCATAAGCTAGTTGAGGTCGGGAGATAAGTCGAACCGAGTAAATCGTAATTTATCCTAGTTGAGAAAGTGAGGTTGGGAGATAAGTGAGTATCAACCAATTAATTAGTTAATTAGAGGTAGAGAGGTAATAATTGGTTAATCGATAGCCAATCCACCCTAAACCCTAATTTAAAGTTAATTACAAACCCTAAAGCGAGTTAATCTTCCTCATTGGTTTATTGATTTAATTCGTCTGTTTATTTTTCTTATTTATTTATTTTCGTTATTTATTTTTATCTCAACTATCTCTTTTAGTGTTTATCGTAATAAATGAATTAATTACTACTATTTAGACTTGTTATTGTAAAATCGTTTTCATAATTTATTCCATCCTCGCTTGGGTACGATTCTCAGAATACTTTCAAATATTTCATTGTATTAAATTATATTACAATTTGACCCGTTGACAGCATTCGCACGAGCTCACAAAACAAACAATTTTATAAAACAACTTTATATGTGTGTCTTTACTGCAAGCGTATATTTGTAGTGTTACAATGGAACACTGGAGTATTTCAAGAATCGAACCCAAATGAGATGGCGATTGGGTGATAAATAGTGTACAGCAAAGAGCCTAAGCAACTATTAATACGGTTTTATAGTATGACATATCATAACAAGTAAATTTTGCAAGAAAATTAAATATTCTAATCTAGGGACTAAATTGAAAAGAGTATAAAGTTAATAAATTAACCAAATAAATGACTAGTGGTGGTTGGTTGATTTCAATTTGGTTCACCAATTTTCAAACAAGGAACTTAAATTGCTTAAATTATTGAGTGTCTCCGTTTTATCTTTTAATCTCAATTTTACTGACTTTGACGAATTAGTTTGATTTATTTCTCGATCTCACTGATTAATCTCGGACTAAATAATGAGTACAGAACAAGATTACCTTCTGGTCTCACTTACCTAAATATTGTTAGGAGCACCGGTACGACCTATGGCATAGTGGAAAAATTATTTCGGCGATCCACGGCTAAAGATTCATGTGTGAGGAATGAATCAAGTTAAAATAAGGTTGAAAATATACCTTCTTTAGTGAAAACGTTGAAAGGATGCTGCTGATTCGATGTCGATTCCAAGCCACAACGAAAACGTCCTGGCCTCTATGTAGTCCACCCCATAAAAAATGAATAGTCACTTTCTCTTGAACTTTTCAAAAAGAATTTAAAAACGGTTGCTAAACCTTTATTTTATTAAGTTGGTCACCTTAACATAAGGGGATTATCATCCTTTTACCCTATTTGATATCACATATTAAAAAGGAAAACCAAGATTATTCCCTTATTAATAGTGAAGGCAAATGGAAAGTTAGAAAAATGAATTATATTCTTTCTAAAAAAATAGGATTATTCTCTTATTAATGAAAAGTTAAAAAAAAATTATATTCTTTCCAACAGAATATTAATTTTCATATCTTTTATATTTTGATTGAAATTATTTAATATAATTGTTTATATTAATAAATTCGGTAAAATATATACAATTAATATTTTGTATGAATCAAATTCATATATTAATTATACTCTTTCTAAAATAATATTAATTTCCATTTTTTAAATATTTTGACCGAAATTATTAATATAAATGTTTATATTAATTAATTTAGTAAACTATATACAACTAGTATTTTGTATGAATCAAATCCATATATTAATTGTATTTTTTCCAAAAAAATATTAATTTCTATTTCTTTTATATTTTGACTGAAATTAATTAATATAACGTTTTATATTAATAAATTCGATAAAATATATACAATTGATATTTTGTATGAATCAAACTCATATATTAATTATACCTATGTTATCTATTTGTGTACAACAAGTTTGTATATAAAATGTGTTTAATATTTAACTATCAAATTAAATGTGACAACTAAATACAATACCAAATGTAATTGGATTCTGTTCATTTCAACTATAGGCTGTGACCCTATAGGCTCTTGTAACGTTGGTAGTAATACTAGAACGTTTCTAACATTACAAAAAATGAGTGGCATCTAGCAATGCATCTAACATTTTAGACACACATTTCTGTTGGAAAGGGTGATTGGTTGCTTATCAGATAGAAATCGAAGGCTCTGGTGGTCAGTCTTGATCTAGAAATGTCTTCCAACCAAATAGGGGTGCCCCTTCTTCACTGCCAAAATGACTACCATTATGTCCTTGTCATATATTGACAGTGCTTGATGCCTGATCCTTAGGGCCTTACTGAAAAAGGCTACTGGTTTCCCCTTCTGCTGCAGTACCGACCTAGCCCTTTGTCTACAAGCATCAGTTTCCACATAGAATTCCTTTTGGAAATTGGGTAAAGCCAAAATTGGAACCTTACATATGGCTAAGGGGTATCTTTTTCAAAAGAGTTGTAAGAGGCCTGGCCAGAATACCATATCCCTTAATGAACCTCTTGTAGTAGCCTGATAGGCCCAAAAATCCCCTCAGATCCTTGACAGTCTGTGGTGTTGGCCAATTGAGCACCCCCTCTACCTTGCCTCATTTATGCTGACAAATCCTGTAGAAATGATATGGCCTAAACACTCCACTTGAGTAGTGCCAAAACTGCACTTACACTGCTTGGCATAGAGCTGGCTGGTTCTCAACTGTGCTATGTAGTCTAACCAGTCACTAGAAAAAACCAATGTCATCGAAGAAGACCAACACTGACCTTCTGAGCAACTGCTTAAAGACTGCATTCATTAGGGATTGGAAACTAGAAGGTGCATTGGTCAATCCAAAGGGCATAACCATGAATTCACAATACCCATCACGGGTTTGAAATGTTGTCTTGTGAATATTCTTGTCCCACATATAGATTTGGTGGTAATCCGACCTTAAGTCCAGCTTGGAAAAACAACTAGCCTACCCCAACTCATCAAGGAACTTCTCAATGACCAAGATAGGGAATTTATCCTTGATGGTCAATTGGTTAAACTTCCTATAGTCTATGTACAGCCTCCAAATACCATCCTTCTTCTTAACCATCATAATTTCTAATGCAAAGCGGTTGTTGTTGTCCCCGATCATTCTAGCTTACAACATTTCTTGAATAAGCCTCTCCATCTCTACCTTCTGCACTATTGAATATTTATATGGTCTTACCATCACCACTAACTTCTCATCCAATAAGGGAATTATATGATCTTGCAACTTGGAAGGAGGCAAACCCTTAGGTGTTTGAAACACATCATTAAACTTTACCAAAATTGACTATAAATCTTATGGAAGTGATGGTGATGGAATGGATAAGGCTGCTTGGGTTTGAGAGGTAAGCAGCATAGGACAAAGACTATGTGCTATCATGTTGAGACATTTAGATAATTGAACACCAGATAATAGTTTCAGATCACCAGGAAGGATGCCTTGAAGAACACATTTCTGTCCCCGATATTGGAATTGCATGGTCAATGAGTATAAACTCTAAAATATATAGATATTTCAACACTCTTTCATGTACATTTTATGCTAATTTCGAGTAAATAAATAACGCCTTCTGTGGTTTTTCATTTAATTTCATGATATTTTATAATCTCAGTGAGAATGTGTTAAGTTTGCGAAATTTATGTTAAACACATGTTATTTGTTTTTTTAGGAATAATTGGGCAAAGGGAAAGATGACAGAATTTTGGTTGTATTTGGTTTTTAAACAGGTATAGGTTGGAAGACCAAAGATGCAGTCACGTAGGCTTCAAAATGACTCCATTCCAAATTCAAATACATAGAGGCCCAGTATTGTTTAATTGAAGGCCCCAAATCATTCCATAATCGACCACTCGTATCCCAAATATAACATATTTGACCCTAATCTCCATCAAATAAAAACTAGCAACCATTTCCGTTGATTTAAGCCTCAAACCATTCACTAATTTGCTAAAAATAATAGTTAAAACCACCCCTCTTTTTACCATTCAATGGATGGCCATACAAGGAGAAAAACAACTCCTTTTTGCTAAAATTAGCAAAATACCACCCACTCATCCACATATTAAGGGACAACAAATATGGGGGAGAAAATCAAGGATTCCTATGCTAAAAATAGCAAGGGATTTTAGGGCTTAAAGGTTATAAAAGAAGGGTTTCACTTTATTCAGAAATGTACTAGTTTTCAAAGAAAAATCTCTTGAGTGTTTTTATCTTTCTCATGGCTTGTTAAACACTCAATTGCCAAAAAATAAGGCAATTTACTTGTCGAAAATGAGAGCAGTCAAAGAGAGAAACTTGAGAGAATTTTAATGATTTAATGTAAAGATAAGGAGGAGAGCCACCATGGGAAGCCACAATGAGCAATCGTAGATAACCCACAGTAATTCAACTATTTTCTCTTATTGTGAATTGGCCTTGGATAACCCCCATTGACTATTATTCTTCCCGTTCTCTTTATTGTTAATTGATGTCTTTTTGTGTTGAAAGACAAGTTTGCATCTCATATTTATGTTTTCAATTTAATATTAAATGACTTAATTTTGTTTATTCAGAATAAGTATGAATCATGATTTAAGTTAATAGGTTTTTGTATTGTGAATATTTTGTACAAATGATTATTTCATTTATTTAGGTTTAATTCATGTTAAGACTTGTAAACATATGACCAACATTTGTAGGTTAATGAATTAACTATTTAATATGAAAAGAGGTAATAGTTAGTAGACAAAAGACCTAAATGTTGCATATCATATCGATATCGAAAGATGATTGTTGTATGCATAAACTGTTTAAATGCTTGAAAGGGTGATTTCTAGCTTAGTTTTGACATAAGCATATGTGGAATAACTTAGGGACATATTAGGACTTCAAGAGAAGCCTATGCCTTAATTGAAAGTTGGTTTAATGAATTTTCATACTGCCATGATCCATTCGTGATGTTCTTTTTATGGTTGCCCATAAACTCTTGTTAAGTGAAATACTTGTTCTAGTCTATTCATGTTATGTTTTATTAAATATTGTGTTCGATCTTTATATTGTCATTATTTTCTACAAAAGTATGTTGTTTTATTTTGTAGGTATTTGAAATCTGAATACATCCTTAACATTATTTTCGACTCTCATGAATAATATTTTCTGTACTTATTTTCTACCAAATAGTTTTATAATTAACTTTGCAATTAATTTACACAACAGTCCATGTGGAGACAATAACTCTTTACCTACTACTTTTTAGAGTTGTGTGACTCAAATTCTAAAGGATTGCTTGGAAGTCAAGTTAAACAAAATATATCTTCTTTCTAGAAGATTTAGTATTTATGAGTATAATATATTTAGCATTTATTAGCATAATATATTTGACTTTGATTAGAATTAGGTTTTTTCAACCTATAAATAGATGTAGTCAAAACTCCTCTTGTAATCATTCGAATTCGACATAGTGAATTTTCTTCTCCTCTGCTCGTGGTTTTTTTCCCCAAAGGGTTTCCACGTAAAAGTCTATGTGTTCTTTATTTTTATTTCTATTTTCTTTACGATATATTCTCATTACCGACATTCTATTGTTACAAATTCTGCTGTTGGATGACAACACCAGATTTGCATTGTGGTAGATTAAGATGTAAGCAGTTCTTGCGTAGATAGATCTAGAGGATGCCCTGCTAGGGATAGATAAGATGCCTTCGAAATTAAAAGATGAAGAGAAGAAGCATAAGGATCGAAAGGCGTTAACACAATTATATCTGCATTTGTCTAATGAAATTTTAGAAGATGTGATGAAGGAAAAGACCGTCGCTGCATTATGGAAGAGGCTGGAACAAATATGTATGTCGAAAACTCTAACCAGCAAGTTGCATATGAAGCAACGTCTTTATGCTCATCGTTTAGAGGAAGGTGCATTTGTGCACGAACACTTAACAATGTTTAAAGAAATTTTGTCAAACTTGGAGGCCATGGAGGTTCAGTATGATAAGGAAGATCTAGGGTTGATTCTACTTTATTTGTTGCCCCTGTCTTATTCAACCTTTAGAGACATGATTTTATATAGCCATGAGTTTCTCACAATTGATGAGGTTTATGGTTCTTTGACCTCGTATAAGATGAAGCATCTTGTGGTTAAACTCGACTCTAAGGGAGAGAGTCTTATTGTTCGTGAGAGACAAGAACGAAATGCTGATGATGATCATAAAAGGGCACATGAATGGAATCCTCGCGGTAAATCTAAAGGTAGATCGAATTCTTCAAATAGAGGTAAAAATTGTAACTTCTGCAAGAAGAAAGGGCATATTAAATCTGAATGCTATAAGCTACAAAACAAGATCAAAAGGGAGACTGCGAATCAAAAGAGAAAACAACCAGAAAATTCTAGTGAAGTTGATGTTGTAGAATACTACAATGATGGTGAACTTCTTGTCACTTCTGTCAATAATTCTAAAGTGAGCGAAGAGTGGATCCTTGATTCGGGCTGCACCTTCCCCATGAGTCCCAATTAGGATTGGTTTACAACTTACAAAACAGTGTCTGAAGGTGTTGTTTTGATGAGAAATAATGCTTCGTATAAAATTGCAAGTGTTGGAACGATTAAAGTTAAGATGTTTGATGGAGTTGTCAGAACACTTAATGACGTTTGGCATGTTCCAGAATTGAAGAGAAATTTAATTTCATTGAGTACTTTTGATTCAAAAGGGTACAGGTACACAGCTGAAAGTGGGGTTTTGAATATTTCCAAAGGTTCCCTCGTTTTGATGAAAGGGTAGAGAAAGACTGCCAAGTTATATATTTTGCAGGGTTCTACTGTTGCTGGTGATGCAGCTGTCGCTTCCTCTTCCTTGTCAGATGATTGTATTACTAAACTTTGGCATATGTGCCTAGGGCATATAAGTGAGAATGACATGGCAAAATTGAGCAAAAGAGGACTTCTTGATGGGCAAGGAATTTGCAAACTAAAATTTTGTGAGCACTACGTTTTTAGGAAGCAAAAGAGAGTTTGATTCACTAGAGGAATCCATAACATGAAGGGAATGTTGAAGTATATTCATTTTGATCTATGGGGCCATCCAGAGTGCTTTCGAAAGGTGGAGCTAATTATATGCTAACTTTGATTGATGATTTTTCCAGAAAAGTTTGGGTATTCTTTCTGAAGCAGAAAAGTGATGTGTTTTCCTCATTTAAGTCTTGGAAAACTATGATTGAAAAATAGATAGGAAAACAAATAAAATACCTCCGCATAGACAATGGCTTAGAGTTCTATTTTGATGAGTTTAATAAACTGTGCACGTTAGAAGGGATCGTGAGACACTTGACAGTTCGTCATACTCCACAGCAAAACGGCGTTGCAGAATGAATGAATAGAACGATCATGGAGAAGGTTTGATGTATGTTGTCAAATGCCAACTTACCAAAGTAGTTTTGGTCGAAGCAGCCTCTACTGCATGTTTTTGATCAACCGATTCCATCCGTTGCCATTGAGAAAAAGACTCCATAAGAGGTATGGTATGGTAATCCTGCTGACTATTCTAATTTAAAGATCTTTGGGTGTCCTGCGTATGCTCATATTGATAATGGAAAATTGGAACCGAGATCTATTAAATGTATTTTTCTTGGTTATAAAGCTGGTGTAAAAGGGTATAAGTTATAGTGTCCTGAAAATTGAAAAGTTGTGATTAGCAGAGATGTTGTTTTTGATAAAACTACTATGCTTCCTAACTTATCTCTTAAAGACTCTTCCAATAAAGAAAATCAAAAGCAGGTGGAACATTAAATTAATTCAGAATCTACAACAGAGTCGACTCCTCAAGCCAGTACAAAAATTCAAAATAGAGTTGCTTCTTTACCATAATACTTTATCGCCAAAAATAGAACTAGAAGAGAAATTAAATCTCTAAAGAAGTATGTTGAGGCTGATCTAGTTACTTATGCTTTAAATGTGGCTGAAGATATAGATGCAAACCAAGAGCCATCTAATTATTCTGAGGCGGTTAGCTGTGAAGATTTAGAAAAGTGGATGTTTGTTATGCAAGAGGAGATGAAATCACTCAACAAAAATAGAGCATGGGATCTTGTGAAATTTTCTAAAGGTAAAAGGGTTGTTCGTTGTAAATGGGTGTTCAAAAAGAAAGAAGGGACTCTAGGAGTTGAAGAACCCAGATATAAAGTATGGCTTGTTGCAAAGGGTTACAGTCAAATTCTAGGAGTGGACTTCACAGATGTGTTCTCCCTAGTTGTGAAGCATAGTTCGATTTGAGCATTGCTTGGTATTGTGGCCATACATGATTTGGAGCTTGAGCAGTTAGATGTAAAAATTGCATTTTTGTATGGAAAACTTGAGGATATTTACATGCAACAACTAGAGGGTTTTACAGTCTTAGAAAAAGATGATTATGTTTGCTTACTAAAAAAATCCCTTTACGGTTTGAAATAGTGACCAAGACAGTGGTACAAGAGGTTCGATTCCTTTATGACTTCTCATGATTTTAAAAGAAATAGTTTTGACAGTTGTGTTTACTTTAAGAAAAAACAATGATGGTTTTTTTGTGTATCTACTCCTTTGTGTTGATGACATGTTGATAGCAGCAAAAGATAAATGAGAGATAAGAAAGGTCAAAGCCCAACTAAGTGAAGAATTTAAGATGAAAGATTTAGGACCAGCAAAGAAGATATTTGGTATAGAGATTCCTAGAGAAAGAAAAACAAGTAAATTGTACCTAAGTCAAAAGGGGTACATTGAGAAAGTTCTTTGCAGGTTCAATATGCAGAGTGCTAAGCCTGTTAGTACTCCTTTAGTAGCCCATTTTTGACTTTCATCGGTTTTGTCTCCATAATCAAATGATGAGATTGAGTACATGTCACATGTTTCATACTCTAGTGTAGTAGGATCTCTCATGTATGCTCTATGGTTTGTTCACGTCCAGATTTATCATATGCAGCTAGTGCAATTAGCAGATACATGGAGAATACCAGTAAAGAATACTGGAAAGCAGTTTAGTGGATTTTAAGATATTTACGAGGTACTACTGATGTTTGCTTACAGTTTGGAAGAACTAGAGATGGATTCATTGGGTATATTGATGTTGATTTTGCTGAAGACCTTGATAGAAGAGGATATCTCATAGGTTATGTCTTTACAATCGGAGTTTGTGCAATCAATTGCAAAGCCACTTTGCAAACTATAATCGCTTTGTCTACCATTGAAGCTGAGTACATGGCGATTATTGAGACTTGTAAAAAATCTATTTGGTTTAATGGACTCTTTAGTGAACTCAATAAAGACCTTCAAATCAGTATAGTATTTTGTGACAGTCAAAGTGCCATCTTCCTTACAAAAGATCAAATGTTTCATGAGAGAACAAAATACATTGATGTTCAGTATCATTTTGTTCGTGATATTATTGCTCGTGGTGATATTGCTGTGGGAAAAATTAGTACTCATGAAAATCCTACAGATATGATGACTAAGTCACTTCCTCTAACCAAGTTTGAGCATTGCTCAAACTTGGTTGGTGTTCATTGTTGAAGTTAAACCCTTAAGGGGTTTTATGGAAGAGGTGAAAAACTTGTTTGTTGAGAATTCGTGTCAAGATGGAGATTGTTAGAGTTGTGTGACCCAAATTCTAAGAGATTGCTTGCAAGTCAAGTTAAACAAACTATATCTTCTTTCTAGAAGATTTAGTATTTATGAGTATAATATATTTATCATTTATTAGCATAATATATTTGAATTTGATTAGAATTAGGTTTTTTATTCAACCTATAAATAAACGTAGTCGAAACTCCTCTTGATAGTGAATTTTCTTCTCCTCTGTCTGTGATTTCTTCCCGAAAGGGTTTCCACGTAAAAATCTGTGTGTTCTTTATTTTTATTTCTCTTTTCTTTGCGATATATTGTCATTACCGACGTTTTATTTTTACACTACTTATTACATGTACGATCGTGTACACTTGTACGTAATCACGTGACACTGTGAGGCAAAAGTACAAATGATAGGACCCAAAAAAAGAAGCCATTGAATGTCAATGACCAAATCATATCCCTTAACTAGAGGTACCATAAATTCAGTAGTGAAACTGTAACCTTGTGCCTCCCATGTGATAGCTTTAAATTGGCCCTGAGTAGAGAGACTGCCTTCATTGACAATCATCACTTTCTACTTGCCCAAGTGCTCCATAGGCAAATTCAACCGCCTGACCAATTTGAAGTCCATGAAGTTGTGTGTACTGCCTGAATCATCAAAAATAATCACTTCCAACTGACCAATTCGAGTTGTCAATCGAATGGTGTTGTGCCTTGGGATCCTTAGAGGGCATGTAGTGACAAGATTGGAGAAGAGGGTTTAGTATCTTGTTCCACTAACTCGAGTTGTTTAGGGTAATCTTGGAATTCCTTAGAAGCTGGACTTCTGAGGTCACCTTTCTAATCTGGCTGTGGTTCGATGATAAGCTGGTACAATTTTGATTTGGAACATTTGTGTCCTGGTGCATATCTAGATGCACACCAGAAGCAAAGTCCATTTCTCATCTCCTCAATTTCAAATTGGAAGAGGGACTTAGTGGGAGTTTTCTGTCTTGAGCTAGTAGGTGAGTGCCCTCCTGTTGCTATGGGTCCACCAAGAGAGTGGTAAATCTTAGGTCTAGGGAACAATGGTTTAAAATATCCCACTCCTCCCCCTATAGTCATATTCTTCTTTTGAGGTCTCATCAAAATGCTTTCAACTTGTCTAGCTATGAAATAGCCTTCCACCAAGCTCTTAGATTTGAACAACTTAAAGTACTGTCCAATCTCAATTTTCAAATTACTTATGAATATACTCAATACATATGTTTCAGAAAGATGCAATTGATTAAGTAAACTCACAAAATTGTCATGGAAATGATCCACTGTCCCTTTCAGGAAGATGCATGTCTTGTATTTTGATTTGTATGTCTTGCTAAGGAATTATCTTCCTCTGGTAAGATGCCGGCACTGCCAAGAGAAAAAGAAAGGGGTTTGATGCCGAGACTGAGAGCACAGAGTAAAAAAATACAAATTATCTTCCTCTTGACTCCTTACACAAAAGACCTCTCGGTAAATATTTTTACATAAATTCTGTTCTTTATTTATTT
Organism: Gossypium hirsutum; assembly: GCF_007990345.1. Classification (NCBI taxonomy): domain Eukaryota; kingdom Viridiplantae; phylum Streptophyta; class Magnoliopsida; order Malvales; family Malvaceae; genus Gossypium; species Gossypium hirsutum. The sequence goes on along the minus strand of NC_053439.1, from coordinate 37,037,212 downwards.
GACTTATTTTTTTCTTTTTCTTAAAAAGAGATAGCTCAAGAATTTTCAACAAATTCTATCATTGATGAGTTCGATCTTATAAAAAAAGCAGATGGTACAATTTAGGATGCCTAGTATTGAGAAATAGGACTAAAGCTAAGTTTTTTTAACTTAATTTTTGGAATTATAATAATATTTATGAATTTTTTATATAATATTAATTATTCTTTTTTGCATATTGGAAAGAAATATTTAATTCCATATAGTGTGATTTTTTTCTTTTATTCTTTTTAAGTTAAATCGTTTATTTTGATAAGAATAAAAATATCGGAGAAGAATTGACACAATATGAGAATATCAATATCCCCAAGAATCCTTGAAATTCTTTTGGATATTAGGAATTTTCACAAGAGAGAAACAATTATGGAAACCTCAAATTGCCTTTTTTTTTTCTTTACTTTATGTCACCGAAAATAAATAATTTTAGTCCCAAAATTATTATTTTTAATATCCTTGAAATATGCTGCAAGGCGACATTCCTTGAGCGCCTAAGACTCCTTAATTGAGTAAAAAATGTAGAAGTAGATCGACCGACTTATAATGATCTTTCTAAAAATAAGAGGAAATATTATTCGAAATTTATCTTGTAAAATATAAATCTAAGAAATCCACATTAATTCATTATACACAAGTTATGGAGCTATAGGACCCACAAGTTTCAGATTTCGACTGAGAACGAACATAACCCGAAATTTGTTTTAAGATGTTCAATATTAATCCGGAGCTTGTCTAGCAATACTTCTTCAACCTTTTTCAGATCAACAGTAATTAACATTGGCTTTACCTAATCCCTTGAGAAATATCACCAATTAAGTAGAGTAATAAGGGATTTAGTACTCGGAAATGATAAAAGAGGCCAACATTTTTCTATATGCAATGTATTATTTGTTAACTTTCCGATATTCCCTCACCCAAATTTAATGTTTTTGCTTATTACAAATTCAAAATAAAATCTTAATGCAATTTTACTTTTAATTTTTGGATTTTGAACGTTGAAAATCGAGTGTTATATAAATTTTATATAAATAGGTTAGCTGAGTATTATAAATATATATATATAAATATAAATCATCCAATGAAAATTGAAAGGAAAAAGAGGGGAATGAAACTATATATCCACAGATACCAATTCAATTACAGTCCACTTTGAAAATCAGTGGGAACACATTTTTCAAGGTTGGAGTTGAACAACATGCAAAGTGCTGAGTTGATCATTCAAAGCACTGTATTGAAGTGTGTATATATATAAGTATAACCATATTCTCTTTGATTTTTTTCTAGCTATTTGCCTACCGCTGACTAGTTTCAAGTTTAAACCAAAATCTCATATGAACTGTTCCATCGACCATGAAATTTAAAAGCTTACCTTGCCTGCCAAGTCAGACGGAAATGCTCCAATTTGCTGCTACTTCTCCTGCAAATTGATCGGTCACAACCATACCTGAAATATGCAAGGACTACCCAACTGAGCAAGCAAGTCACCATATGCAAATAGGCGATAATAGTGGAAAATTTTTACCTTTGTAGAAGGGACCGGCCGGCCAACGGAGGAGCTCCAAAACCAGCAAGTAAGAGTTTTTTACATTCATTCTAACAAGATTAGAAAAAGGAAGAAAGGAAACGGAGTTATTAACATATAGTTTGTATTACTTTAGTGCCTTCTTAGGCATATTACCCGTCTCTTCTTCGTCACTGCTGGACCTAGAGGTTAAACGCCCACCAACTGATGAAATATGTGGTTTCTTATGTAGATTTTTCAATCGGCTCAACTGACGGGATCCTTTAGAGACTTTCATTGGTCTTTTGATGGCTTCCCCTCCGCCATCATCCGCCATTGAATCAGATTGGCTATGATTCTGAGCTTTTTCCAAAGCATCGGACCCTTCATTAAGACTACAAGCAGTGGGGCTGGTACATTCAGCTCTCAATTCATTCAACCTACGAGCAGTGGGGCCGGTACATTCAGCTCTCAATTCATTCAACTTACGAGCAGTGGGGCTGGTACATTCAGCTCTCCATTCATTCAACTTACGAGCTGTGGGGCTGGTACATTCACCTCTCATTTCATTAAGCCTACGAGCAGTAGGACTACCATTGGTGGAAGAGTAAGATGGTGGTGTCAAGACTTGGAATCCCTCATCACTCCCATCTCCTCCTTGACCTTCAAAATCAGCTGCCTTTAAGCATCCATAATTGTGTCTATAAATCTCAAGTTCATCCTCTAATTCCTTGATTTCTTCCTCTCTTTTGACCAGCAAATAGTTCATTTCTTGTAAGATTTCTTGGTCGTATTTTGCTTGTTCTTCCATCATTCTTTGGTATTGTAATGCCTCCATTTGAACAGCTGCTTCATCGGCTTGCAACCTGGTGATCATCGCCATTGCATTGTAAGCTGCAACAGCGGATGCGTTTCGTTTCTTCATCGAGTTCCATGTATAAAGACATCAGTGACTTGCGATCCATGCGAACTTGTCTCTTCAAGTGAAGCAAAATGTCGCCTTCTGCCTCAGTTGGCACTTGCCCAACACCATATTCCGAAACAAACTCGGCTTTCTCTTGCAGTAATTTCCTCGAGATTTTTGTCCATCGAGGGCTAGTTGATGATGAATCAGCAAATGATATTCCAAAGAACCTGTTCCCTTTGATAAAAGTAGGGGTCTTATCTTCATCATCACCATTTCCATCTTCCTCTACTGTTGAAACATTCATGGCCATAAATCAGCCAAGTTTTCACAATTATTAATGTAAAAAAATAAAAAAGTTTATTCTTTAAACTTACATGGTTTTTCATTTGTGAATCCCTTTGAGCGATCATTATCATCTTGAGCCGCCTCGGATTCATCCCAGTTAAGCTTGCAATCCGTGTATTTAACATGTGAGAAATCCAGGTTTTGATTTGTTGGAGGCTTGGGAGATGGAATAGGAGCTACAAATGAAGGGGGAGAAACTTTCCCTTTTGAATACAAAGGTTTGACCTTCAATGGCGCTCCACAACATGAACAAAGAAGATCGTTGCTCTTCTCAAAAACAATTCCTTCTTCTCTTTTACCAGAAGGCAATGACAGATGAAATTCATGATCTTCATCAACAAACAATTCAATATCTTTGTGTAAGATCCCCAGAAGTGACTTATAAGTATCACAATCAGATTCCTTCTCAGTTGCAAAAGACAAAAGATAGCTCTCACACATGCTTCTTATGTTCGAAAGCTTCTTGCGACAGTGGCAAAAAGAAAAAGGCGAGACATTCTTCTTATGATGGTTACATATGGAATCATTGTAATAAATTTCAGCATTGTTTCGAGAAAGGGTTTTATCAATCCTAGTGCAAAGCAAACAAGGGATAAGCAACTCAAAGAACCTGGCGAATTCTTCGGCGAAATATGAAAGAAACCCATCGAGCAAATAATAAATATCACGGTCTGTTAAAATCTTTAAACAAACAAGGTAAAATTATATTGATCAAGAAAATAGTTATTCTTCCCTTTACAATTACAGTATTTATAGAGTACATGAGTTAACTATTGTTCATAACTGTTGCTAACAGTATTAACAAATTGATGTGCATAACAAACTAACAGTTGAATTGACTCCTAACAATACTAGCAGTTGTTACTTTGTACTTTAACATTCACCCATCTTCCTGACGGGTAAAACCTGAAGAAGACTTCTAAACCGAGCAAAAGATGAAACAGATAAAGGTTTAATAAGATTGTCAACAACCTGATCACACGCAGGTACCTCACCCACAACTATGGACCTATTAGCAACTCTCTCACGTACAAAGAACAAATCAAGCTCTACATGTTTAAACTTAGAATGTAAAACAGATTTGCAGCAACTGCGACTGCACTTGAGTTGTCACACTAGACAATAGGTGAATCGTCAGACTGGAGTTGTAATTCCTTTAACAATGAAGTGAGCCAAACAACATCACTCGTTGTTACACCAAGACTTCGATATTCAACTTCAATTGTGGACCGAGAAACAACTTGTTGTTTCTTGGAACACCATGATACTGAGTTGTGACCAAAATATACATAGTAGCCAGTTGTGGATTTACGATCATCAAAATCCAGCCCCCAATTCGCATCGGCATAACCAACTAAAGAGAGCCAAGTAGACGGACAAAACACAATCCCATAGTCTAGAGTACCACACAGATGTCGCAAGATGCGCTTTAATGCAACCGGGTGTATAGTAGTGGGTGCATGCATAAACTAACAAATGCGATTTACTGCGTAAGCAATATTAGGCCGAGTTAGAACCACATACTGTAGTGGCCCTACAAGACTTCTGTATTTAGTGGGGTCAGAAAGACGTTCCCCGTCATCCTTAGATAAAAACGATGAGCTAACCATAGGAGTATGAACACTCTTTGCATGAGTCATATGACACCTGTCAAGCAGATCAAGAGTGTACTTTTACTGGCATAGATGAATACACCCATCAGAGGAACGTGTCACCTCAATTCCAAGGAAGTAATGAAGATCACCCATATTTTTAAGGGAAATTCCTTATGCAACTGTTGAACAAAAATTTTGATACATATAGACACACTTTCAGTAACAATAATATCATCCACATACACAAGAACATAAAGAGTGAAAGAAGGTGTAACTTGAACAAATAAAGATGCATCAGACTTTGATATACGAAAGCCAATTGAAAGTAGAAAACATTTTAATTTGTTAAACCAAGCACGTGGAGCCTATCGTAGCCTATACAACGCCTTTTTTAGAAGACACACCAAAGGTTTACCATCAGGACTAAACTGAACATAACCTAGAGGTTGCTGCATAAACACTTCATTAGTAATATCGCCATTTAAAAATGCATTATTGACATCTACTTGGCGTAGCTGCCAACCTTTTGAAACAACAACTGATAGTATGACTCGAATAGTAGCAGGCTTGACCACTGGACTAAACGTTTCCTTGAAATCACACCCAGGTACTTGAGAACACCCTTTAGCCACTAACCGAGCCTTTTGACGGGCAATTGTGTCATCTAGATTTTTCTTTACTTTGAAGAGTCATTTACACCTGATCACCTTTCACCCACTTGGTAATGGAAAAAGTTCCCAGATGAAATGTTAATGAGAGCATCATATTCAGCCTGAGCAGCAGCATGCCATTCTGTGGTAGAAAATGCTTCCTCAATTGAGTGAGGCTCAATAGCTTCAGCTAATAGGGCCTTGGGTTTAAATATGCCAGCCTTAGACCTAGTAACCATTGAATGTGTATTAGTTGGGGGTAATAGAGAGGCTGGAGCAGGAGAAGAATATAAGAGGTTTGTTGATGATGAAGGCGGTAGGGGGTTTGGTGATGATGATGAAGATAACGGAACAGTAGGGGATGATAGAGTGTTAGTAGGTATATTATCATTAATAGAACACACTGAAGGGCCAGAGTTTAGGTTATTCAGAGGAACTACAGAGGTCAAAGGACTCTGATCAGAAGAAGAGGACAACTCAAGAGGTTGAACGAATGGGGCCTTTATGGACTTAGAATTGAAAGGCTGAACAAGTGGAACATATGTTGGTGAAAAATACTACTCAGACAAAGACGAGGGGCCTCCTAGACCAGACTTAGTAAACAGAAATCGATGTTCATCAAACACAAAATGACAAGAGATAATGATCTTGCCATCTGGTGTGAGACATTGATAACCTTTATGTTGAGAACTATATCCCAAAAATGTACATGGTTGAGAACGAAAATCCAACTTGTGAAGCGAAAAAGGACGCAAGTATGGAAAACAACAACACCCAAACACTCGTAAATGATCATACGTTGGATCTTTCCCATGCAGAACCTTGTACGGAGATTGTCCTTTTAACACCGAGGTAGGAAAACGATTAATAAGATGAACAACACAACTGAATGCATAACCCTAATATTCCATAGAAATATCTTCTTGGGCGAAGAGTGTAAGACCCATGTCAACAATATGTCGGTGTTTACGCTCAGCCACCCCATTCTGTTCAGACGTAAGAAGACAAGACAATCTATGAATTATCCCTTGATTTGCCAAGACAGAAGTGAAAGCTTGAAACTCACCCCCCAATCGCTCTGGAATTGATGAATATTCTTTCCAAACTGAGTTTTGATTAACTGCTGGAACTGAATAAAACACTCAATTGCCTGAGACTTCTGTCAAATAAGATATATCCAAATAAAATGAGTACACATAACAATAAACGAGACATAATACCAATTTCATCCACAGGCAACTGAGGCGGGTCCCTATAAGTCAGAAACTACCAAATCAAAAGGACTAGTATATTCAGTAGTAGAATTTGGAAATGAAAACTTACAAGACTTCCCTTTTTGACAGGAAACACAGACATTATCAAGGCAAAGCTTATTACAAGCAATATTACAGTTATTTAAAACAGTCTTGACAACAGAAGTAGAAGGATGACCAAGATTGTGCCATAACGTAAACACATCACTACTATCAGATCGAATTTGAATTCCAACATTGGCAAGAGTCGGAGCCACAGCACGAATGTGGCCCCTCAGCAAAATGTCTCGAGTCTGGATGTCCTTAACAACACAGTAGGTTGGATGAAATTCAAAAAACACATTGTTGTCAGTTGCAAATTGAGACACAAATAGGATATTTTTTTGTATAGCCGGAAAACACAAAACATTAGATAAACGAAGCAATTTATGCTGTGTAGGAATTACTGAATTACCAATAGAAGAGATCCAAGTAGGAGTTCCATCACCCATTAAAAGGGAGGATGTACCTGAGTAAGGAGTAGAACCATTCAACACAGAAGTATCATGATAGACATGACGTGTAGCCCTCGAGTCTAGATACCAAGATGTAGTACCAACAGGTAGCAGAACAGATGAGTCAGTACCATCAAGATTGGACCCAAACTGAGTAGCATGAATATTAGACCTAGTAGAATTGGACACATCAGATGAACGCAAATTCGGAAGGCGAGGAAGCCCAATACACGGATCGAACCCAGTGTACACACGAGCCCTGGGTTTGGTTCACCAAAGAACAGAGGGCATAGGTTCAGGACAAGCATCGGCGCCAGAAAACTTGATATCACGCTCACGCATAATAGAATTAGTAAACTACCTCGGATTGGAAATTGGCCCACGCGAAACATTATTTGCTTGCGGCCCAAACTCATAAGGACGTCCATAATGCCCATAAGTAGTTGGTCCACCAGTATCAGCAATAGGCCCAAAATCAGCAACATATGGTCATGCTCATTCGATTTACCAGCAGCAGCAGCAACATACAGCCCAAACGACGAGTCTGGCCTAGGCGCAAATGGAGGAGGAACATTCCCAGGCCCAACATGCATACCAGACCTATCCATGCGCCCAAAACCATCACAAGCACTAGTGAAGGGATTAGAAACCCTAAAAGACCAATGATGCAAATGAGGTGCCACACCAAAATCATCAGTGTAATACCCAATTTTCCCGGCCCAATTTTATAAATAAAAAATAATAATAAAAATATTAAAAGTCCATAAGTCCATTTACACGTCCCAATTACAACAAAAACTAAACTCAATTACAATGGCCCAAATACCCCAATCCAATTACATTGAAACCTAAATCAGAAAACCCTAGCAGCTTGCAGCAAGCTATCGCGCCGAAATCAGGCTCTGCCCTCTCGCGTCCGCCTCCTTCCTCTCTATGCGCACCATGCCACCACCTCTGTACTCCAATACCTGCAGCAAACAAACAAGCCAAAGCAGCAAAAATGGAAGAAGACAAAAATAGCAAAAAGGAATGAGATTTTGATATTTTTCTCTTTTTATTACTCTGTATTTTCGATATAAAATCGGTGGTAAACCAAATGAAAGAAAAGGGGAATGGTATCAAAAAATGATTGAAAGAAAAGGAATAAAAAATAGAGTTTTTGAAAAGGTGATTGACCATTTATTTTTTTCTGCGTTTTTCTACTGCACTTTTCTTTTGATTTTTCTTCTTTTTTGATACCAAAAACAAAAATAAAAAGAAGAAGGAGACTACAGTTGGTACCTGGGTTGGTGCGTCACCGAAGCCCTTCTCCGTTCAGATCTGAGTGAATTTGGGGGGGTTTCGATTGTGAAGCGGTGCAAAAAAAAAGGGTGGCTTTGGAGGCTGGTGTTTAAGCTGGCTTAGGGTTCTGATTTGAGGGTTAAGAGGGGATTTTATATAGTGCATAAAACGACACCGTTTAGGGCCTGTTCCAGTGGCCTTAAAACGGTGCCGTATTAGCCATTAAGCTTCAATAACCCGCGCGGTGACCCGGGGAAGGATCCGCGCGTTTCTGTAATTCGAGTTATTTGCGCAGACGACCCTTCCTCCTTTCAGGCGCATTGCAATCTGGTCTTTTTTTTACTGTTTTATTCCCTTTTAAATTTAAGCGTGCATTTGCTTTTTTATTCAATTTAGTCCATACTAAAGCGTTTTGGAAGGGAGGGAATATTTTCTCATTTGGCCCTCAATGTAATTCGCACATTGTATTTTAGTCCTTTATTCTATTTTATTTTGATTTTTTATACATATTATTATATGTTATTAAACTTTTATATCATTATATATTATTATTTATATTATTATTAAACTTTTCATTTTATATATATTACTTATTTAGACTAATATATGTATAGTATTTGGTATATTATATATATTATATATATTTGCTTCAAAATTTATTTTGATATTATAATTTCACATAGCATTTCTTTTTATTTTCCTTTAAATCTATTGCAAACTCGTATATATATATTGTGATGACTAAATTTTATGCATGTAATTTATTGCATATTGATAATTTTAAATTTTCTCCTTTGCATGCTATTCATTTTTATTTTATTTTATTTTAAAACTTCTTCGTGTTAATTTACTTGATATTCCTTTTAATTCTTAGCTTTTAATATTAGCATTTGCCCAACATATAATATGAGAGTCTTACTATTGTTGTATTGTATATTTAAATTTATTGATTGTCTGACATTCATTAGTATACGTTTTAGCTTACGAACAATCATTCCGCGTTGTATATTATTATTCAATCATTTTTTATTCGTTCAAAAGATTACATCTAATATGGTTTAAGTATCAAAACCATTTTATTCAAAGGTTTTTAAAAATAACGCAATACTCGAAATTTAGAATCCTCGAGAGAATTGAGCCCTAACGTATTGGGTTCCAATTTTCCTCGTTGAAACTAAATAATCTTTTCTTTAATCAAAGCACATAAATAAAAACTCATTCTCGGGAATTCGATACATCGTGTCCTAATGTATTGGATGTGACATGTCGTTTTCTCGAAATGACGATTTAAAAAAATAATAAAGGCTATATTCAACGCTAGGAATTTTGAGAAATTGTGCCCTAACGTATTGGGTTTTCAATTTTTCATCTAACTGAAAGCGATTGAATATCCCTTTTTAACTTCACCTCAAAAGTTTTGAAAATCAAGAGACAAGCTTATTCTCGAGGACTAAAAATGTAGTGTCCTAATGTATTGGGCATGACATTTTATTACTCTGAGACGAGAAGGTCTTTAGTATTCACCTCGATTTATCCAAGCATCTTTTATAAAATTAACATTAATAAAAAAGGGAGGATCGTATTTTTAAATTCTTCACGGATTTTCGATATTCGACATTAAGACCTTAATTAATCAATTCGGTACTAATTTCGGGCGTAACGAGGGTGCTAACCCTTCCTCGTGCATAACCGACTCCCGAACCAATTTTCTCAAATTTTGCAGACCAAAATCGTTTTCAAGGTGAGCCGATCACACCTCGACAAAGGATCGGTGGCGACTCTAACTTTCATCTTTAAAGTCGACAACTACATTTTTGTTTTCAAAAAATGGTTTCAACAGTCAGACGCAAAGCTATTTGGCGCTGTCGAGTAACCAGGAACGCCACCAGATGTACGCAACCGAGCCATGGACGTTGGACCATTAAAGTTGCGATTATAGCGATAATAGCATTGCTGAGCCAAATAACCAAATCGTCCGCAGATTTGGCACCAAATTTAGGAGCAAAATCCTCTACCATGCCCGTTATGCAGATGACCACCACGAATAAACTCTACCACCACCGGCGACGGAACAAATTCCGTAAGATTAACATGGATTGACATCTCTGGAATCACTCGCATTTATCAATTTTCATACTCAAGAAGTACATCCACGAGGCACTGAAAGGGCAAGGGTTTAGAGGAAAATGATGCCAACGTAAGCACCACATCAAACTCCAATTGAAGACCTGCCAAAATAACCTCAAACTTTTTTGCCTCCGAGACCCGAGAGCCTGAGGCATTAAGCAAAGCACAAGTATTTTGGACTCTTGCGACATAATCTTTAATTGAAAGATTACCTTTCTTAAGTGAGTGCAACTCATGATGGATTCTGGACACTTTCGCACCTATGACCACTGCAAACAAATGAGTGGCCATAGTCCAAACATCACATGTTGTTCGAGCGTCTGTGAAAGAGGACAACAATGAGGGATGTATAGTAGAGAGCAACTAGGAGGCAAGCAGGCGATCTTGTTGAGTGAACGCCGACGCATTCGGATTCGGAACAAGAGATCCATTAGTCAATTGCACAAATGTGGCGGAGAAGGTAAGGTCCCATCCAAAAATCCTATCAATTCGTAACCCTCAACAATTAACCGAATGTGTTGCTGGCACTGAACGAAATTGCCATTGTATAGCTTAATGGTGTCATGACGAGGAAACGAATGTACGATCCGATCACCAGTAAACGTCAAGCAACCAGGCTCAACCGAAATAGAATCAACAGAGGCAGAGGTAGTTATGAAAATGAAGGGAAAAAATTCAGAACTCCGGGATCAAGGCGACTGATACCATGTTAAAATCTTTAAGTGAACAAGGTAAAATTATATTAATCAATAAAATAGTTATTCTTCCCTTTACAATTACAATATTTATAGAATACATAAGTTAGCTATTGTTCATAACTACTGCTAACAGTATTAACAGATTGATGTGCATAACAAACTAACTGTTGAACTGACTCCTAACAATAATAGCAGTTGTTATTTTGTACTTTAACGTGGTCCATTCAAGCACCGCATAAATAAAAGGATCGCAGGATTTTGCCTAGCTTTTGTTCTAGAAGCAGATTAAATGATAGTTTAGTTATTCTATGGTGGTTGGAATAGATCAAGTGGTTTTCGGATTTGATGAAATAAAAAGGATTCAACTTAAGATTGAAAATTAAAGAGCTTAAAGTATGGTGAGGTGAAAGATCATGACCCGGGGTGAACCAAGATCATGACCTCTCCCTCTTTGTCTATATCTCAGTCTGTATGCCTTGTCTATGTAGGAGGAAGAACTGGAGAGAGAGAGAAAGAAGATTTAAGGAGTGGAGATAGGGATGAAAATGAAGGTTATGTTGTGTTCAATGGATCAAAATTTGAGTGGTGAGGTTGGTTTTTGGCTATAAATGAGACGATTTTTATGAGAAAATTGAGGTTGTTAGGATAACCTTGGGTCTGAAAAAATGATTTATCATGTACTCTTCTAACCAATCCCATCATTTTGAAGTAAACACAAATTGGTTTTTCAGGCTGCCTAAGAGAGAGACAGATTTATTAGTGTTGGGTCACATTTCCTTAAATTAAGGCATCCTAGATAGAAATTTACCAATTTTGTTGGAGGGATGAAAATCAATCATTAATACTAAACGAGGGAATATTGTCGTATTTATGGGATATATACATTATAAATATTTCGTACATGTTATTTTACATCATCTATCTATATAAAAAATATTCTAAAACTATTAAAAATATCGGCAAAATATCCTTCTAAATTTTTTAAGAATATATAAAAATTATTTTAAGTTCACTTAACTTGTTAGAGATTGACCCAATTAAGCAAGGAACAAGTAAAAATAGCAGAAGAAATTGAGAAATTGAACACACAAATTTAACGTGCAAAAACTCATCCAAAGAGGATAAAAAACCACGGGCAAAGATAATTTTACTATAATGGCAAAAGAAACCAAGAGTACAAACAGATGGAGATAAAAACTAAACCCTGAAAACCCGAAAAACAAAGAACCTACAAAACATAAACACAAAATTCTCTAAATGTGTTATGAGTTCTAATATCTAATGGGTGTTGTAATGACCCAATTTTGACCTGGGCCCGCATGAATAAAAATTAAAGCCAAAATATTTACAACACTATAAATAATAATATAAAAGTCCAGTAATACAATTCATTATCTAGCCCAATACATACTAAACCCGTATGGCCCAACTTAACCTAACCCAGTTGCACAAGCCCAACACTCAATAGACTACTACGATTCAGAAAATAGAAACCCTAGGGTTTCTAACTCCCTCTTCAGCCGCCGACGCCATCACCCACGTAGCGCCACCACGAGCCTCCAGCTGGCCTTCGTACGGCCGTACCTGCAGCAGACACAAACAAACAAGCAGTAGAGACAACCAAAAAAATAGAGGAGATTTGTATGTTTTTTTTGGGTTTTGCATTTTTCGGCCTATAAAACAAAAAGGTGAAACTTTTGTATGAGGGGTTACGGATAAAATCAATAAAAAAAATCAAAACTGAAAGGAGGTGATTCATTTTCTTTCTTTTCTTTTTTTCTGAAGTTTTCATTTTCTGTTTTTGGCTTCTTAGCTTCTAGTTATTTTTTTCGAATTTCGTGCAAAAAAAGAAGCAGGGAGTAGTCTTACCTTCATAAGCCGTGTATCGGACCCCTATTTGCTTCGTAACGGTTGAAGTTCAGATTGGGGGAGCCGGGAGTAGCGAAATAGTGCGAACGGCGTTTTGGAGAGGAAGATGTTAGGTTTTTTTAAGTTTGTTTAAAACTATAGCTGGTGCTGATTTTAGGGTTTTAAAGTTGATATTTATTGTGAAAAAAACGACACCGTTTAAGGCCTGCTTCAGTGGACTTAAAACGGCGCCGTATTGGCCATTGTGCAGCAGCCCGCGCGTGACCGACCAGCTCCATGGGGGATCCGCGCTTTTTTTTGTTAGTTGGGTTATTTGCAACCCTAGTCCCTCCACCTTGCAATAGTATTTCAATTTGAATTTTTTTATATATTTTATTTCCTCTTAAATTTAAATTTTCATATTATTTTTGTCTCATTTTAGTTCGCGTCACTGCGTTGCGTTTTGGGGGATGGAATAATTTCTGATTTGGCCCCCTCGTAATTCGTGAATTGCAGTTTAATCCTCCGTTTTTTTTAACTACATTTGTGGCCTGTTAATTCTGTTTTGACCGCAATGTAGTCCCTTTTGCAATTTCTAATTACTCAATTATTTTCATTATTATTGTTATTATTAATGTTATTATAACTATTAGTATTATTATTTATATTAGTTTATATGTTTATTTACCTATGTACATATGTTATTATTTATATTATTACTTTAAGTTTTGGATTATCATCTTATATTAATAATTAGTTTCATTACGTATTTTTTGTAGTATTATTTTATATTATAAATAAAATTGTATTACCACTTTGGATTTATTATACATTTGCTTCAAAATTTATTGCGTATTATTATTTAATCTTCGTTATGTATTGTTATTATAAATATACGTACATATATGTTATTTAAGGTACTTTGATTTATTTTTACATAATACTTACTTTAAAATTTATTTGGACACTATTATTTTATGTAGTATTTATCTTTAACCGTATTTTTAATTTATTTCAAATTTTCATTTATATATTATTTATTTTAAATTTATTTTAATATATAATTTCCTTTCTTTCGTATTTTTTTAGTTATTTCAAACTTGTATATTGGGTTGGTGTTTCTATTAATTCGCTTGTTTCTTAGTATTATTATTATTAGCTTTTAAATGTTAATGTTGGTTTACATGTGATGTGAAGTTATTGTCTTTATGCGTATGGTATTTGTTTATTGGTATTCATTTATTATTAGTGTTTATTAACATATATTGTGGCTCATGAATTATCACCTAGCGTCGTGCATTGTTATTCCATTGTGCTTTATTCGTTCAAAAAGTCGTGTTTAATATGGTTTAAGTATCAAAACCAATTTATTCAAAAACTTTCAAGATAACGCAAAGTTTGGTATTTGGAATCTTCGAAAGAATTGAGCCCTAACGTATTGGGTTCCAATTTTCCTCGTTGAATCTAAATAATCGAAGATTTTCTTTAATCAAAACACATAAATAAAACCTCATTCTCGGAAACTCGATACGTTGTGTCCTAATGTATTGGACGTGACATGTCGTTTTCTCGAAATGAAGATTTTAAAAAAATGATAAGGGCTATATTCAATGTTAGGAATTTTGAGAAATTGTGCCTTAACGTATTGTGTTTCAATTTTTCATCTGACTTAAAGCAATTGAATATCCTTTTTTAACTTCACTGCAAGAGTTTTGAAAATCGAAAGACAAGCTTATTCTCGAGGACTAAAAATGTCGTGTCCTAATGTATTGGGCATGACATTTTATTACTCTGAGATGAGAAGGTCTTTGGCATTCGCCTCGATTTATCCAAGCATCTTTTATAAAATTAACATTAATAAAAAAGGAAGGATTGTATTCAAATTCTCGACACTAAGACATTAAACAATCAATTCGGTACCAATTTTGGGCGTTACGAGGGTGCTAACCCTTCCTTGTGCGTAACCGACTCCCGAACCTATTTTCTGAAAATTCGTAGACCAAAAAATCATTTTCAAGGTGATACGATCACACCTCTTTAAAAGATTGGTGGCAACTCCTATTTTTGTTTTTAAGTCGATGACTAAATTTTTTGTTTTTCAAAAAATGGTTTCGACAGCTTGGCGACTCCACTGGGGAACATTTAGAGAGTCAAGCCGCAAATTTGATTGTTTGTCTTATTGTCGAAAATTGAAAATTTGATTTAAAAAATTACGATCCTCTATTTGTTTGTATGATTACTGTAAATTGAGCTCTATATTTTGGCATCATATTGCATAAAGGCTATTTAGTATTACCCTCTTAAGTGGGAGTGAGAAGTTACTCCTTTGTGAGGTTTTCACCTCCGTGCAGGATAGTGAAGAACTTCGGGATACATCTGTACCTATGTTTTCGTGAGATCTTCATCTCCGTGCAGCCATAGGGAAATATACTCCCCTGAACCGAACTCGATCTGTATGAGCCTATAATAGGTGAATATTGAGGAATCTGTTAGTTCGGGTACCTTGACTTTAGAGCCAAACCACATATAGAAGACTTAGGAACCCATTCTAGGTAGAGCCACTCCAAACCCTTAGTGCTTATCCGATTAGGTATTCTTTTTGTTTGCTTTTATTTTGTATTAACCTGTTTTGTTGTGTTTTGATTATGATTGCATTGGATTTGCATCTTAGGAAAGAGATATTGATTCAAGGTCGATTACTAAATTAGAAAGCTTATCATGGAATACGTAATTCTTGATAAGGTGGGAAATAATGCAACTGCCTAAATATATTCCGAGAAACACAAGAAAGGTGATGGAAGAGTTCGTGACTTTACTTTGCAGCCCAAGGATTCAACATGATTATCTAAAAGCCTTTGACGTTCCAATTCCCTTAAAGAAGCTGACGAGCATTATGAGGATGGGTAGATAATGGATCGTGACCAGAATCCAGAAAAAGGAGCTAGTAGTGGCATCTGTTGGAAACTAGCGAGATTGAACGTATGGATGAAGGAAGGGATCGATGTTGTCTCTTGGAATATGAGGGCAAGGTCGTACATATAGCCGCTTTATGTAATGAAATTTACCTTCTAGTAAAGTTTTCTAAATGTAATTGAAACAGAATCAACGTCTCTTTAGGCATTCATTTCATGCATCTGCATTACATAACATCATATGCATTAAAATCTATTGAAAGAGTCTAATTGAGTAAATTTATTACAGCTAATCTGGAAACCGAAAAAAGCTTACCAATTAAGCATCAATACGGTACTCTTCGAAAAACTAAGGAATTGGACCAAAGATTAGAGAAATTGGAGCAAATGCAAAAGGATATACAGGAACGGTTACAAGTACAAATGCAAGAGAGGCTAGATAAAATCCAAGGAGACATGATCGAAAAACTGATAAGGCTCAAAAAGATGCGATGGCTGAATTGACCCATCTACTAACGGGAAGAGTAGATAAGGGAAAGGGCCCTATGGCCAATCTTGGAGAAGGTAATGAGGATCTGTTGTGTTCTCTGGATTTTACTCCACCAAATGTACAAACCCAAGCTGAAATATACCCAAGAAGACCGTCTGTCACAATTAGGTCGCAACAATTACAAACTGGTGTCACAATCCCCACAATTTTCCAAGGAGGATCAAGTTTAAGCCCGAGAGAAAACCCAATTAATCTTATTATTCCCGATTTTGATGAAACAACTGAAGAAGGAAAGGCGAACGCGGAATTGCCAAAACAGTGGGAAGATAGGTATAAATGGTTGGAGGAAAAATTCAAATCCTTGGAAAGCACTGATAGTAATCAGGGAATTGACGCTAAGGATTTAAGCTTAGTCCCAGACTTAGTACTTTCTCCCAAATTCAAAATGCCTGAATTTGAAAAATATAATGGAACTAGCTGCCTCGAAGCCCATATCACCATGTTCTGTAGAAGGATGACTGGCTACATTAACAATGATCAGCTGCTAATAGACTGCTTCCAAGACAGTTTGGTAGGGGCAACGTCCAAATGGTACAATCAATTGAGCCGTACCAAGATTGGTTCATGGAGGGACCTAGCTCAAGCATTTATGAGGCAATACAGTTATGTGACAAATATGGTTCCTGATATAATCACTTTGCAAAACATGGAAAAGAAGCGAAGTGAAAGTTTTAGGCAGTATGCATAGAGGTAAAGTGAGGTTGCAGTCCAGGTTCAGCCACCCCTCTTGGAGAAAGAGACGACAATGCTTTTCATCAATACACTGAAGACCCTGTTCATCACGCATATGTTAGGAAGTGCAACAAAAAGCTTTTCTGACATAGTTATGAATGGTGAAATGATTGAGAATGCTTTAAGAACCGGAAAAATTGAGGCGGAAGAGAGTAATAAGAGGTCAGCCTCAAGGAGAAGAGAAAATAAGGTGAACAACACAGGTTACTCTAAATCAGTTACTGTGAGTCAACCAGGAAAGGTGGCTGATAATCAACAAAATTCATCAAGGAAAGATTCTGGCATGAAGACTGAGATGTTCCAGTTTACGCCAATCCCAGCATCGTATAGGGAACTATATCAAAATTTGTTTGATGCACATGTTGTCTCCCCTTTTCATGTGAAAGCTCTACAACCTCCATACCCCAAATGGTATGATGCGAAAGTAAAATGTGACTACCATGCGGGAATTACGGGGCACTCAATAGAGAATTGCACTGCCTTCAAAAAACAAGTTGAAAGACTCATCAACATGGGTATTGTCAAGCTGGATGACTTATCTAGTGCAGAAAACCCGCTACCCAATCATGATTGATAATAGAGTGAATACAATGTATGAAGAGGTGTTGGGAAATGTTCACATGAATCCCGTGCATGAAGACACATCTGAAAAGGGTCCTTGTTAGATATTCGCCCTTATCAACTTGAAGGTATTTTAAATAATTGGACTGCAGAAGAACTCCCTATAGTATTTAGAGCTTACTTAGAGTAATATTCAGAACACACTTGTTGCTTTTAGCCTATAAGCAATAAAAACTTCTTTGTGAAATAGGCTCATGTCTGAACGTTGTTATTTTAATGAAATACATCTTTGCGATCATTTTTGAGCAAATGTTCTTTCATTCCATCTAAATAATTATTTTGATTCCTTCATTCTTTCATTCATTCATAATTATACTAACAAATAAGTATTTATAAATTCATACGTTCTTTTTTCTTTGGTACCTACAATAGGTCCCTAGGTATCAATGTCATGAATGACACTGCTACAGACTTAGGATTTCCTTTCGAGCAAGACATGTGTTCAGAAGGATCTCATGTCTTTGAAGATGACATAGATTGTGGCCTATCTCCAGACTTGTTGAGGATGGTAGAGCAGGAAGGAAAATTTTACCTCATGAGGAGACAAGGGAGATTGTGACCTTGAAGGAGGAAAAAGTAGTAAAATCAGAACATGTATAGCCGAAGAAACGAAGCGAGACCTTGTTCAGAGATGTCTTTCTATGATCATACCAGGATATGTCTGGGTTAAGTGCTGACATTGAAATTTGCACAACAGCACGATGTCAGAAATTTACAGTATGTTCAAGATTAACGTCATGAACGATGCGATGAGAATTTCTTGCCAAGGCAACGCTTTTCTTTGGCTTATCACGGTTTTTCCATTGAAGTTGAGATCCCTTCTCTCCGAGTGTTGTCAGAACTAAATGAGGCAGAATGAATAAGGTCAAACTGGATCGAAGGAAAAAGGCTGAGAGTTATTCATCACGGTCAGATGTACTAGAAACGAATTATGCAAGCCTATTACAACAAGGTTTATCCTAGAGAATTCCATGAAAGTGACCTAATATTGGAAAAGATCCTCTCTCAACAAAAAGATTTTAGACATCAAATTGGGAAGGAACTTATGTTGTAGAGAATGCCTTTTCCAGAAGAGCTCTGACTTTGAGTAAGATGGATGGAAAACCCTCCAAATCCTATAGACTCAGATTCGGTTAAGAAATACTTCACCTGAAAAAGAGAAAGGATCAAGGTGAAAACCCACAAAGAGCGCTTTGAGTCCAAAAAAAAAGATCAAAGTGAAAACCCTCAAAGGGCACTTTGAGTCAAAAAAATAAAAAATGAAAAAAATAAAAAGTAAAATGGAGACGCCAAGGTGAAAAGCCGCAAAGGGCGCCTTAAGACCAACGGGGATTTGAGTCGAAAACCTAAAAAGGACGACTCAAATTTTGGATCAGAATGGGGCACAAGGCGATCTAAGCAACTCAAATTTTGACCGAATTGGGGCATGTGGTGATCTTGTTATACCTGAATCAACAGGAAAGGGTAGGCAACATCTTGGGGCATCGACAAAACACTGTAGACCTCCTAAACACATGTCAAACTCAGAATGATCTTTAGAAAGTTTGTACGGAGAAGTTCAAGCTGCGATATCTGGGGCACCCAATTTTCATACTATTTATATTAAATTTGTTGTTCTTGGAATACTTTATTCTTTTCCAAGACACAAATTCCTAATCAATTTTTTTGTTATCCTTCTTTACTATTTTTGGTAATTTATTCCTTTTGAACTATGCTCAGAACCAACTTTATTTTTATCCATTGTTATGGCCTTTTTTCAAGCATGTTGCATTGGAATAATGATTAATGGATTAATAAAACTTTCACAATGGAAGTTTTACATATTACTCTAGAAGTTTCTAAATAATATAGGATCCTGAAATAGGACTATTGTTTAGAACGCACCAGGTTTAAAGGTTGGAAATCTGAAAAGGAAGAGTCTAAATTAAGACTTTCTCTTTGGATTTTGTTGTCAAAACATTGATTGAACAAAGTGACAAGATGTCATGTCGGTGATAGGGCTTCAATGAACAAGCAAGCAATAATCACCAAGCAATAAGAGTGGGTTTCCTTGAAGAAGAGAATCCTTCATTTGTGCATAGGCATTTGGTATGACACCCTGGGAATGGTGTAAAAGACCAAAGAGTTTCACATTCTATATCCTTGAATTGTGATAGGAAAGAATTGAGAAAAGACCATATTTTTTTACCCTTGGATTACAGTGAGAGAATGATGGTACAAATTTTGTGCCCCAATGGATTGAACTTTGAGGTTTACAGTAGGGGGCAACCTGACTAAATGCTTCTTCAGAAAAGCCAGCCAAGCAAGAAGGCATTGTAGCACGTCAGTCATAAAGCCTTAATAAACTTCGAACAATGATAACTTAAGCGATAAAGAATGATCATTGTCAAAAAATGACATTTTACATTCATGCAGACATCATTCATACATACCTAGTTAGGAGCATTTGACTCATTCAGATCATGACATCCTAATCAGTACGCATAATTAGGTTCATAAAATGAATTATACAGGTCATGTTCCCCAGAAAACAAACTGGTGAAACTATAAATCTTAGCTCCCTGAACAGCAGTGGAATAGGTGGAAGACTGAAAGTCCTAGCTCCCTGAATAGCAGTGGAATAGGCAGAAGATTGTAAATCCTAGCTTCCTGACCAGCAGTGGAATAGGTGGAAGACTAAAAGTCCTAGCTTCCTGAACAGTAGTGGAATAGGCGGAAGATTGTAAATACTAGCTCCCTGACCAGCAGTGGAATAGGTGGAAGACTGAAAGTTCTAGCTCCCTGAACAGCAGTGGAATAGGTGGAAGATTGTAAATTCTAGCTCCCTGACCAGTAGTGGAATAGGTGGAAGATTGTAAATCCTAGATCTCTGAACAGCAGTGGAATAGGCAGAAGATTGTAAATCCTAGCTCCTTGACCAGCAGTGGAATAGGCGGAAGATTGTAAATCCTAGCTCCCTGACCGGCAGTGGAATAGGTGGAAGATTGTAAGTCCTAGATCCCTCAACAGCAGTGGAATAGGTTGAAGATTGTAAGTCCTAGCTCCCTGAACAACAGTAGAATAGGCAGAAGATTGTAAATCCTAGCTCCCTGACCAGCAGTGGAATAGGCGGAAGATTGTAAATCCTAGCTCCCTGAACAACAGTGGAATAGGCGGAAGATTGTAAATCCTAGCTCCCTGACCAGCAGTGGAATAGGCAGAAGATTGTAAATCCTAGCTCCCTGACCAGCAGTGGAATAGGTGGAAGATTGTAAATCCTAGCTCCCTGAACAGCAATGGAATAGGTGGAAGACTGTAAGTTCTAGCTCCCTGACCAGTAGTGGAATAGGTTGAAGATTGTAAGTCCTAGCTCCCTGAATAGCAGTGGAATAGGCGAAAGATTGTAAATCCTAGCTCCCTGAGCAGCAGTGGAATAGGTGAAAGATTGTAAATCCTAGCTCCCTGAACAATAGTGGAATAGGCGGAAGGTTGTAAATCCTAGCTCCCTGACCAGCAGTGGAATAGGTGAAAGATTGTAAATCCTAGCTCCCTGAACAGCAGTGGAATAGGCGGAAGATTGTAAATCCTAGCTCCCTGACTAGCAGTGGAATAGGAGGAAGATTGTAAATCCTAGCTCCCTGACCAGTAATGGAATAGGCGGAAGATTGTAAATCCTAGCTCCTTGACTAGCAGTGGAATAGGCGGAAGATTGTAAATCCTAGCTCCCTGACCGGCAGTGGAATAGGCAAAAAATTGTAAGTCCTATCTCCCTATGCAACAGTGGAGTAGGTTGAAAATTACAGATCTTATCTCCCTAAGCAGTAGTGGAGCATATTGAAGACCCCAGCCTTGTCTCCCAGAGCAACAGTGGAGTAGGTTAAAAAAATTACAGCTCTTATCTCCCTAAGCAGTAGTGGAGCAGATCGAAGACCTCAGTCTTGTCTCCGTGAGCAGCAATGGAGTAGGTTGAAAATAACAGATCTTGTCTTCCTGTACTGGCACCGAAGTAGACAGTAGAAACTAATCCTATCTTCCTAAAGTTGCAGTAGAACGGATTAAAACTACAGATCCTATCCCCCTGATGTTACAGTGGAGTGGATCGAAGCACCAATTCCTATACCTCTGAAGATGCAATAGGTTGGAAAGAGGCTAGGTGAAGAAGAAGAGCACCAAGGTCCAGCATGACCAGACAAAATTGGCCATTTTAAAGTCTTTGCTCCGTTCCCGTTACACGACAACGAGCAAAGAGGGGCAATTGTAATTACCCAATTTCGACCTGGGCCCGAATGAATAAAAATTAAAGCCAAAATATTTACAACACAAAAAATAATAATATAAAAGTCCAGTAATACAATTCATTATCTAGCCCAATACATACTAAACCCGTATGGCCCAACTTAACCTAACCCAGTTGCACAAGCCCAACACTCAATAGCCTACTACGATTCAGAAAATAGAAACCCTAGGGTTTCTAACTCCCTCTTCAGCCACCGACGCCATCACCCACGTAGCGCCACCATGAGCCTCCAGCTGGCCTCCGTACGGCCGTACCTGCAGCAGACACAAACAAACAAGCAACAGAGACAACCAAAAAAAGAGAGGAGATTTGAATTATTTTTTTTTTGGGTTTTTCATTTTTCGGCCTATAAAATAAAAATGTGAAACTTTTGTATGGGGGGTTACGGATAGAATCAATAAAACAAATCAAAATTGAAAAGAGGTGATTCGTTTTCTTTCTTTTCTTTTTTTCTGAAGATTTTCATTTTCTGTTTTTGGCTTCTTGGCTTCTAGTTATTTTTTTCGAATTTCATGCAAAAAAAAAAAGAAGCAGGGAGTAGTCTTACCTTCATAAGCCGTGTATCGAACCCCTGTTCGCTTCGTAACGATCGAAGTTCAGATTGGGGGAGTCGGGAGTAGCGAAATAGTGCGAACGGCGTTTTGGAGAGGAAGATGTTAGGTTTTTTTTAAGTTTGTTTAAAACTATAGCTGGTGCTGATTTTAGGGTTTTAAAGTTGATATTTATTGTGTAAAAAATGACGCCGTTTAAGGCCTGCTTTAGTGGCCTTAAACGGCGCCGTATTTGCCATTGCCCAGCAGCCCGCGCGCGACAGATCCGCTCCATGGGGGATCCGCGCTTTTTTTTGTTAGTTGGGTTATTTGCAACCCTAGTCCCTCCACCTTGCAATAGTATTTCAATTTGAATTTTTTTATATATTTTATTTCCTCTTAAATTTAACTTTTCATATTATTTTTGTCTCATTTTAGTTCGTGTCACTGCGCTGCGTTTTGGGGGATGGAATAATTTCTGATTTGGCCCCCTCATAATTCGTCAATTGCAGTTTGATCCTCCGTTTTTTAACTACATTTGTGGCCTGTTAATTCTGTTTTGACTGCAATTTAGTCCCTTTTGCAATTTCTAATTACTCAATTATTTTCATTATTATTGTTATTATTAATGTTATTATAACTATTAGTATTATTATTTATATTAGTTTATATGTTTATTTACCTATGTACATATGTTATTATTTATATTATTACTTTAAGTTTTGGATTATCATCTTATATTAATAATTAGTTTCATTACGGATTTTTTGTAGTATTATTTTATATTATAAATAAAATTGTATTACCACTTTGGATTTATTATACATTTGCTTCAAAATTTATTGCGTATTATTATTTAATCTTCGTTATGTATTGTTATTATAAATATACGTACATATATATTATTTAAGGTACTTTGATTTATTTTTACATAATACTTACTTTAAAATTTATTTGGACACTATTATTTTATGTAGTATTTATCTTTAACCGTATTTTTAATTTATTTCAAATTTTCATTTATATATTATTTATTTTAAATTTATTTTAATATATAATTTCCTTTCTTTCGTATTTTTTAGTTATTTCAAACTTGTATATTGGGTTGGTGTTTCTATTAATTCGCTTGTTTCTTAGTATTATTATTATTAGCTTTTAAATGTTAATGTTGGTTTACATGTGATGTGAAGTTAGTGTCTTTATGCGTATGGTATTTGTTTATTGGTATTCATTTATTATTAGTGTTTATTAACATATATTATGGTTCATGAATTATCACCTCGCGTCGTGCATTGTTATTCCATTGTGCTTTATTCGTTCAAAAAGTCGTGTTTAATATGGTTTAAGTATCAAAATCAATTTATTCAAAAACTTTCAAGATAACGCAAAGTTCGGTATTTGGAATCTTCGAAAGAATTGAGCCCTAACGTATTGGGTTCCAATTTTCCTCGTTGAATCTAAATAATCGAAGATTTTCTTTAATCAAAACACATAAATAAAAACTCATTCTCGGGAACTCGATACATTGTGTCCTAATGTATTGGACGTGACATGTCGTTTTCTCGAAATGAAGATTTTAAAAAAATAATAAGGGATATATTCAATGCTAGGAATTTTGAGAAATTGTGCCCTAACGTATTGGGTTTCAATTTTTCATCTGACTTAAAGCAATTGAATATCCCTTTTTAACTTCACCGCAAGAGTTTTGAAAATCGAAAGACAAGCTTATTCTCAAGGACTAAAAACGTCGTGTCCTAATGTATTGGGCATGACATTTTATTACCCTGAGACGAGAAGGTCTTTGGCATTTACCTCGATTTATCCAAACATCTTTTATAAAATTAACATTAATAAAAAAGGAAGGATCGTATTCAAATTCTCGACACTAAGACATTAAACAATCAATTCGGTACCAATTTTGGGCGTTACTAGGGTGCTAACCTTTCCTTGTGCGTAACCGACTCCCGAACCTATTTTCGCAAAATTCGTAGACCAAAAACTCATTTTCAAGGTGATCCGATCACACCTCTTTAAGAGATCGGTGGCGACTCCCATTTTTGTTTTTAAGTGACGACTAAATTTTTTGTTTTTCAAAAAATGGTTTCGACAGATGTATTTTCTAAAGTTGTAAAAGAGCCTATTTATAGGCTAAATTCATATGTCAAATAATAATAAAATAATCTAAAGTAATCAATGTTTGATTGAAACAAATAAACGGAGTTTAACTAGAAGATTATTTCTCAAATTTGACTGAAATAGGAGTCATACTTAACAAATCTCCACATTGACTCATATGTCTACAACGCCATCTTTGCCAAAGCTCACCACGAGTCTATCTTGAATTATACAGGGAATTAACTGAGTCGAATCTGTGCTTAGAAACTGGAAGACTTCTAGTCTTTAACTTGTACACTGCCAAATCAAAACAAACCCGGGTTTGATTTTCACGAACATAGTGCCCTAACTTTTCAAAACCTACATCTAAAAGAGAACCTCTCTTCAACGAAACGATCATACATTTTTCTCTCCTATGACCAAGTTGCCTCTGCTCCAAACGAGTTGACTTCGACTCTGTAACGGACGAGGGACGCTCGATTTTACCAGTCACTGTAGAACCTTCCAGAATATAAAGATTACCAGTTCGTTTACCTTTTAACAAAATGAGAGCTCCAAGAGATACTTTAATGTTGTTCGACTCGATGTTCATTTTACATCTTTTCAAGTCTAAAATACTCAAGGAGATGAGATTCTCTTGTAAATCAGGTACATACCTAACATTTGAGAGTGTCCTGATCGTCCCATCGTGTATCCTAATTTTAACAACACCAATACCAATTACCTTACTAGATGAATCGTTTCCCATGCGCACAACTCCACCTTCAACCAAACTGTATGTGGAGAACCATTCTCTATTGGGACACGTGTGGAAAGAACATCTCGAATCTAGGATCCACTCGGACTTGAGTTTGGAGTTATTGCTCGTTGACACTAACAAGAAATCATCACCGCTTTCATCAGCCAAATTAGCACCAGCTACATCTTTCTCGTTACTCTCAACAGCTCTTTTATTTCGCATTTTATAACAATCTGCTTTGACGTGACCTAACTTTTTACAATAGCGACACCTTTTGTCTCGTTTCTTTGATGCTATCAAAACGGAAGCTTGCCTATCTGTCTTGCTATCCAAATGAAGCTCATTGTCGAGTTTGTCTCTACTTAACAAATGACCCTTCACATCTTTGAACAAGAGTTTGTCCCTATCATAAATCAAGGTCTCCTTGAAAGACTTGTATGAATGGGGTAAAGAGTACAATAATAGCATAGCTTGATCTTCATCATCAATATGAACCTCAACGTTCTTTCAATCATTTAAAAGAGTAATAAATTGAATGATGTGATCTCTAAAAAGCTTTTCTTCGTTCATGCGAAACGTAAATAGACGCTGCTTCAACACTAAACGGTTAGCCAGAGACTTAGTTGCATAAAGAGTTTCTAAACTTTTCCACAAGGGAGATGAGGCCTTTTCTATCAATACCTCCTGTAATACCGTATTCGCAAGGCACAACTAGATTGCAGACAAAGTCTTTTCATCAAGTTCTTCCCATTCTATTTTATTTAGATTCTCAGGCTTTTTTCCAGTAACAACCTTTTTCAAACCGGATTGAACTAGAATTGCCATCATCTGAACTTGTCACAGATTGAAATTTATCTCACCATCGAACTTCTCAATTTCAAACATTGTTGCTGCCATATTTGAATGGGCTGATTTATAAAAATTAAACTAGCTCTGATATCACTTGTTAAAGATTGAACCGATTAAGCAAGGAACAAGTAAAAAATAGCAGAAGAAATTGAGAAATTGAACACACAAATTTAACGTGGAAAAACTCATCCAAAGAGGATAAAAAACCATGGGAAAAGATAATTTTACTATAATGGCAAAAGAAATGAAGAGTACAAAAAGATAGAGATAAAAACTAAACCCTAAAAACCCGAAAAATAAAGAACCCTCAAAACGTAAACACAAAATTCTCTAAATGTGTTATGAGTTCTAATATCTAATGGGTGTATTTTCTAAGCTTATAAAAGAGCCTATTTATAGGCTAAATTCATATGTCAAATAATAATAAAATAATCTAAACTAATCAGTGTTTGATTGAAACAAATAAACAGATTTTAACTAGAAGATTATTTCTCAAATTTGACTGAAATAAGAGTCATACTTAACATAACCAAGAATTTTTTTTAAAAATTTTAATACAATATTAAAATTTTTTTTTAAGTTTTAAAATGCTTAAATTAAATTGATAAAAACCAGTTTGAGCCATGATTAGAGCATTGTGAAGGGAAAAAAATACAGGACATGAAAAGAAGTGAAGGAAACGAACCCAACAATTAAAATTGAAGATCCAATTAAATTTTTTGTTTTCGGTTCTCATTTGGTGAATTTGATGGTTCTTAAGTTGGGTGCTTCTAGCATAGAGCTTTTTAAGTTGTTTTCGAAAATTATTAAATTTTGAGTTTCATAATTCGAGATATGATCATTTTCGTAAAAGAATATGGTTATTTATAAGTAGTTTGAAATTAATCACAAATTCATTTTTCAATTTGTAAAAGCATATCAAAACACATACAAGTATCATTTTTTTTGTTTGACAAGTACTAAATTATTATTCATTCATTGTTCATAACTGTCCTAATTGATTTTGGGTTGTATAATTTTTTTAAAAAAAAATCATAAACCCATTCCATGTTTATCGAACAACATGGTAGGCTTGAGTATTTATGATTTGATTAGAAGAGTTAAATAGAACACGATCCAAATAAGACTTTATTAATTTTAATTTTGATGGTTTTGGGGTTAAAGTCTTTATCACTATTCAAACCAATTAATCTTTGTAATGCGCTCTACAAAGTAACTACTAAAACCATTGCTAATCGACTTAGGTCAATTATAAATAAACTCATTTAAGTCAACCACGTGAGCTTTAAGCCATCGAGATATAAAAGACAACATCTTGTTGGCCCAAGAGATCATTCAATCCATGAGGACAATGAATGGAGTAAAACAAGAAAGGTCATCAAGGTAGATATAGAAAAAGATCAGATTAGATGAGATTTTATTAGAAGATTCTATGATTGATATAGGGATTTCGAGTTCTATTAGTCAGGTAATTATGCATTGTGTTTCAATGGTTATTATGCATGTTCTATGGAATGGTCAAACTACAAATACTTTTAAGCTGACTTGAGAGATTTGGCAAGGGGATTCTCTTTCTCCTTATCTTTTTGTTTTGGGTATAGAATGGTTAGGTCATTTAATTGAAGCTTTTGTTAGTAGCTCGATGTGGGTTCCCATTAAACTTGCACGAACTGTTCTTCGAGGCAAACTTAAGGCATGCCAACATTATAACTGAAATGTTGAACACTTTTTATATGTATTCGAGATATAAGGTTAGCTTTGTAAAAAGAAAAACAAATTTATTTTTCTAAAAACACTAAAGTAGACCTTGTTCATGCTATTGGTACGCAACTTAGGTTTAATAAGGTGATGGATTTGGGAAAGTAGTTAGGCAAACCACTCTTTCATATTAGAATATGACACATTTTAAATTATTAACAAAAACGTGAGGGAAAAAATAAATGGTTGGGATGTACAAAAGTTGTCAATGGTTGGAAGGGTCACTTTGGTCAAGACAATCCTTTTGGCTATTCCTCACTATTTCAAAAATCCAATGCTTATCTTAGACTTAGTGTATAAGGAGATTGAGTAATTTAGTGAATAAAAAGGTCACATTCCTCATCTATTCTCCTTTGTCGTCCCTTAAAGAAAAAAAACCTAAAAAAAATTTGGTGACTTTCAGCCATAAATTGGTAAATAGATTTAAGTCTTTTTTCTTGTAATTTTTATAGATATGAGGGCATAGGAGCTTGATCTAGCTAACCCATGTACTTATTTTTAAAAGATTAAATTTTTGAAAGTTTCCATTGTGTATTTCTTGAAGAATTAGGCTTGAAATTGATAGATTTGAAGCTAAAACTTTGAAAAAGACTAGATTGTAAAGTTTAATTGTTATTTTTTTAAATAGAGATCAAAGTGAATAATATGTAAAATTTTTATGTTTTGATAGAAATAGGAAGTATAGGATCCCTAATGATCATGTGTGAAAGTGGGTTCTAGACCGAGGTTCAAAATTGAAAGTTATGGCTATTTCGAATACAGAGACTAAAATGAATCAAATGTAAAATTTTAAGACAATAAAAAATTGAGATTTTATAGAATCATTCATGTCATGGCATAATATGAAAATGTTTAGTGTTGATGGATTGTATAAAATAATTGTTTAGATCAATAACCGAATCAAAGCAGAATTAATCGAGGAAAAGCTAAAATTGTTGATTAGTCCTTGAAGAATTAACTTGTTTGGTGTTTTGATCAAGTGATTTTTCGTAATTCGACGTGGTAGATTAAACTAGTTTTCATACTTAAAAAGCTTAAATACGAACAATTTTAGTATGTTTTAGTTATGTTTTCTTAGTTTATTTTAAATTCAATAAAAAGTGTATTTTGAGTTTTTTATTTACCTTAGGGTCCGAATGAGGCCTAAAGGCAAGCTAACGTACTTAGTAAGTGTGCAGGAGATTATTCAAATAAGAACTCAAAGTTGGTCATTGTGTTGCAACACGGGGAGTTCAATGTTGTAACATAGGGAGCAAAATGTCAGAATTGCTATACTGCCATTGGTGTTGCAGCACAGCCAAAGGATGTCATGACACACCCCTAAAGTTACCCTGAACCTGAGCATACTGCCTTCAGTGTCGCAACACCGGCCCTATATGAGAATAATTCAGAGTTAGGAGTGTTTTGGTCTGCACAATAGAAATTAAACACGCAAACATCAACTAATCTAAGGTTGAGAATGACGGCTACCCTAATTCTATAAATAAGCTCATTTAACACTTGTTTAAAGACAGCTTTCACAGTCTAAAGTTTTCTTTATAGTTTTAGTTTTTTAATGTTCCTTTCTTTTAGGCTTTAGGTTTATTTTAGTTCTTTTCTATATGTGTTCTTCGGAGAACGTGAGTTGTAAACGTGATCAAACTATTGTGGATTTTGTGTTTCATTCAATACAATTCAGGATTCTCTTAAACCTTTCCCTTGATTTGTTATTTATGTTTATCTTTATTATTAAGTTTACTGTGTTTATGAGATCCATAAGGAACTAATCCTCTTATGGGGGATTAGTGAGTGGAAGTGTGATTAACTGATTACTACGTAGGCATTTTTTAGCAGATCAACTATTTGGGAAAGGAAGTACTTAAACCCTAGGAAGTCATTTAGGTGGAAATTAACCCAAAATTAGTATGACCTATTTGTAAACATCAAAGTCCCAAACCGGTCTGGGCTGTGAGGTCAAGAGATAAGTAGTTCTTACCGACTTGTTATTTTAGTGGAAGATCGAGACATTCTGCTAGGGTAGCGACTAGTTGATTGAATAGAAACTTAAAATAGGAATTATGTATGACCACCAAAGCAAGCTAATCACCTATTCTTAGTTTTGATTAAGTTATTACCCTAGCTTCCCAAAGTTCATTCTTTTATGATATTTTTATTCATTTATTTATAAAATCCCAAAAATCTATCCTTTATGTTTCATCGTAATATAATTTATTTAGATTACTAATTAATTCTCTTTGTGTTTAGGTTAATGTTAATTTGGTACTGGCCTCCCTTAGGTACGATCCTCGGAATACTCCCTATCCCGTTGTAAAAACTATATTACAACTTGACCCGTATACTTGCGGATAATGCCTCATGTTCATATCTTTATTTGCAGTATTCACACTCTGGATGTTGGTACGTCCGAAGGCAGTCAGTAAGTTCATATGATATTTATTTACTTAGATTGTTATGTATTTGACTTGTACATACGTTTGTGTGTTTGATTGTGGATTAAGTAGTTGTGACTTAGTATGAAAGGTTATAATTGGACTGAATTGAAATGTGACGTTAATATGTGTAAAAGATGCCCGTGTGAACTTAGTAAAGGTTAAGATACGATTGACATGCCAATAGGGTCTTGTGCGTGCATGTATAGGATTTATTACAAACGTTAACCAGATTAAGCATTTGTTGCGGATTCTCAAGTACTATTTGACACAAGTTTAGCTCAGACAAGTAACTTGATGTGTTGTAAAAAAGGTTTAACCCAGACGGGTAACCTGATATATATATATATATTTAGCTTGGATGAGTAACTTGTGCAATGTAGATACTTATGTATCTGAATCCTTTTACTACGGTTCATAGGGCAAAACTGTTCATGTAAAATGAGAAATTGAAATGGGATGCAATGAACTTGATATTCAATTGAAAAATTATTCAATGAATTGAACATGAAACATTGATCGGAGTAATTCCTTTGACATATATGTGATTGTTTTAATATTTCATTGAATGTGTTTTTTGAGATTAGTTACCTAAATTTACATGAATTGACATGTTAAATATTTGTGGCATCATATGGTTTTGATTATAAGTCAATGCTTATAGTGTTGGTGCTTTATATTGTAATGTCTATCCAAATATTGTACCAAGTTAAAGTAATTTAAAAATGTTAGGTGATCTACATCTTATTATATATTTAGGTTCTCATGCTTAAAGTAGTAATTTATGCTTTTTAGTAGTTTTTATTATATTTTATATATCTAAATAAGGTTACATGGTCATGTAGGACAAATCGGGAGCTAAAGATGCATATTTAGGCCAAAAATGGATGCTTATGTCATAACACCAAGACACTAATGTCACAACATCAAAGATAAAAGCAAAAATAAAGCCCAGGAGTGAAACCGCCTTCAGTGTCATGACACAACCCTTTGATGTCATGACATTGGATTCGATGTTGCAACACTGCAGGCCTGTGTTGCAACACCACCCCTACGTAGCCCAAAAACTCCCTGCACGAGATAATTGCGTTTTTAGGGAAATTAAGAGTATATTTCCTAGTCAAACTCTAAAGACTTCAAGGACAATTTAGGCACTTTAATATTTCAATTTTAGCCTTTATAAAGGCCATTTTAATCAGTTTAAACATACAATTTTAGGGACACAGAAATTATTCTTAGGTTTTTATTTCGTTCTTAGCTTTCACTTAGGGTATTTTATGTTTTTATAACCGGAAGATCCTATTCCGAAGTGAGACTTTCGTGAGGGGAGATTGTTCCAGATCCACGCTTTCATTGATAAATACATGAGCATCTCTTTTCCTCTATCCTATTCTTTATATCTCTTTATGCTTTATACATATCTCTCATGTTTCAACTGTTCTAATCATATCAATTCATTGAAAGATAGAGTTTCTTAGCGAATTAGCTGTTTCGGAGAGGAAGAACTTAAACCCTAGGCTTGACGATCCTAGGAAATCATTTAGGTGAGAATTAACCAAAAATTGGTATGACCTATCTATGAACACCTTAACCCTAAATCGGTCTGGACTTTGAGGTCAAGAGATAAGTAGCTTTTACTGTCTCATTAAGTTTGTTGGACGTTGAGAGGCACAACTAGGTTGATGACTAGCTGATTGAATAGTGCCCTACATCAATAATTGATTAGGTAAAATAATTGGATCTAGGCTAAAAGAACTTGCGTAGTCAAAACAAGGAATAGGAAAAGCCTATACATGAACCTATGAGTAGATTTAGGTTTAGTTGAATTTATTTAGTTTATTATTATTATCATCTTGTTTTCTATTTAACACTACTAATTCGTGACTTAAGTAGATTAGTAATTAGTTTTGGTAATTGGCTTAATAGCAGTTTTCCCCAAACCGCAATCCCTTGGGTACGATCCTCGTAATACTTACCAAATGTTTCGTTGTAACAAACTATATTACATAATGACCCGTATACTTGCAGACATCGCTTCAATTCCATATATATTGTAGCAGTATTCACACTCTGGACATAAGTACATCTGGAGGCGGTCAAGTAGTTGGAGTCGTTGTCGGGGATTGCGACAATGATAATTGTTATTGAATCAATTACTTGTGAATAATATTAGTCAAAAGACAAATGATTTAGATAGTGTGCTAATTTTATTAATTTATTATTTTAGCTTTATTTTTCATTTTTCATTATTTTTTTATTTTTCTTGTTGATTAAGCAAATTTAATTATTAATGCAATTAATGGTGATCACAATTGGTATGAAGGCAAGACGTGGGATGATTTATACGATGATGTGGAATCAAGTTGGTTAGATAGGGATTTGATGGACCAATAGAATTCAGATAGAAAATATGGAAAACAAGGGTATTTATATAAACTTTATATGAGTTAAATGATAAAAATATTGACATGTCCGATTACCTAACAAGTCTCTATCTAATCCACAAAGGGTATTTTCATTCGGAACAATTGAGCCCAACAAACCTTCAGCCCAGAACATAGACGCACACATGGATAAATTTGATGATGACGATAGCTGGTCTTTGTCAGATAAGTTGTCCTTTTGGTATGATAATTGGCACAATAATGGAAGACAACTTTGGTTGAACGAAGCTTCGACAAACTAGTGAAGTGACAACAATGAATACAATATGCCCGAACATCTTGACGAGCTACTTTATGATACGCATGAGAGTTATGACAATGAAGATAAAAGCAAGTATCAAGAGGAACTCATACGTGAGCCAAATCAATGTCCATATGAGTATGATCAAATCTACTGAGCTAACAACTAAACATCCAACATATTATCAAGCATGTCAGATAAGATGACACAAATGGTGGAAATGCTCAGAGAGATATCTAAGGCATTACCTCCATGGGAAGAGGTCATACATGATGTTCTCAACTCTGACCATGATGACCACTTATTCTTGACAATCTTTCGGGCATAGATAATGAAAATCAGTAAGAGTTTAGAATTGGGAACTGTGTTGATAAACTTAACATACCCAAAGGTGTCCCCAATGCAGGATGTAGAAACAACAATAACTGCAGATGTAGTCACTAAAGGAAAAGTATAAGTAACCACTGACATGGAGCTTAAATGGATCTTAAATAAAAGTGTAGAAGAGTCAATACACTTTCTAGTCATAGTAGGTAAGGTGTCTGTCAAAGAGGTCGATGAGTTTGATTCATTCTCATTCGACAAGGGAAATAAAG
This sequence comes from Gossypium hirsutum, assembly GCF_007990345.1. Taxonomy (NCBI): domain Eukaryota; kingdom Viridiplantae; phylum Streptophyta; class Magnoliopsida; order Malvales; family Malvaceae; genus Gossypium; species Gossypium hirsutum. The sequence goes on along the minus strand of NC_053439.1, from coordinate 37,003,685 downwards.
TTTGAGTGACTAAACTTCACGCGACATAGAGGGAAGGAGGCTTGAGGCAATAATACCCTGGAAAATGATTTGGGGTTGGCTTAGATTTGGTACCAAGTGGCTTGTAATGTGGATGTCGTGATGGTCGAAAATAAGACAATATCAATGGAATTGACTAAAGGGGTTGGTTCATATAAATTAACAGAGGAACAAATGTTGAATCAAAGTGTCGAGAACTAGCTGGAAGTTCTTCTATGGTGGCAAAATGGATCGTCCCAATTTTTAAAGAACTTCCATTTTCTGCTTTAAATTTTGTTAGTTTTTTTTCGTTTATTTTATTTTTTTAATCTTAGTTGTGTTTAGTTTTTTTTTCCTACGGCATGTATAGATACCATGGAGTGACAAAACCAAAAAAAATTGAACAAGTTAGAAACTGGGCTCAATGGCGCGATATTGCACCCTAATGTTGCAACGTCCTAGACAGAACACACCTTGCAACATTGAAGGCCCAAGTTCATCCAAATATATGTAGACGTTATGTCATCCATTATCAACACTTTTTCTTTTTCTTTTTATTTATATTTCCTTTACAATATATTTCATATTTCTTTTTTTAGAATTTCTTTTAGGTACTCTTCTGTCCGCTTGGAGCACACAAATCCCGAGATTATCATAACAATAAGAACTCGGCCTACTCAGGTAAGTTTTCTTGTTTGTACTTTAATTATTTTACATTAAGGTCAATGTATGTTCTAAAATGTGGGGGAAAGAACATATGATTAGTTTATGTGTTTTTAATTTCTTTTAGTTAATTATTTATTTACTTAAAAAAATAAAAAAAATTATTATTGTTGTTGCATGGTGCTTGGATTATATTAATACTATGAATAGTGATTGAAGATAAAAAAGCATGTAATGGTTCTTGTCAAGCATGAATTTTTTTTATTAATATAAGATAATTTGATTATTTTTAAGGGAAATTGATTAGGTTACCTAGTTAAATTGCATAATAGATTAGAAGTACCTAAGTAAAATTTTTTGGCGATGCCATATAAGATATAAGTCTTATAAATAGTCGTAGAAACCTGAATGCTTGAATTGATTATTATTCATTTGGTTTAATTTGAAAAATGAAAGAAATTGTGTACGGTGGGATGCTTAGGGATGACCTAAAGCATTATTTGAATAGCCAGTTCTCATATGACCATACCTTAATGCTATGAATCCCTACTCTCCTTATTTGAGCCTGATAACTCCTTTTGATGAACCAACAAAATTGAAACCCCAAGACCACACATAAAACTTGAACTCTTACATATCCTTGGTCATTTAATACATTACAAAATAAACATCATGCCATAGATCTTGAGGGTTTAAGTAGAAAAATCACAGTGGATTAAAAAAAGAGCAAAAAAGGAAGAAATAATGGGATACAGTGACTATAGGTCAGGCACAAATGTGCCAAAAAGAAAAATCCTGTCAAAATTAAAAACGAGAAGAAAAAGAAAAGAACGGAAACAAAAGCATTGTTACTGAAAAAAAAAAGTGAAAAGCCAAAATGACAAAACAAAAAGTCACAAAAGTGAAAAAAAAACTCAGTCATCAATGCACCAAAACTCATTAAGCCGACCATAGTTGCTAGTATTAATTGTATCTTCCTACATGGAGAGATAAGGTAGGTGAGAGAGGGAAACAAAAGGCGGTGAGCTTGGATGGGACATTTAAGGGGAAGAGAGGGAACAATGTCACGTACCTAATTATTTCTAGTGTTTGAACCATTTTGAGCCATATTTTTCTTTGAACTCATACCATCCTTGGCCTTAGAACCTTACAAGCCTAGAATACCAATGCGACTTAAGCATTCTCTATGCATAATCTTCTGAAATTGCTAACAATTATACTTAATGAATATTTTTTATTCACATTATTGTATTTTCTACATATTTTTTTGATTTATGTTAATGGTGATATTGTTAAATAGTTGGTCATGGGAATTACTTCAAGGCATCGAACTATCAAGATTAAGTTACATGTGCGATAAGAATTGTTATACCTTTAATATTTGACAATCATGTTCTTAGTAGTAATAAAATGCAAGGGACATATTATTATTGCATGCTATGTATTTAGACTTGGTTTGCTTAAGGACAAGCAAAAAGTTAACTGTGGGGGAGAGTTTAGGTGTAAGGTTCTTATTTACATCTATCTTCACCAACTCTAGCTTGTTTAAAGAAAAAAATCAATTCATTTTCACAATAATTTTTTTTCTCTTTTTCCTATATATGTGTTTTGGTTGCTTGAGGACAAGCAACCAGTTAAGTGTAGGGGTGTAATCTATCACGAATTACAATATTATTTACATCCATTTTACACATAACTATAGCTTGTTTAATAGTTAAATCAAAGCATCTTAGTATATATTTAGGTTTTCATGCTTAAAGTAGTAAGTTATGTTTTTTAGTAGTTTTTATTACATTTTATATATCTCAATAAGGTTACATGGTCTTGTAGGACAAATCAAAAGCTAAAGATGCATATTTGGACCAAAACTGAAGTTAATGTCGCAAGACTAAGACACCAATGTCGCAACATCGAAGACAGAAGCAAAAATAAAGTCTTAGAGTAAAACTACATTCGGTGTCGCGACACGGCCCTTTGATGTCGCGACACCAGATCCGATGTTGCAACACTAAAGGCCATTGCTGCAACATCACCCCTGCACAGCCCAAAAATTCCCTGCACGAGATAATTGCTTTTCTTTTACAAAAATTAGGAGTATTTTTCCTAATCAAACTCTAAAGACTTCAAGGAAAATTTAGGCACTTTAATATTCCAAGTTTAGTCTATATAAAGGCTATTGTAATCAACTTAAACATACAATTATAGGGAGACAAAAATTATTCTTAGGTTTTTATTTCGTACTTAGTTTTCACTTAGAGTATTTAATGTTCTTGTAACCAGAAGATCCTATTCTGATGTGAGACTTTCACGAGGGGAGATTGTTTCGGAGCCACGCTTTCATTGATAAATCCATGAGCTTCTCTTTTCCTCTATCCTATTCTTTACATCTCTTTCTGTAACATTATTTAATTGAATGTTTGTGTAAATATTAGAATCAATTTATGTTTTATACATATCTCACATGTATCAATTGTTCTAATCTTATTAATTGATTGAAAGATAGAGTTTCTTAGTGGATCAGTTGTTTTGGAGAGGAAGAACTTAAACCCTAGGCTTGACAATCCTAGGAAGTCATTTAGGTGGGAATTAACTCAAAATTGGTATGGCCTATCCGTGAACACCTTAGCCCTGAACCGGTTTGGACTGTGAGGTCAAGAGATAAATAGTTCTTGTTGACTCATTAAGTTAGTTGGACGCCGAGAGGCACAAATAGGTTGATGACTACCTAATTGAATAGAGACCTACATCAATAATTAATTAAGTAAAACAATTGGATCTAGGCTAAAGGAACTCGCGTAATCAAAATAAGGAATAGGAAAAGACGATACATGAACCTAGGAGTAGATTTAGGTTTAGTTGAATTTATTTAGTTTATTATTATTATCATCTTGTTTTCTAATTAACACTACTAATTCATGATTTGAGTAGATTAGTAATTATTTTTGGTAATTGGCTTAATAGCAGTGTTTCCCCAAACTGCAATCCCTTGGGTATGATCCTCATAATACTTACCAAGTGTTTTGTTATAACAAACTATATTACAGCTGGACTTGTTTACTTGCGAACTCTGCCTCAATTCCATATATTTTGTAGTTGTATTCACATTCTAAACGTAAGTACATTCGAAGGCGGTCATTATGTAAGAATAATGTAAATTTTGTTTAATACATGTGAACATACAAAGCATCTTATATGCTTACTATTTGATCTAGTGCCCTAAGTGTAGTATTTTCGTCTAAGTACACTTGTAATTTTTTCAAATAGATTGATTAATAAAACAAATTCATTGATTACATTAATATACTTTGTAGAATTGTCCTTACATGGTTTTTGCACACAAAGAAGAATGGAAGAAAATGTAGCTCATTGGATATCTAAATGTTTAACTAATACTAAGTGGTATTACATGGTTGGATCGTAGTACGATAAGACAACTTAAATTAGTAGACAAACCTAAACACGTCCGTAGTCTAATAAAAAATTATAAAATTGATGAAAAGACTAATATTTCGTCAATCAAGTCCAATTAAGAAGATGTCTTGTCTTGGGCATCGGAACAGATGACTCTCAAAAGATAAAGACATAGATGTGACTGACTATACTGACAATACATTGAACATGACCCAAATAGAATAGATCTTGAATTCGTTTATGGATTTTTTTCACTTGTAACATTTATAGTGTAGCATACCTAAATCCTGAGTGGATGGCGAACTATGTATGCATGACTCATACACTTTGATGTAAGTAAAAGCCTGAGTTCAAATAGATAAGTAATCAAAAGCTGATACATTGGGTGTATGACTTTTGTAGTATGTAACGTCATTCACAATAGTGGAATTCATAGTCCAAAACATGGGTATATAATATCCTCTTATTTACATTACATGGTTGTTGAAAAGTAAACGTGACCACAAGTCTTTCGTCTTTGTGATGGATGGCTTGATCACTATTTGATAGTTATTGACTTGTCATGAAGGAAGATGTAATGGTTACCATGAGATAAAATAGAATCATATTAGGAGAACGAATATTATCCCAAAGAGATCAAGGATATCTTATGAGGGTAACAGACTTATGACAAGATCATTGGACGAGCACTTAGTAGGTGCTTTCATAACAGTATGTCGTTAGGGAGAGCTTAGTCATGGTACTATAGTGGAATGACTTTGTGACTGAATGAATTTATAATTAATAGGTGAAAATTTGAAACTTAATTATAAATCATTTAAGCCTCAACTACATATGTCCAATTGATCTCTCAGCTAACTCATTTAAACCAGAAATGAATTGCGTGCTTGGATAGAAATGAACGAGATGAATAGGAAAAGAGAAATAGGAACCATTCAGGAATGGTTATGATTTTCCTCGAGATGGAGAAATGAAATTATTTGGAAATAAATGAAGGTTTCCAAAAATGGAAATGTAAATGAATTTGATCTATTTGCAATCCTATATGGATTACTTAAAAAATTATTGGAATAATAAGTTTATGTTTTTGGATTGTTTTGAAGCCTGAATATGAAAACAAACCATTTAGTTATAGTGAACATGTTGAGTTGTGAAATATTGAACATATTTTCTTGAAATTTTATCAAGGGCAAAATCGTTAAATTTTTGCCAAAGGTAAAATTGTCAAAATTTTATTGGAGATAAAATGGGGATAAGAAAATTATTTTATATATAAATATTAAAGTTTATTTTTGGAAATAGAAAAATTGAATCGAGTTGGATCACATTACAAAATATTGGGTCAAAAATGCCTAGGAAGTACTCGTAATTGGACCCGATGCGACCAAAAACCCCTCATGGACATGAAGGGGACGGCAAACCTAGTAGGAACACTAGGGTGTGTCTTTCAACCTAGTTCTATTTTAAGTGGGATGTTGTTTCTCTATTTGAAATAAACCACTACAACTCAACAAAGGTTCTACCTTCTACTCCTAAAAATATATGGCACCCGTAAAGCTATTAACACAACTTTGAGAGATCGTTATTCTACCAAAAATTAGAGAGAATTTATTCTCAACTATTACATATATTTTCCAGAATAGCAATTCTATCAGTTTCTATTAAGAAGAGAGAATTTTCATTTTCACCCCAAAAGGAGTGAAAACCTTTTCTAGTTCTGTGTTTCAATTCAATTGGTTCGAGCCCACACTCAAACCAATTCGTGGTACGAGAATAGAAGGGAAGACCATTTGGTTGAAATTTGAAAACAATGAATGTCTGGTAATCTAAAACACAAGTTCGAATTTGGTTAAGGTTTATTGCTATAAATATCACACACCGGGTCAGTTTTCAAAATTTTAATTTTCCTCTATGCAAGAAAATTGTTTTCAAACTGGGATTTTTCCAAGAATTGGTATGAAAGCGCCAGGTTGTGTTATGTTTTTGGTGTAAACTGTGACCGAATTTATCTTTTCTATCTTGTTTGATTAATATTAGGTAAGATGTGACATTCTTGTATTTATTCGCATGTTTAGGGGAATGTATGTGAATGAATGCAATATTATATATATTTGTTATATAATTATTATTTTTTTCCAAGGTTGTGGCTCTAAGGAAATAGACCGTGGAGTATAATCTGAACATAAGATTATTTTTCATTTATAGAATTCTTGCGAGTTAGAAACAAACATAGGACATAAATATAATTTTTTTTCAAAAATGAGTCCACGATGAGAAGAAGATAGAGTGATGGTGGTTGAAGACACAAGGAATGCCTTGCGGTGAAAAAATATGTAATTTTTTTTGGTTTTTCATAAATATTCTATAAATAGAACCATGGAAAACTTGGGTGGCAATTTTATTTTATTACTCGTCTCTTTATATATTTGTTTAATAATTTTTTATGATATAATTGTGATATAAATGTATGAGATAATCAACAATTGATCTATTAAAAATGATAAGTGTGGTAATGAGAAAATACCTGTGTTGTATTATTTCATTCAATTATTTAGGTTATACGATTACTATGAGAAGTGTGGTAATGAGAAGGTGCATGTCTGGGATGGGATCTGGTAAGGAAAGACTTGGTTTTTAAGTGGTCAAATACAACTCACCTCTATTTCTTGGGAACCTACCTGGTGCACAGTTCACATTCACTTCTTCCTCGGTTTTTCCCTTCAAAGAAAATTTGTAGAGAATCAAAATTGTTTGATTGACTATTGTGAATAATTAAATATGAATATTATAAAATTTCGATAGCATTTCATATAGTTTAGGAAAGAATGTCACATGTACTTTTCATGCATATATTGATCATACATGATTGAAACCAGAAATTATAAAAAACCATACATTTTTTTTACAATATTGAGTGGGAGAAGGTTCCTAAATAATACCTATAGCCTCCATCAATGGTCTCTTGTGATGGCATGAAAAGTGCACTACCCCACGATAGGATTGCTTTGTGGATTTCACTGAGGAAATTTCCTAAAAGTAAGAAGAACTCTCTTGTGATCAAATGATAATTGGACTAGCCCTTGTTGTAGGCATTATCATGTGATAGGTCAAGAAATTCTATCTTCAAAAGAGGATATCTAGTCAAAGCATGCTACTCGATGAGATTGTCCCACAATGACTCATTTATGGTGCATGATGCGATAGGTTTTGATGGTTATAAACTCAAGATCTTCTAGTTAAGTAACTCCCCACGGAAGTCTACTTAAGTTAGAATGATGGCCAAACATTACACGATTATTTGTACATGTGAATACCTAAGGAATTAGGTTCATGTACTAATTGGATGGAAATCTATGTTCTTATTAGTTGGTCATGATCACTCCACTGTGGCTTGATTCAATGGGTGTGGGAATTATCATTGCAATGTAAGATGCATGCATTATTTTAATGCATATTGTAATGTTGCAAAACATTTTCTTTATAAAAAATTTTAATATATGAATATTTTTATATTCAATTTGAAAATGGCACCAACTCTCTTATTGAACATACTCACTGAGAAAAAATTGAACGGAAACAACTATAAGTAATGAAAAAGGAACCTAATAATTTTCCTAAGCTGTAAGAAACTAAAATAGATGCTAAGCAGCCTCCAGCCACTCAAGCTGAGGCTAGAAAACACTAGGAAGAGTTTGATGAGATAGCTCGTTGCTATATGCTGGCAAGCGTGACCAGCACTCTATATAAGCAACTAGAGAGTTGTAAGACTACTAAAGCGATTTTAGATAAGCTAGAAGGCATGTTCGAAGGCCAAGCTGCCTTAGGTCGACAGTCTGTTATAACTAGCTTAATAAATGTCCAACAAAAGTTTGACACTCCAGTCAAAAACCATATGATCACTCTTATGGGATACTTTGCCGAGGCCATGAACATTGAGGCCAATTTGAGCAAAAACACCCGAATAGAGATGGTGTTCAAAAGCTTGTCCAATGATTTTATTGGTTTTTAGGCCGCATATAACCTTGGCAACTAAAACCTGACGCTTACACACCTCATGAAGGAGTTACAATCCTATGAGTTGTTGTTGAATGACGATTAGCCAGTTTGAAGAGCAGAAACGAATATTTTCATTGCTTTTTCCTCAGAAGGGAAGGGAAAGCACTTTAAGAAAGGCAACGCTAAGGCCTCTAGGCCACCACAAGTGGAAAAGAAAAGAATGATAAAGCTAAAAGAGTTATCTAAGTCCAAATTTTTTTTACAATAAGAAAGGACACTTCAAGGTAAACTATAAAGAGTGGAAAGAATACCTAGCCATAAAAGGCAAAGGTATGAAACTCTTGATGATAGAAACTTGTTCAGCAGAGGATTCAATAGATCACTTGGTCATTAATTTGGGGGCCACTAATCATGTTTGTGTTTCTCTATAGAGGTTCGAGTAGACGAAATCTTAGAAATAAGAGCTTATCTTTGCGGACCGGGAACAGGAAAAGTATGGCAGTTGAAGTAATGGGAGATGTATATCTTTATTTTGATAATTTTAAGAAGATTATTTTAAAAGATGTTTTCTATGTACCAAGTTTCAAAAGAAACTTAATTTTCGTTGCATGTTTATATAAAGACGATTTAATCATGACTTTTAATAAATGAATTCCAATATTTAGAAAACACAATCTTATATGTAACGGATGGATGTCAAATAATATTTATTTTATCAAACCAAATATGTACACACTACTTGAGTCGAATAAAAGACTTAAAACTTCTCATTCTAATGAGGCGTACCTTTGGCATTTGAGACTTGGTCATATTAACCGAGAAAGAATCACTAGACTTGTGAAAGACGACATCTTAAGTTCACTTAAAGAAGTTGAAATTTCGTAATGTGAATCTTGCTTGGAAGGTAATATGACTAAGTGATCTTTTAATGCAAAAAGAACAAGGGTCGAAAAATCCCTAAAACTTGTGCACACTGACATATGTAGCCCTATGAGCATTAGTGTAAGAGGTGGTTATGAGTATTATGTAACCTTTATTAATAAATACTCCAGATATGAGTATATATACCTGATGCACCGCAAGAGTGAAACATTTGATAAATTCAAAGAGTTTCGTGTGAAAGTGGAGAAACAACTAGGTTTACCCATAAAGGCACTTCGATCTGATCAATGTGGAGAATATGTATCTGATGAGTTCTTAGGGTACCTCATAAAGAATGAGGTTCTATTCCAGTTAACTATGTTGAGCACTTCACAATAGAATGGCATGACAAAGAGAAGAAATTAAACATTTTTGGACACAGTACTTTCGATGTTAAGTTATTCGAAGCTGCCAATATCTTTTTAGGGTACACTATACAAACAACTTATTATATTCTAAATGATGTGCCAACTAAGGAAACATCAAAAACCCTATACGAATTATGGCATGGCAGGAAGCCGAATCTTATCCACGTATTGGATAATGATGTGAGGAAGTTGGACTCATGGACAAAATTGTGTATGTTTGTTGGATATCCAAAGTGAACAAAGGGTGGTTTGTTTTATAACCCGAAAGAGCAAACTATTAAAGCACGTTTGATTCGTTGTAATGGAATAGAGCTGTAATGGAATAGAGGTGTAATAGAATATAGCTGTAATGGAATAGAGGCGTAATAGTATTCTTGTGTTTGGTTGAATGAAATGATGTTGTAATAGCATAACGAAAAAAACTAAAATGACTAGAATACCTCTTAGCAAAAATTTTTTTAGGTAGATGACTATTGTTATTGTTATTAAATTTTAATAAGATAATTAATATAAATAAAAAAAAATTTTATCATATTTTAACATAATTATTATTAAATATAATTTAATAAAAATATATAATTTAATAAAATTCTTGATATTAAATATTCTTATATGAATTTTCTAAAATCATAATATATAATACTATAAAATATAATTTAACATAATTATTATTAAATATAATTTAATAAAAATATATAATTTAATAAAATTCTTAATATTAAATATTCTTAAATGAATATAATAAAATCATAATATATAATACTATAAAATATAATTTAAATTAATTATTATTAAAATATAATTTAGTAAAAATATATAATTTAATAAAATTCTTAATATTAAATATTCTTAGAATTTACTAAAATCATAATATAGAATACTATAAAATATAATTTAAATTAATTATTTTTAAATATAATTTAATAAAATTCTTAATATTAAATATTCTTAAATGAATTTTCTAAAATCATAAAATATAATACTATAAAATATAATTTAACATAATTATTATTAAATATAATTTAATAAAAATATAAAATTTAATAAAATTCTTAATATTAAATATTCTTATATGAATTTAATAAAATCATAATATATAATACTATAAAATATAATTTAAAATAATTATTATTAGATATAATTTAATAAAAATATATAATTTAATAAAATTCTTAATATTAAATATTCTTAAATGAATATAATAAAATCATAATATATAATACTATAAAATATAATTTAAAATAATAATTATTAAAAATATAATTTAGTAAAAATATATAATTTAATAAAATTATTAATATTAAATATTCTTAGAATTTACTAAAATCATAATATATAATACTATAAAATATAATTTAAAATAATTATTATTAAAAATATAATTTAGTAAAAATATATAATTTAATAAAATTCTTAATATTAAATATTCTTAGAATTTACTAAAATCATAATATATAATACTATAAAATATAACTTAAATTAATTATTTTTAAATATAATTTAATAAAAATATCTAATTTAATAAAATTCTTAATATTAAATATTCTTATATGAATTTACTAAAATCATAATATATAATACTATAAAATATAATTTAAAATAATTATTATTAAATATAATTTATTAAAAATATATAATTTAATAAAATTCTTAATATTAAATATTCTTATATGAATTTATTAAAATCATAATATATAATACTATAAAATATAATCTAAAATAATTATTATTAAATATAATTTAATAAAAATATATAATTTAATAAAATTCTTAATATTAAATATTCTTATATGTATTTACTAAAATCATAATATATAATATTATAAAATATAATTTATAATCTACTTTATTATTTTTAAACTGCAATACATATTTAATGTGCTAAAATATCATTAGTGAAACAAATAATTTAATTATTCTACAATAAAAAAAATAGAAGTAATAAATAACTTGAGAATTATATTTTGAATAAACATAATATTCATATATTAGCAAAAGGTTACATGAAATTCATGAAATTCTATGTCATAATCCATATGTTATACAGTTTTACAACATCAAAAAGTTAGAACATTGTAATGACATACCATCCCAAATATTACAAACAGAAAAAGTTGCGAAAATATCATCAACAGAACCATGATTTTTAATGGTCAGCAAGAAATCTTCTGACCCATTCCAACCGCACATCAGAAGGTAAACTAAAGAAAACGAGCATTTGAGTTGGATGATCTGGAATTTTGCTCAATGCTCGATAGCGCTCATCCACAGTTAAACCTTCTATTTCACATAAGGTTGGATATAAATTTGTAGCTTTTTCTTGGCTAATCTGGAATTCTTCTGACTTTTGTTGAACTACCACACCGGAGGCAATACTCCTACTGATTTGTTCGCCAATGGCCCGCATGTTTTCCTTCAATAAAGTGGCAGCATCATGAAATGAAGAAGAAATATGATCACTTGCATCAGGATTCTTTTTTTTCTTCTTTGAAGATGTGGAACCCCCTTTGTTTCTATCTGGTTGCGGTTCTATAGCAGAAACATCCATGTCATCCAAAGAGACATCAGCTTCTCAGTTATAGAATTAGTTTCTTTCTTCATTAATATCTATAGTAGGTACATCCTAAACATTTATTTCTTCAATAACATCAGCGGTTGTTTGAGCATCTTTCCCAGTCGCTCGATCTCTTGCGTAGATGGCAATAAGTTGGTCGTAGTAAGGGAAACTACGATGTCTGAATTGACCGGCTTCTTTATGACTTTATAAAAATGAGGAAATCATATTAGTTATAAGTTTGGTAAAAATAAGATAATAAAGACTTGAAATAATTCTTACATTTAAATAAGAGTTCCAAACCGCATCTTCAGCAACAACGAGCTGTCTATACTCATCTCAACCAAAACCGCTATTGTTTTGGCCATCAAGCGTGTCATACACGATTGACCAATCCCTTTTTAGTAACCTAATCCTCGATTCAATATTAGGTCTAGCCTTCAACATTGCATTGGGTAAAGCCTTTTCTAACATTTTTTCCAACTCGTTTAAATAATCGGCTTTGAACCCCGTATCAGCATTAAAGGTTCCAACATTGTGCAAGTCCACCATGCAGGAAACCAATGCTACATTTTCTTCTGGAACCCATTTCCTTTTGGTTCCTCGAGAAGCTTGGGAAGAAACATTTGATTCTGAAACACCTGACATAATTGTCTTAAGAAAAAAACAAATTAAAATTAAGTTTAATATCATGAATCAAAAAGTGAACACTTTATAAAATTAAAATTAAGTTCAATATCATGAATCAAAATATCAACACTTTATAAAATTATAACACATGATGAATGAAAAGAAATTAAATTATAATTCAACAAGTTTAGTACAATACAAAAAACAATTCAAACACCACCAAAGTTTCACAAACTAGATACATAAAATAACATAAACAAATTAACTCAAACTCATTTTGTCCCTAAACCTAACTAATTTCTAGATGCTTGCCATTCATCAAACATTTGGTTGGCTAGTTCCATCCTATAAGTAGCCCATGCATCCGATGGATGAATATTTACGATATTTGGTTCATCGTCATCTACCACATTACTAGGTAATCCTTCTCCCACCTCTGCTTCAATAGGATCAATACTCATATGGGTTCGAATAAAATTATGGAGCAAACAACATGCAATAATGATTCTATTATGCACCCTTACAAGATAGAATGATGGACTCCTAAGTATTCTCCATCTAAGTTTTAATAACCCAAAGCATCTTTCAATAACATTACGTGCTGAGGCATGTTTCATATTAAAAAATTATTGCGGAGTACTTGCCTGATAACCCTGACGCCACTCATTCAAATGATATCGTTGTCCTCTAAAAGGTGCAAGAAATCTCTCACAATTTGTGTATCCAGCATCAACTAGTAACAACCTATAAAAAACTTTTTTTAAAATGATTAATTCCCCCAAAAAATTTTGATCTTAATGAATAATTCAAAGTCCTCTAACTATCCACTTTACCATGAGGAACTTTCAGTCCATGTCTCCTACTAATGGCATCTCAAAGAACCCGTCCATCAGCAACAGAACCTTCCCAACCAAGAAGAACATAAACAAATTTCATATCAGGTGTACAAACACCTAGCATATTTGTTGCTATGTCACCTTTTCGCGTTCGATCTCTAGGTTTATCCACTGTTGGAACCCTAATCTTGATGTGGGTTCCATCAACAGCACCTAAGCAATTCTATATCACATGTTATAAAACCTTGAGTTAGGATACTAAATTTAAATCTAAATCAACTAAATTATGTACAAGCTATATATAAAACTCAGTCCAATACCTTAAACCATTTCCACCTTGTGTCTGAAGAATTAGTTGTAAGCTCTGCCTTTTTAAATAACACATCTTATAAGCGTATGACTACATTTAAAACACTATGAAATGATCTGCTAACAATTTCCCCAGACCTATTAAAGTGATGCTTGATAACTCGATTTTTAAGGTGATGGGAAATGATATGTAAAAACATTGCCACTTGCTCATCAACAAGCATGTTCCTTGACGACTTCAATCCCCCTAACGTTTGTAACATCTCACATAGTTTAAAAAAGGAAAATCTATTCATCCTAACTTGTTCAATACAGGTCTCGTCACTAGCATATATAAGCCTTTTCACATAAACCCGTTTTGCATAAAAATCTAAAATATAGGACATAATCCTTGGTCTATAAGTATGTAGGCTATGGCTAGCACCCAATGTAAGTAAGAACCAACTCGCAATTCTATAGATTTGCAACCATATTGTCAATGCAATACCAATTCTTTTACACCTCACACTTTGTGCAATTAAAGGCAGACGAGTCATTACTACAAGATATTAAAGTGTTATATAGCTTTAGATCGTAGTAAAAAGGTCACATTTCTCCAATCATAATTAGAGTAACAGTAAAATAAAATTAAATAATTTAATTGCCAAAGAACTTACAGTGATTGAGTGAATACAAGAAGCTCAACTGCGGGCTGAGGAAGCAATCAAACAAGCCAAAGAAGAAGAGGAAGCAATAACACACTGTCAAAGAAAAATGAACAATACAAATTTAGAATCTTTACGAAGCAAAAAATAGAAATTAAAATTATCTTTACAACTTGAAATTCATTTCTTTATCAAATTAGTTGTCATTATATAAAAGCACTTTCGGCCTCGATAATATAATCACAGATGGCATGCCTAGTCTATTAACCAAAACCTTATGTAGAAATAGACTATCCTTGTGAGGTGAACAAATTTTGAAAATAGTCTACAGCAATTTGCATAAATTCTTCGTCTTCAAAATCTTTGATCATGTTATTATGTTGATGCTTTGTAGGTATTTGTATAATTGAGATAAAATTAAAATTTCATCTATATATTGAATTAAAATTACATTTATATTTATACAATTGCACCAAAATAAAATTTGTAAATCACATTCTACATCAAATTAAAATTTAATGCAATTTTAAGATTTATTTCAAATTTTGTTGTCACTAGCATTTATTCTTAAATATTCATTACAGGTAATTAAAACAATATTTTGTTAATTAAAACAATTAAAGACTTTGTAATTATTAAACGGTATTTAATAATTAAATATATAATTTAATTATTTTTATTCTAATAAATTGGAATATTAAAAATAAAAAATATTAAAAATAAAAAATATAATATAATATAATTAATTTGTAAATATATAATTTAAATAGTTTTATGCATTTAATTATTTTTATTTTAACAAATGCATTATTTAATAAATTGGAATATTAAAAATAAAAAATATCCAAACTTTATTGAATTACAAAAATAAACAAATGCATTATTTAGTAAATTGGAATATTAAAAATAAAAAATAATCCAAACTTTACTTGAATTACAAAAATAAACAAATGCATTATTTAGTAAATTGAAAAACAATTGCATAAAACCAATCCATAACAAATAAAATTAAAACTTGAATAATAATTGAAAAATAATAGTTAAAATTAAAAATTAAAAAAAAAACTATTTTGCACTAACTATTACAATAGTCACTCAAAACTGATTTGCACTAACTAGTACAACCACCTTAGTCAACTAAACAAATAATCGAACAAGAAATGAAGCAAACAAGCTAGTCGAAACACTAGTTGTGCATATTCTCAGTAGAAATCAACTCTTAAAACTTGATCAATCCCAACTAATCATCTGCTAACAGTTTGATTCCCCAATAATGCTTATCAAACAGTTTACATATGTTATACTAGTGTAGATATATAGCAATATGACTATTCTCGATTAAAATAGTTTACTAGTGTTTGAGAAATTCAATTGGGAGACTAATAAGACATCTTAATTGACCTATGCTATCAATTTCTCAAACATGCCATAGTCAAACACTTTACAATGTTATTTGTTTAAGAGCTGCGAATTGCAATCTTAATCAACCTCAGGTTCTGCATGGCATAGAAAAAGGAACTGCATAGAAAAAGTACTTCATATACAAGAGGTATCTTTAGATACAAAAAGTACTCCGTACTATTTTGCACATACATATTTAACATTATAAAGAGAACAATATAGGTCATGGTGAATAAATAAAACACAAGGCAAGTTTCATATTCATTAGGAGCAAAGTGAGCAGATTCATGATATGAAAAATAGAACAAGGTGAGCAGATTCAGTAGGCATAATGAACCACAACTCATAACTAAATTTTCATATTCATTCACAAATTAGGACACCCTATTGAATTTCTTCACAAACAAGGGATAAGCAAATTAACTTGTTCAATACGAATGTGTATGATTAACAATCCCTCACAATTTCTTATACCTATGTTGCTCTAACTCATATCTTTTTTTATGTGTGTGAATTGTCCATGTTTGCCATACATCCGAACAAGGGTATGGGATCATAACCTCAAATGATCTTCCAAAAGCAAAGGAAAAAAATAAGAATAAAAAAGTGAATATATCATGCATATACGGGTGTGGGGTTCTGAACCTCCAATGGTAATGCATGAAACAACAACAACAATAGAGATAATCCATAAACAGAAACGGAAAACATCAACTTAATACAGAAAAACATCAACTTAATACAGAAACCAAAACATGAACTTAATACAGAAACCAAAACATGAACATTATAACACAGGACCTTCTTTATTTAATAGTTTTAATATAATATTTGCAACTTTTTTGGTTAATTTAGATTCCTGGTGCATGCATATATGAATCATACACAAAAATTCAGAATCCAATACAAGGCGTATAAAGTTACACTTTTTTATTTCATTTTATACTATTGTATCCAACCTTCTTGTGTGGTATCTCAATTTTAAAAAATAAAAATAAAATGAGATAATAATATGAATTACAACTTACCGTGTTTTATAGTTTGGACGAGAAAAGGCAGGACCTTCTTACATGCAATGTCACTGGTCAACGGGACTGGAATGCTCACCTGTTTATCCTGGTGGAAATCAAACTATAAAACATAGTTAACATTTCTCAGCATAAAGCCTTCATCTTTTGTGCAAACAAATTTTAAATTAACAGGCCTGGTTTGTAGGAATGGATCCTTGAAAGCCAGCAAGGTTTTATACAATCCAACGTTGCAGATCAATGCACATATAGGTATAATTCTCGACCCAGAACAACATTCTTGTAACTAATCAATCTTCTCTAAAGAAAAAATTCAACTTAATACAGAAACCAATACATGAACTCCAACAAATTTCAAGAAATACAAATAAACAGAACTCAACTAGTCAAATCACAAGCCATTTGGAAAATAATAGAATCAGACAAACATGCAATAGAATAAACAAATAATAGAACCACATTGAAAAAATTTTCATCTGTTCAATCGAACATGCAATACAAAGAAAAGCTGAATGGAAAACGCTAAAAACGAATCAAAACTAGGAGAACAAAAAAATATATTCCAGATTTGAGCAAAAGCAAAACTAAATCGATTTTACAGAAAAGAAAAGAAAAGAAAAACAGGGAAAGAGTGCGACCATTTTTCATTGTTGATAAAATGGAGAAAAGAAAAGAAACATACCAGAAGAAGAAGCAGAAATCGATGGAAGGGAAAAAAATTACCTTGCAATATGGAAGGGAAACGTCGGAGAGGATGAGGCTTGATGAGGGCAGAAAACGGAAAAGAAAATGAGAATTGGGGGTGAATACCTATTCGGCGCTGAAGGAGGGAATGGCTATTACAGCCAATGGGGGTAATAGGGACAGAAGGGAATCGGGGTGTAATAACATTGCACCCAACCAAACGCCCGTCTGGTGGTGGGCCCGGGGAATTGGGGGAATGCATACCGATTCCCCCAACCAAACATGTTCTTATAGTCATAACTCATGCTATTTTCCTTGAAGAAAGTTACATAAATGACTTGAAACCTTGAAGTAAAGTGGTACTCGATGAGCTTTCGGGAAATATATAAAACACTATGGAAACTATTCTAGAACCAACTCCTAAAAATAGACCTGCAAACAATCAGCAGTATAGGGAGCATCATTGCAGTGAGAGGGTCTCTCGTAGGCCTGATTTCTTCTAAACTGGTGGAAGTGTTTTTAACACTGAGTCTACCGAACAAGAAGATGATAACCCACTCACATATGTCGAAGTGATACAGAGTGTTAATTCTAAGATCTAGGAAATAGCTATGGAAGCTGATATGGACACTATGTATTCCAACTCGGTATGGGAATTTATAGACTTATTGGAAGGGATAAAATCCATAGGGTGTAAGTGGATCTATAAGAGGAAAAGAAATGCAAATGGAAAAGTGGAAACTTATAAGGCCAGACTTGTAGCAAAAGGTTATACTCAGAAACAAGACATTGATTATTAAGAAACATTTTCTCTAGTTGCCATGCTCAAGTCAATTCGCATATTAATATCCATTGTGACGACTCTCAATTATAAGATCTGATAAATGGATGTCAAGATAGCGTTTTTTGGATGACTATCTTGAAAAGAACATCTAATGATGCAACCCACCAACTATATAGCTAAAGGAACGAGCATAAGGTTTGCAAACTGCTTAGATCTATATATGAACTTAAGCAAGTTTCTCGCTCATGGAATCAAATATTCAATCAAATGTTCAAGCTATCAAAACTTTTAGATTTGAGCAAAACATAAATGAACCTTATGTTTATAAATGTTTAAGGGATGGAAAAGTGGTTTTTCTTGTTCTATATGTTGATGATATTCTACTCATTGGGAATGATATAGGGGCATTGTCATTGTTTAAACTATAATTAACCCAACAGTTTAGCATGAAAGACTTCACAAAAGCTATTAGGCATTCAAATTTTAGGGATCAAAAAACAAAGTGATAGAACTATCTCAGGTTTCATATATAGAAAAAATATTAGAGCGTTATACAGTAATCTATTTGAAAAAGGGAAACCAACCCTTCATATAGAGATTTTATCTCTGTTTAGAGAATTTTTCTAAGAAAACGGAAGAAAGAGAGAACATGGGAAAGGTTCTTTATGCTTCAAAATTAGGAAGTCTCATGTATGCTATGCTATGCTATACACACACCAAGATATCTGTTCTACAGTAGGATTGGTAAGTCAATATTAGGAGAATCTAAGACCAAAGCACTGGCAAGCAATTAAACATATACCCCAAGTATTTATAGAGAACGAGGGATTATATGCTTGTGTATTTCGAACGATACCTTACTTTTATCGAATATACTAATTCTAACTTCCAAACCGGTCAGGATTTGAGGAAATCGACATCTAACTATACTTTTGTCCTAAATGGTCGGTCCATAGTCTGAATAAGTGTCAAGCAAGATTACACTACTAACTTTACTATGGAGGACCAAAATATGAGGTATGAAAAAGCTATGGCATTATAACAGTGCATATATAGCTAAATCTACAAGAAACCACTTAAGAACAAAACACATTAAGGGAAACATGAGTGTTTGACAAAATAGCGAATATAGTAAAAAATCGCATCTAAGGAAAAACCTTGGGGATTTGCTTAGCCAAGACTCTTATAGCTAGAAAGAACTTTGGCAAACATATGGAGGGCATAGGAATGTGAAACATGAATCATCTACTTCTCTAGGGAAAGTGGGAGACTGTTGGATTTGGTGCCCTAAGTGTAGTATTTTTGTCTAAGTACGTTTATAATTTTTTCGAACAAATTGGTTAATAAAATAGATTCATTGATTACATTAATAGACTTTGTATAAGTTTTTTCACGCAAAGCAAAATGAAAGAAAATGTTGCTCATTGGTTGTATAAATGTTTAACTAGTACTAACTGGTATTACATGGTCGGATCGTAGTACAAAAATACAACTTGTATTAGTAGACAAACCTAAACATGTCCTTATTCTAACCAAAAATTAGCAAACTAATTAAAATACTAATATTTCGTCAATCAAGTCTAATTGGGAAGATGCCTTGTTTTGGGCATCGGAGCAGATGACTCTCAAAAGATAGAGACGTAGATGTGACTGACTGGATTGACAATACATTGAACATGACCCAAGTAGAATAGACCTTGAATCACTTTATGAGTTTATTCACTTGTGACGTTCATAGTGTGGCATACCTAAATCCTGAGTGGATGGCGGACTATGTATGCGTAACTCATACACTTTGATGTAAGTAAAAGTTTAAGTTCAAATAGATAAGGAACTAAAAACCGGTGTGTTGGGTGTATGGCTTCTGTAGTATGTAGTTTCATTCACAATATTGGAATTCATAGCCCAAAACATAGGTAAATAATATCCCCTTATTGGCATTACATGGTTGATGAAAAGTAAATGTGGTAACAGGTCGTCCGTCTTTATGATGAATGACTTGATCACTATTTGATAGTTACTGACTTGTCATGAAGGAAGATGAAATGATTACAATGAGATAAAATAGAATCATATTGGGACAACAGATATTATCCCAAAGATATCAATGATATCTTATGAGGGTAACACACTTATGAAAAGGTCATTGGACGAGCACTGAGTAGTTGCTTTCATAATGGTATGTCGTTGGGGAGAACTTAGTCACGGTACTATAGTCGAATGACTTCATGACTAAATAAGTTCATAATTAATAGGTGAAAAGTTAGAACTTAATAATAAATAATTTGAGCCTCAACTATATATGTCTAATTAGTCCATTCGCTAGCTCATTTAAACCAGAAATGAATTGCGTAGTTGAATAGAAATGAACGGAATGTATAGGAAAAGAGAAATGGGAAACATTCAGGAATGATTATGGTTTTATCCGAAATGGAGAAATGGAATCATTTGGAAATGAATGTAAGTTTCTAAAAATAGAAATGGAAATGGAAATGATGCATTTGCAATCTTATATGGATTACTTAAAAATGATCGGAAGAATGAGTTTATTTTTTTGGACTATTTTGATGCCTGAAAATGAAAATAAACCATTCGGTCATAGTGAACATGTTGAGTTGTAAAATATTGAACATATTTTCTCAAAATTTTATTATGGGCAAAATCGTCAAATTTTTACTAAGGGTAAAATCGTCAAAAATTTTTTAGGGGTAAAATAGGGATAAGAAAATTGTTTTATATATAAATATTCAAGTTTATTTTTAGAAATAGAAAAACTGAATCGGGTTGGATCACATTACAGAGTATTGGGTCAAAAAAGCCTAGGAAGTACTCGTAATTGGACCTGATGTGAGAGTGGCCCAAAAACCCCTCATGGACATGAAGGGGGTGGAAAACCTAGTAGGAATGCAAGAGTGTGTCGTCCACTCTAATCCTATTCTAAGTAGAATGTTGTTTTTCTATTTGAAATAAACCACTACAACTCAACAAGGGTTATACCTTCTATTCCTATAAATAGATGGCACCAGTACAACTATTAACACAACTTTGATAGATTGTTATTCTGCCAAAAAGTGGAGAGAATTTATTCTCCACTATTATATATATTTTTCCAAAATAACAATTCTATCGATTTTATTAAGAAGAAGAATTTTTTAACCTCAAAAGAATAGAAATTTTTTTCTAATTCTGTAGTTCAATTCAATTGATTTGAGCCCACACTCAAAGTAGTTCGTGGTATAAAAATAGCGGAGAAGATCATTCGGTTGAAATTTGAAAACAACGAATGTCTGCTAATCTGAAAATACAGGTACAAATTCGATTAAGGTTTATTGCTATAAATATCACAAACCGGTCAATTTTCAAAATTTTAAATTTTCACTATGCAAAAAAACCATTTTCAAACCGGGATTTTTTCTAACACTTACCTCATTTGTTTTTTGTTTTCCTTGTAGATTGTCACATTGTGGAACTCGTCAAGTTGGATAGTCCTGAAGCTCACACTATCCTCGAAGCAATAGTTATGCAATTATTTTGAGTCTAGGGTTGTGAAATGCATGTAAGTGTATTGGTGTAATCTTTATTGTATAAGAGTCTTGATGAGCTGACAATTTGAGATGAATATGGTATATGATGATTTTGAATGTTAGTTATGGCATGTGATTGAATTAATGTATAATTTGGCAATGTTTGATGCTTTTGGAAAGGAGAAATATGAACATTTTTAATCTTGTCATGTTAAAGTTGGTAACTTAAGATAAGTAAAATAGTTAAGTTGATACCTAATTGAAAATGGTATGTGTGATTGTCATGCTTGAGATATGTGTTAGTGTAGGGTTGATTTTGTTCATTTAAGGTCATGAAGGTTTTCATGATTTAATTATATTTGTATGTAAATGTTGAGTGTGGTAAGATATGATTGACATAGTTAGATGGATACTTGGGATCAAATAGGCTTAAATGATGAATGGTTGAAATGTGTCTTATTCTTGATTATTGATGTTCATGCTTAAGTCCTATAAGCTATTAATGTGTATAATGTGTATAAGGGTATGTATGTGTTTTAATTTGAAATTCGCAGGTATGTTCAAGAGGAAATTGCAGAAACAGTATATTGCGTCACAAAGTCGAGCGATTGTCGTCGCGATGAGGCCTACTTAGTAAGTTGCGCCACAATAAAGAAGCCCCTCACGTTGCAACATCAACCTAAAGTTTTGAAACTTCCTATAAATGAGGATATTCTACACATAAATTTTGAGTTGAAAGTTGACTTGAAAATTTGAAGTCAAAATTTATTGATAAATTTGAAAGAAAGCTACAATCTCTAAAAACTTCTCGAATGCAAAGAAAACTTCCTTTGATTCTTCTCTCTGACTTGACTTTGATCCAAGACTTGCTTTTGAAATAGGTTTGAACCTCCTTTCTTCAGTTGAATTCGATCAGAATGAAACTTTCTTCGAAAACAACTTTTTATTCCTCTCTAGAGTTGAACTAGATCAAAAGACTACTTTTTCTTCAAAACTAATGTGACGTTCTTTAGAATTTCTTCAAGTTCTTTATCTTCTTCAGAGAATTTTGCAGAGAATTTTTGGGCTTCTTGAACTTGTCAATGTGTAAAATGACTTAAGGTGACCCTTTTTATAGTTTCAATTACATGAATAAAATAGAGTTCTTGTAGAATTTAGCTCCTCAATTTGATCCAATCACGTGAATAAAAGAGAGTTCTTGTAGAATTTAACTACTCCATTTGATTGTTCTATAAAAATTCAAACTCTTTTATTTATTATTTATCTCTTATTAATTTAATTAATTAGAGATAAAATAATTATCTACTATTATCACTTAATTGTTTTATTTTTAATTAGTGATAATATAAAATTTTAATATTTATCTCTTTAATTAATTTAAATTAATTAGAGAAAAATAATTATTACACAGATATGATGTCATCATTCTTATCATGGTAACTTTAGTTTTGATCAATAATAATTTTAACTTGGCACGCGACACCCTATCTAAAAAAATTCTTAATCTACAGATACGTTAATTAAGAAGATGGCCGACTCAAATGGAGAATAACATTGGTGAGAGTTGACTTCAACCAATCGAACATTTTGTAGAAAATTATGGTCACGGAGGAGATACAAAATTGTACAGAATTGGTCAAGAAAGTATTGTTTTCTACTTTGCACGCCTTCGAAGCCATTGCAAGTGATTCCGGGAGAGGGGGAGGATTCGGTTTGGGAACTTATTTGGAAGTGCCTCAAAGAGTCAGGCAAAACCTATCGTGGTTGACTAGATCGATTACTTACTAATGGCAAAAGAATTAGGAGGGGGATGACGGTAGATAGTAACTGTAAGGGCCCAATTTCGTCCAACCCAAACAGAAACCAAATAAATAAATAAATAAAATAAAAGTCCATTTACAAAAAAATATGGCCCAATACATAAACCCAAAATAAAAATAAAATAAATAAAACTCAAATTACAAGCCCAAATTATTAACCCAAGCTCATAACCTAAAGTTTTCAGAAAACCTAAAACCCTAAGTCCCCCTTTCACGCCGCACCCTACCACGCCGGCGTACTCACCGCCTGAGGCCTGACGCACCTCCTGCCACCATTGCACCAAAATGGCAAGGCACGACTCCCATCGTCGCCATTGACCGCCATGGGTACCTACAAAGAGAAAACGAAAAAGGACAGAGAACAAAAACAGTGAAAATGGCAGAAATAGTAGAAACAACAAGAAAAAAATACAAAAAATAAATATTGTGTAATATATCGCTATAAAAGTCATAACAATAGATGTATTATTTACACACGAGAGTAATCAAAAACAGAATACAAAGAAAAATTTTAAAGGTGATTCTTTTATTTTCAAATCTGTTATTTTATTTTATTTTATTTTTTTATAAAAACATAAAATAAAAAAGGAAAAGATTAAAAAACTTACCGAGCTGCTTCATGTTCCACCACCACGAGTGGACAAGGACGCCGTCTCCGATGAAGGATGGCTTTTCTAACATGAGACCTCCAAATCGTGTTTGGTTCGTTAGAGGCCACGTCAAAAAATAGGGCTGGAAATCGAAAGGTCCCTTTTGTGTTTTCAAATTTTGGTCAGATTTTAGGGATTTCGGTCTTAGATCCGACTTCCCTGTGAAACGGAGATAAAAAAGGGCTCTTTTTTTACAACTCCAGCCACCGGAGGTGACGTCTGTCATCGCCAATGACCAGTGGCCATGGCAGAGCGCCGATGGCCCAGTGGCATGATTCAGGGGTGATTTCAGAGAGAAAAAAGGAAGGGAGAAAGTTTTTTTTAAAAGGGTGCGGAAATGATTTTTTTTTCTAATATTTTTTTACTTAAATAGGGCACTTAAATGATGCATTTTCATCGTGGTCCTAAACGCCCCAAAATGATATCATTTTGGGGCCAACTCGATGACCTGACCTGGATTCACATAGGGTCTGTGTGTTTTTAAATGAGAGGGTCTAATTTCTGCTTTGGCCCTTCTGCTTTTTTACGATTTTTCAATTTTGTCCTACAGCGTAGTATTTTTACTTTTATTTTTTCCCTTTTGTTTTTTTTTTGTGCAATTTAGTCCCCCGACCACTGTAGACCCATTTAGGGAAGGACACTTGTAATATGGGTGGGATAATACCCCTTTTGGCCCCTTTTCATTTTCGCGTTTTAATTTCGTCCTTTATGTCCCTTTTTTATTTAGACATCAGATTTTGTCAGACTTTTAATTTAGTTCTTTATGCCCCTTTCCTTATTAATTTTGCGATTTATGCTTTAAGCTTTGCTTAAATTTCAATTTAATCCATTATTTGGTTAGCTTTGCTTCTTTATTTACTACATCATTTATTTAGCACTTAAAATTTATACATTTTATTTTTATTTATATATTTTATTGTATCAATCTACTATATCATTTATTTATACATTTTATTTTATTTTATCCTTGCTATTATCATTATTATTTTATTTATTCATATTAGTACTATGATAGTAATCATACCATGATTATCACTGTCACTACTAAAAATTGATGTTTTTTTTATTTTCATTATAGTTGCATCGATATTATTCACTAGTATAGCATTTCTTTAGTTTTTTATCTTCTTATTTTTCTTCATCTACTTATTTATTTATTCATTCGTTTATTTATCATTTTAACGTCATCATTTCATTTTTTACCCACTATTATTTTATTTCATTTTTGCTAATCACCATGCCATGTTTCGTGTTTAAATATATTCATCCGTTTTACTAGGCCTAAATGTGTTAAACAATATATCATTTTAAAAATTTATATTTGTTCCACCTAATGTATAGGAAATACTTAAAACCAAGGCAATGTTCATTATTTTTGGGATTCGGGGATTCGTGCTCCTAACTTATGGAATATGGCATATTCTTAGAATCGAAATAACCGAATATCCTATTTAAAATAAAAACGAGATTTAAGTAGAGATCAAATGGTGATTATTCTTGTTTTCGAGGATTTAAAGCATCATGTCCTAACTTACGGGGCATGATCTTTTCTTCTCAACTAACTCGAAATAAGACATTTAGTTAAGCGATTTTAATAAAAAAGGAACATGCAAAAATGGATTGTATTTTAAATTCTTTTCAAGCTTTCAATTTTCGACATCAAAACATTAAGTAACCAGCTAAGTACTAATTTTGGGCGTTATGGGGTGCTAATCCTTCCTCATACGTAACCGACTCCCGAACCCTTTTTCTTGGATTTTATAGGCTAAAAAAATTATTGTTTTAGTAGAATTCTTTTATCAAGATGATTAAATTTTGAGGTGATCCGATTACACCTAATAAAAAGAATCGATGGCGACTCTATTTTTATTTTTAATAAAAGTTTATTTAAAAAAAAAGTTTCGATAATAATTGTAATCATTGTGGTGCACGGATTGAGACAAGTCTCCATGCTACAAGGGAATACAACTTTGCTAAAGGTCTTTAGGCTTCACTGAAGCCAAGATTATTATTTTTTCTCTCTGCTTTTCAATGAATGGATTATCTATATAATCTCCAAAAATGTAGGCTCTTTCAATATCGAAGGAATTCCTTAAAATAGTGGTGGATTATGGTGTTAAATTCTGAGTGTTTAATTAAAATTTTCATAATTTTTGAAGGTTCAATTAAAATTTTTAAAACTTTTAGAGCATTTAGTAATATTTTTTAAAAAATTGAGGGGTTTAATTGAATTTTTTTAAATTGAGGGGCTTAATAATAATTTCTACAAATTCTGAAAGACCTGGTTAAAATTTTCAAAAATTTTAGGAGGTGTAATGATAATTTACAAAATTTGGAGAGGGCTAATTAAATTTTTCATAAATTTTGAATGATCTAACAACAACTTTCCAAAATTTTGGGAGGCCATGGAATGCCTTGTTCTCCATTATTGTTTGAATGCTTTGGAAGAGTAGGAATGGATTTATATTTTAAGGACCACATAAATGAGATAGTGGCTGTGAGTCTCAGGAACTTCCAGATCATCAAGTAAAATGTAGTGCCATACTGTTGAGTCTGTTTGCTATAAGAATTGGAGATCTTCGAGAGTGGATTGTCAATCTAACTGAAAGCATGTATGCTATAAATAAATTTTTTTAATTTTATATTTTTAAATATTTTTTGATTTTTTAAATATTTTTTATAATTTTTAAATGTTTTAAGGTTTTATGGATGATGATATCAGTAGTGTGTGTCATTATATGACACGTGACAGCATATGATTGGCTGACCAATTTTTTTAACTTTCAAAAGATTGGACCAGGAACGTCTAATAACGTTAGGGATTAAAGTGAACAAAAAAGAACTTTAAAGATCAAAATAAGAAAAGCTGTATGCTTTAGGGTCTGAGGTGTACATTAAGCGTATAAAAAATAAAATATATTAGTAAAAATTATATGATATGATCATCTAATATTATAAAATTACTAAACTTATTTATGTGTTATAATTTTCTTATTGAATTGAGTACGCACACGATTTTAAAATTTGTTATTTATAATATTTATGAGAACGGAAAAAGCAATTGTTTTCTAGAGTTCGACAGCAATAAATCGGTTGATCCGTAAATCAATACAGATCGAGTAAATTGGGTTGAAAATTTAATTGAATTTGATTTTTTAAGTATATATTTTTATTTTTATGAATTTTTAATATTTTATTTAATTAAACCAAACGAAAAACTGATAATCTGATTGATTCAACCACTAGTTTGGTTATGAAAACCTTGAAAAAAATGTAAATTTGTACATAAATAATGTCACATTTGGTACCTATACTTTCATAAAATGTCTAATATGGTACTTAAACTATCAATATGTGTTTTATTATTGTACATGTACATTCATAAATTATTCAATGTGATACCTAAACTATCTATATGTGTTCTATTATGGTACTTGTTGCTAACACTGTTAGTAAATTGCTAAACTAGTTAATAAAAACTTGACATATAAAATTTTTTTCACATCATCAACTCCACCTGGATAATATAATATAATGTGAAAAATTAAATGAAACAAAAAATTAAATTAAAAATAGAACTAAACACATAGTTAATAAAAAGAAATAAATATTAAACTTATATGAACGTATCTGTACTTTCTTGGATAATAAAAAAAATCACTAAAATCAATTAAAAATACTATTTTAAATGGAAAATTCTTTTGAAAAGATGACTAGTTACTTAAATAGGAAAAAATATTGTTTTAGCATGTGTAAATTTAGTATTTACTTCTTTTTTTAATTAACCATATGTTTAACTATTTATTTTTAATTTAATTTAATTTTTATTTAGTATTTCACATAATATTATATTGTTCATGTGGACTTGATGGTTTGGAAAAAAAATTACTTGTCAAAATTCAGCTAATTTAACAATTTACTAACGCTATTAACATCAAGTAACATAATAAAACACATATTGATAGTTTATACCATATTGGACATTCTCAAAGTACAAGTATCACATTGGATATTTTATGAAAGTACAAGTACCATAATAAAGATTAAATTACCCTAAAATGCCGATTTTTAAAAAAAATTATTGGAATAGGCCAAATTTTGGAATATTTACGAGAATAGGCCGATTTAGGTAAAACGCTTCTAGCTAAAAGTGTTCTCCCCAGTGTTATATTAAGGTTTCGGGTTGTTTAGGATTTTTAGGGTTTTTAGTGTGTTAGGGTTTAGGATTTTAAATTAATAAAAAATTGTAACATAATAATTGTAATTATTGAATTCGATATTTAAAATATTCATATTTACACTAATCGTATATTGGAATTTCATTTTGCAAATCGATTAAAAATCAAAACTCGGAGTACTCGATTCAAATGCAAAACTAGTTTTAAAAATCTTTGCCTTTTTTAATCTTAGTTTGATCCGATATTTTAGTAAAATACTTATTCAGTGCATTTTTTTACGAGATGGGTTCTGAAAATATATCCTGAGAATCTCGAGATATTTGAAATGATTCTGAAAAAATTCCCCGGATAGTGAGTGTAATATACCGAAAATTACTACTGTAATACCCCGAAAATTACTACAGTAAGAAAGTAGGTATCCTTGATAGTAAAATAAGAAAATAAAGTGACAAAAAGGGAAATTTTGAGTTATGGCAACATTGGGAATTATATTATGACATATTAATTCAAGAAAGGATTAAATCTCAAAAGTGAGAAAAGTTTTGTTACCCAAGAGTAAGTACTCGAAATTTGAGGGGTTAAAGTGTAAATACTAAAAAATTGAAGGACCAATAGTGTAAATATTTTAAGGGTGGAATAATCTAGAAACTAAGGAAAATGGATGAATTAGGACCAAATTGAAAAGATGAAGAATTTTGAGGGACTAAATCATAATTTTACCAAATTAAGTGATGACTCAAGGATGGAATTTTTAAAGATTATAAAGGGCAAAATGGTCAATTAGAAGAGAGAGAAATCTAGAAGGCAATGATGATGTTGGTGATATTTTAGATTAATTAATTAAATAAATATTAGTTTATTTACTTAGAAATCACCATTTTCACTTAGAAATCAAAAGAATTTTCATATCCATCAAGAGAGAAAGATAACAAGGAGACATGGGGACCTAGAATATCAAGTTAGACTCAAGAAATAGAAGCTGGAGGAGAGAGAAAATCAAGTTAAAGATTGAAATCAATAGGACAAGGTAAGAACATCAAGATTTCAATATATTTTTAAGTTTTTTATTATTGAAAAAGCATGGAAATGATGTTATAGTAGAGTTTTCTTAAATGAAGTCTTATGTTCTTGATATATTAGTGAAGGGAAATAAGAGAAAGTGATGGAAAATATTATAGAGAAAATGAATAAGGAAGTTATAAACTTAGTAATCAACATTTTGCACTAAAATAGTTTTGGACAGTAGTAATAGGCTAACTTCGAAAAATCACCATAAATTATGGAAATCGAATTATAGGATAAAAAATATGGAATTAAATCTTATTAATTCTAGTTTCTCATATAAGAAACGGTGTAAGTAATGAAATTGTAAATCATGAGATATAATAAATTATGTGAGATAAGGTCAGAATGAATTCGGGTTCCCCTGTTCTGACTTTGGAAAATCATCAAAAATTGGAGAAACATAATTATGGGCTTAAATTTATATGTTTAAAATAATTAATTAATATATTTTCAAGAGAAACAAACGGAAACATCATCCAAATCATGTACGAGAAGATAATTAATTTTTAGTGAAGAAGGGTCAGAAGTGTCAGACAGCAGAACAGGGATGAATTTAAAGAATAAACTGTACTTATTGGCTAAACAAAAAATTCTGAAAATTTTATAGTAAAATAATATGTGAGTCTAGTTTTAGAAAAAATTAACGGATCTCAATTCGAAGTTACATAGCTCAAGATATAAATAATTTTGTGACAATGACTCAAGTGGACAGCTTTGAATGAACAAATAAATAAATAGTGAAATTATAGATAATGTTACATATAAGCATGTTATATACATTAAGGATGTGGAATGGAGAGAAGGAGGAGGATAAAAATATATGATTATTCAACTAGCATGAGTTTTCATTAAAAACGGCTAATTTGCATGTTTTAGGTTCAAGGACTAAATTGAATAAAAGTAATATTTTAAGGGTAAATTTGTAAAAATGTCAAAAAGTGACAAAATTGCATGAAATGAATTGTTTTATTATTTAAATTAATAAATTGAATGAAATATTAATTTATATCAAGATTGAGTGGAAATTCGAAGGAAAATAGAAAATTACCAAAATATCCCTGAATTTTGGTATTTTTGCAATTTAGCCTGGTAAGTTCGTGTAACTTGAATTATATTCTTAGATGATTGAAATATATATATTGGATTGAGAAGTTGATTTGAATTGTGAACATGAGAAATTGTGAATTGAACGAAATAGAAATGAAGCTTTGAATTACATGAGTAAATATCGGGTCTCGTAGGCCCTATTTGTTATGAATATAATATTTCGAGGATATGCTGTAAAGAATTATAAAAGCACGTTAATAATTTAAAAGTTTTAATTCGGATGAAATTTTGTAACTTGGTTTAATACGTATGCAAATGTATGTCTTCTAGTAATGCCTCGTACCCTATTCAGGCGTCGAATACGGGTAAGGGATATTACAATGTGACATCGCCAGATTCGGTCATAACGTTTAAACCAGGTTTGGGGTGTTACAGTGAGTGTTAAAATTTTTAGAGAAAAATCTCTCTAAGCAAAACACACTGTTAGCAAAGTATTGAAAATGTGTCCAGCTAGAAACGCTTTTGGCTGAGGTGGCACTGAAAACGCTTCCAGTTGGACACGCTTTCAATACTTCTGCTGATAGTACATCCTGTTTGAAGTGTTTTTTCTCTACAATTTTCAACCCCCCACTATTTGAAGAATTTTTTCAGAATCAAATAGAAAGTCATCCCTTGGTCTATAAATGTAACATATTTCAGCCTCTGGTGGCATAAGCCGAGGAAATAAAATTTGAAGAAGTTCAGAAGAATAGAAGTTCGTAGGGAAGGCATAAGTTGGATCAACGATACTATTTGCATAAAAAGTAAGCATAAGCATTGATTTTTCATGTAATATCAATTCCATTGTAATATGTAAAGCGCGGTTCTATGAAATGATAACAAATATCACCTTTCATTTTGTGAAATAATAACAAGTTACGACTTAAATTTTATGAAATAATAACAATTAACAACTTTAATTTTGTGAAATGATAACAAATATCAACTTTAATTTTGTTAAATGATAACAATATTCCTCTAAAAACATAGTAATGAAAATCATTGATACAATATAAACGTTCGATATAAGGATAAAATTAATTAGTCCAGATGCCGCTCAGAATTTGTGCCACTTCGGGGTAGTCAAAGGTTGCAACCTCCAGCTAGGGTTGTGGTCGTTAGGGTTGTTGTCGCAATAGCTCCTCTTCTTCACCTTCGGTCGATTGCGATCCTTGTGTTCTCAATTTTTATCGTGGATCCTTCCATTTAAGAATAGGTGGTTGGGAAGATGGCCTAGCTTGGTAGAACAAAGATCTCAGAGGTATTTGTGTTACAAATGGTGAATGAGCATAACTATGTTGAGTCCCATACACCGATGGGATAACAAGTGGACTCTCCGTCAGTGCCTGAAACATAGATGGCCTATACATCGTTGTTGGCATCTTCGTCGTTAGAAAAGTAAATGGCATGAGCGTGTAATACATCGGGGATAGATGTCTAAATATCCAACTTGACATAGGACTAGAAGCCGAAAAATGTGTTGCAATATATGGTGCTTCTGTGAAGATGATAAGGTTAGAATACACACTAGAATAAGATGGTACATACTAACGGTAGGTGGTGTGGGCATCGGGGTTACGATCCTCGGTATCGGTTCTTGCGTGGACGCTGATGATGGACTCGCCTTGCCAGCCCTTGGATTTAAATGGGGTCGTCGTGGCCTACTCGTATGGGGATGCTGACGCCTCACCTTTTCCCCGTACAAATATGGCTTGCCATGGATCCTAAACCATGGCATGTACTCCAGATCACATGCTAACTCTGGAATGATAATAGGTTCGCGAATAGGTAAGAAATCATATCGATTATTCCACATGTTGATATGTTAGGAGTAGAATACCAACCAATTCTCATTTGACCGCCGCAAGTCGATAGGATGTAGATCATCAATGTCTTGAGATACCATGGGAATTGATTGTTGGAATCCAAACTGCCGCAACATTATCGGTCTCGTGCATCTCGATGGTAGCATACATTACTAATGGGACCTTCATGTGCCAAGTGTTGGGATTCACAAAGAATTCCTTGGGGATGACTTCTCAAATTGTCGGATCCTCGTATGGTATTTTTTCAAACTAATATTAACATGATAAAAACATTAGTTATATATATACTACTAAATACGAAATCGATCGCGTTAAGATTATATAGTTCAAATTTTAAAAAATAAATATCTCCGTTTTTGATCGTTGATCTAATAGAAGTCGTATATTTTGAAGCTTAGTAAGTAATCCCACATGATTCGGCGTATGGTTCCACCTATTTAAATAACTTGTTAGCATAATAATTTTAATTTAAATAAATTTTATCATGGTAATATCTACTGAATTTTACCTTTTTATGAGTAGGAATGTATATGGGTAGTTCGTTCGAGGACATAAAACTGGAAATCAGTAGCACGCCCATGATTGTAATAGTAAAAGGTAACCACCAATTTTGATTTTTCTTAGTTGTGTCGCCCAACACATCTCCCAATATAATGTCGCCAACACGACGAACCCCTAACTGAGTTCACTGCTCCTCTAAAATCGATCATTTTCAACAGCCACCTTAGATAGATGAGATTTCGTGACTTATCCGGCATCAGGATACCCCCGACGATTTGAAGGATGTACGCCCAAGCATGTCATTCTCTCGAATCCTCATCCAACCCTGCGAAATTTGTTCGTAACCAAGCCATTTCAATCCAAACTCTGTAAATTGTCTCCGGAATTGGATCCAAAAGTTCACCACATACGCCTCCCCAATCAGCAGACTAAACAGACCTGATGACTACCAACCCATCCACCGATAACCCCAACTGTTAATACACGTCCTCCAAAGTAATAGCATACTTGCTGCATGGAAGATAGAATGTGCGTGTCTCGGGTCTCCACCCCTCCACCAATGTGCTTACGAGTTTTGGGTCCAACTTACAACCCCGGCCTACAAGGGTCACATGCCAAAAATTGACTTCCCTCAAGTATGGTTCGATTAACAGTGATGGAGGATCGGGTAGATTACGAATATGACATTGTAAAATTTAATCTTCCGCCTATATACATAAAAAAATATACAAAATATTAAGTTAAAATATAACAATAAAATAAACAAAATTAAACTTTATTAAAAATTATTCTTACCATTTGCAATTGACTGATGGAAATGTGCTTGTCATAATGACAGATTAGAGAATCGACCATTGCTAATTATATAGAACACGAATTAATTTTTAATAAAAAATATTTTCAGAAAATATTAATAAAAAATATAATTTAGATAGAAATAGAATTTTAGTAATAAATTTAGGAGAGAATTTTGAGAGTGGTTTGAGAATTTTGAAAGTATTGTGAGAAATTAATAAGGTTTGGGGAGGTTGGAAAAGTAGCCATTGGGGGGGGGGTAAAAACGTGTCCAGCTAAAGGATTTTTACTGGTGACACAGAGAAAACACTTCCAACTGGTAATTTAAAAAAAAACAAATAGGCATTTTAGGGTAACTTTGTCCATAATAAAACACATATTAATAGTTTACGATTGAACATTTTCAAAGTACTGGCACCGAATATGGTATTATCCCATTTGTAAACTTTGGCGTGCGATTGTCAGTGTCGCAGGTGCGCGTTACTGAAATCAGACACCCCAAATTATTGCCACTTCCACACATCTCCCTCTTGTCCATCAAACATGTTTCTCATTTTCAATTCTATTCAAAGTGATCTTCCTCTGCACGACTTTCAGATCGTTTCGTGTCTCGCATCCCATCCTTCTCCTTAAAATGTAATAATAATAGCCATTCTTTGGCTGCCCTGTTTTTTTCTATTCTTTTTCTGCTAAGAAATTATAAAAGATGATATCAACTTCATCATCCCAAAAGAAAAACCTTCAATCCCTTTTAGCCTCTAACCTCAAGAAACTCACCATCACTCCTCCTTCTTCTAATCATGAGTTTGATTTTGGCGATGTTTTCGGCCCTTTGACTCCTCACCATCCCGACCCCACCCTCCATTCACCTTCCTCCACGTCTCCCCCTTCTGCTTTCCTTGGGGATCCTCAAGTTATCCACACCAGGTCCCATTCTTATGTGGGTCCTTCTCCTCGTTACACCGTCTCTTCTTCCCTCCCTCTCCAAATCCAAACTGAAACCGAGTATGAAGCCGAGGAACAAGATGACGATGAAGAAGAAGCAAAACCCAAGATTGGGCCCGAGGATTTTGTGATCCTGAGAGTTGTTGGACAAGGAGCTTTTGGGAAAGTTTTTCAAGTGAGAAAAAAAGGAAGGAATGATGAGGATGGTGATGGGCTTTTTGCTATGAAAGTTATGAAGAAAGTAACTATCATTAAAAAGAATCATGTCGATTACATGAGAGCTGAGAGGGATATCCTCACTAAAGTTGTTCATCCATTTATTGTTCAGCTTAGATACTCTTTCCAGGTTCCTTATGCAATTTACTTTCTCTTTTTATTTGCATCTCCATAAAATTTGTCCCTTTTACTACTTTTTCCCTAAATATCTTCATGTTATTTCAACTTTCCTAAAAAAACATAATGTTTTTTTGTTAAGTATTTTGTGATTCTGATCAGATGATATGAGAAATGATGTTAGTTCTTGCTCTTATGTTAAATACAATTGAATGGTTTGGATTTGAAATATTTGGTCTTTAGGATTCAGCTTGATATCTGATTGAAGATCTAATTTTTTCATGAATTAGACTTCCTATTATACAAATTGTCAAAAATATTGCAGGGTTTTCTTTTTTACTTTGAAAAATCCAAGGTCTTTTATGGTTCAGCAATTTCTGTTTGAACTATTTATATGAGGACTTAGGATGTTTATCTCACTAGTCACTTCCAATCCATGATTGTGTCATGTATTTGAAGGTCATATTGTGTCAATGCTTACAGTTGTGTTCTTATGTAATTTTACAGACAAAGTCTAAGCTTTATTTAATCCTGGACTTTATAAATGGAGGCCATCTCTTCTTTCACCTATATCGCCAAGGGATATTCAGGTATCATGTTGTTTCAACTTCAAGTAATTTGTCTGTTTGCAAACTTTTATTTAGTTTTGGTTTTTTTACATGTTTCTTGAATAGTGAGGATCAAGCAAGGTTTTATACTGCTGAGATTGTATCTGCTGTTTCACATCTTCACTACTGCGGCATCGTGCATCGTGATCTTAAACCTGAAAATATTCTTGTGGATGCTGATGGACATGTAATAGCCATGCTCATAACATACTTGAATGCCAAATATACATTCCTCTGTTCGTGTTCTTCTGAGTGTTCCCAGTTCCTGAATCTGTATGTTGTCCCAGGTTATGCTTACGGATTTCGGACTGGCCAAGGAAATTGATGAATCGAGCCGATCGAATTCAATGTGCGGGACAACAGAGTACATGGCTCCAGAAATTTTACAGTCCAAAGGTCACAATAAAGATGCAGATTGGTGGAGTGTTGGGATACTGTTATATGAAATGTTAACTGGTCAGGTAATAATATACAGAGATTTTCAGTATGTATAACTTTTTCAAATTTTATAAGTTTTAAGTTCGAACTTTCTAACATGAAAAGCTGGCTTGGGTTTGATTCGGTTTTTTTATAATGCTTGTTCTTATTAATGATTTAATTCGAGTCGCCTGGTTTTGTTTAATGCACCAGCTTGAGGTACAACGTTTCTGATTTACTACTTAGTTGAGCATGTCTCCGACCTGCTATTTCTAATACAAGATATTTGAGAAGTGTCTGTAATCCATGGATTTTGACAGCAATCAGTATGTGTATTGCTCTGACTTTTATTATTCTTTAAGTACCTATGTTTGACATTCGTCTCTGCACATTTTCACACATGTATATAGGAATATGACTCCTAATCAGTACTCGCACCTAAAGTCCGAGTAGCATAGGATTTGTTTTCTGTCCATCATTACATTCAATAATTATATGATGGAGTGCCATGATTTGGCAGCCTCCATATACACATGCAAATAGGCAGAAGCTTCAGCAAAGAATTATCCAAGAGAAACTCAAACTTCCACCATTTCTTACTACAGAAGCTCACTCTTTACTGAAAGGGGTACGTACAAGTTTCGGTACTGTTATTTTTTCATCATTTTATCCTTGCTATAAAATTGCAAATGATTCGAAAACCTCGTCCCAATCTTGCAGTTGCTGCAGAAGGAGCCATCAAGAAGGTTAGGTAGTGGTCCTGGTGGAGGGGATGAGATAAAGAAACATAAATGGTTTTGGTCAATCAATTGGAAGAAATTAGAAGCTAGAGAAATTCAACCAAAGTTCAAACCAGATGTGAGTGGAAAGGAGTGTACAGCCAACTTCGACAAATGCTGGACTACGATGCCGGCGGATGACTCCCCAGCCTCCACTCCAACTGCAGGTGAACATTTTCAAGGTTATACTTATGTAGCACCTAACCCTTGGCTTTCTTCTAAGTAATTAACATTAGAGTGCTATAATAGCTCCTGTAAATCTATTGTTTACAGTAAAAGAAATATAAAATAAAATTAGATTCCTCTCATTGGGAGTGTAATGTATCTTACCGTTGTACCCAACACTTGTTTTCAAATAACAAACTTAATAAAATTCAAGATCCTTTCTTTTACCACCTGTGTTACTCCTAACTCTTCATTTTCCTTGCAGTATTTATTACTTGTACAAACATTATCAAATATCTGAATCCCATATGTAAAATGTATATCTGATTCAAGTATGCAATGAACATTACTACGTAATTCGGATTTAGATTCATATGGTAATATGGCTATGGAGGTGGTTCACTACAGAAATTCAGCTAAATCATGTTTATTAATCCACTTGTGAATGTCAAGAACTTTTGCAAATCTTATTTACTTTTAAACTGAAACGTATGAAACCATATGATGCAACTCAAAGCACTGAAGAACCCTAGAGTTGGGCTTGAAAGAAACCAGATTCTGCCTTAAAAAGTTACGACTCCAAAAGAAATGAAAAAAGAAAAATTCAGAAAATGGGAAGTAGAATTTATAATGCAGTTTTAGAGAGGAATCTTGTTCTCTTTCTGACTTCATATCTTTACTTAGATGCTGAATTCTATACAGAAAGCTTGGTTTTATCATAAACAAGAATTTGGAAAGGATTGGTGCTAATTTAGAATTAAATCAGTACCTTCATGAGAATTAATGATAATCAATTATGAGAAGATTTTGCCTGGAATCTATAATAGAACACCTAGTCTCAAAGTTGGTGAAATATTAGGGAATGGGATAGTAGGCGTTGAATCCACCAAAAATTACTTTTTAAGCCTACATAGTATATAAATAGTAGTATAAAGTGTAGGGTGGATTTTATATAGACTAGGCGGTTCAATCAGGTTAGGTGTCTAGGCAGTTCTCGTGTCCACGAGCAGTCTGTCCAAAATTAAAAATAAAAATTTAAATATGATAAAAGTAAAAGTAATTAAAATAAAAATAAATAGAAACAAAATTAAATTGAATAAACCGATGTGATGAAATTATAGCTCTAGGACCGGTAAATTAGTTATAGTAATTGAGAATGCTTTAGATTACCAACCCTTCCGTGTATAAATTAATTGTTGGAACGCTCAACAACTAATCTTTACTGAACTAATCACAAAACACACGTTCACGATCTAGCTCTTTGGTAGCCTTGCGAACTAAAAATGTCCAACTCGAACCAACGGCTTCAATCACACATGTCGTTTAGATCCGATTGCTATTTCTCTTTACGGAATCTAACCAACTACTTAATTGGACACGCCAATATTTTTTTCAATTTATCGAATACAACAGACAATCGACTCGGTAAGTTCAATTGTATGCGTATCAACACCAAATCAATGAGCTTTTTTGACTTCATGCTAATACAACTTTATAAGACGATGACGTCTATCTCTTAAACTGGAGAAATAACAAATACTAGTATAAAAAATTATACGTACAGAGTCAGATCTCACTATACTAAAAAAAAGGATAAAAATTAACCTAAAACTAAATCAAACTAATTCACAAACGAAAGAACAATTAAAAAAATAAAAAGAATATTATTCAAAAAAAAATGTTTAAGATAGTTGTCTGCGCAATTGCGCCTGCCCCTTCCTTCTAATACCTATATAATACTTATCACTATATAAATAAAACCTAATTAAAATCTGAATCTCACTAAACTTAATCTATAATTATATATCATAATAAATTAAAAACCTAAAAATTAGAGTCATGGTTGTGCGCCATCTCCGTCTTCCATCCTATTCACGCATTATATATACTAAATTAATAAAACCCTAAAAATAAACTTAAAATATTAAAAGACTTAATAAATAATAATAAAATTTTTATCCTCTGCATCAACTCGAGTTTTCATATCAATTATTTCGTGCAATCCGCAATAATAATTATACTTTCGTAAAAAAAGATCAATTAAGTGTGAAATTAGATAAATATATAATAAAAATATGTTAATTCAACTCATTATCAGTGAATGGCATATCTTCCTTTTAGAAAGGTTGAGATAAGAGATTCATACTGAACTCCGATTACTATAATCGACAGCCTCGAGAAAAAGCATAGGATGAGACAAGAAGCGGTGGCAAAATGAACTCGAAGTTAAATGATCCGACTTGAATAACGAGGATCCACCCACTAGAAAGTTATTTCATGTTTCCTTGACTATAAGGGAGTTAGAAGGCCCTACGTAATAAATCTGCTGATAATATTCTTTCCAATTGCTCGAGAAAAACGTTTCACAGGGCTTATCTATATGCACGGCTCATTAGCTCGTCATTTCACCTAATTGAGCTTGGAGTCTTAAGATGATTGAGGAAAGAAATGACAAGTCTCTTTCACTACACCAAAACAGACTTTTAGCGGCACTTTTAGCAGCGGTTGGACAAAAAACGCCGCTGAAGATCGAGAATTAGTGGCGATTCCATCAAAGCACCGCTAAAATTAAGAATTAGCGGCGTTTTTGTACAACGCCGCCAAAAAATAAGCCCAACAGCATCGTTTTGTGACCTTTTCGGGCTTTAGTGGCGTTTTTGCGCTCACGTCGCTAAATGCTCGGTGCCTATAGTGGCGCGTGAATGATAAACGCCGCAGAGATATTAAAGCAGAACGCAGGGTTCGGTGTTGATCAATTGTTGCTTTAGCGGCGCTAATCTAGAAACGCCGCCAAAGATCGGTATTAACGGCGCTTATATACTAAATGCCACAGAAAGTTTAACCAAAATGCATCATTTGGCCTCGAGGTATAGTGGCATTTAGCGGCGCTTTAGTTACAACGCCACTAAAGATCTTCATTAGCAGCGATTTCACCATAGCGCCGCAAAAGAAGTTAAAACTAAACGCAGTGTTCGGTGTTCATCAATTGTGGCTTTAGCGGCGCAAACATAAAAACGCTGCTAAAAATCGATATTAACGGTGCTTACCGGATAAACGCCTCAGAAAGCTAACCAAAATGCATCGTTTGGCCTTGATGTATGGTGGCATTTAGCGGCGCTTTTAACCTGAACGCCACTAAAGATCTTCATTAACGTCGTTTTCGTTAAAACGCCGCCGAGTCTGTTAAAACTAAATGTAGCGTTTGGTTTTAATCAATTGCGATTCCAGCGGCGCTAATAAAAAATCGCTGCGAAAGATCAGAATTAACGGCGCTTAACGAATAAACGCCGCAGAAAGTTAACCAAAACGCATCTTTGGCCTTGATTTATGGTGGCATTTAGCGGCGCTTTAAACCAAACGCCACTAAAGAAAACGCCGCAAAATATGTTAAAACTAAACACAACGTTCGATTTTGATAAATTCTGGATTTCACGGCGCTAATTGAAAAACGCCGCTAAAGATCGGTATTAACGACGCTTAACTAGTAAACGCCGCAAAAAGTTAACCAAAACGCATCGTTTGGCCGTGAGGTATAGTGGCATTTAGCGGCGCTTTGCCTAAAAATGCCACTAGAGATGTTAAAACTAAACGCATCGTTCGTTGTTGATCATTGTGGCATTCGCGGCGCTAACATAAAATCGCCGCTAAATATCGGTATTAACGGCGCTTGACAAAAAACGCCGCAAGTATTTAACCAAGGCGCATCGTTTTGGCGGAGAGGTATATGGTCATTAGTGGTGCTTTTATTAAAAACGCCACTAAAGATCATCATTAGCGGCGCACTTTTATAAACGCCGCAACAACAGTAAGTAAAACGACGTTGTTTTTGTTCTTTCGTGGCGTTTAATTTATAAACGCAGCAATAAAATTATTGTATTTTTCCAATCTAGGATTTAGAATTTAAGATTTAATGTTAATGGATTAGAGTTTTAGGGTCTATGATACACTGTTTAGGATTTTGGGTTAGAAATCTAAGATTTGGGGTTTAAGGGTTAAGGATACTGTTTGAAAATTAAAGAATAACATTTGGTATTTACGGGATTCATGCGATTTTGTACTACGTACACCTATATTATATATTAAATATAAGAATATAAATTATATATTTCGTACTACACTAACATTGGCCACACCCGAATTTCCAGAGATATGGTTTAAGGTTTACAGTTTATTTAGAGTTTAGGGATTGGGTTTTATGGTTTAAGGATTTAGGGTATATTTGGGGATTGTATTTTGGGGTTTGGTATATATTGTTGTTAATTTGTGGTTTACGGGTTTAATGTTAGTAGTTTAAGGTTTAAGATTTATGGTTAAGGTTTACGGCATATTGAGGACTTGGATTTTAGGGTTTGGTGGTTTAGTGTTTTGTGGTTTATGAGTTTTATGTTTATGGTTTAGGGTTTACAGCTTACGATTTACGATTGAGGGTTTTGTGTTTAATCTTGGATTTTTATTTAGAATATAAATTAATGTAAATAAGATTATAAATATAATCTATTATTTTTAAGGAAAAAAACATCAAAATGTGTTAAATCCCAAAAGCATACATGAACAATATTGGTTTAATGTTCAATTGTATACATTAACTTATAATTAAATTGATCCATATCTTGTAAAATATGAACAAAATTCTCTATCAAATTAACATCATTTTTAATTTATATATTGTTTTTATACATAAATATTTATATTTATTCAATATAAAAATATATTGATTCACACATATTTTTTAAATTGTGTATTTATTTTTAAAGGATGCATTATTCTCTTTTTTTATTACATAATATTTTCTATTGTAGATATAATTTTAAATAAATTAAAAACATTTTTAAAATTTGTTGAATTTTGAAATATTTATTAGGCATTAGCTGCGTTTATCTGAAACACGCCGCAAAAAGTAATTTCAATTTAGCACAAAATGGCATCGTATTTTCTGGTTTTTGTAGTGGCAGTGGCGGCGCTTAGCAGAAACGCCGCAATAGGTGAGGTAGTAGCGGCGCAATTTGTGAAAACGCCGCAAACATTATTGAAGAGTTGGCAAAACAGCGTCGTTTTCGACATGTTATTAGCGGTGTTTTATTTTAAAACGCCACAAAGTTTTGCAAACTGTTTTCGAAATGACTTCGATTTAGCTTAGAGAGGTTGCGTAACGACCGCGTTTTGTTTAGGGTTTACTGGCGTTTTACCTATAAACGCCACAAATGGATTAAGTTGTAGACGAAAACAACGTCGTTTACTCTCTAGCCATATGATTCCCACACTTAAACCCGAAATCCCAAATTTTCCCCATTTCCCCCATTTCCAGATTAATTTCTAATTATCCCTAACCCCAAACCCTTTCAATTTGCGCCATCTGAAAAATCGACCATCCCATCTGCCGTTGTCTTTGTCCGAGCCGACCACCTGCTGCGCAAACATCAGAAGCTCGAGCATCTCCATCACCGTTGGACTACTACGGCCGTCGTCATCGGTTAGTTTCTAGTCGGGCATTCATGTGTCATTTTAGAGAATCCTGTCGATGCACAAATAATGGGTTTTTGGCATGCTATAATTCTCTTTGTTCCTTGCTGCTACTTCTTGATTTTAGGGGTTTCCTGGCTTGATTTTCTTCAATTTCTTGCTGATTTTGATTTTGTGTTATGTGGTATTTTGGGTGGTTGCTAAGAAATGAGATGATAGACCATTATTTTGAACTTGATAATTTCTTTAATCTTTATTAGAGTTTGTTGAACAGAATCAGTAATATTGGTGAGGATTATGTTATGTTGTTAGCAGCAGTTTATCATCTATTTAGTTGTATATAAATTCATTCTTCTGGATCAAGCTATTTGTTCAATTTGTTATAAGAAATCAGAGTATATTGTTTTAAAGTTATTGTGTTTTTTTGTGAGATTCTTTCAATTTTAAAATCTAAAGAGCTTTGGGATTGTTTTAAAGCAATAACACCGAAAGACTGGTAGAAACAGATAGAAACGTTGATGTGCTGGGATTTGCTTTCAAATATATATAAAAGAAATAATAGTCTGTAAAGCCTGTTTTTTTTTTTGGGGGGGGGGGGGCTAATATATAAAGCCTGTTGTTTTTTGCCTTTAAATTTTCTTTTTTTGGTAATGTTTTTCCTTAAAATTTAAGCTTGAATTATTTACATGAGCATTAAGCAGTCATGAAGATAGAAACCTTAATAATTTATTATTTATTTATAGAAAAATGCAAAGCTGTAAATGTCTGTCCAATAATTTTTCCTGCTAGAACTTGGTGCCACTAACTAGCTGACAATTCCTTCAAAACCCAATCATTCATATGTTTATATATCTAGATTTTACGTTGATAATTTTTCCTGCTAGAACTTGATATGTCAATCAAGAGCTTTATAATTAGTCTTCAATTTAATCGAAAAAGCTTGCGTACACATATTACTTCAGGCGTAATAAACTTTTTGAATACATCATCATACATAAGCTAAGATGGAACATAATCAGTTAAAACAACACAAATATATATATACGTATTAGTCTTTTCTTTTTCCACCACCAATTTGTTTTCATTTGTACTGTTTTCATTTCTACTTTTTCCTTTTATTAAAATTCTGGTTTGGTGTTTTTTGGGTACTAATTTAGTTGTGTTTTTTGTTTGGCAGCCGTCTGCTCTGATATTTGGAAAATTTGAGGTATTTATTCATATATTTCCATAGATTGTTTTATTAAAAAAACACCTCCAAAATTTTAAATTTCGTATTTGGTTATATGTTTGCTTTTACAGTTTACTTATGATTTTCGCGTTTTCAAATGGGTTTTGATTAATATTTTTGTTTTTAAACATGTGGTATCGGTTTTACATGACCAATTTTTGCGTTATATATTTGTATCCCAATTTACGCGTAATTTTGCAGCCTATTACATAATTTAATAATTCTAAATCATAATTTTATTTTCTCCCCGTATTATGTACCCAAGCAAAAGCAATTACACAAATTGATCGATTAGTTTATTCGGTTTAATGTGAATTATTTATGGGTTTACGATTTTATGACAATGAATTATCAATTTTACTTCTAATTTAATAAATTATCGCCGTTAGATGTGACTTGCATACTTTAATGTATGTGTTTAATTATCTTTTAAATACAATAAAGTCATCGATTAATTGATTCAATGTCAATGAATTACCCATTTATAATACATACATTACATAACTTATTAATATATTTATGGATAAATGATACATAACTTACATAACTTATTAATACATATCATT
This sequence comes from Gossypium hirsutum, assembly GCF_007990345.1. Classification (NCBI taxonomy): domain Eukaryota; kingdom Viridiplantae; phylum Streptophyta; class Magnoliopsida; order Malvales; family Malvaceae; genus Gossypium; species Gossypium hirsutum. The sequence continues at coordinate 36,959,513 of NC_053439.1, read as the reverse complement.
TTTAATACATAACTTACATAATACGACATAACTTATTAATATATTTATGGATAAATGATACATAACTTACATAACTTATTAATACATAACTTACATAATACGACATAATAACATAAATATATATCATATGATAACTTAGATAGTGAAATAATACCAATGAAGTTAACAACTTACCCTTGTAATTTCTGCAGAAAATCAGACTTGCAAGAATTAAGAAATAGACCGGTCTTGGATGAATTTGTCAAGGGTAAGAAACGAATATAGAAATGGAGTACAAACTTTTTGAATTTTGCATTTCAATAAATTAAATAATTTACATAAATTAAATAACTTACATAACTTACATAAATTAAATAAATTACATAACTTACATTACATAATACATAAAAATATATCATATCACAAATTTCTGTATTTCATTTATGGTTATAACTGGCGTTTTAACTTACCTGTGCCAATTATTGTCAAAGTCAGACTTCAATAATTAAGAAATGGACCGGTCTTGGATGAATTTGTAAAGGGTTAGCAAATGTTTTTGAAATAGAGTACAGCATTTTCTAAATTTTGCATTTCAATATGCAAGCCAAGAGAACATGATTCTTTGCCCGTGTAAGAAGTGCGTCAACATAAACTGGCATTATCGTGAGGTTGTATACGAGTATCTAATTGTTGATGGGTTTGTTCGGGGTTGTAAATAATGGTTATTTCATGGAGAATGCCCGCCTAGTACTTCCTCTTCAACGATGGATGTATCTTATCCTGGTACTGCTTACCATCAGTCTGATAGAGGGGATGACATGGAAGGTATGTTGCGAGATGCATTTAATATGCACAATCATGGTGTCCAGTCGTTCCCAGCGGACTTGGCAGCTTCTGATGATTGTAATATTGGGAGAAATGCTTTTACCGAACCGGGAAGTAGTGTACCTCATGAAGAGCCGAATGAAGAAGTGGTGAAGTTCTATGCGCTACTTAATGACATGAACGAAGAACTGTATGAGGGATCAAAATTTTCAAAAATGTCTTTCTGTGTTTGAGGTGATTGGGCCGATGTTAATACAGCTCGTGGAATTAAGCAAGATCAATTTGGTTTTACAATGGTGAACTTTGACCGATTGATTCACACAGGACAACAACTGATAGATGAGCCGTATGTATTCTCATCTCAAGTCAAACAAGTTTTTTACTCAAAAGATCCAGTCGACGAGGGTTGGTACGTTGTACTCCGTAACATCCCTAGAGACTTGTTTAACATGGGCAGTGGAAGTAGAGATAACATCGACGACAGATCAGAAACTTTTCCCTTTCTAGAACAAAACTTAAACGATAATATCCCTAGTACTAGTGCACAATTTCAATGGGTTCGTCGGGATACGGATGAAGATATTTACGAAAAATGATGTAGTAAGATTTTACGATTGTTTAATTATATGTAATATCATAATTTAAATCTTGGTCTTATTATATATTTCAACTATTTTATATGTGTTGTTATTGTTGTAATTAGTTATTAAGTTTTCAACTATTTTATGTGTATTGCAGATAAAATGCCTAGGAGAAAAATTCTAAGGGGAAGCATTGTTCAAAATGATCCAAACTCAACAGAAACAAATAGTACTGAACAAAAGACAGCAATTGGATCTTCGAATGTTCCGATTACATCTGATGATCCTACAGAAGTTCAAAATAATTTTACATTTAATTTACATGCGTGTTGACTTATAGTTGATTTATTTTTCAAATTCTTATATTATAATATACCATTTGTAGCTGAAAATGGTGGGACGCGCAGAGGTTGAGGACGTACGCTACTTAGAGAGTTATACGAGTTAGATCCAGTCGAGCGTGTCAAAGTTGTACGAAACAGTTTTGGTCAGCCTGTTGGATCAGAAGCTCGACTTTTAGCAGGATACATGGGCATTTTAGCACGAAATCCGAATATGTTGCCTATCAACTACGAGTCATGGCATCAAATGCCTGATAGCAACAAAAACCAAGCCCTCGATAATATTAAGGTAACAAAATGTTAATGTCATCTGTAATGCTTGGGACATAGTTTCATTTATATTTACTTTTATTAACTTGTGTTTTTTGTTTTTTGTAGGCGAGGTTTGCTTTAGAGGTCTTAGATGCTTATGTAAAGAAGGCATTGGGAAAATATGGAGAGACAATAAAAGTACTTTGAAGAAAAAATATTATAAGACAAAAACTACCCTCGATGAGAAATTGCAAAATGTCCCGCCGGGTATGTTGAGGTACCAATGGGAAGATGCGGTTAGATTTTGGCATTCGAAGAAAGGCGAGGTATGACGTACTTCCAAACTATTGTAATTATTTTGGTTTATAGTATTTTCTATTTACGTACTAAAAAATTCATAACGTAGGATCGCGAACAAGTTGGAAAAAGTAGCAGGCAGAAACAAAAATTCACCCACACAGCCGGGTCGAGAAGTTTTGCATGTGTAGTTGAGGCGGAGGTATTTTTAATTTTTTAATATTGTCAAATATGTATAACTTTCTATTAAATAATATTTTTACTACTATATTTTAGGAACTGTCGTCCGGTCAAAAAGTTGGACGCCTTCAACTTTTTGAAATTACACATAGGAAGAAAGATGGATCTCCCATGACTCCTGAAGCTGGTGAAATAATAGTAAGTTTACTTAATACGATTTGACTTGTTTTAGTTATTTATAGTGTTTATTTTTTAACGGTTTAATTCATTGCTTGTAATGCGACTGTTGTTATGTTGCATATGTTTTTTAATATATATTGCGTTCGTAATTATGTGATTTATTTATTAGGAAAAACTAAAGGATAAAAAGGTGGAGTACGAAGCGATTGCTTCTAGTGATAGTTCTGTTCATCTTGAAGACATTGATAACCGAATTATTATTGAAGTTTTGGGTCCTGAAAGGTATGGTCGGGTTCGATTTCAAGGATCTTTCGTTAGCCCAACCAAATATTTTGGATCCAGCTTGCAGCAATACATGGCTTCGGGGAGTCAGGCTCAAGCTGAAGTTTAAAGGTTAAAAGACCAGATGACTCAGATGCAAGCGACCACAGCTGAGGTTCAAAGGAAATATGAAGAACTCAGCTACAACTTAAAGCAGACGCGGCATCGAGGGAAGCAGAGGCTGCAACGAGAGAAGCAGAGGCTACAGCGAGAGAAGCAGAGGTTCAAAAGAAATATGAAGAACTCCAGCTATGACTTAAAGCTGATGCGGCATCGAGAGAAGTAGAGCAGAGCAGAAAGTACGACGAACTCTAGCAGCAGCTTCAGAGTATGATGAAGATGTTTCAGTCACAACTCTCGCCGTCATAGTGTATTGCATAAATATTTTTATCATTTTAACTTTTAACATTTTTGCAAAAATAATATGAATTCACTTTTATTTATTGATATTAATATTATTTTATTCGTTTAATTTGAAATATTATATAAATTTATTACTTTTGGCTGGTTTAGATCAGGTAGCTTTTGATTTGTTGCTACAGGAGGGCTGAAAAAATGAAAAATTTAATATAAAAAAAATCTCAAAAATAGTGGCGTTTTTGTACAAAAGCGCCGCTAAAGAACATGTTCTTTAGCGGCATTTGTAAACAAAGCGCCGCTGAAGAACATGTTCTTTAACAGCGTTTTTATACAAAACGTCGTTAAAGAACATGTTCTTTAGCGGCGCTTAATAAAAAACGCCACTAAAGATCATATTCTTTAGCGGCGCTTATAGAAAAACGCCACTAAAGATCATGTTCTTTAGTGGCGCTTATAAAAAAACGCCGCTAAAGATCATGTTCTTTAGCGGCGCTTAGAAAAAAACGCCGCTAAAGACCATGTTCTTCAGTGGCGTTTTTCTCAAAGCGCCGCTAAAGAACATGATCTTTAGCGGCGTTTTTGGTTGTAAACGCTGCAAACGTTTGCGACGTCTTCGTTAGCGGCCTTTTTTGAGGCGCTTGTGGAAGCGCCGCAAATAAATTTAATGGCGTTATAAAGCGCCGGTAAAGGCCTAAAAAAATGCCGCCAAAAACCAGTTTTGGTGTAGTGTTTGTGAGAAATCAATGAAGATGGTGATGAACATCATTAGGTTTTCACCTTTTTCGATTGCGAAGACGAGTCTTAGAACAACCGGATACCGTTCAACACCAACGAAAAACCTTAAACCGGCAACAAATTCCGATATGGTTATTGATGATGAACTGCCACAGCCTCAATTTTCCAGGAACCAAAGGTCAGAAAAGCTGCAGAGCAGCACTAAACCTCGTTCAGCTCGAAATGGCGATGTCAACGGCATGTTCGCTACCTATATAAGAAGGGTACATGAGAAGAACCGAAGCAATTTTCATGAAGCATCAAAGCATTCTCCCTACATACTTTCACCTCCACCCACACCATTAAGTAGAAACCAATAACCCTCTTTATAATATTACTCCATCTTCACAATTCTGGGTTTCAGTTTTCATGTTCATTCATGTATATCTGTCATTTTCATGCTGCTTAGTATGAAGTATAACTGTATGTACGTTATATATATTTTTCTTCTGGTTTTACAAAATGGTTTGGGATGATCCTGAACCCAATCACAACTTGACCAATTCCTCCGGGGAAAATAATAGATGTGAAATTATCATATTTTGCTTTGCTGCTACTTTGTTTTGCAAATGATTTGTGCCTGAATTTACTTAACTATATTGATTCATCCATCATTTACGTTAGTGTTGCTTGTTATTTGTCCAACGAGTTTTGGCCATATGATATTTTTTATTTGCACTTTTTACATGTATTTATTATAATATGCAACAAAATTGAGATTTTTTAATTGTTAAAGGAATCTAGAATATTTTTAGTGTCCAGGAGTTTCAGAAATTAACTTTTCTCATTAGAAGAGAGGAAATTAAAAAAAGATCTGGGGTGGACTTTATGGTGATATATCTCAATCTTTATCGTGTACCTTTAAAGGATAATTGATATGGGCGATATCATGCTGATTAGAATTTATCTGATAATGCTCACTGAAATTAGATTCGCTTCATTTCTTCTTAGAAGACACAGTTGAATGTGAATAAATCTTATTTCTTAAGGAATCTTTCACAAGGACAGAACTTGTAATTAAATTATTTTGTCAACTAGTTGTTGAGTTTTATAGAGGAAAGGCTTAGTTAGTAGAGAGTAAATTAAATGTATGAGAATGAGGCTTTAGTAATCAAGTAATTGGTTGGGTTTAAATCTTAGTTTGTATTTTGAGTTTATGGTGGACTCCTCATTAGACAAGGCCTTCCAAACGTAGGTGTGGCATTCGATAATGATAATGTACTGCAAAGAAAAAGAGAAAGAAAAAATAAAGAACACACGGATTTTTACGTAGAAACCCTTTCAGGAAAAAATCACGGGCAAAGGAGAAGATAATTCACTATATTGAATTTGAATGATGACAAGAGGAGTAGACTGTGTCTATTTATAGGCTTGTAAAACCATATTCTAATAAGAGTGTAGTAAGAGTGAAACACCTTATTCTAATCAATATCAAATAGATAGAGTTTAATAAGGTTTAAAAAACCTTATTCTAAAATAAAATAAAAGAAGTGTAGTTCTATATGGATTTTATTTTTATTTTATTTTATTTTATTTAAATAACAATTCGGGTCACTCAATTCTAACAATCTCCACCTTGACACGAATTCTCAATGAACTAGTTCTTCATCGCAAACTTTCAACGAACAAGTTCTCCACCTCTTCCATAGAACCCCTTAAGGGTTTAACTTCAACAATGAACACCAACCAAGTTTAAGCAATGCTCAAACTTGGTTATAGGAAGTAACTTAGTCATCATATCTGCAGGATTTTCATGAGTACTAATTTTGCTAACAACAATATCCCCACAAGCAATAATATCACGAACAAAATGATACTAAACATCAATGTGGTTTGTTCTCTCATGAAACATTTGGTCTTTTGTAAGGAAGATGACACTTTGACTTTCATAAAATACTATACTAATTTGAAGGTCTTTATTGAGTTCACTAAAGAGTCCCTTCAACCAAATGACTTCTTTACAAGCCATGTACTCAACTTCAGTGGTAGACAAAGCACCTGTAGTTTGCAAAGTGGCTTTCCAACTGATTGCACAACCTCCGATTGTAAAGGCATAACCTATGAGAGATCTTCTTCTATCAAGTTCTCCAGCAAAATCAACATCAACATACCGAATGACTCCATCTCTAGTTCTTCCAAACTATAGTAGTACCTCGTAACTATCTTAAAATCCACTGAACTACTTTTCAGTTTTTTTACTGGGATTCGCCATGTATTTGCTAATTGCACTGCTGCATATGATAAATCTAGACGTGAACAAACCATAGCATACATGAGAGATCCCATTGCACTAAAATATGGAACATGTGACATGTACTCAATCTCATCATCTGATTGTGGGGACAAAGTTGATGAAAGTCTAAAATGGGCTACTAAATGAGTACTAACAGGTTTAGCACTCTGCATATTGAACCTACAAAGAACATTCTCAATGTATCTCTTCTGACTTAGATACAATTTACTTACTTTTCTATCTTTGAGAATCTCCATACCAAGTATTTTCTTTGCTGGTCCCAAATCTTTCATCTCAAATTCTTCATTTAGTTGGGCTTTGACCTTTCTTATCTCTTACATAGCAAACATCCACTTTTCTGAGTCTTCACAGCTAACCGCCTCAAAAAAATTAGATGGCTCTTGGTTTGCATTTATATCTTTAGCCACATTTAAAGCATAAGCAACTAGATCACCCTCGGCATACTTCTTTGGAGGTTTAATTTCTCTTCAAGTTTTGTTTTTGGTGATAGAGTATTAAGGTGAAGAAGCAACTCTATTCTAAATTTTTGTACTGGCTTGAGGAGTCGACTCTGTTGTAGATTTTGGATTAATCTGATGCTTCACCTACTTTTGATGTTCTTTATTGGAATAGTCTTTAAGAGATAAGTTAGGTAGCATAGTAGTTTCATCAAAAACAACATCTCTGCTAATCACAACTTTTCTATTTTCAGGATATTATAACTTATACCTTTTTACACCAGCTTTATAACCAATAAAAACATATTTAATGGATCTCAGTTCTAATTTTCCATTATCAACATGAGCATATACAGGACACTCAAAGATCTTTAAATCAAAATAATTAGCAAGATTATCAGACCATACCCCTTGTGGAGTCTTTTTCTTAATGGCAATGGATGGAGATTGGTTGATCAAAAAATATGCAGTAGAGGTTGCTTCGGCCTAAAATGACTTTGGTAAGTTAGTATTCGACAACATACATTGAACTTTCTCCATGATCATTCTGTTCATTCATTCTGCAACGCCGTTTTGTTGTAGAGTATGACGAACTGTCAAATGTCTCACGATCCCTTTTGACTTGCATAGTTCATTAAACTCATCAGAATAAAACTCTATGCTATTGTCTGCGTGGAGGTGTTTTATGTGTTTTCTCGTTTATTTTTCAATCATAGTTTTCCAAGACTTAAATACGAAAAATACATCGTTTTTCTGCTTTAGAAAGAACCCCTAAACTTTTCTGAAAAATCATCAATAAAAGTTAGCATATAATTAGCTCCACCACGCCAAGGCATTCTGGATGGTCCTCACAAATCAGAATGAATATACTCCAATATTCCCTTCATGTTATGGATTCCTCTGCTGAATCGAACTCTCTTTTGCTTTCCAAAAATGTAGTGCTCACAGAACTTCAGTTTACAAATTCCTTACCCATCAAGAAGTCCCCTTTTGCTTAATTCTGCCATGTCATTCTCATTCATATGCCCTAGGCACATATGCCAAAGTTTAGTAATATCATCATCTAACAAGGAAGAGGAAGTGATAGCTGCATCACCAGGAACAGTAAAACCCTTCAAAACATATTACTTAGCAGTATTTCTCTGTCCTTTCATCACAACGAGTGAACCTTTAGAAATATTTAAAATCCCACTTTCAGCTGTGTATTTTTACCCTTTTGAATCAAGAGTACTCAACGAAATTAAATTTCTCTTCAATTCTGGAACATGTCACACGTCACTAAGTGTTTTGATAACTCCGCCAAACATCTTAACCTTAATCGTTCCAACACATGTGATTTTACACGAAGTATTATTTCCCATCAAAACAACACCTTTAGACATTTTTTTGCAAGTTATAAACCAATCCCGATTGGGACTCATATGGAAGGTGTAGCCCAAATCAAATATCCACTCATCGCTCATTTTAGAATTGTTGACAGAAGCGACTAGAAGTTTACCATCGCTGTAGTCTTCTACAACATCAGCTTCACCAATTTTTTCTAGTTGTTTTCCCTTTTGATTCGTAGCCTCTCTTTTGATCTTTTTCTGCAGTTTATAACACTCAGATTTAATGTGTCTTTTCTTCTTGCAGAAGTTACAAGTTTTACCTCTATTTGAAGACTTCGATCTACCCTTAGATTTATCACGAGGATTCCGCTCTTGTGTCCTTCTACTATCATCATCAACATTCTGATCTTATCTCCTATGAATAATGAGACCCTCTCCTTGAGAGTTGGGTTTAACCACAAGATGCTTCATCTTATCATATGAGGTCAAAGAATCATAAACCTCATAAACTGTGAGAGACTCACAGCTGTATAAAATCGTGTTTCTAAAGGTTGAATAAGATGGCGGCAACGAATAAAGTAGAATCAACCCTAGATATTCCTTATCATATTGAACCACCATGGCCTCCAAGTTTGAGATAATTTCTTTAAGCACTATTAAGTGTTCATGCGCAGACGCACCTTCCTCCAAACGATAAGCATAAAGACGCTACTTCATATGCAGCTTGCTGGTTAGAGTTTTCGACATACATATTTGTTCTAGCCTCTTCCATAATGCAGCAGCTGTTTTCTCCTTCATCACATCCTGTAAAATTTCGTTAGACAAATGCAGATGTAACTGTGTTAACACCTTTTGATCCTTACGCTTTTTCTCTTCCTCAGTCAATATCGAAGGCATCTTATCTATCCCTAGTAGCGCATCCTCCAGATCCATCTGTGAAAGAACTGTCTGCATCTTTATTTGCCACAACACGAATCTGGTGTTGCGATCCAACAGTAGAATTTCATACTTCAAAGATGTCATTACCGTGATCGAGATTAACAATTCGAAAGCTTTGATACCAATTTGTGAAAAATAAACGTCAATAATGACAATGTATCGTAAAGAAAAAGAGAAAGAAAAAATAAATAATACACAGATTTTTACGTGAAAACCCTTTCGGGAAAAAACCACAGGCAGAGGAGAAGATAATTCACTATGTTTAATTCGAATGATTACAAGAGGAGTAGACTATGTTTATTTATAGGTTTGTAAAACCATATTCTAATAGGAGTGTAGTAAGATTGAAACACATTATTCTAATCAATATCAAATAGATGGAGTTTAATAAGGTTTAAAAAACCTTATTCTAAAATAAAATAAAAGAAGTGTAGTTCTCTATGGATTTTACTTTTATTTTATTTTACCATTGTATTTTATTTAAATAAGGATTCGGGTCATTCAATTCTAATAGACTGCGTAAAAACCTGCTCGTGTTTATTAGCTTCCTGTTTTTTATTCTTGTTCTAACGTTAGTTGAATTATATGGGTAACAACTTATTAACATGAACGCTTGCAATTTGTATAAGATCCATACACCATACCTAATTGGTGAAGATTCTATTATTGGTTGTTGAATAATGGAGAATGTGAAGGAAGGAAGCTTTGTAACCAAAACCCCTTTGTTAGACGAGTTTGATTATGCATATTGGAAAGCTTTCATAAAATCTTTAGATAAATGTTTGAAAAGTTATTTTTTTTGGTTGGCAATCTCTTGTTTTCACAAATGAATATGGGACTTTGAACTATAGATAAAAATAGAGTTGCAAGTTATAACTCAGAAGATCTTGGATGTTATTTTTAATGGCGTAGACTTCTAGGAATTATGCTCATCTCCAAATGTGTCCTTGTTTGAGAAATTTGGACAATTCTTTTAATCACTTGTGAGGGAGCCATTGGTGGAAAGCAACCAAGTTACAAATGTTAATACCGAGTTTGAAAACTTAAGAATGTCTAAGAATGAAACACTATCATTTTTGTGCAAAACTGTGAAACACTATCATTTTTGTGCAAAACTATGTCACATAACTAATTAATTCTTTACCCTTGCTGAGGAATATTCAAAAGAAAAGGTGTTGCGTCTCTGCAAGAGAGATTCTCATTCAAAGTCACAATCAATGAAGAGGCCATGGGGACAATTGCTATAGGGCTATGCTATTTTATAGGATGAATGATCTCAAATGAGATATTTATTTATAGGTGGAGATACATTCATATCATATCGTTCAACAAAACAATATTAGTTGTTACATCTTTAAATCATGTAGAAATAATAGTAATGCATGAGACTAATTGAGAATGTGTTTAACTAAGGTTAAGACCAATACTAATGACCCAACACATCTATCTCCTTAAGAAAAGATGCCAATTATCTTATATAAAGATAATTAGTGTATATCTCAATTAAATGGAGAATATATAAAAAAAACAGAATTAAACATATTTTGCCAAAATTGTTTTTTTTCTATCATTATCTTGAGAAGAAAGTTGATATTAAAGTTTGACAAATTCATCTAGTGTTAATTTAGTACACGTGGTTACTAATTCATTACCAATTACAACATTTGAAATACTAGTACATAGAATAGGAATGCCTCAACTAAAAAATATTATGTAAAACGGATATCCATTAGTTGAATTCATATTAGTTATCGGCTATATATGTATATACTATTATTTAAGCTCCTAATTGAGTTGGTGTCATAAGTTAATCGGGTGCTAACTCGATTAGGAAAATTACGAAAATACTATTCTGTAATTAAAATAAGTTATATTATTCGAAGGTATTTTAATCTTTTCATTTAAAAAGAAAGCCAATACAATTATGCATATAATGAGATTTGAATCTACACCAATTGTATTAGTAAAATATTTAATTTACCACTTAATTAAAGCTTTATTTTAATATTTTTATACATTTTAATTGTATTATACACACTTTACTACCCCATCAATTGTATATATATTAGTAATGTATATGATTATGTTGGTGTCATAAGTTAACTTGACAACGATTTAAGATTAATGACAACACAATGATAAACAATTCAATCTAAATTTTTTTAATTTTAATATCGTACATATTTCATGTGTTATTATTTATTAGTTTCAAACCATACGTTTCATTATTTATTTTATGTTGTTTTTAAACACAATTTTATGTTCTACACGTTTCATAGGATTTCCGGTATAGGGGTGTGCAAAATTCGGGTAAAACCAAAAAAATTTGATTAACCGACCGATTAACCGAATTCGGTCGGTTAACCGAATTTTTTCGGTCGGGGGTCGGTTAATTATTTTTTGATTTTTCAGTTAACGGTTAATTTGATTCGAAACCGGTAGGTTAACCGATTTTTTTCAATTTAACCGAAAAAGTTAATAAATAAAATTATAATATATAAATAGGTCTACTATTCACCTAAACCCAATCCAAACCCAAGTATTCAACCCAACCCAATTACTCAACCCAACCCAATCATAAAAATTACAAATAATTTAATAAATAAAAATAAAATTCTAAAACTAAAACTAAAACTAAAGTCTAAAAGTCTAAAAATAATTTAATTATGTAGTGATTCAATTCGGTTAATTCGGTTAATTTTTAACTAAAAATAAAAAACATATAATTTTTGATTAATTTGGTTAACAGACTGAATTAACCGAAAAAATTTCGGTTCGGTTAACGGTTAAAAATTTTGAAAGGTCGGTTAATTCAGTTAATGTTTGGTTAACCGATCGGTTAACCGAATGAACACCCCTATTCCGGTATGTATAAATTTTTTAGCAAAATCAAATTCCGATTTTTGTGAATTTAAATATGTTAGAAAAATTGTAATTTTTTGAAAACTTCGAGGCATATTCTCGATTGATAAAGGTGAAGAGTTAAATCATAAAATTATGGTTTTATATTCTACTCCATGAAACCTTTACAATAGTATATCATGTGCTCAAAATGGTTGAGTGATGAATGAGAAATTGGTGCTCAAAGTAAGCTACTTGTGAATATTTGTTGAGGAAAAGAAAATGTTAGATCCCACATTGGTTAAATACCAAATGTAATATGATAACCCACTTGAAAGGTGATTGAAGGACTAAGCTTGAAATGTTGCCTTGCACACAGGGGGTGTAGATCTAAATCCATCGGGTTGAGATGCACCTGCACAACGTAGGTAATGTGAAATGTTCAGACCGGTCGGGCCCAAAATGAGATTTTGGTTATTTTAGCCCAACATGAAATTTATTTTTCTCAACAAATATATAGAATCAATTTTGAAAGGACAATTATCTTGATTTTATTTGATTCCAATCAATTTGATTTTATTTTATTCAATTGATTTAAAGGCTCATTTAATGCATATTTTTTTATGTTTATTCATGGAAATTTCTAAAAATTCCTCCATATTGAATACTTATAAAAGCCTAAAGAATTCTTCAGAATTTTTTACACACACTCTCATCAAGTTTATTTTGCTCTCCAAAATTCTTCTCTTTTTCCTCTCCATGTTCTTCAATGTTTCGGTAATAGAAGGCAAAGTTTGTTCGTTGATCACCGCAAATGTGTTACTGCTTCGATCGTCTTGTTGTTGTTTCCTATGATACAATCGACCAACGTTTCTCCAAATACCACAGGAGCGGCCAAATCTGTCTTAAGGAAACTATGTAAAATAGGCCTTAACATCTAGTAAAACTCAATTCATTTATTCGATTTCTGGTTTTCATAATCTTATTTATTTAATTGATTTTTCGTATTTGATATTTTAAATAGAAATATTTATTTTGTTCTTATATAAATATTCGTTTATTTATATTTTTATTTATTTGCTAGCATGTTTTGTCCAACAAAATATCCAGGAAATGATTGAAAATTTTGAAAACAATTCTTTTCGTATTTGTATATTGGGTAGATAATAGTATTAATTCATATTCAAATTTGAATAATAATACTTAAATAATTTATAATTAATAAACATTTTTAAATTTTTAAATTTTCTTTTTACATATTCAAATTCAAATAATTAAAAAGTACAAATATTTAACTTGTTATCCCACTATATCTTCCTTCAAACCAAGCATACCCATGTCTACTTCATAAAAGGGAGGTTCGTGCTGTAAAGCAAAACGGATTCAGTTGAACTTTGCTCATTTAGGACCATCAACTACTTAAATAGAACACGATATTATGTTTTTGTCGAATAATTTCTTCACATGTTAGAATCAAAGTTCCATCAGCTTTAGCACGGTCTTTTGTTTTAATCAAACTCTTTATTTTTCATAAATTATTCGTATATTAGATTTTTTATCCAATACATATGAAACATAAATATAATCTTTCACATGTATAAAAAAAATGGTAATCAACCATTTCAAAGAGGTTTTTTTTTAATTAATTAAAATTTTAAGAGATAGTGTACATCATATAATATATATTACTTTTTTATTCAAATCGTGATAGATAATCACTTTGGAGAACCTCTCCCATAATCCTTTCTAGGTTTCTAAAATCGACCAAAATATAATTCTTTCTTCTAATAACAATGCCTTAAACCCAAGTCATAAAATTTTCAAGTTTGGTTTGATTTGTCTTGTTTATTAAATAAATAAAAAAACTTTGTTGAACGGACCAAACCTCCAACAATTAAAGGTATTGTTCTCATATTGGGATTTTGTCTTCAATCTCCGTAGAGAGCTATGTATGATTAACAAAGGAGGTGTTCAGTTGGTGATACCTACAAAACTCGAGTGGGAATAATTTTGAAATTGATTGAGCGTAGGGTACCTCAAACTACCAACATGAGGTTTATAAGACCCTTACCTACAACCATGGTACCACTTAGTTCAAGTAGCATCATTTTCATCAACAAGTAACCTATATGCCATAAGTCAGGGGTTCAAACCCCACCAAAGGCGAATGCTCACATCCCTTTAATGGGTGGTTGTAAGCTCATGTATGGTCGAGGTGCTCCTGGCTCTGTGAACCATACCCTTAAAGCAATCGCTCATAGTACATTGACTCTACACAGAGCATGAGAGACAATGTCTTTGATTGTTGGGGGTCTAGTTGACTGTCCAACAAACAACACTTCGAAAATTTCTCTCAAAGGAATCAACCCCACAATAAAATCGATTCTCGTGCTTAAATTCAAGTTTAATTATTTGTGTTTGAATTTAAATTCTAAATTTAAAATTTGCATTACTACTTCAAATAAAATAATCTGCTAGACTCATAAATGATTATTAAAATACTCAAATTCCGTTCTCAAATTACTTCACTTTGAATAAACAATAATCAAGTCAAATTCTTTTCTTTTTCAATTTAAACTTAAATTATTTAAAGAATCAAAATGTCTAAAATCTTGCAAGTAAAAAAAGCTATCCGTAGTCACAATTGAAATAACAAAGTTGTCATAAATTGACATCAAAGAACACGATGTGAGTTTTGTACATCTTATTTCCCTGTCATTTGTAATGATAGTAATAATTAAAGGAAAAAAAAAAAAAGAAGAGCTATCCACAACCAAAACGCATCATGAGTCAGGAAATGAAAAAAATGGGTATTCTAATTTCTAAGGTAACGTGCTTTAACAGGATAGCTACTGGTCCCTGGTAAGTAATCCTTTCCGGTGGCGGAGCCTAGACACATGTTTTCGTAAAATTTTAATTTAGACATTTTATAATTTATAAAATTTTAAATTAATAATAAAATTATATTTTGATTTTAAAAATATTTTTCTGACCGACATTACTTTTCCATTCTTTCAAACATAACTCCACCAAAAATAAGTTAGTCTAATAAAAAAAACAATTTTGTATAAAAATTATAGATTCTTCTAAGATTTGTTAAGTCATATAATCATAATAAATTCATGATTTTTAGTAATATAATATTAAACATAAAATATTCATATAAATGTTAATATATTAATAATTATTTTATTGGTATATCTCTTTTCCAAAAGATAAAGGTCTGCCCATATAACCAGACATCAAAATTTAGAAGTATAGATGGCTACCATTCATTAAAAAGGCTTTCTTCCACCATTCAAATTCACAAATTTTAGTGAAGAAAAAAAAAATAAAAAAATTTAGTGAAGAAAATATTCTTTTTTTATCAGATTCAGGGTCTTCACCATCAATAGTAGAGATTAAACTTTTTTATCACGAGAGTTTTCTGAAGAGATAAATAGTTAGTCACGTAATGTGCTCTATTCTCATGAGTAAGGATTAAATCTCTGACCACATGAGTAAGGGACGAGATGAGTTACTACCACATGACTATGCCACACCTTATAGTTAAAAAAAATAAAATCGTTTAATATACTATAATAATATATAAAAATATTTTTAATAATATCTAAAAATATAAGGTATAATAACTTATTTGGCCCTCTAACTTTATCAAAAAAAATCATTTTAGCACTCTATTTATTTTTTCACCTTTTTTAACCCTTAAACATGCATTTTTGTCAAATCAGCCCAAAATAAATAGAAAAGTTAATGCTTTTTTTATAAACTTTGTTGGCATTGCATGCACATATATTATCATATAGATGATATGTCAACATTTAATTAATTTTTTAAAATTAAAAAAATTATAAAAACTATTTTCAAAAATTAAAAGTCATTAAAACTATTAAAAATTAGTATTTTTTAAATTAAAAAAAATTAATTAAATGTTGATATGTCATCTAGCTAACAATTACATGTATGCCATGTCAACAGAGTTAAGTTTACTTTATCATCTATTTTGGAATAATTTGATAAAAATAAAAATTTAAAGGCTAAAAAGACAAAAACTTAAATGAAGGACTAAAATATTTTTGTTGAGGAGAGTTATAAAAGTTAATATGACATTGAAGCACCTATTGCAAAAGACGGACAAATGAACAAGAATTTAGCACAAGAGCAATAGCAACAGAAAACAAGAAGACAAAACTAACAAGACATGACGGTTTTTTTGTTCGTTTACTTTTAGTCTCTACATCAAAAACCAAAGGTTTCAATTTCAGTCTCCTACCTTTTACATTTTCTTTTTCATGTATCATTTCTCAAGCAACAGTGACGACGTTAGTGCCATCTCCGTTGCTGAAGCTTGGCAGCACCTGAAAAGCAGAATGCCTCGATGATGATGAGGGATCCCCTTGATCAGATTGTAAAGACAACTTTAAATTCAACGGCGGACCCTCGGCGACTGAATTCAAGTTCAAGTTAAGATCAGGAAAACAAATGTTCTCTTGTGGCTGAATTTGCTCATCTTCCACCTAACCATTTGGATTAATTTAATAGAAAAATAAAAAAAAATCAAAATAGAGGCTGAAAATATTTCTACAATAAATGGTAATAATTTCTTTGCTCAATATGTTTTTAGCAGAATTCTAATGTTTCATAAAATTAATACAATTATCGTATCTAGAAAATCCACTTAGAAAATTACAAAACGAAAAAAATAGGATAATGAGAAAGATATAATAGGGAATACCATATCGAGGGTCGTATCGAAGAGGCTAGATCTACGACGACGGCGGCGATTGATATTGCTTTGTCGGAGAAAGTATTTTTGAGCATGACTGGCCACTTGAGTTGGGGTTCGAGTTTTCACGAAGTATAAAGAAATCCGTCTCCAATTCCCTCTCCCCACTTTTTGTAATCCTAACAAAAATAACTTGTGCTCTTCCACGGTCCACGGTATCCCTGAAATTCATTTAAAAATAACAAGATCAAAATATAAAAGAAAATTACAAGTTTGATAATAAATCGAAAGAAAAAAAAGTAGAGATCTAAAAAAACAACCTCGCTTGCGCTCTCGATTCTTGGTGGAATGAGGAATAACATCGTCGGCAGAGGCATAATCGGCGGTGACGTACTCCTCTCCTTTATATTTGTCACCGATTTTGTTGTTATTAGTAGATTCGCGAGGCTGCTCATACTGAGAAAGATTGTTCATACTAACAATTTTCCTTATCGAATCAACCACCAGTCTGACTCCAAAAAGCATGATCTCTCCTCTTTCGCCACAATTTGCAATGGAGTTACCAACGGAGGAAGAGGCAGAGGAGCACATGGCAGGCAACATTCTCTTTTTTTTCTTTTTCCTGATATTGAATCTATAGTCGTTAAATCCGAGGGACAAAAAGAAAATAGAGATATATAACAAAGAAGAAATGCAAGCGAGTGGCCCTAGAGAATATATATTATGTAACGGCAAGGTGAGGTGGCCCCACGTTGTGGAAGTTGCTTTTGCTGTGCGGGAAAAGTATGCAGTGTATAATAATTGGTTGAACTATCTTATGTTAATTTATCGTCAGCCAATTTATCAAATCCCTATGAGGATACTAAGACTTGAGGAGTTTCATTTCACTACTTTGCAATTATATACTTGATATATAATGTTGCATCCTGCAAATCTGAAAAATTCAAATTTTTTTTAATATGATACACTCTTAGAGAATATATATAACGTAACGGCGAGGTGAGGTGGCTCCACGTTGTGACAGTTGCTTTTGATGTGCTGGAAGATACACAGTGTATAATAATTGGTTGAACTATCTTATATTATTTATTGCCTGTCAGTTTATCAAATCTCTATAAGATTAATGAGATTTAAGGAGTTTCGTTTCACTATTTCACAGTTACACTCTTGATAAATAATGCTGTATCTAGTAAAATTGAAAATAAAATCAGTTTTTTAATATAATATACTCTTAGAGAATATATATTATGTAACGGCAAGGTGAGGTGGCCCCACGCTGTGGAAGTTGCTTTTGCTGTGCGGGAAAAGTACGCAGTGTATAATAATTGGTTGAACTATCTTATGTTATTTATCGCCTGCTAGTTTTTCAAATCTCTATAAAGTTAATGAGATTTAAGAAGTTTTGTTTCATTACTTCAGAGTTATACTCTTGATAAAATAATATTGCATCCCATAAAATTAAAAAAATCAATTTTTTAATATGATACACTCTTTGTGAAAGTTATTTTTGATATGCAGAAAAAATACGCAGTGTATAATAATTGGTTGAACTAATTTATATTATTTTATCCTCCGTCAATTTATTAAATCTCTATAAAGATAACGGGACTTGAGGTGTTTCGTTTACTAGTTTGCAACCATGCTCTTGTTAAAAAATATTCATCCTACAAAATTGACAAAATCAATTCTTTTTTAATATGATATACCCAAATTAGATGTTGAAAGTCTAATGTGAAAGTCTCTCATAATAGGCTTGTGGGGCCTACTTCAATCCATAAAGAACTTTGTCGAGTCTAAACACATGGTCTGGAGTCTGGATACTCAAGATCTTTAAAACCTTTTGTTTGAACCACATATACTTCCTCCTCCAGAAAACCATTGAAGAAGGTAATGCTTGATGTTGAGATAAGTGACCACTGCTAACAACAAACTTATAGCCTGTAATCGAGCAAAATGAACAAAGGTTTCATCGAAATTAATCGATTTAACCTGTGTACCCTTGAACCACCATTAATCTAGCCTTGTTGGAGTCTGTGTAGCCTAGAAAAATCCTTCATCACTCTTGGCATTGAACTTTCCTTGTTGGAGAATGTACCAACTACTTCCAACTACATAAAAATACTTCACATTGAGTTTCCTTCCTTTCAACATTTCATAGTGAGTGATTCACGTATTTGGTCTCAAGTGAACTTCAACAGTACTGTTGACTACCTCTACCCAGAACTTGTGAGCAATTCCCTTACCATTTTGCATGACACCGGCCATCTCTTGAATGGTTTTGTTTTTCCTCTCCACAACACCATTCTATTGTAGGATCTTGGCTGTGAACTCAAGCTTTATTCCTTCAGCAGCATCACAGAAATAAAAAATAAAATAAAAACTCATTATTATCAAACTCTCAACTTTTGTCAGTTCTAATCCTTACAATAGTACCAATGTTACTACTTTTCTCATTCATTAGCTCAACTTTTGTCACTTGTAATCCTTACAATAGTGCCAATGTTACTACTTTCTCATTCATTAGCTTTCTGCATAGCTTTTTGAATTTTCCAAAGAGTGTTTGGTTTCCATAGATACAATCACACAACAAGAGCCATAACAAATAATCATTATATAATCAATTAAATAACAATGAAATTCTAGAAAATTAACTATGAAATATGCTAACAAATTAAGCTTTTCTCACCTCCCAACAAGCTTGACCGAAAACTATACAAACCCAAGAAAAGTTTCTCCTCCCTCTCAAAAATAGTTCTAAACATGAACAAATATATCAAGTCTCTTAATGAGTATAACTATACATAACAACTAAATTATCCTATAAACATTGAAATTTCACTCACCAATCCTTCGAGCTTCCTACCAAGAACCCATGGCTAGCTCTCTAGATAAATATTCTATCGACAAATTTAGCAATTCCTTGAAAATTCTCTACGCAATTTCTATGGCAAAGCCCTCTATGAAACTTTCTTTTTCTTCCTTGCAAAAACCGAATAAGAGAGAGAGGTGGTGGGCAAGAGTTTCTCTCAAATTCTTAACTATTTTCCTTAATAATTAAGCTAATAAAATCTTGTTAGTGGGATCCCATGGTGATGATGCTTTTAATGGTAATTTAAGTAGAGATCAATGGTATATATCATGGCTACCCACTATCAAATTCTTGACTTGGTTAAATTTTTTTATTAAGGCCTTGCCAATCATCAATCTTGATCCTTCAAAAACTCCATGTCTCCATATTAAACTTGTCAGTTGGCTTATTTCTACAATTTAATCCATGAGCAATTTTATTATTTCAAAATACGACCACGTAAATAAATAAATAATGACGTTTGAAAACGGCGCTCGAATTCCAAGATTTAATTGTCTTACGACGTTACAAAAAATCACATATAAAAGTAGGGGTATTATTGCCAAATAAAAAAAAAACTTACTTTTTCACTGTACTAAACTAGAGTTTTTGGCTTCAGCCCACCCAATCCAGTGACTTTTCTAATTTTCCACTGCACTAATTAATACCATCCAAACGGCAGTGCAGTGAGTTGGAAACCTGAACCAATGGGGCTATTTGTTTAGTCTATTTAGCTCTTGAATCACTCTCTAATCTTGTGCATTTGCACGTAACTTAGGTCTCAAGCTTCTTCTGCTTCCTTAAGGAGGATGGATGCTTGAATTTGATTCTCTGGCTAGGTTTGGATGGACAGTGTGTTTATTTGAAATTAGTGTAAAAATAATAGTGGTGATAAAATTAGATACTATAGCAATATTGTAGCATGAAACAAAAAATAAACTAAATGCACCACACCGCACCCCACCCCACCATCCATCTTAAGTTTTGACCAGTTTCAATATAGAGGAGAAACATTTTCCCTATAATTCTCCTCATGGATATATCCTAAAAGCCCAAATATTCGATTCCAATCAATTCCACACACCATCACACTCAACACCTTGTATGGATGTTGTACGAGAAAAATAGTTATTTTTATTAAAAATGATTTTTTTCCTTATTCATTAAAAATTGAGTTGATAAGCATTACAACAAGTTTTAGAGGAATAAAACTGAAAGAGAAACTATAATATCAATATATAATAGCCAAAAAAACCTGATCAAAATATCTTTTAAATTCACAGTAGAATAAAAATTTATTAATATTATTATACTATAATAATAATATTTTTATTAATATGACATTATATTATCATGAAATTATATAATTTGGTTATATCTTTTAAAAGTTCTACTTAAAAAAATAACATAATATATTAGGGTAAATTGTACAAATAGTCACTCAACTATATTCGCGTTCTTGTTTTGGTCACTCAACTTTAAAAATTTTCAATTTAGGCTCTAACGTTTGAATTCGTTCCTTTTTGGTCACTCAATTAAATTGATTATGAAAAACCTTTTTCTAACTAGTATAATACACATTTAGTTTTCAATACTTACATATTCTGTCAATTTGATCCTACTTATAAATAGTTCAATTTATTTAGCCCTAAACATTTACAAGTTTTATCAATTTGATACAAAAACTTCCTAACCAAAGATTTTGGCTTTTTAAAAGGAGACATTCCTCATCTATTAATTGTTTTATTTATGGTTAAAATTATCCAATTCAATTCATAACCCTTTTTGTTTATATTTTCAAGAAGTTAGTCTCAGAAATTAACTAAACACCACTAAAAATAATAGAAAATATAAATTTTAAAATTATAATATATAATAAAATTATATAAATAATTTAATATTTAAAAAAAATATTTCACTTTGACTAGCATAATTTTATTTTTTAATTAATTTGGTAAATGATTTGATACTAAATCAGGAGAAAGATTGTATGAAACTATGATTACACGTCATCATTATCCCTTTCTAACAGGAGAATGACAAATCATATTTTTCATCCTGATTTTTTGCATTTTTAGTTGAATTTGAATTTTTTCAGGAGGAAAAAGCTAAAAATCAGGAGAAAAAATTTGATTTGTTATTCTCTTATTGGAAAGGGATAGGGATGACGTGGAATCATAGTTTCATACAATCCCTTCTCCTAAATCAAATTATTAGTGATACATATTTCTTATTGTGGATTCAAAATTTTAAAACAGATAATTAAAAATAAATAAAACACATAATAATCTCTTAACCGGTTTATAAAATTAAAAAAATCATTATCAATGTAAAAAAAATTCAATTAATTCATTCACATTTTTTTCTTGTGAAAAATTAAATGTTCATAATTTTTCCTTATATAATTATTGATTGAACAATTAAATTTTTCAAAGCTTTTTTTTTTAACTCTGAATTTAATTTCCAATTCAAGGATCAACTTCGAGGATTATTTCTATATACCTTGAAACAAATACCATACTGTTAACAACAAGAGTAAATCTAAAGTGTTTTTTTAGGTCTTCCATGTTCTTTAGCCAAAATTTAATCAATCAAAGTGTTATAAAATATTATAAAACGAATGAAAAAAGATAGAGAAAAAAAATTTCAAGATAAGCTCATTGATATCAAGAATTGGCTCCAAAAAATAGCTCGTTAGTTGAGAGCAATTTTTTTCTTCCTTTTTTGGGTTTTACAAATTTATAAATGTGAAATGTCTTTGTTTTAAAAGCTGAAAGCTTTGGTTAGGAAGTTTGAGAATTAAATTGATAAAATATGTAAATGTGAAGAGTTAAATTATTGAATTATTTAGAATGACGATCAAATTAATAGAATATGTAAGTATTGATGACTAAATGTGTTATTATACCAGTTAGAAAAATGTTTTTGTTATCAATTTACTATGAGTGACCAAAACAAGAACGAATTCAAATATTAGTACCTAAATTGAAAATTTTTAAAGTGAGATGACCAAAACAAGAATGCAGACATAGTTGGGTGACCATTTGTATAGTTTACCCAATATATTATTAATTAATAAAATTATAAATCTATAAAATCATTAAATATAATTAGATAAATTAAAAAAGGCTTTGTTATAGAATACTTTACAACCCAAAATTCAACCCGTTCTTATGACCTTGACGACCCATCTCGCGAGGTGGAATGCTTGTGACCCACTTCGCGAGCCACACACCATCAATGTCTTGCTTCACCACTTCGTGTGGTCATGAGGCATACACCACCAATGTCTCACCTTACCACTTCGCGAGGTCATAAGCCACACATCATTGATATATATCATGCGAGGTGTGATCACCTCACCACCTCGCAAGGCTGACTTACCAAATAAATACAAAGGAGATCATGTGTGAGCACTACACACACCACCGATACCTCGCGAGGTGGTCCTTATACTAGTTGATCCCATCAAGCCTCACCACTTCACAAGGTGGAGCACGGGCGTTGTTTGCTCCTTACGATGATACATTCCTACCAGATAGACATGTTTAAGGGTACATATCGAGCTTAAAGGGGGAAACATATTGTATGCATGACACCTAATTGGCCCTTAACACCTAACATTAGGAAACCATTACTTATAAATATGAAAGAATTATCCCAAAGAAGGGAGGATTGAGAGAGCACCTTAATAGGCTTAGTCCACAAAATAATACTTAAACTATACTCTCCTTTCTATCATATTGGTACTTAAATTTTGTCTTGGTTACAAGTGGTAACTATTTTTTTTTCTCAAGTTGATACCTCCGCTCAAAAAGCACTATACTGGTTATGATTTGGTGGATTAAACTGAAAGAAATGGAGGTTTTTCCTCGTAATATCTTATGTATGATCGAAGGCATTTTACCTCTTTCGAATGCTGTAGGCATGGATAAGCTCACTTGGAGCTGGTCCAAAGGTGGGATGTTCTCACTTTCGAGACTTTTAAAGCTATGTGTCATAGGGAGTGGGGAGATGCCAACTCGAGTTGGGATTTAGTGTGGAGCTATGAAGCACTGACACGGGGAAAACCCCCTCGTACCAATGTTGTACTGGTATCCGACATGGACACGCCATCGACATGGCCGGATATGTATTGGACACACCTCGACGCGTGTAAAAAAAGGGACACTGCTGGACTTTCTTTTGGCCTGAATCAGAAACGGAAAAAGAACCCATATACAAAGAGAACTTTAGTAAATAGATAAAAAGGAGAAATTTAACATTTAATTGTGATAATTTATGGGACTTTTAACATACTTGTCTTCTTTAGAGTCGATTCGTTTACATAAAGATGATGATGATGGAGATTTTGTAGATGAAGGTTTTGCAGAGAAGAAAGACAGAGACAAAGGTAAAGACAGTAAATGAGGAGGAAAAAAAGGGTAATGAGAAAGAAAAGAAGGGGAATATGAGTGCCTGCGTAAGAAAAATAGTAGTTAATGTATCTAGTTATAATGGGGTAAGAAAGTCCAAAAAAAAATTATTGTAGTATAAAAATAGTGAAAGTAAGTATAATAAAAATATGTGAGACCCATTATAATAAGAATATATACAATATTTGTCCTGTTAATGTATTTATTAGATTAAAAATACTTTTTAAAAAAATTAATTTTAATTATAAATTAATAAATATATGTGTGACCCAAATTCTTATTAAATAAAATAAGACATTGTCTGCAAGTTAAGTTAAATAAAATATATTTTCTTTCTAGAAGATTTAGTATTTATTAGTATAATATATTTTGCATTTATTAGCATAATTTATTTGACCTATGAATTTAATCTATAAATATGTGAGACCCATTATAATAAGAATATATATATGTAATATTTATCTAGTTAATGTACTTATTAGATTAAAAAAATATTTTTTTAAAAAATTAAATTAAATTATAAATTAATAAATATATGTGTGACTCAAATACTTATTAAATAAAATAAGAGATTATTTGCAAATCAAGTTAAACAAAATATATTTTCTTTCTAAAAGATTTAGTTTATATTAATATAATATATTTTGTATTTATTAGTATAATTTATTTGACCTACAAATTTAGTCTATAAATAGACACTTTTATAACATTAGAAAATACATCCATTAAATGATTAGAACTCAACACTTTTTGGAGAATTTTGTATTTACATTTTAAGGGTTCTTTGTTTTTGGGTTTCAGGATTTAGTTTTTATCTCAATTTCTTCCGCTATTTTTGCTTGTTCGTTGTTTAATCAGGTCGATCCCCAACATTAATTATGACATCTCAAAGTGGTAGTGGAAGTGTTGACTCATCAAATAATGTTACTAATGCTAGTGTGTCTCAAAATGATACTAGTAACACTCCTCTTTGGAGATATGTTACTAAATTACCAAAAACTGTTGAAGGAGGTGAGAATGTTAGTTTTGTGTGTATTTTTTGCAATGCTACATTTAAAGGGTCATAATCTAGGGTTAAAGTACAT
Organism: Gossypium hirsutum; assembly: GCF_007990345.1. Taxonomy (NCBI): domain Eukaryota; kingdom Viridiplantae; phylum Streptophyta; class Magnoliopsida; order Malvales; family Malvaceae; genus Gossypium; species Gossypium hirsutum. The sequence goes on along the minus strand of NC_053439.1, from coordinate 36,934,550 downwards.
TTATTGAAACTAAGTAGGTAAGGAATTCGAGTGTGTCCGAAAGTAACACAACAACATCTTGCTAAAATGTAAAAAATAGTTGAAGATGTGAAACTCAAGATGTTGATTATATCCTTACTTCAAGGGCATTTCAGCACATATATTTTTTCCATTTAAGGGGTCATACTCAAGATGTCCATAATCCAAAAATAGTCCCATTTCCACCTAGTTCTCAAACATTAGCATCTTCCTTTAGGCCAAACACAACCTCACTTCAAGGGCATAGTTTAGGTTCTAAAACAAGAAAAGGCCCTTTAGAACAATCATTCAACCTAGCTGCTCGAGAGAATTTGGTACATACTCTTAATCTTGCTCTTAAAAATATATGTGCTGCAAAAAAATCGAAAAGAATGAGGTTACATATGATGTTTTGTGTTGGATAAATAATGTTGGTGATGATGCTATCTTTAAGAAACTTCATAATTAATCACTCTATGAGGTTGGCAATATTTAATTCTTTTGTGCCTTTGAAATTACTTGCTGTTGCGGATACTCGATTTACTTCTATGATTGTGATGTTAAAAAGATTCAAGCTCATTAAACGGGGTCTCCAAAATATGGTTATTAGTGATGAATGGTCTACTTATAGAGAAGATGACGTTTCCAAAGCCTATTTGGTGAAGGAAAAAATTTTGGATGACCTTTGGTGGGATAAGGTTGATTATATCCTTACTTTTATAGAACCTATATATGATATGCTTCGAATTATAGACACGGATAAACCTACTCTACACTTGGTTTATGAGATGTGGGATGAAATGATTGAAAAAGTAAAGACAAACATTTATAGGCATGAAGGGAAGAAAGGAAATGAAAGATCAATCTTGTATGAAATCGTATATAGTATTCTTATTGATCGATGGACTAAGAGTAGTACATCACTTCATTGTATGGCTCATTCTTTAAATCCAAGGTAAACTTAGATAACATATATTCCATTTATGCTTGTTTTTATTATTTTATACTTGTTTTATTTATTATCAATTAAAAAAATTAAATTTATTTGTTTACATATGTATTATTGTAGTGATTGGCTTAATATGAGGTTCCAAATCGCCTTCTTCCATATAAAGATGTAGAAATCTCAGAGGAAAGGAATAAGTGCTTAAGAAGATATTTTCCTTCTACCGAAGAAAGGAAGATGGTTTTCCAAGAGTTTGCGAGATTTTCGGGAGCACTAGATATTTTTGATTCATTTGATTCACTACAAGATAGATGGCTTTTGGATCTTAAGTCTTGATGGTTAGTTCATGGGGATTCAATACCTTTGCTCCAAAACTTAGCTTTGAAACTTCTTGGACAACCTTCATCATCATCTTTTTGTGAGAGGAATTGGAGTACATATTCGTTTATCCATTCCATGAGGAGAAATAATATTAATCCTCAACGTGCCGAAGATTTAGTATTTGTGCATACTAATCTTCGATTACTTTCAACAAAAACTCTTCATTATAAAGGAGAGAACAAGATGTGGGATATTGGAGGTGATGTATTTGATTCATTTGAAGGAGTTGAAATTCTTGGAGTTGTTAGCTTATCTCTTGATGAACCAGATATGAAGATGGTAATTTTTGCCAACGAAAAAGAAGATATGGAAAATGCTAATGCTATGAATTGAACTAGAAATTTGCTCTCTTTTAGCTTCTTTTTGTACAAGCCTTCTTAAGGATATAGGTTGAACTTCAAATTTAAATTTGATATGAGATGTTTTGTGTAATGAACTTGAAAAATGTATTACTATATTTTGTCATGTTTTATGTAATGATAAGAGAGCTTAATAGAAAATAATTGATTATATAATAATGAAAAATATCAATTTTTTCATGTACATTGAGTATTTTAACATAAAAAAATAAAAATATTACCATATCCGTGTCTTCATTTTTTAAAAATTACCGTGTCGCCGTGTCCATATCGTATCGTACCTGTATTGCATATCCGTGTCCGTGTCCGTGTCCGTGTCCATGCTTCTTAGGTGTGGAGAGTTTCTATGCAACGAAGAGTCAGATAGTTTCTTTGGCTACTCATGCGTGATAGGCTCTTGACTAACGTTGACCGACAACGACGTGGGATGAAAGAGGAAAGCCACTGCTCCCGGTGTGGGGCTAGGTGGGAGAGTGGTTTGCATGTAACCAGGGACTGCAGTTTTGCTAAGGAACCTGACCATTGAGTCTAACCTATCTAGTCCTTGGCAGACACGGAACCGAGTGAAGGCTGGGTTAAGGTTAGTTCTGATGGTTCAGTTGATACTGAAGCTGGGATTTCTGCAATTGGGGGAATCCTAAGGAATGATCAAGGTGACTGGATCCTGGGTTTTATGCAGAAGATAGGTTCAGCGACTGTCTTCCAGGTAGAAGCACGAGCACCACTCTCGGCGGGCATCAGACTAGCGTGGGAGAAGGGCTACAGGAGAGTTGAGGTTGAGAGCGATAATGCGCTCTTAATAAATGCTATTTGTAGTGGCTATGCTGCGAGAAACAGTCTTTCAGAAGTCGGGGAAATTCAAAGACTGAGTACTAGTAAGTGGGGAGTTATATTTCGGCATATTAGCAGACAGCAGAATTTAGTGGCTGATGGTATGGCAAGGCTTGGACGATACTAAATTGGGAGCCTCAGCATTTTCAGTGATCCACGAGAGCAGTTTTGCAAATGGTTGAACAGGAGTGGCTTCCTCTTTTTGCGGATAGAAACGATAGATATGCTAAGGCTACTGTAAGCCTCTTTATTTGTAACCCCAAAACACAAATTCTCAATATATTTTTTTAATAACCAAAGAGTTCTTGTTATAATTAGCAGTCAACAACACTGTCAACCTTATAAAAAATTTAAACTTGAATATATTAAAGGTTGAGTAAATTTCGTTAAAGATTTTTTTAACTATAAGTATACAATCAATTACAATGATAAATAATAAACCTATGAGTTTGTATTTGATGTATCAATAGTGTATAAATTTATTCATTATAATTAAATCATGTTAGAACACATCATTAATAAATTAATAAATAATTTTATATTTATTAAAAATAAATATAATTATTAAATATTTTAATGATGATTTTTTTAAGATTCATTGATAGCCTACGAAATTGCATTATAAATGCATATATCAAAACCAAACAAAGTGAAACTAGAACTAAGATTTCAAAGTGCTACCAGATAACATTAAAGCAGCTAGCAGACATTAAAACCATGCATGTTCAGAAGAAATGAGATACTGACATGCTCTTATCATCAAAGGAGTGGCTCATCACCTGCCATTGTACTCTTTCCTATCTGTATTCAGATAATAAAGTGATCAATAGATCACATTATTCTTTCCCCAAAGCTAAAAATGGTGGTTTCACTATATCCTGCATGCTCCCAAACTAACTTGTTCAAAGGAAGAAGAGAAAAGGTCTATCATGAGGGAGAAGAACCTGTCAGCTTAACCAAGGATAATTGCCTGGAATCCAACCAAGAAATTAAACTTGGTGAAACTTCTTGTGAGCTACAGGCAAGTCATCCTTGGCTACCAAACAAGATTCTTATCTTCATGGAAGACCTCTCTTCCATTTCATTGATTCCTTGTATTCCATATATATATACCCAAATGCACGTACATTGACAAGGGGAGGAAGACAAGGACTAGCATGAAAGAAAAGAACCTGTCAAGTTAGCCAAGGTGACTGCCTGGTACCCAACAATGGTTTCAGGGAAATTTGAAACCTCTTGGAAGGAGCAGGCAAGTCATCCTTGGCTACCAAACAGATCTCTTATCTTCGTGTTAGACCTTTCTTCCTCTCATGTATGCAAAAACACAACATTTTGAAGTCTATATTTATAGCAGACGGAAATTGAGAGGTTTATATCCCTTCTCATCAATTTGAGTCATCCATAGGTTTTCTTTTTCTATGACCTTTTCTTTCCTGTTGCAGTTGTCGCTGCCCATAATGGAATATATTCACTAATAGTGTAGGGACCTCATGTTTTCACAGATAGAGTCTCCTCAAAGATTAAGGAAAAGGTCTTTAAGTTTCTGACCATGCCACATTGGCTACCCAACTTGCATCTAAGATATAACCCCATGAAAATAATATAATGCTAGGGTCGTTGTACCATAATCTGGATTTCTTAACCAGGTTTCATTATGCTACCATGTGCATTTGTTAGCCTTAGACTTGACTCAAACCTCTTTTTGATGCAAAATTTTTTTTGGACTTTAAGCTTTAGGGGTTAGCTATGTTTAGTTTTATCAGGTGAAAATTAAATGAACTCAAAGCATGTGATACTGGGGCAAGGCCTTTAAAGCTAACAACGGTTCATGTTATAAAATGCTTCTCTCTATAATTCAGGTATGGGGCATTGTGACCACTTCCTCTTTTCTAGTCAATCCTCAGAATTTTGTGAATGCTCAATTTGAAAAATATAGATGATTTTGATTTTGACTTGGCTCAAAAGGAAGGAAGAATAAAATCTAGTAAAATATGCATTGGTCAATACATTTTTTTGTACATGTTGATAAAGAACCCCACAAAAAAACAGATCAATACCATTTTCATGGGGCACATGATTCTATTAACAACAACAGGTCCAATTTGAGATGCCCCCATGCCCCCACCCACCCTCCCACCTAGCAAACCAAAACCGATTCCAAAAGAAATATAAAAATGTCAATGCCATTTGCACCAAGCAATCAATGGCCGTCGTCCCTGTCGACTTTCCTTGTGCATGCATTCCCCTGTTCACAAATGCTATTAGAGTATTTATTCTTTCTTTCTTTAAGCATCTCTGTCTGACACTCCGCATCAATAATGGGCAGATACATCTCAATTTCTTTAACCTTGCGCTATCCTCCTCTCTTATGGCCTTATCCCCCTTGAAGCGCACTTGGATCCAACCTTAGACACACGGGTAAAATTAATATAATCCCTCCACAACTCTTAAATCTTAAATCGGAAGAAAAATGTACTTAAACTTTAACCAATAAATGTTAAGTGTAGTGAAAAGAAATATTGTATTTTTAATGAGAAAATGCAAGTTCAAAAATGATATTGTTAAAAGGGATGAATCATAAACTCCAAACATAAATCATAAAATACAGCTTTCAACTTTGGAAATGATATTGTTGAAAAGAAGAGCCATAAACCTCAAACATAAATCATAAAATTAATATAAAAATACCAAAAAATAGTTTTTTTTATACTCAAAATCTTTACAAGTTCTTTTCCTTTACTTCATATAATTTAAACACAATTAAATGAGTTAGGATATATGTAAAAATATATAACTAAATAATAGTAATAAAAAAAACAATATTAATCAATACTAACAACTAACAACAATCATATATTGAAGCAAATAATTACAATAAAAATAAAATTGAATAATTTATATTAGAATGATCTTAAAATATATAGTTTTTAGGCACCAATAAAGTAATGTCACATCATCAGTTTTTAAAGACATAAATATTGTTCTACACTCAACCACAATACGATATCATTTCTAATTTAATTTAACTTTAATTAAAATAATTAAAATTTTGTGGAAGGTCGAAACTATATGCTGGAACAAAATATAACCAATATTTTTTTTGAAAAATGCTTAAATCAATAATTAAAAATAAAAAAAAATCATAAGAAAAAAATGAAAGAAAAACTAAAATTAACCATTAAACATCTAGAAAAAAACACTAATAAAAAATCAAAATTTGAAAAATTATAACTACCATCGGTGGTTTTATCAAATTTCGAAATTTGATTAAAAATTAAAAAATAGAAAATAAAAAAGTAAAATTAAAAAGAAAAGAAAAAGGAATTCTACTTGCTTAGAAATTAAAATGATTTTAAAAAATTGATTGCATAAAATAAAACTAGATTTGAAAGTAAAGAAGTAAAAGATGATTAAATTAAAAAAAAAACTAAAAAAATGATTTAAAAACTATAAAAGAAGAAAACATGTTTGTTTATTTATTAATTTTTTTAACATTAATCTCATTATAGGTTTTTATAATTTTTTCTCTTTCTAATACAATGTTTAGAATTATCCATAGTCTCTCCCCAACCTTTAAATAGGAGGATAATGCGTTTCAGCGCACTCAAACCCATATCCTCCTGCACTAACAACAATGATGATACTAATCAACCTAAGACTCAATCAATTTTATTAAAAAAAATTAATTTGTTAGAAGATGTTCAATATGGGTGAGTGTATAATAAGAAGTTTACATTTTTAAAAGTTGATGATGTGACATTATATTATTAGTGCCTAGACCTGATCATTGGTCGGGCTACCCATCTAAGCTCGAAGGCCCGCCCGAAAAGTGGGAGGGTTTGGACAAAAATATAGGCTTGAAAAATGAGATTGGACAAAAAATAAAGCCCATTTTCTAAATGGGTTGGGCATTGGGCAAGATCTTTTTTGGCTTGGGCCTGGCCCGATCTGATTTGACAATTTTTTGCATGTTATTGCTTGTTGTTGTTTATTGCTGTTATGTTGCTATTTTGTTGCTATTATGTTGCTCTTTTACTACTATTTTGTTATTATATTGCCACTATTTTGTTATTATTATTTAGAAATTGTATAACTCTTGTTTTATTGTTAATTTTCCTACTATTTTAGAGGTATTCTCTTGTTAAGGTGTAACTATTTTAGTGTTATTTAAGTATAAATGCTTTTTAAAAATGCATTTTCAATTTATTAAGAAATATTTATTTTAATCTTTTTAGTGTATTTGATGTATTATATTTTTAAAATTTATTTTTATATGAAAAATAATCTTAAAAAAATTAATACAGCCGGACCAAGCTGGGATTGGGTTTAGCATTTTTTATTTAGGTCAGGCTTAGACAAAATTTTAAGCCTATTTTTTAAGCCGAGCCAAGGCCTAGAAAACAGGCTTAAAAATTTGAATCAGCCCAAACCCGACCCGACCCATGATCAGGTCTATTAGTGCCTAAAAACTATAGATTTTATGTAACACTTCTTACTCGGTCCGATCTCCGAACCTGAGCTACAGGATGCTACAACAATAAACAAAAGCAAACACATATATATATTTTTATCAATAATATTAAATAACTTGATAAATACAAATTGAGTTTCATGTTTAATATGAATTCCAAACAAATCCGAGTCTCAAACGAGCTTACGAAAACTTTTAAACCGACTTAGAATCAATTCAAGACTATTCTGAAGCTTTTACAAAAATAAGCGTAAAAATACAAAGTAGCGGTCACAAGGCCGTGTGACAGGTTGAGGTCGTGTGGTGTTGTATTGCACAATCGTGTCCTCAAACTGTGCTACAGAATGAGGCCGTGTAAATCTGAGTCACACGACCGTATCACCAGGCCGCGTAACAAATTATGGCAGTGTGGACCTAAATGTAAAATTTGCAAACATTCACACGATCGTGTTGCCAGGCTGTGTGAGAGACTGTGTTATGTTTACCCAAAACCACCTTAATAATACAGAGCACACGACCGTGTCACTTGCTCGTGTGTGACACACGACCGTGTGTTTAGACTATGTACGACATTATAGACCACCTAAGGCATAACATAAATTACCCTTTCCAAATTTACCTAGAATGCATTCAATAACCAATGTAAATATGTCTTAAAACTTGATCAGTTCATGATATATCATAGCAGAACTCATTTCCTAAACATACAACCAATATGCCCTCATTGGCACTAACACAACATTAGACTCAAGTCATTATAATTCAAACCAAATCCCTTAACCATTTCATACCACATTCTATTTCATGTTCATACCAACATCTAAACTTTTCCATTACCATTAACCTTCTAAATACCAAACTTGGAAATAAACCATACATAGCAAATTACCATGTAATTTTTTATACAAGTATAACCATGCCAAAACACATTCATCAACTTGCACAAGTTTAACCATCTTATGTACATGCCACAAATAACCAAACTTGAACATTCAAAAGTCTAGCGAATTGGGAGGCGATAGGCATGTGCTTCTCGTTGATCTGGTCGACACGTTTCGAACGTCCAAAATCTGCAGAAAAACTAGTAACGCATAGTAAGCTCATACAATATAAACGTTTACTTACCTCAATTATTTATCTTATACAATTCATTACGCAAAACAATTAATCTCTATCAAGGCACAATATACATCGTCAAATATGTAAGGTTTTGAACTTAAAACCATACATATAACCTCAAAGATTCATTTTTCCATCACAAATCAATTTGCATATCATATTTATATCATGAACATTCAATTGCCAATACCAACTTCATATCTTTAGATTTCCATATTTTATTTCTACCAGGTGAAACATCATAAAAGAACTCCGTACACAGGTGAAAATAATAGTGCTTGGTTACCCTTTCAAGTTAAACCTATACAACAATATCAATTGCTCATCTGAGTTAATCATAAACAATAGTATATGGTTAGACGTTCGGGTTAAACCTACATAATAGATAGTTTTTCTAGGGCTTAATATACATGTATCCTAGAGTACGCAACAAATGCTAGAGCTCGGTACCATCGGGCATCAACCTGTAACCTCATGTACGGGACTTTTACTAAGTTTATTGGGATTTAGCCTCAATTTATATTACAATTCATAACTTATTAGAACAACCTAACATAATTAAACATAATACAACAAAAATACGAACTTGGTTATACTGTATGAACTTACCTAATAAAATGGTAACACTTTAAATAATAAGGACTATTCGACAATTTTCTCTTTTCTGCATAAATCCTCCAATTGTTGTAATTCTTGATCTAAAACATAATTTAACTCAACAATATATCTAAATATCTTTTAAAATTATATTTAAGTTAAAAAACAACTCAATTTCATCTATACAACAAATTTTCAAGTTTTGCATTTATTTCAATTTAGTCCCTACAACCGAAAATACCATAACTTTCAAATTTGAGCTTTGATTTCGAAATTGATCTTAAAAACATCCTTCATTAACATATCAGAAACACCAAACATATACTTTTCATACCACTATTTTAAAATTTTCACATTTTAGTCCTTTTATAGCAAAACTATCAAAATATCACTTTACAATATAGTCCTATTAACATTTAAACTCAACATGCAACCAATTAACAACAAAAGCTTTAGAATTATTCAATGGCAACTTTTCATAAATTTAACATTTTTGCAAAATAGTCCCTAAGCTAGCTAAATAAAGCTCACGGGATCTCAAAAACATAAAAATTACAATAAACAAACAAAAATTTACCCACCAAATAATAACAGAAAGCTTTGAGCCCTAAGAGATCTTCCAACAATGCTGAATTTGGTGGAAGGTTGAAGATGAAAATGTGATTTCTCTCTCCTTCCACCTTAGGCTATATGTTTTATTTTACTTTAACTTAGAAAATCTTATTTTATAATTTATTTTAATCTTTCAAAGCTTACTAAACCATCCACCATATCAACAATTGGCTTAATTACCATATTAAACCATATAATTTCATTATTTAAGCCTTTTATCAACAAAAATTCAGTAGTGATTAAGTTTTATTATTTTTACGATTTAATCCTTACACCCTAATTAATTATTCAATCACAACAATTATCACACCAAAACTCAATTTAACTATAATATAGACTCGTTAATGTTAAATAATAATATTAACGGAATCGATCATCTAAGAACAGAGTTTTAAAACCACGATTTTTTGTAACACTAAAATAGGGTTGTTACTACTCTCTCTCTTAAAGGAAATTTCATCCTCGAAATTCTTAATAGTAAATAGATTAGGGTATTGGGGTCTCATAGACTCTTCTGTTTCCCACGTAGTGTAACACCTTTAACCCATCACTGGATTAGGGTTAGAGAGCATTACTGATCAATCAAAAATCATTTAACATCATAATAGTAAATAGATAAACCTTATTAAAAACCAACCAATCATATGTATTTTAACCCTAAATTGAGCCTTCGAGGCCCTAAAAATAGCTTGGAAACAATTCGAGACTAATTTGAAACAAATAAGAAAATTTCAGGAGAATATGAAAAATTTCAAAATAGGGGACACACGGCCGTGTGTCCAAGCAGTGTAGAATGCCCCAGGCTGTGTAACTTTCAAAATAGGGACACACGGCCATGTCCCAGCCCGCCCGTGTAACTCACTGAGTTGGGCCACACGACCGTGTCGTAGGTCGTGTGCCAGACTGTGTAACTCTTTAACTTGTGACACATGGCCATGTCCCAGGTCGTGTAACACACTGAGTTAATACACACGATCGTGTCTCAGACCTTGTGTGGCACACTGCTAGGTGGCGCAAGTGTGTCCCAGGTCGTGTGCACCTAAATGAACCTTAAACATCAAGCTTACCATTTCAAGTTTTCTTAGACACTAAGAAACCTATTTACCAGCCATTATACCTATTCAAAATAATATGAAACAAGTTCAAATCATGCTATTTCAATAATCTTAAGTGTCTAACCAATGTACTTCATTGGTACCACAAGTTACACACTTATATAGCAATATAAATCATCAACCAAAACTTACCAATTCACACAACTTAACTTCTAATCGATATACATATCACAGGCACCTCAAATCACAAAAATTCAAATAAACTTTTTAGTCATACGTATACTATGAGTTTATAACTAAAAACATTTTCCAACATTCATAATCCATAACAAGTCATTATCTAAACATTTTCCAAGTAAACATCAAGGTTATGTAATGATGCTTAAGTTACCAACTTGCACTTAGACTCACTCTTTACATATATACATACCAAAACAAAAGTAATGAAAAAACAAGCCTATTACATGCCATATAATCCAAAACAAATGTTTAAAAGCTACCGACATCAGGTGGATAGTGTGACTTGAGTGCTGATCCAATTGTCCAACCTTCAAGAGTATCTACAAGAAACAAAAATTTACACAAGTAAGCTTATTGAAGCTTAGTAAGTTCGACGAACAAAAATAATAAATCTTACCGAAGTAAATATAACAATTCAATCAAATATAATTCAACAACAAGTGTTTTCTGTTATCCACAATGTCAAACCAGTGAATTGTATAATTCAATTCAAAACTCAAAAGGTAGTTTCTGGGAAACATATATATCCACAACTGAGTCAATTTAAGATTTCAAATACAAGCCATGCCATTCAAAATCAGTAAATAAGTTATCATACAACAATTATGACCTGATGAACGACTTACAGATTTACACAAGTTATCCAACCGAAACACGCTAGTTGCTCATAAGGGCTAATCCACCCGATAACACGCCAAATGCTCATAAGAGCTAATCCATCCGATAACATGCCAGATCAAGATAGTATAACATGAGGGTTTGCAACAAATTCTGAACCTCAGTATACTCGGGAATATATATATCACACCACATCAATCTCCACTCCAGCCCCACGTATCGATATTAACCACATTTTCAAAAACAACTTACATTATCAATAGAATAATTTATAACCATTTCATATCATATCATCATACAATTCATATAGATATTAAATTACAAATTATACGAAATTACCTGGACTGACTTATAATAGTTGTAGAAATTCAGGGACTATTCTATAATTTTTCCCTTTCCACGTAATCAATAGGGTGATCTAAAATGTAAAATTTCTCAATTTTTAACTTAAAATTCATATTCCAATTTCTTCTACATTTTATACCTTTTTATTTTTTGAAATTACACAATTTCCCCTAACTTTTACAACTTTTGCAGTTTAGTCCCTTAACCCGAAAATCATCAAATTAACCATTTTCTCAAGTCAAAATTTACAGAAGAATATTCAAGGCTCCTAAATAGTCCACAAAACACCTATTATTCACCACTAAACCTTAAAATATTTACATTTTAACAATTTAATCTTTAAATCAAAATCTAATCAAAATTACTTCATAAAACAACCAAATATCTCAATCAAAGCTTCAAACACATAATTATCATAAAAAAATTCAAGATTTATTAATAAAAACTTCTAAAATTTTTAATAGATTCAAAAATGAAAATACAGGCTAGTTGGACCTAGTTGCAACGATCTCAAAAACATAAAAAATACAAGAAGTAGATGAGAATTGAGCTCACATGCACAAGGAAAAATGAAGCCAAAGCTTGGAGCTCTCTTCAATGGTGTTTCGGCATAAATATGAGGAAATGAAGAAGAAAATGTTTTTTCTTCATTTAATTTTGTTTTAATTTTTATGTTATTTACCATTTTGCCATTAAAACATGTATTATTTTATGATTTTCATTCATAATACCGTCCAACATTAATAACTAGAGACTAATTACTACATAGGTTCTTCCTAATTTAGTAATAAAACTATTTAATCAATTAAATACGATAATCACTAAGTTTTGCACCTTTTTCAATTTAGTTATTTTTCTTAATTTAACTATCTAAACGTTAAAATCTCTTAACCAAATTTTAATACGACTCTAATGACTCCATAAATATTCTATAAATAATATTTACGAGTTGACGCAATAGAAATTTGTGGTCTGAAAACCACTGTTTTGTCACCATTGAAAAACGAGCTGTTACATGTAGCTTCCTCGATACCATGTTGATGCTATAGAAATTTCACTAACAATACTCTTTTGTTACGAAGTTCTTTTACTTCCTGAGCCAAAATTCTCACTAGTTCTTCATGAACAACAATTCCGGCTATAACTCAACTTTTTCAGGAGATATCACATGTGAAGGGTTTGAACAGTAACGATGCAATATTGATACATGGAAAACATTATGTGTCTTTTCCAACTCTAATGGCAAAGCCAAACGGTATGCTACAAGTCCAATTCTCTCGAGAATTTTGTAAGGTCCTATAAATATTGGGTTGAATTTCCCTTTTTTGTTGAATCATAATACTTCTTTCCGAGGCGAAACTTTCAAGAAAACTTTTTCCCCCATATAAAGTTCAACATCTTTTCTTTTCAAATTGGCATATGATTTTTGTTGATCAGAGGTAGCTTTCAGAAAATCATGAATAACCCTAACTTTATCCTCTGCTTCATTGATCAGATCAGTATCGACGATTTTCTTTCGCTAAAATCAGACCAATATAAAGGAGCTATGAATTTATGTTCGTATAAAGCCTCGTACGATTGCATTTTAATATTCATTTGGTAGTTGTTATTATAAGCAAACTCAGCTAACGATAAAAATTTGTCCCAACTGTCTTCAAACTCAATAATACAACATCGCAACATATCTTCGAGAATCTGAGTTACTCGCTCAAACTATCCATCTGTTTGGGGATGAAACACAATACTAAAATTCAATTTCGTACCCAAAGCTTCGTATAGCTTACTCCAAAATCTAGAGGTAAATCTTGGGTCTCGATCAAAAATAATATATATCGGCATGCCATGTAATCGAACAATATTAGAGATATATAACTCAACCAATCTCTTGAGTGAATAATCCATTCTTACCGGATAAAGTGCATAGATTTCAACAATCTATCAACAACAGCCTAGATGACATCTTTTTTTTGGAGTTGACGATAATCCTGATACAAAATCCACTATAACTCATTCCCATTTCCACTCTGAAATTGTTACAGGCTATAATAAACTCGACATAACTTGATGCTCGGCTTTCACTTGTTGACACACTAAATATTTAGTCACAAATTTAGATATTTAACGTTTCATACTTGGCCATCAGTATATCTACTTCAAATCATTATACATTTTCGTACTACTAGGGTGAATCGAATAAGTACTGCTATGAGCTTCACTCAAAATGTCCCGTCTCAAAGCTAAATCATCTGGCAGACATAAACGATTTCTAAAATACAAATTGCTATCTTCACCAACACCGAACTTAGTAGTTTTGCCATTTTCAATCAATTTTTGTTTCAATTGCAATACAAGATCACTTTTCTTTAATTCTCGAAGTCGTTGCAGAAATAATGATTTAACTCTTAACTCATCCAAAATAGAACCATCATGTTCCAGAGTCAATTAAGTATTCAACGCTTTAAAGGAAAGTAAAGATTTCTAGCTCAAAGCATCAACAACAATATTTGCTTTACCAAGATGATAATAAACGATTAAGTCTTAGTCTTTCAGTAATTCAAGCTATCTAAGTTGTCTCAGATGTAGTTCCTTCTAAGTCATAATGTATTTCAGACTTTTATGATTAGTGAAAATATGACATTTTTCATCGTATAGGTAATATCGCAAAATTTTCAAAGCAAAAATGATCACGGCTATCTTAATGTGTAACGTTCCAATCCCGATCCGATAAACCAGATCTTAATCTAGGGTGTTACTACTCTAGTTCATATGTAGCTCACTTAATTACACAAATTTACATTTGATTACAACTACTTAATAATTCCTCTAAGAAATACATAAGTGTGAATGATATGAGAATTCAATTGGTATACACAGAGAATTTATTTACAACTATGATTAAATTGATGTCCTTGTCTATCATGATTATTTTGTGTAAAAAGACTTTTATAAAACAACTTATACTCGAATATGCCAACAAGATTGCTCTGTATGCATAATAGCCCATTACACTATTTCTTCGGCGTAGTCCTGGCATCGTCCCTCCAGGCGAAGACCCTTCAAACCCACTTGAAACATAACACACAAAGATAAGTTTAACGAAACTTATTGAGGCAACTATCATTTACCTGAATCATACTTGCACGCCATATTTACTGTTTCAAGAACAATCTTGTTGATCTTATTCTTCATCGAGTCTCTAAAAAAAGCTACTTCTATTTTTGTTTCTTTATTCTTGTTCATTACCATACCATACTTTGAGACTATTTCCCTCTCTTCAGTGCCTTTGAGACCTTACCTTCATCCTCCGTTCACTAAGCCATAACTTCCTCAAACTTTAGGAAGAGATCCATACTCAAGTGATCGATACTTCTTTTTGAGTGCATCATATTTACGTTCATTTCCAGAATACATTCTCATTACCTAGCTATATCTCTTAAAATTTCCATCCCTGAACAAATCTTAACCATATTGAGTACCTTACCATAATACCAATAGATATGTTTTGTACTTACTAATCTCACTATTTGTATTCATAAATAATAAGAATTACGCCTATCACTTAGTATAGAGTTCACCACAAGAAGCATTCTTCATGATTTATTCTTTGGAGCCTTTCTAGAACATGACATAGGTATAACCCATTCTGTGTGTGCCATGAAAACTTTCTTTATAGGATCTTCCATAGAGGTATTCCTTCGTAACCTACCGCAAGGGCATAACCTTTATTATTTGCCGCGAAGGCTCTAAGTCCAAAACCTACCTTTCATATTGTTCTTTCCTTATTTGTCCAAAATTCCATCCCTTTAGACTACGTAGTGGAAATCATTTCGTTCTTTCAAGGTCTGCCACATAGGCATTTCCTTTAGAAGGTTGTCATAAGGGCTATTCTTTAGATTGTACCACAAAAGAATCCATTACCAAATTTGCCACGAAGGCTTCCATCTCTTAGTTTGCCACAAGGGCTTCTATTTTTTAGATTGCCACAAATAATTCCATTTTTGAGATCCCTACAAAGGCTTTCATTTTAAATACACTACAAAGGCTTCCATTTCATAAATGGCTACAAAGGTTTCCATTTCAAATATGCTACAAAGGCTTTTATTTCTTGATGTGTTCACGATAGGGATTCGCCAGGACTCACATTTCGTAATGTTTGCCCCTGACAGTCCTGGGTCATGTAGAAAACCCCATTAGATAATAAATTTCCTTTATTTTTTTGCCATATGATGCCATAACCCACCAGTCATGGTCTTAAAGGATATAGTGCCATGGCCTTACATGATATGGTGCCATGGCCATGGGCTTTCTTCTTAGAGATCAAGATTAAAGTCTCAACAGACCCCTTTTAGACTCCACCACAGTGAACAAACACAGACTCACATAACAAACATTTCATGCATTTGCACCAAACTTAACATACATATAGACATTCTCTTATAGTCATACTTTCGACTTTAGATTTCCCATTATATACTCTATATCTGTCAGGTTCATACAAACTATACATGCTAGTCTTATCCAACTTTCATATATCAACATATTCATCAAACCATCCCTTTTAGTTTCAAATCACAATTCATACGATCTTTCACAGAAGTACCTAGAATAAACAATGTACAACATACAAGAGTAGGCTTAGGTACTCACCTACAACAGTTCCAAACTCCAGATCTAGACTTCCCTCGTAAGATCTACAACAACTACTCCTACAGATCATGAAAACTCATCAGGATCTATTCAAATACCCTACCCCTTTCTTACCATCATTTTTAACACCAGAATTCCCCAAATAGGGCCTTATATCATCCATCTTATTGATCTACCAAGTTAACAGATTTACTCTTTCACAACATGATATAAATGGTAAGAAACCTTACCTTGTCATGAAGCATTCATAGGTGAAGATCCAGATTTACTATTTAGCTTAAGTGAAAGTAGGAAATACTCTAGGTTCCTTTAGATCTAGATAAAAATACTTCTTGAAAAAGTAAGAAAAAACACTCCCCTTTTCCAATCCTGGTTATCTAGATATACAACCTTTGTCCCTATGGAAACTTGATACGCGCCATAATCCTATTCAATCTACTGCATAGGTGGTTTACAATTGAAGGGAAACATGTACAAAAATCCAATATATATATAGTAATTTCATCGTTCGTTTCTAACCACCTTAGAATGTAACCAGTACCGTGACTAACCAAACTTGGCATACAATACTTTACGGCGATGACCCAATTACCCAAAATTCCTTAATTCATTACGAAGCTTCTCTTTTTAAGAATTCATCTCTTTTCCAAGATAATTCCTTGCAATAATTTAATGCCTGCCATGCACCCACTTTACACTCCAAGAGCATTAGTTAGGCGGATAGAACTATGCCGTTCAGAATACTACTCAGTTAAACCACCAATTTTAGAACCCGTCAAAATTGGGTGTTACATAAGGTCATGTGTTGGATAATTTCTCTCGTGTGATTTCAATTGATGAAAGGCATAAGCTATCAATTTTCGATCTTGCATCAGTACAAAACCTAGTCCTTTTAATAAGGCATTGCTATAAACTACAAATTCTTTTCTGAATTAAGGTTGAGTCAAAACTTTAGCTTCAGTCAACATCTTTTTCTACTGATCAAAACTCTTTTGACACTTTTTAGTTTAGAAAAAACAAACATTTTTTGAAGTATTTTTGTTAACGGTAAGACAATCATGGAAAAACCTTTCACAAATAGTTGGTAATAACCTGCTAAGCCTAGAAAACTACGTACTTCTGTAACATTTCGCGGAGGTTTTTAATTCCAAATCGTAATAATTTTGTTCGGATCAACCCGAATACCATCCGGTGAGATCACATGCCCCAAAAATCTATCTTCGGGTTGCCAAAATTCACGTTTACTGAATTTAGCATAAAACTACTTCTCGTGCAGAGTTTGTAGCACAACTCTCAAATGTTGATAATGTTTGATATCATTTTTAAAGTAAATCAAAATGTCATCAATAAACACAACTACAAACCGGTCTAAATGCGACTGAAACCTTCTATTCATCAGATCCATAAATGAAGCACGAGCATAAATCCTACCGAACGACATAATAAAAAATTAATAGTGTAACGCTCCAAACCCAATCCTTAAAGAGGATCTAGAAATGACGTGTTATTGTCTTAAAATCTTTTTCTTTAAAATCTTGACTGGCGTAGACCCCATGAAGGTACAGTTTAAGTGAATATGAATTATAAAACATTTTTCATTCCAAGATAATAAGGTTATACAGTTTAAAAAAAACATAGAAATTTCACTGAAAGTTTCGTAAGGTTTATAAATTTTAAGCATAATTTCAAATACATAAATCGATTTTCAAAATAAAATATCTAGATGCCACTCACAGGCCGTGCATAATACAAAATATTAGAAGTCTCATGACAACACTAGTCTTCTAGCGTAGTCTTCAGATCCTTTGCTTCGTCAACATGGTTGAGAAGGAAAGGTAACTAAGTAAGTTCAAAGAACTTAGTGAGTTTTAGAGCAAATATTTCAGTGAACACATGTAATTCAAATGAACTTTTTCAACTCAACAAATCATATAGTTTTCCAGTTGGCGGACACCAAACACAACCATACTGTACGTGAGACATTATTCCTTTAACGTATATACTACGCCCATACAACCATGCAGACAAACTTCTTCGTGTTAGCCATGCGCAAGTCCATGAGCGAGCCATATTATTTATTTCATTCTTTTCATTCATCTGTCGTGATTTGCCAATATGGTTTGCAATGATTCTTGCCCTACTAGAGGCGACACAATCCTTTTCATGTAACTTAGTTATATTCTAATCAATTCTCATTTACTTAACCGAATTGCTCAACTAGAATAATAAAATAATAATATAGTGTATGACTCTTATCAAACTAAGGACTTAACTCATTCGTGTATCAGTTGGGGTGGCGTATACTCTTCTGAAGAGTCTGCCCAACCACCAAGCTCGCCTAGCACAAATTTCTCCCAAAGGCGCATTCAAAGAATTCATATACTTAATCAAATTTAATGCCTTACTCACTAAGAATTCACTCTAAACACCGTCTTTTTGATATTACAACGATTGAATGCTAAGGCTTCGCCAGGTGGGGTGTTACACATAGTGTCCATACCGAGTTTTGAATGTTGTTTTTAGTACATCTGGTTCTTTAACTCACAACTGATAATAGTCTGATCACTAATCGATCTTTAAAAAGTTGGTAGCCTCGTTTAACTGATCCAACAGGTCATCAATTCGAGGTAACGAGTATTTATTCTTTACATTTACCATATTCAACTGCATGTAGTCGATACATAATCTCAAAGTGCCATCTTTCTTTTTCACAAATAAAACTGGAGCACCCCATGGTGAAACACTCAGTCAAATGAATCCTCAATCTATTAATTCTTGTTGTGCTTTCAACTCTTTTAGTTCTTTAGGTGCCATTCTGTACAGTGCGATAGATATCAGAGCAGTCCCTGTCACTAGATCAGTCATAAACTCGACTTCTCTTTCTAGCGGTAACTCATATAAATCTTTTGGAAAAACATCAACAAATTCTTGAACTGCTAGAATGTAACACCCCAAACCCGGCCTAGACTTTATGACCGAATCTTGGAGGTTACATAAAAACCATTATAAAACGTTTATTTGTTGAGAGCAACTAGGTTTCAGTTGTGTTTACGAAAACTTTAAAATTTAAAATTCTGAGTGATTTTCATTTTGGAAAATACTTATTAAAACATGAATATTTGAAAAAGGGAGTATTTGTTCGTAATATTGTTTTAAGTTATAAAAATAAGGAATTTGCAATTTAATAATTTCTTAAAGAAAATGATTTTGAGTAAAAATGCTTTAGCACTGGATTTTAAAAAATATTTGAAAAAAATTACAGATTTACAATCTTATTTAAAACCAAGTAAAATCATAAGTAATTTAAATAAACCTATTAATTTAAAATATTTGAAATTTCATCAAGCATGCATGCATTGCAGTTTCTAGTTGTAAAATAAAGCAACAACCCAATAAAATATCCAATGTCCAAAGTCCAAAATAACAACCTAATAGTTTATAAATTCTTTATTGAATCTATCCGAAAGGCTTCACCGAATGCCAAATTCAAGCTCTAAGTCCGAGTTTTACCTGAAAGGTTATGAAACTAAAGGAGTGAGCTTTTAAAGCTTAGTGTGAGTCTTTTAAATATCAATAAGCATAAAATCATCATACAAGATAATCAATTATCTTTATGCACATGATCATGGCAGTGCGGTTTTCTTTATAAAACTGTTATGCAGATTTATTTTAAAACATCCTACCCATCACCACTACACTCCAAAATCGAGTTCTCTGGAACTCGTTCATCCAAACACTCCAAATTATGGACAAGCCACCAATAAAGTAGACAAGCTGCCAGTAATGTGGTCGAGCCACCAGTAATGCAGATAAACTGCTAGTAGTGTAGACAAGCTGCCAGTATTGTATATAAAATTCCAGTAATATGGTCAAGCAACCAGTAATACAGATAAACTGCCAGAAGTGCAAACAAGCTGCCAGTACTTCCTCCTTACACATGTCCCACCCCATGCATGTGATATGTCCACAATATAATATATTTTCACTTGTTAAAAAATTTCACTTTTAGGCATGAGAATTACGATCATTCAATCATTTAACACTTGGTATCACATAGGCATGTTTTGACATGCAAATCACATATTATCACAATGTATCGAAACATCACATTTTAACTATCATGAATAATCATATATGCCATATTATGAAATAACATGAGAATGAGAACAACATGCTTTTCAAATCAGTAATAAACATAGCCATACAACATGCTTTTCAAATTAGTAATAAAAATAACCATACAACATGCTTTCACAAAGTAATTGGTACGTAATCACTTGTATTGTCCATTTTGACAGATTTAATCTCCCATTTTAGAATACTTATAGTGTTCACATTAAACATCAATCAAATAATAATATTCTATTTAAGCATTTTTAACAATATATATAACTTGTATCAAGTTAGACCCATACCTGATAGTAGATCCAACGCAAATCATCACTCTAAAGAATGTCCACACTCGAATCTTAACCATATAGATTACCGATCTGAATGTAAAATAATGATCTATTGTTAGAGTGTCATTTTTAGGTATTCTATTAATGATAGTCAAATTAGTCTAGATTTCCAACCCATACTTACACTATTACGATTAGCTTGAAATCATTTTTTTCACTTCTCAAGTTAGAGGGTGTTCTCTATTGATAACAATTGGCTTTTCATCACAATGGATAAGGTACAAGATGTTTGAATTGAAGGAAAGTACATATTATTTCCCATAATACATTCGGCCAAAAGAGGCATAAGAAAGAAATGGTGGTTTTCATTCAACCAACTTATACTTACTCTAACTTGATCATATTGGAAAGATTGATGGATCACCAGGGTCTTGATTTGAAGAGGGAATGGTAACTAATGAATCATTATAAAGAAAAGAGAGATTGGTGAGTAAATTTGTAATAATGAACTTAAAATAAAATAAAATGATATAGGAGAAGTAGGATTTCGTTTAGAATAAAGAATGGAAGAGATCGAAAAATGGTGAAGAAAGAGAGGAGGAGGAGGAGAACAAAAGGTGTTGCGGCACTTGAGAAAGTGAGGAGATTATTAAAGAAAATAATAAAGAAATGAAGAGAAGATGGTAATATCGATGGTGGTGCAAGGTGGTGGCCATAGAGGTGAGTGGTGGTGCAAGGAGCGACGTAGGAGCAAAATAAAATAGAAACGGTGGTAAAAGGGGAGGTTCGACGGTGGTTCAGTTCTCAAGGAAGTGGTGGATGAGAGGAAGAAAAATTGCAAAGGTGGTTGATGGCTAAAACAAAAGAAAGAAATAGAGAGAAATGGGAGGATCAAGGGTAGGGATGACAATGAATAGGAAAAAGGAGAAAAGATGAATCAAAAGAGTTTTTCTCATATTGTCTAGGTTCAATGTATTATCTCGCATGGTAAAATGATGTAGAAGGTAAGTTAAGGGAACAATGGAGCAAAAAGGGGGATCATGTTTTGGTAAACAAGGCATGTTGACTTAAAAAGAAAGGGAAAAATCTTTCCCCATGCATGGCAAGTATGTTGGACGCCAAAGGGTGTTCACACAAGCTAAAGTTGTCAAAAAATTTAACTAAAAGTTTTGGAAGTGTGGGGGATTGAATATAGGACCTTTAGGACACTAGTTAAGCTATTAAGTACTAGGCTAATTCACTTGCTTGATCACACTCCTACAACAATTATTTTTAAAAAAATGGTGTGACCTTTGTTAAGGCTTGAAGCAATATAGTACCACATAGAGAATAATGTAAGGGAAATGATTCGAACACAGTTCATCAAGGACAGCTTCACAACTACTCAATCACTAGATTTGATACTTATTTATTATCAAATGAGTAAAAGATTATCTAGAAAATATTTGGCCGTGACCACTCTTGGTTCACTAACCCGATTTTTGGGATGTGACGTGAAACTTGATCTATCTTCGATTCAGATGCTTGAATATCTAAAATATAAGCTAGATAAGCTTCAACTCTTTTCCGAATAAACTTCTAAGTAGTAAAAGCCAATACTATATTGGTAACACAATATGACCTATCCAATTCAACACTGATCAAATCACTGCTT
Source organism: Gossypium hirsutum (assembly GCF_007990345.1). Classification (NCBI taxonomy): domain Eukaryota; kingdom Viridiplantae; phylum Streptophyta; class Magnoliopsida; order Malvales; family Malvaceae; genus Gossypium; species Gossypium hirsutum. The sequence continues at coordinate 36,912,278 of NC_053439.1, read as the reverse complement.
GGACGTTTCAAAACAATCTGTTTCTATTTGTAACTAACAATTGCAACATGGATTGTTAGCCAATTCATACCTAGAATAACATCAAATTAATTTCACGGCAACATCAGATCAACAAGAAATTCGTAACCCCAAATTTTCAGTGGATAATATTTACACACTTTATTAAAAATCGCACTCTGACCTATCAGATTTGACACCTTAATATCAAATTTAGTCAACTCTACTGGAAAATTCTTTTTTGTTACTAAATTTCTGCGTATATATGAATGTGTTGACCGAGGATTAATCAATGTATAAATAGGAATATCAAAAAGAGGAACTGTAACAGCGATAATGTCGAGTGTTGTACCCTCTTCTCTAGCACGAATCACGTAAGTTCTAGCTGGTTCCCGACCTTGATCTTTTACCCTTCTGAGAAACAGTCACTGATATGACAATCTGTTCTGAACCTGATTCAGTTTTATTTAGACAATCCATTAGGAAATGCTTAAACGAACTACACCAGAAACAGGTTCCCTTTTTGAATCTACAAATACCGAAATGATTCCTGCCCCAATGTTCGCAAATGAGTGTGTTTACATTTCAAACACTACCAGCACTTGCTACCAAAGTAGCCTAAGTCTTTAGATGATTTTGTCTAAATGCACTGTTTCTCGGATTCCCAGTAGAAGAAAAAGACTGACTTCTAAAATCCTTCGATTTCTTGGATAGTGGAGTCGAAAAATTTCTAGTCATACTTTGCTTGCTCGAGCTCTCATTTTTAGCTCTTGCTCATTTTTTCTCATTCCAAACTGCTTTCATTTTTTGAGCATTCTCGGATAACACTACAAATTCTTTTATTTCAAGAGCACTCAACATTACTCTAATTTTTTCATTTAAACCCCATTTAAATCGAGTACACCTTTCAGCGTCTGAAGTTAATTGGTATCGGACATATTTACTTAGATTGAGAAATTTATGTTTGTATTCAACAACTGACATGTTTTCGTATTTCAAATCCATGAATTCTCATTTCTTTCCCTCCAAATAGATTTCACTAATATATTTCTTCTTAAACTTAGCCTGAAAGAAATCTCATTCCACTCGATCTCTCAAGACTACTGTTGTTAGGGTAATGCGACACTGATATGCATATTCTTTCAACAACAACATAACACACTTTAATTTGTCTTCCAATGAGCAAACTAACTCATCAAAAACTGTCTTCTAGCCAATATTTGGCTTTCACGAGATTATCATTATACAACCCTCAAAATTCTTCTGCCCCTCATTTACGAATATTTTCTGTAGGGGGTGGTTAACATTTACCTGATTCGGGTTTTGAGGACGACAAGGTGTTGGGGGAAGCACAAGAGGGGGCAGAGGTTGTGGAACCATCATGGTAGCTTGCACAAATTGAGCAAACCACTCATTCATCATTTGGAAGAGTACACCACGGTCCTCACTTCCAGGTATATGGGGTGCGAGTAAACTTTGACTTACTCCATGTTTAGAAGACAGAACGTTACTATCCACCTCATCATGTATGACATGATTAGACTTGAACGATATTGCAAATCTATAAGAAAACATAGTCAGATCAGATCTAGAGCATCATTCAAAAATATAGGTTATTGTGGCATGTATTTTATAGACTCAATACATGCTACATTTAGTCTTAGAGTCATGTAAACTATAGCTCTGATACCACTAAATATAACACCCATTACCCGGTTTGGTTGCCAAACCCAAGCTACAGGATGCTACAACAGAAAACAAAAACAAACGCATATATTCTTATCAATAATATTAAATAAATCGATAAGTAAAAATTGAGTTTCATGCTTAATGTGAATTTCAAACAAATTTCTATCTCAATCAAGCTTACGAAAGCTCTTAAATTGACTCGTAATCAATTTAGGACTATTTTGAAACTTTTACAAAATAAGGGTAAAAGTGCAAAACAGGGGTCACACGGCCGTGTGGCTAGGCCATGGAATAGGATGAGGCCGTGTGGTGCTGTATCACACTGTAACACCCCAAACCCAATTGAGTTGGTTCGAACCAAATTTGGTGAGCTACATTAGCCATTGGAGTGACTCTCTATTAACTTCTAACCAATTCTCCAACACACCATGAATTTACAACACATATAATGTTCTAAGTTATCACACAGCAGTCGAACGTCATCAAGTTATATATGGAATGCAAAATATGCGAGCTCACAAAAAGAAGTAAAGGAAGGACTCACATGTCACCTAAGTAATAAAACTTAAAGGTTCACATGTAAGAAATAAATAGGGTATTTTAGGGTACGCATACAAAGGTTCTCACACTTTTATAGAGTTTATTAAATAGTAAGGTTATCACTACTGAGCATTCGAATGTATATTAGGCGTCGCAAACATACAAGGGTCACATGAATAAAATTACGCAAAATAACTGAATCAGATGTGGAGTTAAGACATAATTTGGAAAAGTTATAAGAATACAACATAACATGCATGTAAGGAGGAATAATGAACATTAAAATTTATTCATATCAAAAGAAGAATTTAGAAACAAGGGTTTAATTCAAGGTTTCGTAAAATAACAGTAGCAACTATAATAAAACTAAGCTCACACAATTAACTCCGTCGCCTTTTTCTCGGGTTCGCAAATATCTATTCAAGGATTAGCCTCGCCTAGGTCATCTACCTTGCCACTGCCATCCGTAACCTACTTTCCTACGAAGTAGGAGAGGAGTGGGTGTGTTCATTGAGGACTCAATGAATATACAGGAACATCAAAGCATGCCTTAAGTAATGTGGTGTTTAAAATAGAAGCTTAGTTAAAAAACTATTTTGCGAGCTGGGCTCTCCGCAAGACCTAGTTCGCAATTACTTGTTTATCAGAAAAAACATTTAAGTTTGAAAATAGAATCATATGTACTTTCCTAAAAATCATACTTAAAAATTTGGCTTGTTCTTGAAAGGAAAAATTACAATATAAACATTTACTTGTACTTATTCTTATACTTGTATCATTAATAACAGTTTCATAAAAAAACTTGTTCATAGTCACTTGCACTTATCTTTTTTTGGATAAGTGAATATCCTTATAGTGCCTCACTTGTAACTTAGAGAGTCCTTAACATATCCCATAAGTGTAGGGATAAGCTAAACACTCTCCTGTATGCCAACATGTCCCTATAAATAGAGCATAGCTCGACATTCTCTTATTCCTCCACATGTGTCATGACCTTAACGCCCAAATCACAAACTTAAAGATGAGTACTCATAATCCTATGGAATACCATTATAGCCAACATATAAGCTCGCATAAAAGCACTTGTTGATTTAGAGCTCGCACAAAAGCTCGTAAAAACACAGTTTATAAACCGTACATTAAAAACATATCTTAAAACATAGGCTCAATAGGAGTAGACATAAAACATAATTTAAAAACAGAGTTATGTAAAAAGTTTACTCTTGGAACTTAGTTTAAAAGTCCAAAGTTCTTGGAAAACGTAACAGTTCGCACACAGTAAGGAACTCTAAACGCTCACTGAAAAGCTGAGAATTTTAAATAACTTTTGCTTTGCCTTTATCCTTGCTGGTAGATGGTTTGTCTAGTTCTCAACATACATACATGAATATACACAAATTACGAAACAAACAAAACATACTCAAATATACGAGCGAACCTAGTTTTTTAGGCAATCAACCCTAATAGGACAGAGACTTACCTTGGTTTCTACGAAGTTGGTTCCGAACAGAGACTTGACAATATAATAATCGATCAGAGAATTTTCTTGGAAATAGAGTTGTATTTATAGGCACTAAGTGTTTTAGTATTCTTAGGATAACCTACTTGACTTAGGAACCCTAGTTGATTAGAAGAATTTTATGTGCACGAAAAGTGTCCTAGATACACAATATCTTAATTTCTTAATTTAAGTTTGACTCGAATTTAACTGGCGAACCCTAGTCCTCCAAGCCAATTGGTGAACCCCAATTCTACAAACATGCACGCTGTCAAGTCTCACTATCTCAGTGATGTAAATTTCTACGAGACATTACAAAGTGTAGCTTGTGTGAACAGGTAGGAAATGCGAAGCAATATACAATCACCCAAATAACATCCTTCTTGGTCGTAGTTAGTGACAAACCTGACACAAAATCCATAGTGATTCTTTCTCATTTACACACTAGAATCTTAAGTGGCTGGAGCAGTCCTGCAAGATACTGATGCTCTGCTTTGACTTTCTGGCAACTTAGGCACTTTGCCACAAAGTCTTAAATAGCTTGCTTCAAACCAGGCCACTAATAGAGCTCGCAGAGGTCACGGTACATCTTGTTAATGCCGAGGTGCATTACATAAGGTATATTGTGTGCCTCAGTAAGAATAACATGTTGGAACTCCTCGTCATTGGGCACAAAAAATCTTCCACGAAAGCAGAGTACCTTTATTTAGTGGGAAGTCCCCCTTGCACTCTTTGCTCCACTAGACAAACCCTCTTTACCAACTCTTCATCTGAGGCTTGCTTTTTCTTGATTTGCTGTGGAAAATTTTGTCTTATTTTTAATTTTGCTAGGAGTCTTTTATCACTTGTTACACTCAATTGCGCAAGCAGAGCTCATAGTAAGCATACTGACTACCTAATTAGTGCATTAGCTACTATGTTAACCTTGTCAGAGTTATACTCTATCACACAGTCGTAGTCTTTCAGCAATTCTATCCATATTATTTGTCATAGATTCAAATCCTTCTACGTGAGCAAGTACTTGAGGCTCTTGTGGTCCATATAAACGGTACACTTCTCACCATACAAGTAGTGTCAGCGCATTTAAAGTGCGAACACCACCGCGACTAACTCCAAGTCGTGGGTTAAGTACTTATGCTCATGGACCTTTAGTTTCCTAAAAGCGTAAGTTACCACCTTCCCTTCCTGTATCAATACACAACCCAGCCCCGTGTGAGAGGCATCACTGTAAACCAAAAATTCCATCCCTGGTTCTAGTTGAATCAAAACAGGTGCTTTGGTAAGTAAATCTTTAAATTTGTCAAAGCTGTGTTACCTTTCTTTTGTCCATGTGAACTCTTCTTTCTTCTTGAGTAATTTTTTAAGGGTGTTGTTATAGTGGCGAACTACTCAACAAACCTGTGATAGTGCCCTGCGAGCCTTAAGAAGCTTCTCACTTAGTAACACTTTTTGGGGATCTCCACTTCACAACGTATTCAATTTTCTTTTGGTCTATGCGAACCCCTTTAGTTGAAACTACGTACCCCAAAAACGTAACTTCTTTAAACCAAAACTAACACTTGTAGAACTTCGCTAACAGTTGCTTCTCTTGCAGAACTTGCAACACTGTTCATAGATGAGTATCGTGCTCTTCCTTAGTTCACGAATACCCAAGAATCTCATCTATGAAAACCACCACACCATGATCCAGGTATTCATGGAACACTTAATTCATAAGGTCTATGGTTGTAACAATGCATTCGTCAACCCAAAAGGCATCACCAGAAACTCATAATGCTGATACCTCATTTTGAACGTTGTCTTCAACATATCAGACTGCTTCACCTTGAGTTGGTAGTAACCAAATCACAAATCGATCTTCAAAAACATTGTGGCACCTCACACTAGTCAAACAAATCGTCAATTCTTGGCAATGGGTACTTATTTTTTATAGTCAATTTATTCAACTGTTTTAGTCTGTCAAAACCATTTTTTTAAATTTAAATTGAAATCAAAAAGAGGGATCGACTTTGAAAATAAAATGGGAGTCGCCACCGATCTTTTGTTAAGGTGTGACCGGTTCACCGTTAAAAATGAATTTGGTCCACAAAATTTTGAGAAAATAGATTCGGGAGTCGATTACGCACGAGGAAGGGTTAGCACCCTCATAACGCCCAAAATTGGTACCGAATTGATTGTTTAATGTCCTAGTGTTGAAAATTCGAAAAGATTTTAAAATACGATCCTTTTAACTTGAATAAATTGAATTGAATAATAAGACACTCATATTTTAAAGAAATAAAGTGTCAAACCCAATGAGTTAAGGCGCAACATTTTTAATCTTGAAAATTATGTAACTTGTGACTTTTAAAACTCATGTTTTTAAACTTAAGAAGGATATTCAGTTATTTGAGCCAAATGAAAAATCGGAACCCTGTAAGTTAGGGTTCAATTTGTCAAAATTCCAAATACAGAATATTGCCTTTATTTTTTTTAGAAAAATTCTCGTTTCGAGAAAACAACATGTCATATCCAATGCGTTAGGACATAACGTATCGAATTCCTGAGAATGAGCTTTTTATTTATGTTTTAATTAAAAAGGATACTCGGTTCCTTAGGTTCAACGAGGAAGATTGGAATCCAGTAAGTTAGGACACAATCTTTTCGAAGATCCCAAATTCCGAGTGTCGCATTATTTGAAAGACTTTTGAATGAATTGGCTTTGATATTAAAAAGAATATAATCCTTTTGACGAATAAAACGTAATAGGATGACAATGTATATCGCAAAAGAAAAATTCTTAAGTTAAAAAGTATGCTAATGAGCGGTAAGGTATCAATAAATACAAATAAGCAACACAAAATATGAAATAATAAAAACATACATCACACATTATGTAAATTCCAGCACTAACAATTAAGAACTAATGAATTAAAAAAGCAGATTAACACAAATAAATGCACAAGTCCTAAAATAATTGAAAAGACGATTAGCATGGGAGAAAGGAAATTATAATCGAGAAGTTATAAAAATAATAACATACACACACATGAGGACTTGAAAATAATAAAAATGGAGTTAAAAACACATAAAATAATAGTATCTAAATAAATTTTAAAGTAAATTTTATAAAAAGAAAATCTAAATACATAAAATAATGTGCCTGTATAAAAAGATATATAAAATGGGTAAATTTTAAAAGAATATATTATAAAACAATATCCGAGAATATATAAAATATATCAAAATTACACAACAATATAAAAATGTGATAGATTTTAATAATGAAGCCTAACATATAACAATGAATAACAAATAAAAAAACAATAATACATGATAAATTTTAAAACAAGTGTATAATAAATCTAAAATAATAAAGCAAATTTATTTATAATACTAAATGATGCTACATAAATAAAAACATAATGGAACTAGATATTAATATGTGATAACCTTACATAATTGGAAGTAATAATGTAATAATGAAACGTAAATAAATATATAAATTAATACTAATAACAATACTTATAATTATAAAACAACATTAATATAGATAACAAAAATATATATACATTTAAGTAATTCAAAAATGCAAACAGGATTAAATTGAACTCAAAACTAAACTGGAAGTGGAAAAACGAAAATAAACCAAAATGGAGGGAAAAATCGCGACGCGCGAATAATATGAGGATTGAATGGGAAATATTCCCCCCCTAAAACGCAGCGTCTTTAGCGCGAACCAAAGCATGATCAAGTCGAACATATGGGACCAATTCGGGAAATAAAGAAATATCAGATTGAAACCCCGAAACAAATCAGAAGGACCGATGGTAGAAATATCCCCTCCAAGACCAAAGCGCGCGGGTCTGGCCACGCTCGGGTCGGGTCATCGGGTTATGGCCATAAACCACCAAATGGCATCGAGCTCCATTACATTGGCTCTATCCGGTGACGTTTCAAAATCGAGCTTTAAAGGCCTAAACCTAAAGAGCTCCTCAGTTCCAAAACCTAAAGGGAGACCATTAGTCCCTGCGCCACTCGATATTCAGCACCCTTGAATAGTCCCCGATCCTAGCCCGTACTCCGATGACGATGGAGAGAGCCAAGATCGCACTGCCAGGTACGAGCTCTAACTTCCCCCTCTTTTCTTTTTTTGCTCTCTCTATATATGCTTATATGAGGTTAATAACAAACGAAAAAAAGAAGAAGAAAAAACCATCGGAGAAGAAAACAGAACGGAAGGAAAAGAAAACCTTTTCTTTTTTGTATTGATTTTCTGCGTATTTGATACAATATGCGTGTATGTCCCTTACAGATTCTAAAAAACGGCTTTATATAGCTGAAAATAAAAATGAAAAAGAACATCAAAAAAATCTGAAATTTTCTTTTTTACAACTGCTATTTTTGTTTTCTTTTGGTGCTGCGTTGTTCGCTTTTTCGTTTGTTGCAGGCGTACGGAGCATTGGACGTGGCGGATACGGAGGGTACGGAGGCGCACGTGAGAGCAGTGGCCTGGCACGCGCGGACGAGAGGAGCTGCTGCGGCGCTGGGGTTTGCCCTAGGGTTTCAGCTTTTGATTTTGTATCGTTGGGCCAGTAATTGGTTATTGGGCTAGATTTTGTAATATGGGTTGCTAGGGTGTATTGGGTTAGTGATCTGGGCCAAATTTTGTAGTTTGGACTGTACTAATTGGACTTTGAATTTATATTTGGAATTTATTTTTATTTATGCGAGCCCGGGCCAAAATTGGGCCTTACAGCTGCCCTTCTTTGCTCGTTGTCGTGTAACGAGAACAGAGCAAAGACTTAAAAAGGCTAATTTTTCCTGGTCGTACTGGACCTTGGTGCTCTTCTTCTTCCAGTAACCTCATTCCATCCTACTGCATCTTCAGAGGTATAGGAATTGGTGCTTCGATCCACTATATTGCAATATCAGGAAGATAGGATTTGTAGCTTGTAGCTTTCTAAAAAAAACAAAATTTGCTATCTCTAGTTGGCAAAACTTGATGCGATCTGCTCTACTGCAACATCAGAGAGATAAGATCTATTACTTTAATCCGCTCCACTACAACTTCAGGGAGATAGGATTATCGATTTCAATCTGCTCCACTGTAACTTCAAGGAGATAAGATTTGCCCTCTTCGATCTGCTCCGCTACTGTTTAGGGAGACAAGAGCTATAATTTCCAACCTATTCCACTGCTGAGCAGGGATATAGGACTTGTGGCTTAAATCTGCTTCCTTACACTTGAAGATAAGATTCGCCATCTTCGATCTGCTCCGCTACTGCTTAGGGAGACAAGATCTGTAATTTCCAACCTACTCCACTGCTGGCTAGGGATATTGGACTTGTGGCTTAAATCTATTTCCTTACACTTGAAGATAAGATTTGACGCTTTCAATCTGCTCCGCTACTGCTTAGGGAGACAAGATTTGTAATTTTCAACCTATTCCACTACTGACTAGGGACGTAGGACTTGTGGCTTGAATCTGCTTCCTTACATTTGAAGATAAGATTCGCCGTCTTCAATCTGCTCCGCTATTGTTTAGGGAGACAAGATCTGTAATTTCCAACCTACTCCACTGCTGACCAGGGAGATAGGACTTGTGGCTTAAATCTGCTTCCTTACACTTGAAGATAAGATTCGCCGTCTTCGATCTACTCCGCTACTGCTTAGGAAGACAAGATCTGTAATTTCCAACCTACTCCACCGCTGACCAGGGAGATAGGACTTGTGGCTTAAATCTGCTTCCTTACACTTGAAGATAAGATTCGCCGTCTTAGATCTGTTCCGCTACTGCTTAGAGAGACAAGATCTATAATATCCAACCTATTCCACTGCTGACCAGGGACATAGGACTTGTGGCTTAAATTTGCTTCCTTACACTTGAAGATAAGATTCGCCGTCTTCAATCTGCTCTGCTACTACTTAGGGAGACAATATCTGTAATTTTCAACTTACTCCACTACTGGCTAGGGATATAGGATTTGTGGCTTAAATCTGTTTCCTTACACTTGAAGATAAGATTTGCCGCTTTTGATCTGCTCCGCTACTGGTTAGGGAGACAAGATCTATAATTTTCAACCTATTCCACTACTGACTAGGGACATAGGACTTGTGGCTTGAATCTGCTTCCTTACATTTGAAAATAACATTCGCCGTCTTCAATCTGCTCCGCTACTGTTTAGGGAGACAAGATCTGTAATTTCCAACCTACTCCACTGCTGACCAGGGAGATAGGACTTGTGGCTTAAATTTGCTTCCTTACAATTGAAGATAAGATTCGCCGTCTTCGATCTGCTCCGCTACTGCTTAGGGAGACAAGATCTCTAATTTCAAACCTATTCCACTACTGACTAGGGATATAGGACTTGTGGCTTAAATCTGCTTCCTTACACTTGAAGATAAGATTCGCCGTCTTCGATCTGCTCCGCTACTGCTTAGAGAGACAAGATCTATAATATCCAACCTATTCCACTGCTGACCAGGGACATAGGACTTGTGGCTTAAATTTGCTTCCTTACACTTGAAGATAAGATTCGCCATCTTCAATCTGCTCTACTACTGCTTAGGGAGACAAGATCTGTAATTTCCCAACCTATTCCACTGCTGACCAGGGATATAGGACTTGTGGCTTAAATCTGCTTCCTTACACTTGAAGATAAGATTTGCCGCTTTTGATCTGCTCCGCTACTGCTTAGGGAGACAAGATCTGTAATTTTCAACCTATTCCACTGCTGACTAGGGAGATAGGACTTGTGGCTTAAATCTGCTTCCTTACACTTGAAGATAAGATTCGCCATCTTCGATCTGCTCCGCTACTACTTAGGGAGGCAAGATCTGTAATTTCCAACCTACTCCATTGCTGACTAGGGAGATAGGACTTGTAATCTTCAACCTATTCCACTGCTGGTCAGGGAGCTAAGTTTTGCAATCTTCAACCTATTCCACTGCTGGTCAGGGAGCTAGGTTTTGTGGTTTCACCGATCTGTTCTCTGGGGAACATGACCTATATAATTCATTTATGAACTTAATTATGCCTAGTGATTAGGATGTCATGATCAAAATGAATCAAATGCTCCTAACTAGACATGTGTGAATGGTGTTTGCATTAATGCAGAATTTTATTTTTCCGAGAATGATCCCGCTTAGGTTGTCATTACTCGAAGTTTATCAAGGCTTTAACACTGGCGTGTTACAACGCCTTCTTGCTTGACCGGCTTTTCTGAAAAACATTTAGCCAGGTTGCCCCCACTGTAAACTTCAAAGTTATATCCACTGGGGCACAAAATTTGTACTATCATTCTCCCACCGTAATCCAATGGTAGAAATATGACTTTTCCTCAATCCTCTTTTATCACAATTCAAGGATATAGGATCTTAATCTTTCTAGTTCCTTACACCATTCCCAAGGTGTCGTACCAAAGACTTATGCGCAGATGAAGGCTCTCTTCTCTGAGGTAACCTCTTCCTCTTACCTGGTGATCATTGCTTGCTTGTTTATTTAAGCTTTGTCACCAACATGGCATCTTGTCAATCAATGCATTTAACAACAAAATCCAACTATAAAATCTAAATTTAGACTCTTCCTTCTCAAATTTCCAACCTTTAAATTTGGTGCGTTCTAAACAATAGTCCTATTTCAGGCTCCCGTATTATTTAGAAAATTTTCAGAGTAATATGTAAAACTTCCTTTGTGGAATTTTTATTAGTCCATTCATTATTCCAATGCAACATACTTGCAAAAAATGGTCATGACAATGGATAAGAATAAAGTTGGTTCTAAGCATAACTCAAAATTATAAAAAATAGTAATAAAGAAATTGATTGGGAATGTATATCTTGGAAAAGAAAAAGTATTCCAAGAACAACAAATTCAATAAAAATAATATAAGAATTGGGTGCCCCAGATATCGCAACTTGAACTTCTCTGTACAAACTTTCTGAAGACCATTTTGAGTTTGACATGTGTTTGAGAGATCTGTAGTACTCTGTCAATGCTTCAGGATATCGCCTACCCTTTCCTGTTGATTCAAGTATAACAAGATCACCACATGTCCCCATCTGGTCAAAATTTGAATTGCTCTGATCACTTCATGCCCCATTCTGATCAATATTTGAGCTGCCCTTTTCGGGTTTTCAACTCAAATCCCCTTTGGCCTAAGGTGCCATTTGCGGGGTTTCCCCTTAGCCTCTCCATTTTTACTTTTTCATCATTTTTTATTTTTAATTTTCATTTTTCGTGTTTTTTTTACTCAAAGTCCCCTTTGCAGGTTTTCACCTTGGTCCTTTCTTCTTCTTTAAACGAAGTATTTCTTGACTAGATCTGAGTTGATAGGACTAGTAATCTTACTCAGGATCAGTGCTCCTCTGAAAAAGGTATTCTTTACAACACGGGGACATCCCCGGCTTAGCATTCATTTCCTTTTAGAATCTTTTTGTTGAGGAAGGATCTTTTTCAACACCCAGCCCTCTCGTGGAATTCTCTGGGATGACACTGTTTATTATGGGCTCGTATCATTTGTTTCTTGGTACATTCGACCCTGATGAATAGCTTTAACCCTTTTCCTAGGTCCAACTGATCACATCGCAATTGGATCCCTCCAACTCATAGCTCAACTAATGCCCGGAGAGAGGGGATTTCAACTTTAATAGAACCACAGAAAACAGTGTTGCCCGAGTCAAAGCACCAATAAACGTTCAAATAAAAAGAAGGCAGATGGTAACTTCACATGCCAACCCTTGTAAGTCTCAGTCATTTTTGCAATTCATTGTTTTGCAATATAGTGACAAAATTGTGGTGTCTGATTTTGAATTGATTACAGCCATCAGCTATCGTGCTGTCATTCAAGTTCAATGCATTTTCCAATACCATCCTCTTTGGGATTGGTATATAATGGCATTGGCATATGAATCAGCCTCTCATAATCTCAAAAATGAAGCAATGTCCATTAGAAGTCTTCGATAATGATGATGTCCATGCCCTATTTTGCTCAAAATTTGAGTCGCCCTTTTTGGGGCTTCAACTCAAAACCTCATTTGGTCACAAAGTGCCCTTTGCGGGTTTTCGCCTTGGCCTCTCCTTTTCTTTTTCTCCTTTTTGATTTTGATTTTGATTTTGATTGATTTTGATTTTTTTGCTTTTGCTTTTGACTTTGATTTTTATTTTTATTTTTTTGTTTTTTGCTTTTTGATTTTGATTTTGATTTTTTTTATTGAATCTGACTTCATAGGATTAGACAAGTCCTTGTTATCCCATTCGATTAGAATCAATGTTGCCATAAATAGAGTCTTCCACCTAAGATCCTCTACTTTCATCTTGTACGCGCAAAACCCTCTTTGGTATCAGATTTCTTTCATAGAGTCTTTTGGGGCGAAACTATGACTGAAATCTTTTGATCTTCTTCTTCTTCAATCAGGATAAAATCCAACAAAACTTGAAGAGATGGAAATTCAACTTCCAATGGGCAAAGCTATGTTGAGTCAACAGGAAAGGCATTGCCCCAACAAAGGATTGCATCGTTCATACAGCAAATTTCTGACATTGCGCTTGTTGACACCATTTTTTTGAAAACAACAGGGTCGACTTGGGTTTTGAAAAATGAAAACGAAAGTGGGAGTCGCCACCAATCTTTTTTGATGAGGTGTGATCGGGTCACCTCGTAAAAATGGTTGTTTTTAATAAATAATTTAATTTTATTAAAATTACGAGTTTGGTCCACGAAATTCAGAAAAATGGTTTCAGGAGTCGGTTACGTACGAGGAAGGATTAGCACCCTCGTAACGCCCAAAATTGGTACCTAGTTGATTAGTTAATGTCTTAATGTCGAAAATTGAAAACTTTGAAGAATTTTAAAAATACAATCCTTGTGTTAAAATGCTGAAAATTCTCGTGAAAAGGAGCATATTTCACGTTAATAAAGAAAGAGAATCATATCCAGTAAGTTAGGACACGATGTCTCGAATTCCCGATACGCGAATAAAAATGCTTATTTAAAAAATATTTGGCTATCTCGGATTTAAAAGGAAGATCACGACTAGTAAGTTAGGACTTGTTTTTTAAATCCCGAGATCATTTAAAACTTGAGTTTGAAAAGATTCGTGTATTTAGATATTGTGAAAATCGAAACCCAGTAAGTTAGGGTATGACCTTCTCGAATCTTAACACGAGATGCTATTAACAAATTTTGACATATCGAGTAAAATAAAATACGGAGTCGTAATAAAAGAATGTGAAAGCAAATTACATTTGTTGTTATACATGGCAAAATCACAATGAATACGAAAGTATAAAAATGATACGAGCGATTGCAACTAATATGAAATAAATAAAAGGACAAATCGACAACATGCAAAATAACAACGTATACAAACGAATAAAATTAAAACATTCATTCCAGATAATAATGAAAATGAAAATAAATAAATAATGAATACAATTAAAAATGTAAAAAGATATATATATATATATGAAAATAAAGTGTGTAAACAGATGTATATACATATATAAATATACAAGTATATGTATACGTGTAAGTTATGAATATACACATTTGGGTATACATGTATATACGTATTGTAGAAACATAGGCATATAAATATGAAAACTTAAAATGGGTATATAAATACAGACATGCATCAATTATAGAATAGATAATAATATAACCCTGCATATATATTTTTAAATATTAAACATGCATATACATATAAAAGTGCACATAAATGCATATGTCATGAAATGTATGTACGCATGAATATTATAAAGTATATAAAAAACGTGTATGCATATATATACAAAAATATACATAGGTATATATACATATATATTATGAAAATAAAACTTGAATAATAATAAAACTAGCTAATATACTAACAAAGCAGTAACGAATAGATATAAGTACAATGAAACTAATAATAATTAATAGTAATAATAATAATAATAACACTAAAATAATTAGTTAAACAATAAAATTGCTAAAAAAAAGGACTAAACCAGAATAAAAACAAAAATAATGGGCGAATTCAAAATAAAAAAAGACGAAAAGTTCTAAAATACAACACGCGCCGAAAGAGGGGGGACCGAAATGGTAAATAAACCAAAGCCTCCAAAACGCAATGCTGCAGTGGACCGAAGTGAAACAAAAGTAAAATTTTTGAGCTAAATTAAAATAAAAGATAATAACGAAAAAGGGGCTAGATTGCAACGTGCTGCAAAATCAGGAGGACTGCGTGTGCAATTATTCCCTCCGAGACCAAAGCGCGCGGATCTGGCCATGCGCGGGTCGGGTCATCGGGTCAGTGCCAATACGACACCGTTTTGGAGCCATTGTGGCAAGGCCCAAATGGTATCGTTTTATGCCCAGCATGAATGCCCTATTAACCTATTCAGCAGCCCCTTTTCATTTTAAAACAAAAGTAAAAAAAAAAAGGAAACCCTAGGCCCTCTCATGGCTGCGCCGCTCTAGTCATCGATCCATCAAATGGATCTTCAAACCCCTGCTCAAGCTCCAACGATGACAGAGAGAACAGAGGATTCGACGACGGCTCTAATCAGGTATGGTTTCTCATCACCCCCTCTCTCTTTTATTTTATATATGTACTTATATATACGAATAACAACGAAACAAAAAAGAAAGAAAAACAATAAGAACACAATGAAAAAAGAAAAAAAAAGAAAACCTTTTTCTTTTTGTATTGTTTTCGTTTCTTTGATACAGTATGCAGGTTTTTTTTTTCTTATAGATTCTTAAATCGGCCTTTATAGCTGAAAATAAAAAAAATAAAAACAAAAACAAAATCAAAAGAAATTTGTCCTTTGTCATTTGCTGTCGATTTTTGCTCTTTTTGTTTGTTTGTCGTTCTTGCAGGTACGACGTACGCGCAGCACATGGCGGTGTGTGAAGGCTGTACAGAGTTGTGGACGTGGCGTGCAGAGGCGTGGCTCGTGGGGCACGTGAGGCCGAGGGAAAGCGGCAGCTGAAGCTGAAAGCTGTTTGAAGGCTAGGGTATCAACGTGAATTGGGCCGTGTAAATCAGGTTAAGGTATTAGCTTTTTCGGGTTGTTTGGGCATTCGGGCTAGGTCTTTTGATTTAGTGGGCTAGGTTAAATTTAAGTTTGGTTGTAATTTTGGGCTGATTTGGGCTAGGTGTAATTGGGCCATTCAGGTTTAGTCTTCTAGGCATATGTATTTGGGCCTACTTGGATTTAGGCCTGCTGATGTACAGAACTGGACTATGTTATTGGTTTTTTTGGACTTTTAATTTTGGTTTTGGTTTTATATTTTTTTTACTTATTTCTGATTTGGGCTGGGCAGATTGGGCCTATTACAGCTGCCCCTCTTTGCTCATTGTCGTGTAATGGGAATGAAGCAAAGACTAAAAAAGGCCAATTTGCCCGGTCGTGCTGGACTTTGGTAGTTCTTTTTCTTCAAATAGCCTCATTCCATTCTACTGCATCTTCAGAGGTAGAGGAATTGGTGCTTTGATCCACTCCACTGCAACGTCGGGGAGATAGGATTTGTAGCTTGTAGCTTTTTAAAAGAACAAAATTTGCTATCTCTAGTCGGCAAGACTTGATGCGATCTGCTCTACTGCAACTTCAGAGAGATAAGATCTATTACTTTAATTCGCTCCACTACTGCTTAGGGAGATAAGATCTAATGCGATTCACTCTACTGCAACTTCAGAGAGATAAGATCTATTACTTTAATCTGCTCCACTACAACTTCAAGGAGATAGGATTATCGACTTCAATCTGCTTCCTTACACTTGAAGATAAGATTCGCCGTCTTTGATGTGCTCCGCTACTGCTTAGGGAGACAAGATCTGTAATTTCCAACCTATTCCACTGCTAACCAGGGACATAGGACTTGTGGCTTAAATCTGATTCCTTACACTTGAAGATAAGATTCGCTGTCTCCGATATGCTCCGCTACTGCTTAGGGAGACCAAATCTATAATTTCCAACCTATTCCACTATTAACCAGGGAGATAGGACTTGTGGCTTAAATCTGCTTCCTTACACTTGAAGATAAGATTTGCCGCTTTCGATCTGCTCTGCTACTGCTTAGGGAGACAAGTTCTGTAATTTCCCAACCTATTCCAGTGCTGACCAGGGATATAGGACTTGTGGCTTAAATCTGCTTCCTTAGACTTGAAGATAAGATTTGCCGCTTTCGATCTGCTCCGCTACTGCTTAGGGAGACAAGATCTGTAATTTCCCAACCTATTCCACTGCTGACCAGTGATATAGGACTTGTGGCTTAAATCTTCTTCCTTACACTTGAAGATAAGATTTCCCGTCTTCGATCTGCTCCGCTATTGCTTAGGGAGACAAGATCTGTAATTTCCCAACCTATTCCACTGCTGACCAGGGATATAGGACTTGTGGCTTAAATCTGCTTCCTTACACTTGAAGATAAGATTTGCCGCTTTCGATCTACTCTGCTACTGCTTAGGGAGATAAGATCTGTAATTTCCCAACTTATTCCACTGCTGACCAGTGATATAGGGCTTGTGGCTTAAATCTGCTTCCTTACACTTGAAGATAAGATTCGCCGTCTTCGATCTGCTCCGCTATTGCTTAGGGAGACAAGATCTGTAATTTCCCAACCTATTTCACTGCTGACCAGGGATATAGGACTTGTGGTTTAAATCTGCTTCCTTACACTTGAAGATAAGATTCACCGCTTTCGATTTCCTCCGCTACTGCTTAGGGAGACAAGATCTGTAATTTCACAACCTATTCCACTGCTGACTAGGGATATAGGACTTGTGGCTTAAATCTGTTTCCTTACACTTGAAGATAAGATTTGTCGCTTTCGATCTACTCCGCTACTGCTTAAGGAGACAAGATCTGTAATTTCCCAACCTATTCCACTTTTGACCAGGGATATAGAGCTTGTGGCTTAAATATGCTTCCTTACACTTGAAGATAAGATTCGCCGTATTCGATCTGCTCCGCTACTGCTTAGGGAGACAAGATCTGCTATATTCACTGATCTGTTCTCTGGGAACATGACATGTATAATGAACCTAATTATTCCTAATGATTAGGATGACATGATCAGAATGAATCAAATGCTCCTAACTAGACATGTGTGAATGGCGTTTACATGAATGCAGAATTTTATTTTCCCGAGAATGACCCCACTTAGGTTATCATTAGTCGAAGTTTATTAAGGCTTTAACACTGACGTACTACAATGCCTTCCTTCTCGACTGGCCTTTTCTGAAGAAACATTGGCCAGGTTTCCCCCCACTATAAACCTCAAAGTTTAATCAACTGGGACGCAAAATTTGTACCATTATTCTCCCATTGTAACCCGAGGGTAGAAATATATGGCTTTTCTCGGTCCTCTTCTATCACAATTCAAGGATACAGGATCTAAATCTCTCTAGTCCTTTACACCATTCCTAATGTGTCGTACCAAAGCTCATGCACCAATGAAGGCTTTCTTCTCTGAGGAAACCTCTTCCTATTGCTTGATGATCATTGCTTCCTTGTTTATTTAAGCTTTGTCATTAACACGACATCTTGTCATTTTGTTCAATCAATGCATTTGACAACAAAATCCAAAGAGAAAGTCCAAATTTAGACTCTTCCTTCTCAAAATTTTAACCTTTAAATTTGGTGTGATCTAAACAATAGTCCTATTTCAGGTCCCTATATTATTTAGAAACTTCTAGAGTAATATGTAAAACTTCCATTGTGAAAGTTTTATTAGTCCATTAATTATTATTCCAATGCAACATGTTTGCAAAAAGGGTCATAACAATGGATAAGAATAAAGTTGGTCCTGAGCATAGCTTGAAAGGAATAAATTATCAAAAATAGTAAAGAAAGATAACAAAGAAATTGAGTGGGAATGTGTATCTTGGAAAGAATGAAGTATTCCAAGAACAACAAATTCAATAGTATGAAAATTGGGTGCCCCAGTTATCGCAGCTTGAACTTCTCTGCACAAACTTTCTGAAGACCATTCTGAGTTGGACATGTGTTTAGGAGATCTACAGTGCTTTGTCGATGCCCCAAGATGTCGCCTACCATTTCCTGTTGATTCAGGTATAACAAGATTACCACATGCCTGAAGATTCGAGTTGTTTTGATCGTTTCATGCCCCATTCTGATCAATATTTGAGCCGCCCTTTTCGGGTTTTCAACTCAAATCCTCTTTGGCCTAAGGTGCCCTTTGTGGGTTTTCCCCTTAGCCTCTCCATTTTTACTTTTTCATTTTTCATATTTTTTCTGACTCAGAGTGCCCTTTGCGGGTTTTCACCTTGGTCCTTTCTCTTTCTTTAGGCGAGGTAATTCTTGACTGAATCTGAGTTTATAGGATTTGACAAGTTTTTACCATCTATCCTACTCAAGATCAGAGCTTCTCTGGAAAAGGCCTTTGGCATCCATTTTCCTATAAAATCCTTTCGTTGAGGAAAGATCTTTTTTCAACATCCAGCCCTCTCATGGAATTCTCTGAGATGACCCTGTTCATTATGGGCTCGTATCATTTGTTTCTGGTACATCCGACCCTGATGAATAGCTTTTAACCCTTTTTCTAGGTCCAACTGATCACATCGCGATTGGATCCTTCCAACTCTAATACCCGGAGAGGGGGATTTCAATAGGTAAAACTACCTCAATCCCGTAACCCAAAGAGAACAACGTTGCTCTGATAGAAATCTTGATAGATGTTCGGCAAGCAAAAAGGGCAAATGGTGATTTCTCATGCCAGTCTTTGTAAGTCTTAGTCATTTTTGCAATTCATTATCTTGCAATACAGTGACAAACCATGGTGTCTGATTTTGAATCGCGTTATCATTCAAGTTCAATACATTTTCCAATACCATCGGCATATGATGACATTGACGCATGCAGTAGCCTCTATCCATTTGATGAAGTAATTAATGATCTCAATAGTGAAGCAATGCCCATTAGAAGTCTTCGATACTGGTGATGTCTATTCCCCATTTTGCTCAAAATTTAAGTCGCCCTTTTCGGGTTTTCAACTTAAAACCACCTTTGGTCACAAAGCGCCTTTTGCGGGTTTTCGCCTTGGCCTCTCCTTTTATTTTTTCTTTTCCTTCTTTTTTCATTTTTGATTTGGATGACTTTTTATTTTGACTTGGATCATTTTTCTTTTTTTTTTTTGCTTTTGACTTTGAACTCATGGGGTTAGGCAAGTCCTTGTTATCCCTTTCGAAGAATCTTCTTTGATACTGAATTTCCTTCATAGAGCCTTTTGGGGCGACACTACGACTAAAAACTTTTAATCTTCCTGTTCCATTAGGATAAGATCCAACAAAATTTGAAGAGATGAAAACTCGACTCCAAATGGGCAAAGCTATGCTGAGTCAACGAGAAAGGCATTGCCCCGGCAAAGGATTGCATCGTTCATACTGCAAATTTCTAACATTACGCTATTGTACAGATTTCATTATCAGCGGTTAACCCGGGCATAACCTGGTAGGACCGTACAAAGACATCTTTGAACTCTAGAATAACTTAATGAGGTCTGACTTTAACTTTATGGTCATGTCAATTCCAATCTTCACCCAACTCACAATTTCTAATGGTTCCTCGTGAGGTAGGATCTGTCTATCCTCCTGCTCAACCATCCTCAACAAGTCCGGAGATAACCTACAATCTTTTTCATTTTCAAAGTCATGAGATCCCTCTGAAAACATATCTCGCTCAAAAGGGATTCTAAGTCTGTAGCAGTGTCACTCACGTCATTGATATTTGAGGACCCATAGTAAGTACCAAAGAAAATGCAAAAGAATGTATAAATTCATGAATAATTATTTGTACCATATGATTATCAATAAATGAATAATAATTTGGAAGAAAATTCAAAAGAATGAAAATATTGTCTCAACAATAATTGCAAAGATGTATTTCATTAAAATAACAACGTTTAGACATGAGTCTATTTCACAAAGGAATTTCTCTCATTTCTAGGCTAAAAACAACAAAAATGTTCTGAAAATTACTTTAGATAAGCTCTAAAAACTACAAGGATTTCTTCCGCACTCTAATTTCTTAGAACACTCCCAGGGTTATAAGGGCGGACATCTAACAAGGTCCCTTTTCATTTGTGTCTTCAAATATGTCATTGATGTGAACACTTCCCAACTCTGTGCGCATGTTTTCCTCCTCTTTAATTTCCTCACAAAGCTTCATCTCCTTATCGTCCATCATGCCCAAGGTCTTGAGTTTCACGCTCTCTTGGGTCTCGTACCCTTTTCCGTGATGGAACTTACAATGGTTCCTTGCCTTTCCATGGTTTCCTCCTGAATCAGAAATAACTAATCCCCGTCCTGCTCTCACGTCTACCCCATTATCATCATGATCGGGTAATGGATTTTCTGCGCTAGACGAGTCATCAAATCTGACAACACCCATGTTAATGAGTTTTTCAACCAGTTTCTTGAAGGTAATGCAATTCTCTATTGAATGCCCCGAAATTCCTGCATGGTAGTCGTATTGTGCGTTCGTGTCATACCATTTGGGATACGGAGGTTGTATGGGTTTTAAGTAGAAGGGGGACACCACACGTGCATTAAATAGGCTTTGATATAGCTCTTTATATGACATTGGAATTGGTGTGAACTGAAGCTTCTCAGTACCTGGTTTTACTCCAGATTCTTGTCTTAATGAGCCTTGTTGATTAGCAACCAACTTCCTTGGTTGGTTCACTGTAATTGACTTGTTGTATGTACTCAAGTGGTTCACTTCATTCTCCTTTTTCTTTGGGGTTGACCTTCTATTATCCTCCTTATTCCCCTTTCTCCCTGGGGCCTTTGTAGTACCTGGATACTCCACCCTCGACCATTTTGTTTCTGCTGGGTTATCAAGAGCAACAGGTAAATTGTTCCTCAAATTGGATCCTAGGCCTGTCAAACAATTCACTAGTGTCGATGTACCAGTCTGATAATGTTGGGATTTGATAGTAAAGAGTGCCCCATGTGAACGCCCATCTGGCTGGATCTGTGCCCTTATCAGAGTACGATCTAGGGAATAGGCAAGATCTTCTGTATTAACCCCTAAGTGGACCACTGGGTCTTTCACTTCTTCTAACTCTCTAACTAGCAATCGGTTGAACTGGCTCATCATAGTTCTCTGCAATTCTAGCATCTGATCTCTCATTTCATGTTGAAATTCGGTCAATTGTTCCTGCATCTGTATCTGCATTCGCTCTAATTTTTCCAACCTTTGTTCCATTTCTTTAGTCTTTGCTTGGATACCGTAAGGGTGTTTGGTTGGTTGGTTTTCCAGATCAGCTGAAATAAATTTACTCGTTTAGACTCTTGCAATGGATTTTAATGCATGTAATGCAGATGCATAAAATGAATGCCTAGAGAGACATTGATTTTCATTCAATTACCTTAAGGAAACTTTTCTAGAAAGCAAATTCCTTTACATAAAGCAGATGCATGTACGGCCTCACCCTTATATTCCAAGAGACAACATCGATCCTTTTCTTCATCCGCATGTTTGTGGTAATCTCGCCAACTTCCAATAGATGCCACTGCCAGCTCATTTTCTTGCTCTTGGTCGCGATCCATCATCTGCCTATCTTCATAAGGCTAGTCAACTTCTTTAAGAGAGTTGGAGTGTCGAAGGCTCTTAGACAATCGCCTTGAATCCTCAGGCTACAAAGCAAGGTCACGAACTCTTCCATCGCTCTTCTTGTGTTTCTCAGAATATATTTAGGCAGCCGTACTATTTTCCACTTTATCAAGGAATTCGTATTCCATGACAAGCTTTCTAATTTAGTAATCAAACTTGAATCAATATCTCTTTCCTAAGATGCAAATGCAATGTAGTCATAATCAAAACAAAACAAGATAGGTTAGTACAAACCAGAAGCAAACAAGGAAAACAAAAGTACCTAGTCAGGTACCACTAGGGGTTTGGAGTGGCTCTACCTAGGATGGGTTCTTAGGTCTTCTATGTGGAGTTTGGCTCTAAAGATAAGGTACCCGGACCAACAGATTCCTCGATCTTCACCCATTATAGGCTCATACAGACCAAGTTCGGTTCAGGAGAATACATTTCCCTATGGCTACACGGAGATGAAAATCTCACGAAGACATAGGTACGGATGTATTCCGAAAGTGATCCACTATCCTGCACGGAGGTGAAAACCTCACGAAGGAGTAGCTTCTCACTCCCACTTAAAAAGGTAAGACTAAATAGTCTTTATGCAATATGATGCCAAGATATAAAACTCAATTTACAGTAATCATGTAAGCAAATGCAAAGAGAAGATCGTAATTTTTCAAATCAAATTTTTAATTTTCGACAATAAGACAAAAATAATCAATTTTATAGCTTGACTTTCTAAAGGTCCCCAGTGGAGTCGCCAAGCTGTTGACACCATTTTTTTGAAAACAACGGGGTCGACTTGGGTTTTGAAAAATGAAAACGAAAGTGGGAGTCGCCACCAATCTTTTTTGATGAGGTGTGATCGGGTCACCTCGTAAAAATGGTTGTTTTTAATAAACAATTTAATTTTATTAAAACAACGAGTTTGGTCTACGAAATTCAGAAAAATGGGTTCGAGAGTCGGTTACGTACGAGGAAGGATTAGCACCCTCGTAAAGCCTAGAATTGGTACCTAGTTGATTAGTTAATGTCTTAATGTCGAAAATTGAAAACTTTGAAGAATTTTAAAAATACGATCCTTGTGTTAAAATGTTGAAAATTCTCGTGAAAAGGAGCATATTTCACGTTAATAAAGAAAGAGAATCATATCCAGTAAGTTAGGACACGATGTCTCGAATTCCCGATACGCGAATAAAAATGCTTATTTAAAAAATATTTGGCTATCTCGGATTTAAAAGGAAGATCACGACCAGTAAGTTGGGACGCGTTTTTCAAATCCCAAGATCATTTAAAACTTGAGTTTGAAAAGATTCGTGTATTTAGATATTGTGAAAATCGAAACCCAGTAAGTTAGGTTATGACTTTCTCGAATCTTAACACGAGATGCTATTAACAAATTTTGACATATCGAGTAAAATAAAATACGGAGTCGTAATAAAAGAATGTGAAAGCAAATTACATTTGTTGTTATACATGGCAAAATCACAATGAATATGAAAGTATAAAAATGATACGAGCGATTGCAACTAATATGAAATAAATAAAAGGACAAATCGACAATATGCAAAATAACAACGTATACAAACGAATAAAATTAAAACATTCATTCCAGATAATAATGAAAATGAAAATAAATAAATAATGAATACAATTAAAAATGTAAAAAGATATATATATATATATATATATGAAAATAAAATGTGTAAACAGATGTAGATACATATATAAATATACAAGTATATGTATACGTGTAAGTTATGAAAATACGCATTTGGGTATACATGTATATACGTATTGTAGAAACATAGGCATATAAATATGAAAACTTAAAATGGGTATATAAATACAGACATGCATCAATTATAGAATAGATAATAATATAACCCTGCATATATATTGTTAAATATTAAACATGCATATACATATAAAAGTGCACATAAATGCATATGTTATGAAATGTATGTACGCATGAATATTATAAAGTATATAAAAACGTGTATGCATATATATACAAAAATATACATAGGTATATATACATATATATTATGAAAATAAAACTAGAATAATAATAAAACTAGCTAATATACTAACAAAGCAGTAACGAATAGATATAAGGAAGATGAAACTAATAATGATTAATAGTAATAATAATAATAATAATAATAATAATAACACTAAAATAATTAGTTAAACAATAAGATTGCTAAAAAAAGGGGACTAAACCGGAATAAAAACAAAAATAATGGGCGAATTCAAAATAAAAAAGGACGAAAAGGACTAAAATGCAACACGCGCCGAAAGAGGGGGGACCGAAATGGTAAATAGACCAAAGCCTCCAAAACGCAGTGCTACAACGGACCAAAGTGAAACAAAAGTAAAATTTTCGGGCTAAATTACAATAAAAGATAATAACGAAAAAGGGGCCAGATTGCAATGTGCTGTAAAATTAGGACGACTGCGCGCGCAATTATTCCCTCCGAAACCAAAGCGCGCGGATCTGGCCATGCGCAGGTCGGGTCATCGGGTCAGTGCCAATACGGTACCGTTTTGGAGCCACTAAGGCAAGGCCCAAACGGTACCGTTTTATGCCCAGCATGAATGCCCTATTAACCTATTCAGCAGCCCCTTTTCATTTTAAAACAAAAGTAAAAAGGGAAACCCTAGGCCCTCTCATGGCTACGTCGCTCTGCTCACCGATCCATCAAACGGATCTCCGAACCCCTGCTCAAGCTCCAACAGCGACAGAGAGAACAGGGTATTTGACGACGGCTCTAATCAGGTATGGGTTCTTATCACCCCCTTTCTCTTTTATTTTATATATGTACTTATATATACGAATAATAACGAAACAGAAAAGAAAGAAAAACAATAAGAACACAATGGAAAAAGGAAAAAAAAAGAAAACCTTTTTCTTTTTGTATTGATTTCGTTTCTTTGATACAGTATGCGGGTTTTTTTTTCTTACAGATTCTTAAATCGGCCTTTATAGCCGAAAATAAATAAGAAAATAAAATCAAAATCAAAATCAAAAGAAATCTGTCTTTTTTCATTTGCTGTCGATTTCTGCTCTTTTTGTTTGCTTTTCGTTCTTGCAGGTACGACATACGCACAGCGCATGGTGGTGTGTGAAGGCTGTAGGAGGTGTGGACGTGGCGTGCAGTGGCGTGGCTCGTGGGGGCACGTGAGGCCGAGGGAAAGCGGCGGCTGAAGCTGAAAGATGTTTGAAGGCTAGGGTTTCAACTTGAATTGAGCCGTGTAAATCGGGTTAGGGTATTAGCTTTTTCGGGTTGTTTGGGCATTCAGGCTAGGTCTTTTGATTTAATGGGCTAGGTTAAATTTAAGTTTGGTTGTAATTTTGGGCTGATTTAGGCTAGGTGTAATTGGGTCATTCGGGTTTAGTCTTCTAGGCATATGCATTTGGGCCTACTTGGATTTAGGCCTGCTGATGTAAAGAACTGGATTATGTTATTGTTTTTTTTGGACTTTAAATTTTGGTTTTGGTTTTATATTTTTTGTGTACTTATTTTTTATTTGGGCCAGGCAGATTGGGCCTATTGCAGCGTTGTTGTGCAGATTTCATTATCAGCGGTTAACCCGGGCATATCCTGGTAGGACTGTACAAAGACATCTTTGAACTCTAGAATAACTTAATGAGGTCTCACTTTATCTTTGTGGTCATGTCAATTCCAATCTTCACCCAGCTCACAATTTCTAATGGTTCCTCGTGAGGTAGGATCTGTCTATCCTCCTGCTCAACCATCCTCAACAAGTCCGGAGATAACCTACAATCTTTGTCATTTTCAAAGTCATGAGATCCCTCTGAAAACATATCTCGCTCAAAAGGGATTCTAAGTTTGTAGCAGTGTCACTCATGTCATTGATATCTGAGGACCCATAGTAAGTACCAAAGAATATGCAAAAGAATGTATAAATTCATGAATAATTATTTGTACCATATGATTATGAATGAATGAATAATAATTTAGAAGAAAATTCAAAAGAATGAAAATATTGGCTCAACAATAATTCCAAAGATGTATTTCATTAAAATAACAACGTTCAGACATGAGCCTATTTCACAAAGGAATTTCTATCATTTCTAGGCTAAAAACAAAAAAAATGTTCTGAACATTACTCTAGATAAGCTCTAAAAACTACAGGGATTTCTTCTGCAGTCTAATTGTTTAGAACAATCCCAGGGTTATATGGGCGGACATCTAACAAGGTCCCTTTTCATTTGTGTCTTCAAATATGTCATTGATGTGAACACTTCCCAACTCTGTGCGTACGTTTTCCTCCTCTTTAATTTCCTCACAAAGCTTCATCTCCTTATCGTCCATCATGCATAAGGTCTTGAGTTTCACGCTCTCTTGGGTCTCGTACCCTTTTTCGTGATGGACTTACAATGGTTCCTTGTCTTTCCATGGTTTCCTCCCGAATCAGAAATAACTAATCCCCTTCCTGCTCCCATGTCTACCCCATTATCATCATGATCGGGTAATGGATTTCCTACGCTAGACGAGCCATCAAATCTGACAACACCCATGTTAATAAGTTTTTCAACCAATTTCTTGAAGGCAATGCAATTCTCTATTGAATGCCCCGTCATTCCCACATGGTAGTCGCATTGTGCATTCGTGTCATACCATTTGAGATACGGAGGTTGTATGGGTTTTAAGTAGAAGGGGGACACCACACGTGCATTAAACAGGCTTTGATATAACTCTTTATATGACACCGGATTTGGGGTGAACTGGAGCTTCTCAGTACTTGGTTTCACTCCAGATTCTTGTCCCAATGAGCCTTGTTGATTAGCAACCAACTTCCTTGGTTGGTTCACTGTAATTGACTTTTTGTATGTACTCATATGGTTCACTTTATTCTATTTTTTCTTTGGGACTGACCTTCTATTATCCTCCTTATTCCCCTTCCTCCTTGGGGCCTTTGTACTACTTGGGTACTCCACCCTCGACCGTTTTGTTTCTACTGGGTTATCAAGAGCAACAGGTAAATTGTTCCTCAAATTGGATCCTAGGCCTGTCAAACAATTCACTGGTGTCAATGTACCAGTCTGATAATGTTGGGAGTTGATAGTAAAGAGTGCCCCATGTGAACGCCCATCTGGCTGGATCTGTGCCCTTATCGGAGTACGATCTAGGGAATAGGCAAGATCCTCTGTATTAACCCCTAAGTGGACTACTGGGTCTTTCACTTCTTCTAACTCTCTAGCTAGCAATCAGTTGAACTAGCTCATTATAGTTCTCTGCAATTCTAGCATATGATCTCTCATTTCCTGTTAAAATTCGGTCAATTGTTCCTGCATCTGTATCTGCATTCGCTCTAATTTTTCCAACCTTTGTTCCATTTCTTTAGTCTTTACTTGGATATCGTAAGGGTGTTAGGTTGGTTGGCTTTCCAGATTAGGTGGAATAAATTTACTCGTTTAGACTCTTTCAATGGGGCATAAAATGAATGCCTAGAGAGACATTGATTTTGATTCAATTACCTTTAGGAAACTTTTCTAGAAAGCAAATTCCTTTACATAAAGCAGATGCATGTACAGCCTCGCCCTTATATTCCAAGAGACAACATCGATCTTTTTCTTCATCCACATGTTTGTGATAATCTCGCCAATTTCCAATAGATGCCACTGCTAGCTCATTTTCTTGATCTTGTTCGTGATCCATCATCTGCCCATCTTCATAAGCCTCATCAGCTTTTTTAAGGGAGTTGGAACGTCAAAGGCTCTTAGACAATCGCCTTGAATCCTCAGGCCACGAAGCAAGGTCACGAACTCTTCCATCGCCCTTCTTGTGTTTCTCAGAATATATTCAGGCAGCCGTATTGTTTTCCACTTTATCAAGGAATCCGTATTCCATGACAAGCTTTCTAATTTAGTAATTGGATTTGAATCAATATCTCTTTCCTAAGATGCAAATGCCATGCAATCATAATAAAAAGAAAACAAGATGGGTTAGTACAAAATAGAAGCAAACAAGGAAAACAAAAGTACCAAGTCGGGTGACTACTAGGGGTTTGGAATGGCTCTACCTAGGATGGGTTCCTAAGGTCTTCTATATGCGGTTTGGCTCTAAAGTCAAGGTACCCGACCCAACAGATTCCTCGATCTGCACCCATTATAGGTTCATACAGACCGAGTTCGGTTCAGGGGAATACATTTCCCTATGGCTGCACGGAGATGAAAATCTCACGAAGACATAGGTACGGATGTATTCCGAAAGTGATCCACTATCCTGCACGGAGGTGAAAACCTCACGATGGAGTAGCTTCTCACTCCCACTTAAAAGGGGTGAGAGTAAACAGTCTTTATACAATATGATGCCAAGATATAAAACTCAATTTAGGGCAATCATACAAACAAATGCAAAGAGAGGACGTAATTTTACAAATCAAATTTTCAATTTTCGACAATAAGACAAAAAAACAATTAATTTTACAGCTTGACTCTCTAAGTGTCCTCGGCGGAGTCGCCAAGCTGTCGAAACCATTTTTTTAAATTTAAATTTAAATCAAAAAGAGGGATCGACTTTGAAAGTAAAATGGGAGTCGCCACTGATCTTTTGTTAAGGTGTGACCGGTTCATTGTTAAAAACGAATTTGGTCCACGAAATTTTGAGAAAATAGATTCAGGAGTCGGTTATGCACGAGGAAGGGTTAGCACCCTCGTAACACCCAAAATTGGTACCGAATTGATTGTTTAATGTCCTAGTGTCGAAAATTCGAGAAGATTTTAAAATACGATCCTTTTAACTTGAATAAATTGAATTGAATAATACGACACTTATATTTTAAAGAAATAAAGTGTCAAACCCAGTGAGTTAGGGCGCAACATTTTTAATCTTGAAAATTAAGTAACTTGTGACTTTTAAAACTCTTGTTTTTAAACTTAATCAGTTATTTGAGCCAAATGAAAAATCAGAACCCAGTAAGTTAGGGTTCAATTTCTCAAAATTCCAAATATAGAACATTGCCTTTATTTTTTAGAAAACTCCTCGTTTTGAGAAAACAACATGTCATATCTAATGCGTTAGGACATAACGTATCGAATTCCTGAGAATGAACTTTTTATTTATGTTTTAATTAAAAAGGATACTCAGTTCCTCAAATTCAACGAGGAAGATTGAAATCCAGTAAGTTAAGACACAATCTTTTCGAAGATCCCAAATTCCAAGTGTCGCGTTATTTGAAAGACTTTTGAATGAATTGGCTTTGATATTAAAAAGAATATAATCCTTTTGACGAATAAAACGCAATAGGATGACAATGTATATCGCAAAAGAAAAATTCTTAAGTTAAAAAGTATGCTAATGAGCGATAAGGTATCACACATTATGTAAATTCCAGCACTAACAATTGAGAACTAATGAATTAAAAAAGCAGATTAACACAAATAAATGCACAAGTCCTAAAATAATTGAAAAGACGATTAGCATGGGAGAAAGGAAATTATAATCGAGAAGTTATAAAAATAATAACATACACACACATGAGGACTTGAAAATAATAAAAATGGAGTTAAAAAACACAAAAAATAATAGTATCTAAATAAATTTTAAAGTAAATTTTATAAAAAGAAAATCTAAATACATAAAATAATGTGCATGTATAAAAAGATATATAAAATGGGTAAATTTTAAAAGAATATATTATAAAACAATATCCGAGAATATATAAAATATATCAAAATTACACAACAATATAAAAATGTGATAGATTTTAATAATGAAGCCTAACATATAACAATGAATAACAAATAAAAAAACAATAATACATGATAAATTTTAAAACAAGTGTATAATAAATCTAAAATAATAAAGCAAATTTATTTATAATACTAAATGATGCTACATAAATAAAAACATAATGGAACTAGATATTAATATGTGATAACATTACGTAATTGGAAGTAATAACGTAATAATGATACGTAAATAAATATATAAATTAATACTAATAACAATACTTATAATTATATACAACATTAATATAGATAACAAAAATATATATACATTTAAGTAATTCAAAAATGCAAATAGGATTAAATTGGAGTCAAAACTAAACTGGAAGTGGAAAAACAAAAATAAACCAAAATGGAGGGAAAAATCGCGATGCGTGAATAATATGAGGATTGAATGGGAAATATTCCCTCCCCCAAAAAGCAGCATCTTTAGCGCGGACCAAAGCAAGATCAAGTCGAACATATGGGACCAATTCGGGAAATAAAGAAATATCGGATTGAAACCCCGAAACAAATTAGAAGGACCGATGGCACAACTATCCCCTCCAAGACCAAAGTGTGCGGGTCTGGCCACGCTCGGGTTGGGTCATCGGGTTATGGCCATAAACAACCAAATGGCGGAGAGCTCTTAGAATGCTGCCATTTCAAAGCCATTACATTGGCTCTATCCGGCGACGTTTCAAAACCGAGCTTTAAAGGCCAAAACCTAAAGAGCTCCTCACTTCCAAAACCTAAAGGGAGACCATTAGTCCCTGCGCCACTCGATATTCAGCACCCTTGAACAGTCCTCGATCCTAGCCCGTACTTCGATGACGACGGAGAGAGCCAAGATCGCACTGCCAGGTACGAGTTCTAACTTCCCCCTCTTTTATTTTATTTTCTCTATATATATATGCTTATATGAGTTTAATACCAAACAAAAAAAAAGAAAAAACCATCGGAGAAGAAAACAGAACGGAAGGAAAAGAAAACATTTTCTTTTTTGTATTGATTTTCTGCATATTTGATACAATATGCGTGTGTGTCCCTTACAGATTCTGAAAAACGGCTTTATATAGCCGAAAATAAAAATGAAAAAGAAAATAAAAAATATCCGAAATTTTCTTTTTTACAACTGCTATTTTTGTTTTCTTTTGGTGCTGCGTTGTTCGCTTTTTCGTTTGTTGCAGGCGTACGGAGCAGTGGACGTGGCGGATACGGAGGGTACGGAGACGCACATGAGAGCAGCGGCCTGGCACGCGCGCACGAGAGGAGCTACTACGGCGCTGGGGTTTACCCTAGGGTTTCAGCTTTTGATTTTGCATCGTTGGGCTAGTAATTGGTTATTAGGCTAGATTTTGTAATTTGGGTTGCTAGGGTGTATTGGGTTAGTGATCTGAGCCAAATTTTGTAGTCTGGACTGTACTAATTAGACTTTGAATTTATATTTGGAATTTATTTTTATTTATGCAGGCCCGGCCCAAAGTTGGTCCTTACATAGTCGATGCACAACCTTAGGCTACCATCATTTTTCTTCACAAACAACACTAGCGAACCCAAGAAGATATGCTTGGTTGTATGAAGCCTCTATCGAGCAAGTCCTGAAGTTGTATCTTAAACTCCTTAAGCTCCTGGAACGCCATGTGATACTGTGTAAAGGACACTGACGAACTCAATGGTGAACTCCACTTCGCGATCTGAAGGTAACCCAGATAACTCATTAGGAAACACATCATGAAAATCTTCCACAATTTGTATTTCATGAACCCATCACAAATGGAAGATAGGCTTCATAGCCTTTACCTAACATCTTTTCCACTTTTATTGCTGAGACCACATTGGACATAAATTGAGCTTCCTCACCAACCACAACAATCTTCCTGCTTTTACTGCTTCGCAAGCTGACTCTTTTCAGCTCGAAGTTGATCTTGGCTTTATTCAGTCAGCCAATCTATCCCCAATATCACTTTGAACCCATAAAATTGTAACTCCATCAAGTTTGCATAGACTTACCCTTGAATCATTAGTAGAGACCTATGATACACTCTATTGACCAATACATTGTCCCCAAATGAACTAGTGACAGTCACACCCTTATTTATGGTTTCTATAGGGATTCCCAACTTACAAGCTAGCTCACTAAAAACATACGAGTGCGTGGAACCAGAGTCAAACAAGGAAAATAATGGAATAGTTCACAGAGTGAATGTACCTAATGAAATCAGTGCACCATGCTTATGTGGTTCCTTCATAGCATATACTTGTACGAGGCCTCCTGTCTCATCTTGGGTCACAACAATGCGAGCCAAAGTTCGTTGCCCAACTTGTCTTGTTTCACCACCTTTACTTCTTCCTTACCTACTAGCACCGGCTTGCACTTGAGTAAGGGTCGCAGTCTGATATTGTGATTTCTCCTATCGTTCTAGACAATCCTTTATTAATTTGTCCTTGGATCCACACTTAAAACAACCCCCACTCACTTTACGGCATTCACCAAGATGTTTTCGCTCACAGTGCTCGTAAAATGGCCAGCTCGTAGACTTGTGCAAACTCTCATTTCCATCCTTGGTGTTGTTCCGCTGTTGTGAATGGTCTGATTTGAAACTTCGCTTAACATTCCCGCCAAAATTTTACGAGTCACGATCCTTTTTGGATGCTTGCCCAGACACTTGTTTTCCTACTCCAACTTCAGTTCTCGAAGCCTTAATCTCCTCGATGGGTTTGGCTTTGTCAACTAGTTCGTAGAAGTTTACTGCATCATGAGTCACCACATAAAGCTAGATATCGCGATGCAACCTAGAGAGAAACCTCTGATAGCGATCCTTCTCCAGCGACACCATCTTTGTTGTATACTAGCTAAGTCATACAAATTCTATCTCGTACTTAGCCACAAAAAGATCACCTTGCACCAGATTGATAAACTCATGCTTGTGAGCTTCCATATGCTGCTCACCCATGAACTTCTTCTTAAAAGTTCCCAAGAAGAAATCCCATGTTAAATGGTTTGCAGCAGTTCCCTGCTTCACAATGTCCCACCAACAATGGGTTTTGTTGGTAAGTAAGGACACAGTGCATCCCAACCTGTTATCATTAGAACATGCCATCTACTCAAGGATTTTATCAACACCCTCAACCCAATACTCAGCCTTGATAGGATCAGATCCTCTAACACCATTGAATTCTTTACCACTTAAACCTCACAGATGCTCCAATGGCAATCTAGGATTCACTGGAGTAGTGTTGGCCAATAGCTCGGTGAAGAGATCTAATCATAGCTTGCATTATTGGCTTTATGCAATTTTCAAGAACATTTGTCTTATGAGGTCGTTCATGCGTAGTCGAAGTCCTGTCACCTTTAGTGGGGTTGGCAGCTTCATTCACCCAATTCACATTCACTCTACGGGGAGGCATTCTTACTTACTTTAAACGTTCACGAGACACTAGCTTAGGTACGACATCAAATACACAAAATGCAACATTACAGACATACTTGCAAATATAGTTCACACATAAGAAACATTTATGCGAACATGGTTCACCAAAACACTACTACTTATTAGAATGGCGAACAGTGGAGGGATAATCTGAGGCATAATCCTGGAAATGGTATAGCTGAACCAAGACAATGTTGTTTCCAGTCCTACCCCAATCAAACTATTATACATACAAAAAAATTCAAAATTAATAATACGACAGACTTACCTTATCAGCTCTGGCGTGCTTACCATGCCAAGTCTGGTGAACTTGTCTTGCCATTCTAGCGAACTTACTTGGTAAAAGACCTAGCTAGCTCGAGCTTAGCGAGCTTTAACCTCGCTAGCTCTGATACCAACAAATGTAACACCCTAAACTCGGTTAAGTTGGTTCAATTCGAATTTGCATAGCTACATTAGCCACCGAAGTGACTCTCCATTAACTCCCAACCTATCTTCCAACACACCACGAATTTATAACACATATAATATGCTAAGTTGTCACACAAAAAAATGTCATAAAATTATGCATGGAATGCAGAACATGCTAGCTTACAAAAATAAGTAGAGGAAGGATATGTATGTCACCTAAATAGTAAAACTTAAGTGTTCGCATGCAAGAAATAAACAGGGTTTTTTAGGGTGCGCATACTCAAACATAAATATAAGTACATATAGGTTATTATTAGGGTTTGCACAACAACATAGATTCGCATACATCATACAACATGGGTTCACATAAGAAGGTACCGCATGAGTTCTTATAACTACATAAAGCATGATTTCACACAAAAAGCACGAGTTTGCAAAATATTGGAGGTTCGCGTGCTTCCTAAGTTCGCACGTAAACATACATAATTGGGTTTGCATACAAAACAAGCTTGGTAACAAAATGAGTCGTCCATACAAGGGTTCTCACACATTTATAAGGTTCACTAAAAAGTAAGGTTATCACGACTAAGAGTTCGCATGCATATTGGGTGTCGCAAACATACAGGGTCGCATAAAGCAGTATTACACAGTATAACTAACTCACATGTGGAATTAAGATGTAATTTGGAAAAATTCTAAGAATACAACATGGATGCATGCATGGAGGAATAAAGAACATTAAACTTTATTCATACCGAAAAGAAGAATATAGCAACAATGGTTTAATTCAAGGTTTTGTAAAATAAAATAAAATCAAACTTAAGGAAATTATTTCAATAACAGTAGCAACTATAATAAAATAAACCCACATAACTAACCCCATCGCCTTTTTCCCAGGTTTAAGGATAACTATCCAGGTATTAGCCTCGCCCAAGTCATTTACCTCATCACTGCCATCCACGACCTACTTTCTTGCAAAGTAAGAAAGGAGTGGGTGAGTTCATTGAGAACTTGATGAATATACAAGAACATCAAAGCATGTGTTAAGAAAAACATACAAGTTCAAAAACTATTTTGCGAGCTGGGCTAGCCATAAGGGTGTGAGACCCAGTTCGTAGTTACCTATTTGTTAGAAAAACATATAAGTTTGAAAATAGAATCATATGTACTTTGCTGAAAAACATACTTAAAAACATGGCTTGTTCCTAAAAGGAAAACTTAAAACATAAACATGTATTTGTGCTTATTCTTATTCTTATACTTGTAATGTTAATAATAGTTTCATAAAAACTTGTTCATAGTCACTTGCACTTATCGTTTGTTGGATAACTGGATATCCTTATATTGCCTCACTTGTGACTTAGAGAGTCATTAACATGTCCCCTAACTATAGCGATAAGCTAACTATACGCCAACATGTCCTTGTGAATGGAGCATGGCTCGACATTCCTTTATCCCTCCACATATTCCAAGGCCTTAACACCCAAATCACACACTTGAAGATGAGTACTCAATTCTATGGCATACCATTATATCCACCATATAAGCTCGCATAAGGAGCACACATAAAACCACTTGTTCGTATAGAGCTCACACAAAAGCTCGTAAAAGCGCAGCTTATAAAACCTTACTTTAAAAACATATCTTAAATCGTAGGCTCAAATAGGAGTATGCATAAAACATAAATTTAAAAACATAACTTCAAAACAAAGTCTCAAAACTTGAAAATAAAGTTTTATACAAAAGCTTACTTATGGAACTTAGTTGAAAAACCCAAATTTCTTGGAAAAGATAATAGTTTGCACACAGTAAAGAACCCTGAACACTCACTGAAAAGGCTAAGAATTTTAAATGACTTTTACTTTTCCTTTATCCCTACTAGTAGATGGTTCGACTAGTTCGCAACATACATAAATGAATATACACAAATTACTAAACAAACTGAACATACTCAAATATATGAGTGAACCTAGCTTTCATGAAAATCAACCCTAATAGGTGGAAACACGAAAATTTATGTGTTTTTGCATGCCCTTTTTAACTTAAAATCATGCTATTTCAGTTAAATTCTTGTCGAAAAATAATTAAATATTATAAAATAATTAAATTATGTTTAAAATATGAACATGATGAATTTTAATTAATTTTATAGTTAATTTTGATTAATTTTGACTATTTTCGACAGATTCGCACAAAGGGCAAAAAATGGCTCGGCAGACAATGCTCGAAAAATAAAACTGGAAAGCAATTTGAAGCATCGAGGAAAATTTATTTCCTGCCTAAGATGGTCCAAAAATGTGTGTTAATTAATTTTAACTCGGGACTTCCTGGTATCAGAGCCAAGGAGGAGCAGGTATTCCTAAGTTTAAGAAAATATTTCTTTGGAGCATTTGGGTTTTCACTCCAATCCACAGATCCAAAAGATCCAAATTTTATTACCCATTCAACAGCCAATTAATTTTAATTTATTCCTAATTTAATTTGGGCTAAATAAATTATTATTAATTAATTATGGAAAAAAATGGTCCAGTTGAACCGCATTGGTTGAACCGAATCTAATGAACCGAACTAGCCACCAATTGGATTTCCTAGAACCATCCATATCTTGACCCAAATCAGCATTTTAGCTGACTAAATAAGCTTGAGAAGAAGCCCTTGAAGAAATTTCAACCTTGCATTCAAACCCCTCCAAAAAATGTGGCTTTATGGATTTGCCCCAGGCTATTTTTAGTAAAGTTGAATCTCTCAACTTTCCCATGTGTGTGGCC
Source organism: Gossypium hirsutum (assembly GCF_007990345.1). NCBI lineage: Eukaryota > Viridiplantae > Streptophyta > Magnoliopsida > Malvales > Malvaceae > Gossypium > Gossypium hirsutum. The sequence continues at coordinate 36,875,617 of NC_053439.1, read as the reverse complement.
GGCCAAGGGGGTCTCTTTGGCTGATGGAATTTTCTATTTTTAGAAGCCACAATTAGCTACAAAATCCACCCCTTTCTGATCATTTAACTCATCCCTCACACTTTCATTCTCTCTTCTCCTCTCTCACTTTCTCTCAATTTTTCCTTCCATTTTCCCTTTTGTTTAAGTGCCGATTTCTTCTCTTGGGAAAGAGGTCCTCATCAACCATTGTTGAGCAGCAATTAAAGTTTTCATAAGTCACCTTGATAGCCAAGGACAACAGAGAACGAATAACGGAGAAATCAGTCAAGCCACAGAGAAACACCGAATTTGCTTCTTGTTCCCTATCTCTTTAAATTTCATTGTTGTTTTGACAAACATGTTTATGAATATTTATGCTATTGAAATGGTTATTTTAATCAATCTAGCTTGAATTTAATCCATGTTGGTTTGATTATATTTTTCCTACTTGAATTATTGAAATTGTGTTTGTGCTGTTATAAGCCTCGGTAAGATGCTTGATTAAGTAAAATCATGCCTAAGTTATTCTTGCAATATTAATTGTTAGATAACTAATGAATTAATTATTAGATCGCATTGAAATTGTAATTAATCGACACAATACTTAATTAGTGCATGTTTATTCTTCTAAGGTAGCTGAAGTTAATTTAGCATTGTATTTGGCAACATATATGCCTTGCATAACTTGTAAGATTATTGTGATTAAACTGTTTCAAGGTAGAAATACTCTGTTACCTCACTTGATCTTTTATATGCTTGTGAAGATTGATTAATCGCTCGGATTGACATTGAAAAATGTTCAAGAGATTGATTAATTTAATAAGTATGTATGAGCAATAGTTAGCAAATTACCGAGTTGTTGTGAATTTGTTCGTAGCAGTATAAACATAAGTTTAATAATTCTAAGTTAAAGGAATGTAATTAATCCAACACAATTATATCATCTTGATTAAACCTTATTTGAAATCGTGCATTAGAACCTTTTTATTTTTATTTTTAGTTTTAGTTTTTAACCCTTAGTTTTTAATCATCTTTAAACCAAAATCTTTTCCATTACCAAAGTGTTTTAACATTAATTTCATAAATATTCCTTTTTACAGTCCCTGTGGATACGATAACTCGACATTTACTTGTCACTTTATTACTTGTTGCGATTGTGTACACCTGTAGATTTTCGTCGTTCCAACAGGACAGAGACTTACTTTGGTTTTTATGAAGTTGGTCCTGAACATAGACTTGGTAATAAAATAATCAATGAGAGAATTTTCATGGAGAAAGAGTTTTATTTGTAGGCACTAAGTGTTTTAGTATTCTTAGGATACCTTACTTGACCTAGAAATCCTAGTCGGGTTAGAGGAAGGTTACGTGCACTAAAAGCATCCTAGATAGACAATATCTTAATTTCCTAATTTAAGTCTAACTCGACTTTAACTAGAGAACCCCAGTTCACCAAACCAACTGGCGAACCCCAGTCTGCCAAACCAATTGACAAACCTAACTTGCAATGAATCTGTAGAGCCCCTTTCCTGCATCATTTTGCGTACATTATTTTGTTTTGTCTATGGCAAAATCCTTACTAATATTCTTTTGGTGAAGCCCTAGTTCGCCGAAAAATGGTGAACCCTACTGGCAAGGCCAAAAATTCTAGTCCCTATCTCGAGATGTTACACACACATTTGTACCCTCAAACTGTGCTATAAAATGAGGCCATGTAAATCTGAGTCACATGGCCTTATCATTAGGCCGTGTAACAAACTGTGGCTGTATAGATCTAAATGTAAAATTTATAAACATTTATACGAACATTTTGTCAGGCTGTGTGAGAGACTATGACGGTGTTTACCCAAAACCACCCTGGTAATACAAAGCACACGGCCGTGTGCTAGATCGTGTACGACATTATAAACCACCTAAGGCATAGCATAAATCACCCTTTCCAAATTTACCTATAATGCATTCAATAAATAAAGTAAATATGTCCCAAAACTTGATCAATTCATGATATATCATAGCATAAATCATTTCCTAAACATACAACCAATATGCCCTCATTGACACCAACACAACATTAGACTCAAGTCATTATAATTCAAACCAACGCCCTTAACCATTTCATACAACATTCTATTTCATGTTCATACTGATGCGAAAACCCAGATCTAGACACAAGAGAAACAACAAATTAGAAATAAAACGAGAATAAATAAAATTAGTTCAATAATAATAATAAAAAAGAAAAAAATAGATTTTCCCTATGGAACCCAAAATGCCAATGATTGAGCGGCTCCCTACGAAACCCCTAGAAGAAGAACCTCTAGAAACACCGATGAACGGGAAAGAAATTTGAATATTTGTAACTCCGAGATACTCTCGAAAGTAACAAACTCCAAACTAAATAGCAGGAGAAGAATCACTCTACTCTCAAAAATTTTCCTCACACAAATTTGGAAGAAAACAAATACTCTCTTTTTATTCGACCTTTTCTCCCGAATGTGTAGAAAGCAAGCCTATTTATAGGCAAAATACAAGAGTAATTGAACCCTAATAAAAATCTTTAAAATTATCTAAGAAAATAAATAAATAATAACCTAACCAATAAAATTACTTAACTCATAAGTGATGTGTCCCAACCAATGAGAATTAAGTAAATAAAAATAATAATAAGATACATAAAAGATTAATCCAGCAATTTATGGGCTTGCACTATTCCAAGATTGGTCCAATGAATTACATTCCTGTATTTGTCAATGTCACGAACATGATGAATTAAATTTGTAGCAACAAATTCTTGGACAAAAGCATTCATCTTTGATTTTAATTGTCGTGCCTTGCTTCGAGCGATTGGACCACTAGGAAAAACAACCCCTTGAGTGTCACCTCCTTGGCTCGTATCATTCTCCCTCTTCAAGAAGATTCGTCCTCGAATCTGAACCTACATCAAATTCAAAAGGAGAGAGATCAGAAACATTGAAAGTAGCACTAACACTATACTCACCAGGAAGATCAATGCGATAAGTATTTTCATTTATTTTCTCGAGTACTTGGAATGGTCCATCTCCTCGTGCATCAAGTTTATTCTTTCTCTTAGAAGGAAATCGTTCCTTCCTTATATGCACCCATACCCAATCTCCAGATTCAAACAAGACTTGCTTTCGCCCTTTATTAGCTCGATGTGCATTGGACTCATTCTTTTTCTCAATGGCTTTATGAGCCTTCTCATAGATCTCTTTCACTAAATCAGCTTTCCTTTCACCATCTAAATTAGCAATCTCATTCAAAGGTAAAGGAAGCAAATCTAAAACAGTAAGTGGATTAAAGCCATATACAATCTCAAAAGGAGTAAAATTTGTGGAAGAATGAACAGAACGATTATAAGCAAACTCAACATAGGGTATCCATTCTTCCCAAGATTTAACATTCTTACCTATTATGGCTCTAAGCAAAGATCCCAAAACTCGATTTACCACATCGGTTTGACCATCATTTTGAGGGTGGCATGTAGTAGAATAAAGTAGTTTAGTACCTAACTTACCCCATAACACCTTCCAAAAGTGACTAAGAAATTTTGCATCTCTATCGGAAACGATAGTCCTTGGGATTCCATGTAACCTCATAACTTCACGGAAAAATAAATCGGCAACATGGGTTGCAAATGAGCCATTTTAGAAAATTGATCCACAACCAGAAAGATGCTATCTCGTCCACGCTTTGTCCTTGGTAAACCTATTACAAAATCCATTGAAATGTCAGTCCAAGGTGAACTAGGAACAGGAAGAGGAGTATATAGACCATGAGGCATCACAGTGGATTTAGCTTGTTTACAAGTAATGCAAGTAAAGAAAATTTTCTCAACAAGTTTTCGCATGTTAGGCTAATAAAAATGCTCATGTCAAACATCATAAGTCTTAGTGACTCCAAAATGACCCATAAGACCACTACTATGAGCCTCTCGAACCAACAATTCTCGCATTGAACACTTTGGTAAACATAGTCTATTATTTCGAAAAAGATAGCCATCATGTTTATAAAATTTGTGAAATGCACCACGTTCACATGCGTCATAAATGCTTGCAAAATCAGAATCAGTGGCATATAAATCTTTGAGATACTCAAAACCTAATAACTTAGTATGCAAAGTACTAAGTAAAGTGTACCTCTTTGATAGAGCATCAGCCACAATATTATCTTTACCTTTATTATACCTTATAACATAAAGAAAAGATTCAATGAATTCAACCCACCTCGCATGTCGCTTGTTCAACTTACCTTGTCCCTTTAAGTGCTTAAGTGATTCATGGTCAGTGTGAATCACAAACTCTTTAGTAAAAGGTAATGTTGCCTAACTTCTAATGCCCGTACCAAGGCATACAACTCTTTATCATAGGTCGAATAGTTCAAATGTGCTCCACCAAGTTTCTCACTAAAGTAGGCTAGTGGTTTACTATCTTGCATGAGGACGGCACCTATACCTACACCAGAAGCATCACATTCAATCTCAAAGGTCTTTTCAAAATTAGGTAAAACAAGAATAGGAGCATTACACAATTTATCTTTAAGTTCATTAAATGCTAATTCTTGCTTATCTGTCCAATAAAAAGATACTTCCTTTTTAATAAGTACAGTCAAAGATGAAGCAATTGTGGAAAAGTTACGAACAAACCTGCGGTAGAAACCGGCTAACCCAAGGAAAGACCTTACCTCAAAAACAGTTTTAGGGATAGGCCATTCTTTAATTGCCTTTACCTTCTCCTCATCCACATGGATTCCTGTAGAACTTCTCACAAAACCCAAAAAAACAAGCTTATCCATACAAAAGGTGCATTTTCCAAGATTAGCAAAGAGTCGTTCATGCCTTAACACATCCAATACTAATTTAACATGCCCAACATGATCATTCAAAGTTTTGCTATAAATCAGCATGTCATCAAAATACACAACGACAAATTTTCCTAAAAAAAGGTCTAAGTATGTGTTTCATTAATCTCATGAATGTGCTAGGAGCATTAGTTAAGCCAAATGGCATGACTAACCACTCATACAGGCCATACTTAGTCTTAAAAGTAGTTTTCCATTCATTACCTTGTTTCATTCTTATTTGATGGTAACCACTTTTTAAGTCAATTTTAGAGAAAATGCATGCACCATTAAGCTCATCCAACATATCATCTAATCGAGGAATTGGATATCGATACTTTACCATAATCTTGTTGACAGCACGAAAATCAACACACATTCTCCAAGAACCATCTTTTTTTGGGACGAGAAGTACAGGGACCGCACAAGGGCTTAGACTCTCACGAATCAACCCTTTCTCTAAGAGATCTTCAACTTGCCTTTGCAACTCCTTAGTTTCTTCAGGATTGCTTCGATAGACTGGTCTATTCGGAATACTCGAACCAGGCACAAAGTCAATTTGATGTTCAATCCCTTGTAAAAGAGGTAATCCCTTAGGCATTTCAGAAGGAAATACATCCTCAAAATCCTGCAAAAGATCAACAAAACAACTAGGCAAATGTGTATTAGGGTTAGTCAAAACAAAGTTTTCCCTAAACCTAATAATTACAAATGTTTGTTTTGTACAAAGAGCAAATTTGATATCTCGAAACCTAGCGAATAAACTCACTCTCTCATCTCGTGACTTGTGTGTGCAATCACTCACCAATGTTGGGCCTTTAAGTTGGCTTTTAACACTAAGGGTCTCTTTACTCTCAGCCTTTTTCAATGATTTTACCTCATTCCCTTACCCATCTCACTAACAAGTTTGAGTTGATCATTGTAGACTTCTTGAGGAGGAAGTGGAGCCAAAGTAAACTTCTTTCCAAGTAACACAAAGGTATATTGGTTAAGGAAACCATCATGATTTACTCGTCGAACAAACTGCCATGGCCGTCCAAGTAATATGTGCCCAGCTTGCATTGGAACAACATCACACAAAAATTTATCAGAGTATCTACCAATGGAAAATGAAACTAAGCATTGTTTAGATACTTTTACCTCCCCACTATCATTCAGCCATTGCAAGCGGTATGGCCTTGGATGCTTCACACAAGGTAGGCCAAGTTTCTCAACAAGGGAAGAACTCACCATATTGGTGCAACTTCCACTATCGATGATCAATGAACTAGGTTGTCCACCAATCAAAAATCTCGTGTGGAAAATGTTATCTCTTTGTTCGCGCCCTTCCTCTTTAAACTGGACATTTAAAGCCCTTCAAGCAACAAGTGCTTTCTCACCATACTCCAAGTATTCTTCATACTCATCATGAGTATACACATCATCAGCATCTGCCAAAGGAGGCATCTCATCTTCGTTATCAGACTCAAAATCAACCTCGCCATCTTCTCGAATCACCAATGACTTTTTATTAGGGCATTCTCGAGCATAGTGACCCCTTCCTTGGCATTTGAAGCAGGTAACATCTTTTGGCTGCTTAATGCCACTAGGAGAAGTAGAAGAAGAAGATGGAGCTCGATTAGTAGAAGTAGAGCATTTAACTGAATTAGGCATACCTCTATCTTTGGAGTAAGTTCTAGGCTCATTTGGCTTGAACCGTGCATCTCTCCCATTCCACAATCTATCATCTTGTTTTTGCCAATTTCCTCTCCAAGCAGGATTAGAAACTGAACTAGCACCCCTCGTTGTCTCTTTCTTTCATAATTGTTTTTCAATGGTGAGTGCGGTTTGAAGCATCTCTTTAACATCCATGTAGTGTTGTAACTCAACTCGATTTGCAATCTCAGGCTTTAGGCCGGTAAGGAATCTAGCCATAGTCACCTCAGCCTCTTCAACAAGATTGGCTCTAATCTAAATAGTCTTCATCTCTTTGTAGTAGTCATCCACATATCTATCTCCTTGAAAAAGATGTTGGAGTCTTTGATGGAGTTCTCGATAATAGTATGGTGGAACAAACCGTTTTCGCAAGATGCGCTTCATTTCAACCCAAATAGTAACAGGTTGCTCTCGATAAAGAATCCTGCTTTTACATAATTGATTCCACCATGTTAGTGCATAATCAATGAACTCAGCGACAGCGTATGTTACCTTTTTCTCATCAGAGTAATTGTAACAAGCAAAGACTGCTTCCATCTTTTCCTCCCAATCAAGGTAAGCATCAGGATCATTCTTCCCTAAGAAAAAAGGAAATTTTGGTTTGGGGGTGTCATTGTTTCGTTCCAACCTTTCTCTAGGTACATACTCGGACTCAAAGTCATCATCAAAAACATTGTCCTCCCTTTGTTTAAAAGTTCGATCTCGCGAATTTGATCGGCTTATAAAGGCTTCGTTCAACTTCTTATAATTATCGGCAATGTATCTCTCTTGAGTTTTAAGTTTTGTATCAAGATACTCCCTTTGCTCTTGTAACATCTGGGTCATGCGATGTTCGAATTGAGTTTGCAACTTTTTCATCTCTTTTTGTAACAACTCGACCAAAGGATCGTTCTCTCTTTTTTGCTCATCCTCTTCATTTTTACTAGTTTGGGATCTAGTGAGCAGCATGGCATCTGTGAAAGATCAAACAAACAGGAACAAGAAAGAAAAAATAATAATAACCTCACTCATTAGCTCTCAAAAGAATAACGCTCTGAATGATTCAAAACTTGTAAATATGTTTAGAGAGGGTTACTAATCAAGATCAAATAACGGAGGTGCAAACTTCAAAGAAATAATGAAGACCCTAATTGCTCTAAGAGGCCAATAAACTTGACGAGGCAATTTGTAATGGAGGCTACACGGATGAAGGAATTGTACGTGCCTTTAATATCTGCTAACACAAGAAGAAACAAAGTGTTAGAAAGCGTAAGAGAAACAAAAAAAACGTAGATCTGCAACGATCCCTAACTCTAGAGTCAAAGAAAAACTTTAATAAGAAGAAAACTTAAGAAAACTCTACCCAAATTTAAAAAAAAAAACAAAAATCAGAAACGTTTGGTGTCTTAAGATTTTCAAAAATTGAAGCTTTAATTATACTTGAGTCAAGAAAAGAAGAAGGAAAATAAATTCAATTTTGGGAAAAATAAAAATAAAAATAATAACAATAATAGGAAAAGAAGAAACCTACGTATGAAAGGTAGGCAACTTTTTTTTGTGGTTTTTTTTGCGCTTTTTGCTTTTTTTAAGCTTCAAAAATAACACCGAATGGCCTGAAACTGATACGAACTGATGTGGAAACCCAGATCTACAACAAGAGAAACACAAATTAGAAATAAAACGAGAATAAATAAAATTAGTTAAATAATAATAATAATAATAAAGAAAAAAAATAGATTTGCCCTATGGAACCCTTGGTTAACTTGTAACCAAAAACGCCAATGATTGAGCGGCTCCCTACGAAACCCCTAGAAGAAGAACCTCTAGAAACATCGATGAACGGGAAATAAATTTGAATATTTGTAACTCCGAAATACCTTCGAAAGTAACAAACTCCAAACTAAATAGTAAGAGAAGAATCACTCTACTCTCAAAAATTTGCCTCACACAAATTTGGAAGAAAACAAATACTCTCTTTTTATTCGACCTTTTCTCCCCAATGTGTAGAAAGCAAGCTTATTTATAGGCAAAATACAAAAGTAATTGAACCCTAATAAAACTCTTTAAAATTATCTAAGAAAATAAATAAATAATAACCTAACCAATAAAATTACTTAACTCATAAGTGATGTGTCCCAACCAATGAGAATTAAGTAAATAATAATAATAATATACATAAAAGATTAATCCAGCTATTTATGGGCATGCACTATTCCAAGATTGGTCCAGTGAATTGCATTCCCGTATTTGTCAACGTCACGAACATGATGAATTAAATTTGTAGCAACAAAGTCTTGGACTAAAGCATTCATCTTTGATTTTAATTGTCGTGCCTTGCTTCGAGTGATTGGACCACTAGGAAAAACAACCCCTTGAGTGTCACCTCCTTGACTCGTATCACATACCAACATCTAAACTTTACCATTACCATTACCATTAACCTTCTAAATATGAAACTTGGAAATAACCCATACATTACTTAGCAAATTACCATATAAACTTTTATACAAGTATAACCATGCCAAAACACATCCATCAACTTGCACAAGTTTAACCATCCTATGTACATGCCACAAATAATCAAGCCTGAACATTCAAAAGTCTATCAAATTGGGAGACGATAGGTGTGTGCTTCTCGTTGACTCGATTGACATGTTCCAAATGTCCAAAATCTTTTTAAAAAAAAAGTAGTAACTCGAGTACGTATTTTAATTACTTAGTAAGCTCATACAATATAAATGTTTACTTACCTCAATTATTTATCTTATACAATTTATTCTGAAAAATAATTAATCCCTATCAAAGCACAATGCACATCATCAAATAAGTAAGGTTTTGAACTTAAAACCATACTTATAACCTTAAAGGTTCATTTTTCCATCACACATCAATTTGCATCTCATATTCATATCATGAACTTTCAATTGCCAACACCAAATTCATATATTCACATTTCCATCTTATATTTCTACCCGATGAAACATTGTAAAAGAACTCAAAACACAGGTGAAAACAATAGTATCTAATTACCTTTTCAGGTTAAACCTACACAACAATATCAATTGCTCATCCGAGATAATCATAAACAATAGTGCCTAGTTACCTGTCCAGGTTAAACCTACACAATAGACAGCCTGGCCAAGGCTTAATATATATGTATCCTCGAGTTTGTAACAAATTCTAGAGCTCGATACCATCAGGCATCAACTCGTAACCTTATATACGAGACTTTTATTAAGTTTATCGGGATTTAGGCTCAATTTATATCACAATTCATTACTATTATTAGAACACCTTGACATAATTAAACATAATACAACAACAATATGAATTTGGTTACACTGTATGAACTTACCTAATAAAACAAGAACGCTTTAGATAATAGAGACTATTCGACAGTTTTCCTTTTTCCATGTAAATCATCCAATTGTTATAATTCTTGATCTAAACCATAATTTAACTCAATCATCTATTCTAAATATCTTTTAACAGTATATGTAATTTAAATAACAACTCAGTTTCATCTATACAACAATTCTTCAAGTTTTGTAGTCATTTCAATTTAGTCCCTATAACCGAAAATGCCATAACTTTCAAATTTGAGCTTTGATTTCAAAACCAATCTAAACAAAATCCTTAATTAACATACCAGCGACACCAAACATATATTTCATTCCACTATTTTACAAATTTTACATTTTAGTCATTTATAGTAAAACTATCAAATCTCACTTTACAATTTATTCATATTAACATTTAAGCTGAACATGGAACCAATTAAAATCAAAAGCTTTAGAATTCTTCAATGTTAACTTTTCATAATTGATCTGTCGTAATTCTGTGTAGTAGATTAAACTAATTTATGCACTTTAGGAGCTTGAAAATAAGTATTTTCATCAGTATTACTTATGTTTTTGTAAGTTTTATTAAGTTAATAAAATGTGCAAATTGAGTCTTTTATTCACCTTAGGGGCCGAATGGGGCCTAAATGTGAGTTGATGAACTGTATAAGTGTGCAGGAGACCACTAAAAGGCGTAATAGATAGATACTGATCGCTATGTCACAACACAGAATGCTTGATGTCACAATAGAGGGAGTAGAAAAAAGAAATCATGAAACTACCTTCAATGTCGCGGCACAGCCTATGGGTGTTGCAACATACCCTTGAAGATATCCCAAGAGGAGTACATTGATTACTATGTCACAACACAGGTCCTAGTATGTCACGACATTCACTATAGGCGAGAATTAAACACGAGATAGGAGTGTTTTGGTCCGTACAATCAAACTTAAAGCTTGAGAATGCCAACTAAACTTAGGGGTAAGGACGATGGCCACCTGAGATCTATAAATAAGCTACTTTGTCACATATAATGGATACCATTCACTTACCCTAGAATTAGTCTTTTAATTTCAGTTCAGTTTTTTCTTTTCTTAGGTTAGATTTATCTTCATTTTGTTCTTGTTCTATGATACGATCTCATTTCGTGATTGATTCGAGTCATTTGTTTCTCGATCGTGAATTTGAGTAAGGCTAAGATCGTTTCTACAAAATAGAAGAAAGGCTACAAACAAAATTTTAAAAGGGAAATAGGTTTAACAACGAATGGAAATTTTGGCTAAGGGCAGAGAATGAACCAACAATAGTGATTATTGACCCGAGTCTCAAAGTAGCTCTCAGGTGAATGACGATATAGGAAAACAACAAATAAAAGACATCGACCCACTATCAGGAATGATAGGAACCTTGGTATATGATGAACCTCGACCCACTATCAAGGATGATAGGAACCTTGGTATATGATGAATGCCACACAATGAAAGTGATAAGTTCGAAAACAAGAAATGGATAGACGCCACAAGCTAAGCTTGATAAGTCAAATCAATTCCGTAAGAACAAAGAGAATTGGATAACTCACAATTCAAATATTTCATATATATTCAGCAAAAAGTCTTCTTTTCTAAGGCTGATTACATCTATTTATACTACTAGAACAAGCTAGCCGAATGGTAAAAAACATCCAACTTAATGTGCCATAAAAACTCAAGTCTTTTCTTATGTTTGAACCAAATAACTCCTTCCTTGAAGGCACTTCAATTCAGCTGATTTGAATGTCTTTAATATCTTGAAAATGACTCTTGAGTAGACCTTGGCCAACTGAATAGACACCAACTTATTAGCCAACTCCTTAATGACATTTTAAAGGCTTGATTAATTCTCTTGAAAGATCAAAAACTGCTAGAAGAAGAAAGGTTGCTGCTGAATTTTAAAGGGCATAAAAATGCTCTTAAAAACTCATTTAATGATGTTTAAGCCTCCTTTATAACAGCCCCTTTAATTTGTAACTGAAAATAACTTGAACAACCACTTAATTCAATTTATAACAGCCTTGAGTTCTTGAGTTATGAGCTGAAAAGTCACCTGCAATAAACAAATTAAAATGAGTTAATTAAACACATGAAAACACTTATTAAACATAACACACATTATTACTTACTTAAATAAATGAACTAAATATAAAATAATTATTCCAGCAACTAGTTTAATTAAAGAAGCATAGTTAAATGAACTTAACTCATGCATCAATAAGTAATCCTAGGAACTAGATTAATTAAGAACAACACTTATTAAATAAAGTTTAACAAAAACACTTTAATTAAACTAAGATGAGTTGAATAAATGTCCAGCAGCTCATTTATTAAACTAAGATGCTTAAATGCATGATTTTGAGATGCAAATTTAACTAACATGAAAGTTACATAATTAAACTAACTTGACTTAATTTAATGATGCAAACTTAACTAACATGAAAGTTACATAATGCATGACTTTATTAAATGCAGAACACATATTAATGATGCGCAAACTATGACATAATTAAAACCACAAACTAAAATAACTAAAAATTATTGAATCAAAGTCTTTATTTTCCAGCAGCCAAATTAACAAACTGAAATTAAAAACTTCATTTTGCACTTGGGCCCCTCGAGTTTGGGCCAATCTCGGTAGCATCGAGTTATGTCGTAACATGATGCGGCCGGGATCACATCATTCTATTTTGAGAGATTTGTATTTTGTAGATAATCAAACCTTGTGGATTCAAGATCAATCTTTATATAATAAAGCTATTTCATAAACTTTATATTGTTGATTTATTTAGCATGTTTTCTTTTTATATCGATTCTATATTGTCAATGGAAACCATGAGGAACTAATCCCTTTATGGGGGATTAGCAAGTGGAGGTATGATCTGTTAATTATTTTGTAAGGATAATCAATGGATCATCTGTTGAGAAAGGAAGAACGTAAAACAAACCCTAGGCCTAACAACCCTGGGAAGTCATCAAGATGAGAATTAACCCAAAATTGGTATTGCCCATCCTTGAACACCTTCACCCCAAACTGATCTGGATTGTGAGGTCAGAAGATAAGTAGTCCTTTCCGACTCGTTATTCGAATAGAAGATCGAAAGATCCTACTGGGATAATGACTAGTTGATTGACGAGAAACCTGAAGTGACAGTTAATGGGGATCATCGAAGAGAGCTAATCACCCATAATCAGATTTGATTATTTATATTCTTCAATCTCTCGAATTTTAGTTCTTTATGTTATTTTATTTTTATTATAAAAACCCTAAAAAATCATTTTATTTCACTTTTGTACTATAGTTGAATTTCAGTACTAATTAGATCTTTCAGTGTTTTGGTTAAAATTGATCTAGTACTCGCCTCCCTTGGGTACGATCCTCAGAGTACTCACCTACTCCGCTGTAACTATATTACAACTAAACTCGTATACTTGTGGATACCACTTCATTTATATATCTTTCACTATAGTATTCACACTCTGGACGTTAGTACGTCCGGAAGTGGTCAATAACTTTAATAGTTTCGCGAAATAGGCCTTGGGCTAGCTGAATCAAGCTCTTGAGATCTCAAAAATATAAAAATTACAAGAAATAGACAAGAATTTACCCACCAAATAATAACTGAAGGCTTTGAGCCTTAAGAGAGCTTCCAACAATGATGAATTCGGTGGAAGGTTAAAGATGAAAATGTGTTTTCTCTCTCCTTCCACCTTAAGTTATATGCTTTATTTTATTTTAACTTATAAAATCTTATTTTATAATTTATTTTAATCTTTCAAAGCTTACTAAACCTTCCACCATATCAAAAATTGGCTTCATTTTCATATTAATCCCTATAGTTTCATTATTTAAGCCTTTTATCAACTAAAATTCAATAGCGATTAAGTTTTACGATTTTTATGATTTAGTCCTTACACCCTAATTACTTATTCAATCACCAAAATTATCACACCAAAACTCAATTTAACTGTAATATAGACTCGTTAATATTAAATAATAATATTAATGGGCTCGATCGTCAAAGAATGGGATTCTAAAATCATTGTTTTTGATACAACTGAAATTGAGCTGTTACATTTTAAATTCTTCTAATATAATTTATTCTAAAAGTAAAAAAATAAAAAAATAAAAAAAGAATAAATTATTAGAGTCTTAAATATTACATTTACACCCAAAAACAATAGACCCAATCAAAACACAGAAGATGACGAGCCAATGTTGAAAGTCCAACCTGAAAATCAAAAAAGAAAAGAAAAGAAAATACTAGCATTGATGGGTCCAACTAGTTTTTACTTTCTCCTCTTCAAGTTCAGAAGTCATTTGATATAATTTAGGTTATCTTTCTTGATGCATCCAACTTTCTTCTAAAAGAATTTTTTTTTCTTTATTGGTGTTTCTCCTTCCTCCTTAGGCTTAGAAACACCTTTACCTTTCTTTATTGGTATTTTTACTGTGAACCACCAAGAAAACTAAATCAAGTTTCTCATGATTTAATCTCTTTTCTTTATTAGTGTTTCTCCTTCCTTCTTAGTTTGTCATGGCCTTTAAGTAATTCTTATCATTCTCGCAATTAAAGATTGAAGCTTGAATTGACATATTATGTAACACCCTCAACCAGATCTGATCAACTGAATTTGAATCTTGGGTATTACCACACAAATACAAACACAAACTCAATTTACTTATACAATTTACAGATAAAGACAACTTACTTAACTACAAAATCTCAAACCGAAATACATAAGTAAGTACAATGAGGAAATACAACTACAACATGAGGTAATTAAATTACAACGATACTTAATTTGGAATCATAATCTATTACAGACACCTCAAGGTATGCGATTCTCAATGACAACTTAGATTTTGAACACACCGCCAACACGCTCTGTATGCATAATAAACCAACACGCCACTCTTGACGTAATCCTGGTGTCATCCCTCCTAAAACAGACCCACATCAATATACCTGTAACATAACATACATAGATAAGTTCATGAGAACTTAGTGAGGAAAACATCATTTACCAGTGTCATTTTTTCACATTTCAATTGATAATTTATTTAGATGATCTCATTGTTTCAAACCTTCAACTTAATCACTGGCAAATACTACCTTAATTTCTATTCTCACTTACACATCAGTTACCATACCTTGCTTAGAATTCATTTCTCCTCCTCGATGCCTTCAATGCACCACTTGCACTCTTTAATTTGAAATTTTGTTAACCTTTATTCATTTTCTTACCAAAGGTCCACACCATTGAAACACCGTTACTCTTACGCACATAACTCTCAATCATCGTTTCATCATAATTCCTGAATCATCATGTACTTAGATAGTAGTTACCTCCTTCAAATATAAAATGTATATTCCTTATTTAGAATACCCTTTTTCTAAATTTCTTTAATCCTCATCATTCAGAATTGAATTATAGTCTTGTATAATACTTTACTATAGTCTTTAGAGACACTGTGCCGTACTGCTCTTACTAATCACAACTTACGAACCATACTAAACATGCCAAACAATTTGATACAAAATCCACCACAAAGGACATTCTTTTAAGAGATCGCCATAAATGCTTTCATTTCATGATTTGCCACAAAGGCTTTCATTTCATATTACGTCACAAAGGCTTTTTTTCTCTATCATGTTTTTACGATATGAATTTCCCTAAACTAATTTTTGTGATGTTTGCCTATCATCGCATGGGACACGCAGAAAACCCCTATGGGTAATAACCTTCCTTTAAGTTGGTTTAGAGAGTGACATAGCCATGGAATTTTCCATTCAAAATTCGTGTTTAAAGTCCCGACGGACTCCTTTAGACAATATTGTAGAGACAGACACAGACTCACTTCACAAACCGTCTGTGCACTAACACAAACCACACTCATCTTTTAACAGATCATACCCTATAACATACATCTGAGACATACATGGAACTAAACCTAAACTTCTTAGATTCCATACCATAGCATGCATTCTATTTTCAACAATCACTCATATTGTTACATAACCATCATACTATACTTTTCTAGATTTGGTGTCATTATTCAATCAGTTTCTATAGAAATATTTCTTATGAACAATAATTATACAAGAGTTAGCTTAGAGACTCACCTGGCTCTCACCTACTACAGTTTAAAACTCTAGACCCGGATTTCCATCGCGCAAATCAACATCAACTACTTCTACATAACATAAGAACCTATCAAGATCTATTCATATACCCCTTTTCCGATAATTTCTAACACTGAAAATCCACAAGAAAGGCCATTTTTCTTTATCTCACTGATTTACCAAATCTAACATAACATGCAAAGTCATAAATCTTACCTTGAAATAGAGTAATCACTGGTGAAGATCAATATCTAAAATCCAACATGAAGGAGAAAGAAACATTGTAGGTTCTTTAAGTTTCAGGTAACAATACTTCTTGAAGAAGGAAGAAGTAAAACTTCCTCTTTTTCTAACCCGGATATCTAAATATCTAACCTGAGCCCTTATTGGAACCTGACACGTGTCACAAACTGTCACAACTTCCTTTATAAATGATTTACAACTATGAAAACCCAATATTTTTATATTTTTCGCTGGTTCCTCTATTCTTTAGTTCCTAACCAATTCATTTAGATCGTGACTAAATGAACTGGGCGTATAATACCTTTGGCGATTACCCAAGTTACCCAAAATCCTCAATACCCTTACCAATCTCCTCATCTTAACGACTTAACACATGCTGTAAACAATTCTTTCAATATTCTAACATCTTCTATACGTCTGATCTATACGTCAAATGCATCAATTAGGCAGATATCACTATGCCACTCAGATTAATTTCGATTTGCTCGCCAAATTCAAGACTCGCCAAAATAGGGTATTACATGCTAATATAGGATTTCATGTACATCATACTTATTAGATAGATTTCTCCAATTGTACAAACAAATTCCTTTTTGTTTGTGCACTTTATTCCTTAATATGGGTTTGTCCACATGAAGCACTAAAAAAAGATCCTTGTATCTAAAGAAAATCAATTTTCTCTTTTCAGTTAGAAACATAAATCATTAAACCAAGATCCTTGTGTCCAAAAAAATAATAATACAAATTTCTCCCTTCTTATAAAAAAACTTTCATCACCAATTAAGATTGGAATTCTAGCAACGTCGTTACTTAAAACAATAGAAATTGCTATAAAATCCAAAATTATGCTATGAATACGTTATTTGTATAAAGAACTTTATATTCGAAAAGTAAATGCAAATCCTCCTATAGGTAAAGCGATACCATATTAGAAAGTTTATTTTAATCCTTCTACTACTAAAAGGAACATTGTAGTCTTTTTACATTTGTAAAGATGACATTTCAGTCCCTACACGTTAACTTTGTCATTCATGGAATGACATAACTTAAATCAAATTAAAAAAACTTAATAGTCTTGAAAACAAATGGAATAGCATGGCTGATGTGGACTTACAAATAATATAAACACAACAATTACATAAAAAAATAAAATCAAAAGCAATTTGAGATAAAAGCAAAATCAATTTCTTACCTCTACTCATTCTTCAAAACTGTTGTTTGGACTTTTAATTTAATTTAATGTCACGTCAATTATTGTTAAGTCATGACATTCCATTACCAACAAAATTAATGTGCAAGGACTAAAATGTCAGGTTTTCAAACGTACATGGATTAAAATGTTCCTTTTAATAATAGAAGGATTAAAATGAACTTTATGATATAATACAAGGAGTTGTGGTAAATTTTAACCATGTAAAGGCACATCATGAATATGAATTTACATACTAGTATTTATATCCGTGCGATTCACGGGTTGCAATGTATGTGAAATGTATTTTAACATTTGGGAAATTAAAAATTTCAATAAAAATGTCTAAAATGTATACCATGGAAAACAATAATAGAAGTTTATGTTATATGTAGTTCAGAACATTTTAAGGAATTTTGTATTTAAAATACCTAAATGTACGAATCTTGTGAGAAGAAAATTACATAAAAGATTGATGTGTTTTTGAATAAGAAAAAAATAAGTGTAAAATTTATTGTAAGGATAGTTATAGTAAATTAAAGATTAAATAACTAAATGATGGACGAAATAAGACAAATATTATTAATTTACATTCAATAAATGTTTTTTTCATTTCTATCTCTTGATTTTATTCTAATGTTTTAATTTAGATCAAAATTTTAAAATATTATATTTCAATTATATCCTATATAATAAATGCTTAACATAATTATAGATTTAAATATTTCTAATTCAACTATTTTATTTAAGTATTTTAAAGGGATTTTTACTAAAATATTATAAAAAAATAAAAAATTACCAAAATATTATACATTTTTTTATTATTTACCAAATAATATAAAAAATACACAATAGTGGAAAACCGAATGCCACAGGCGGCACCAAACGTGCATTTCCCATAGGCAGCACCACTTGTGTTATAAACCCGGGATCCGTCCAGCTGAAGGAAAAAAATAAGAAAAAGAAGAAGAGAAAGAGGAGCTGCTGCCAGAAAAAGAGAGAAAAAGAGAGAAAGAGAAGAGAAAAAAATTTATTTTTTTAAAATAATTGATTATCTTGTTGTTATGTTTTTTTGTATAATTTTTATTATTTTTTGTTGTTAGTTTAGTTATTAAGATTAATAAAAACTCAAATTGATAGTTTTAATTAGTATTATTATTATTAGTTTTTAGGGTTTAGATGTTACTTAGTATTATTGTTAGTAAAAAACTAATATTATTATTATGGTTAGTTATTATTTTAGTAAAACCCTAATTATTATTGTTAGTTAGTATTATTTTGAGTATAAAACTATTATTATTGTTATTGTGTTAGTTATTAAGATTAGTGGTTAAACGTTGTTCATGTACAAAATGATAACTGAAAAAGTATGAGCTTAAGGATGAAAAATTGCATATTGAAACATTAATTTTTTTATTTAAGTAATTTATTTACCGTTTGAGATTTTTTTGAGATTTTGTTTATTTTTTGACAGATTGAATATTGAAGATGGATGATAAGTTTTTTTGTATGCGTTTATTTCGATGGAGTCATCTTGACAACAAGTGTTGAATGCGTATTTGAATGTCGGCAACAAATAGCAATGAGATTTAATAGAAATGTCTCGTTTAATGAAATGAAGGCAAGGATTAATGCAAAAATTCTTAGACGTTGTGGGAGAAGGATATCAAAAATTTTCTACAAGTTTCTAGTTTCGACAAATCCGGTCAAATTCACCGAAATGGAACTTGTAGACGACGAAGACGTAGAGACAATGGTCGCTCTTTACTGTGGGAATGAGAGTGACAAGAATGCACCGATTCATTTATTTGCTGAGTTAGCCCGTATGGAGCAAAATGAAGATGTCAATGCATCTGATGAAGAACACGGAGCTCAAGAACCGTGGATGGTGGCTCCAATATCATACCTTAATAAGGAATCAACTATATGTGGGATCGGTATTGGGCCGGACGGGCCGGGCATGCCGTACTGCGAAGGGTAGGATCCAAAGAGTTCAAAGTCGTATGCGTATTCGCCCCCTGAGAAGCTCGGAATATAGTCACTGCCCGCCAAATCCGGATGATAGCTATGTGAATCCACATGTGAATGTGATTGTTCAGGATCTGGCTGGGGCTCCTGCTCAGGCTCTGGTTCCGGATCATAATATGCCATAGGCTCCGCCTCCATTGGGGCCACTGGGTACGATCCCCTAGGTTGCTACATGTGCGGGGGGACTACAGTCAACTGGCCTCCAAGTATATATGGCTTCCCGCAACTATAGTACCATTGCATGTACTCTAATGATGGTTGCAAATTGAAAGCCATAACCATCTGAGGTCTTCGACGCATCCGATCGTTCCACAGTGCAACAAATTTTTGGTGCTTAATGCCCCAATCCAACTGCGGTTTTCCTCTCTTATTCATGCCGTAAACTGCCCCCACCTCGCATGGCGGATCCGGGATATGTTGGATGCAGCCAAACTATCGTAGCACCCGATCCCCATGATACCACTCGACTACATTGAAATTTATAATTGGTGCGTTAGTGCACCATATGTCAGAATGAACGTATGCAGAAGAGGGTACCACATCTGTAATTTCCGACCTACGGTATGGCATCCATATAAACTGCATGATTAATAACATGGTTATAATTAGCCATAACGTGTGAGTAAGATATAGAAAGTAAGAGGTCATGAATATTAGAATAGTAGTTTACCCCTTCCCCGGCATGTTGTTCGATCATGAGTCGGTATATCGGGATAGTGTACGACCTCTCGATACCCGGATAAAGACTCTACCTACAAAAAACAAATATAGGGTTTAGGGTTGGTAACATTAGTCAATATACTATGACTACAAATAATGACAAGTTATATTTTATCACCTGTTCACTAGTGGATAAACATACGGTTAGTGACCAACCGATGCCAAAAATGGCATCCGATAGAGCGCCCAAGATTGCAGCAATGTGAGGCATCCGCTCGATATAACACTGCTAGAACGGCGGAGCCCCAGCTATACGAGCGAACAGTGGACAAATCAGCTAATAGGGGCAAGTACATCATATGCACCTTGTTGTTGTTTGCATCGGGCATGAGTACTCCCCCTAGGATATGCATGATGTACACTCGAGCAGCGCACATCAACTCACCTTCAGTGGCAGTCGCTGATAACTGTCCAAATTTGGCTTTCAGCCATGTAAATTTCAAGCCCGTAAAATTTGACTCATTGTCCTCTGGTGAGTCTCGTAGGAGCTGATAACAAAGTGCAGTCGGATCGGTAAATGAAGATACTCCCGTTACGGGACTCCCGTCAATTGGGAGCCCAAGCTACATTGCACCATCCTCCAAGGTAACCGTGCACTCCCCACACGAAAAATGAAAAGTGTGGGTCTCCAGGCGCCACTCCTCCACTAGCGCAGTTAATAAATCATAGCGCAAGTCGAAGTTTCGGATCAATGCTGCTGACCCAAATCCGGCTTGCTCCAAGTACAGCATCAATCGTGCATCCGGAGCTTTCTTTAAACCATTCACACGGCCCTTTATTACTCGGTACGAGTCCTGATAGTGTTAAATTACAGAAAAAAATATTACGATGACATGATTTATTTCTATATATATTACGTATATCCTTTTTAAATAGAACCCGTGACTAACAAATAATAAATCATATCGCGTTATTAGCCGCATCAGATATGTGTCTACCGGGTTGAATCAATGGAGTCCTTGCGATGCCTGCAAGTTCAAAAAAAAGTTAGTAAAAAACTCTCATTTCGACCATTTATTCATACTATTTTCTCGAATTTTATTACTTTCAATAAAAATATATTATTTTCGTATTTTATTATTTTACATTATTTCAGTACATTATGTTTGAAGTGTATTAATTATTTCTTTTTTCTAAAAAAATTTAGTAAAAAACTCTTATTTCGGCCATTTGTTCGTATTTTTCTCGAATTTTATTACTTTCAATAAAAATATATTATTTTTGAATTTTTAAAAAATTTAGTAAAAGACCTTTACTTCGGCCCTTTGTTCGTATTTTTTTCTTCGCATTTTATTACTTTAAAAAATATCATAATTTCTAATTTTATAATTTTACATTATTTCAGTGCATTGTGTTTGAAATTTATTAATTTAGTGTGTTTTTTAAATTAATTTAGTGTAAAAAAACCCTTATTCCTGCCCTTTGCTCGTATTATTTTCTCGAATTTTATTACTTTCAATAAAAATATATTATTTTTGTATTTTATTATTTTATATTATTTCAGTACATTTTTTTGAAATATTTGTATTAATTATTTCTGAATTTTTAAAAACTTTAGTAAAACACTCTTACTTCGGCCATTAGTTCGTATTTTTTTCCACGTTTATTACTTTAAAAAATATCATAATTTCTAATTTTATTATTTTACATTATTTTAGTACATTATGTTTGAAATTTATTAATTTAGTGTGTTTTTTAAATATACCATTTTTTCGGATTTTATTACTTTCGGTGAATATACAATTTTCGTTTTTTTTCTTTTCGTATTTTATGTTTTCTTAAACATATTTTTTTATCATTTTATTTTTAATGCTATTTTTCTAAAAAAAAACTATTACAACATCCTAAGTAAATTTCATAAAAAAAATTCCTAATTAACATACAATGTACATAACATAAATGTTTTACACAAATATTACAAAAAATTTTAATTAATAAAAAAACTTATCTTTTTTTCTTTCTTTTTCCTTCCTTCCCTCTTCTTCTTCTTCTTTCTTTTTTTTTTCTTCTCCTTTCCTTTTCTTTCCTTCTTTCCTCTCCTCTCCTTTTCTTTCTTTTTCTTTCTTTCTTTCTCCTTCTTTCCCTCTCCTTCTCTTCCCCCCACCCACCAGCCGAATGGCCATTATATAGGTAGTGTCGCCTGTGGGAGGGGTACCATCAGTGCCACCTCTACCAGAGGCACAATTGGTGCCGCCTATGGCACCCCTTCCTCCATTGTCCTGTCACGTCAGTCGCAGCTTTTTTTTTCTTTTTTTTTGTATTATTTTGGTAAATAAAAAAATTATAATATTTTGGTTTTTTTTATTTTTTGTAATATTTTGGTAAAAATCCCTATTTTAAATCAAATTTTACCTTTTTTTTATTTAAATTTTGAAAGAAAATATGATCATATTTTGTTCCTATTAGAAAGCATTCTCAACGCGGTCAAGTTAAGATGCAAGTTTGAAGAAGTGTTAAAATAAAAAATGAAATTAGATAATGCTAATATCATAGTGTCAATTAAAGAATTACAAAATTTGATTTGGAATGGATATTCATATGTTTGCAATTTTTTATACGATATTAATATAGTCCTTAATAACAAATGATAAAAAAATACTTGAAGAAATGTAAGATAAAGATTAAATATTCAAATTTAATAATTAGTTTTGTGTTTTATTTATTTTAACTGATGATTGATTTTTAATGAGTAATTTTTAAAGCATGTTCCTATTAATGGTAAAAGTCATTCGTTCTCACTTTTAGTTATTTAAATATTTACAAAATATTCTCATTATTTTTCAATTAATAATACTAAAACCTAGGGGAAAAAGCTTTAATATAATATTATACATATATCGTACACTTTTAATTATATAAATATTAAAATTTAAAAATATTATTTGATTCCTGATCAAATACATTTATTTATTTTTATTAAAACAAATAGAATAATTTAATTTATAAATACACTGATTTTTGTTCAATACATTTTGTCCTTGTATCACATGACATAGAAAACTAATATTTAATCATTTTCACTTTGATGTTATATTATTTCCTTTTATAAAATTAATTACCTCTTTGTGGGCCAATTAACAAATTTTGTAGAATAAAACTTTATATAATTGTTTAAAGTAAATATTTATTTTAATCAACTACTAACTTATTTAATTCACATAACGAGAGATGTCATGACTAATCCCAAGTTAATAATTTAAATCTTTAAAAATAATATCAAATTTTATGTAATAAAATTCATTTTTATATATCAATCACATCAGAATTTTGTAACCCAAAATAACATTTTTAATTACCAAAGGTTGGTTATAGTGGTAAAATACATTAAACATAAAAAAAAATTGTAGGTGCGAAATTTAAATATAAAATTATTAAGATAAACATCTTTTACCTCGAACATAAATTATATAACGAATATAAAAATAACTTAACTATAATCCAATAAGTTATACCAAAATAACAAAAAAAAATTATGGCATACTAAGGTGCATATTTAGAGACAAATCATAATACAAAAGCTTATGGATGTATTTAATTTAAATGTGCACACTACTTTAGAAGCAAAATTATCTAACAATGCAGACATACCAACTTAACTATTTATTAACTAACAATGCTATCCTATTATGCACACTTCATCTTAAAAACAAAAGCCATACAAAATAAGACTTATAAATATATAACACGAATTATATGTTCAACTCTCTAATAGTATTCAAATACCTAATAAGATTAAACATTTTTCTTTATAATTCTATACAGGCACATATTAAACCAAATAATTTATTAACTTACCACATGATAAATTATGCTTTTAATACCATCAATATGTATATACACACATAGTCACCATATCAATATGAACCATTATGAAACCGAACCTAAACAACTAATCATTCAAGCATAAAAAAATGTTCATACTTTACCATTCATTTTATTATCGATTCGGCTAGTAAGATAATTTATAAATTTATAAACCCGTCTCATTGCAGTAATATTTATCAATTAAACACCATTAACAAATCAAACATATTTATCTCACATATAAATTATCAAGTTTAGACCTCATACACCAAGCATTCAAACATTACCTATTCGGTCATTAGCACAACATCTCAATAATTCATACCACTTCCATTTCTCAAACTTAAGCTTAACCCACTATCTCATAATCTTATATCAAAACAATATGTAACAGTCCGATTTTGGGTCTAGTCGGAACAGTGGTTTCAGGACCACAAATTCAACGAGGAAAAAATTATTTTAAAATTATGACGTGGGTTGCATTATGATAGGAAGGTTGCATGAAAATACTGATATGAAAATTTTATCGATTTAGTGATTAATTAAGGAAATGACCTATTTGTATAAAATGTAGAAATTGAATTCTAGAAGCTAGAAGGGTTAAATAGCTATGAAATTCAAAACTACAGGTCTTTATATGGTAAATAGACTATCAATCAAAAGATGGTAGATTTTTATGAATGAATCATCCATGGAATTTGAGAAAAAGAAAAGGACTAAATTGGAATTTGGGAAATTAAAAGATGATAATTAATTACATGAACATATCATCTTTTTCTATCATCTTCTTTCCCAAAATTTACATGGAAACCCTAGGAGAGAGAAAAGAGACTTTCTTGGCATAAATCGGTAAGTAATCATATCCCGTTTTTAATATTTTTTATATTTTTGAGATTGAGATAACATGTTCTCTTTATTTTGAGGATTTATTTGAAAAGTTATCAAGGTATGAAAACTGTGCCATGGATGAACATGCTGAAAATTGAAAATTTATGGTAGAAAATGAAAGGTTGTTAGTAGATAAACAACTTTTACAAAGTGATTTTGGGTGAAATTGAGATTTAGGGACTAAATGGTAAACTTGTGAAATTCAAAGGAAAATTCTGATTTTTGTGAAATCTATGGACTGTTATAGATACATATGAATTTCGTTTAGGCTTGAAAAGGGGATTGAATTGCATGAATTTCATTTTTTGAGCCTAGGGACAAAATAGTAATTAATGAAAAGTTTAGGGGAGAAAATGTAATTTTTCCAAAGAGTGATTTTTGAACTAAATTGAATAATGTGAGTGTTAAATAATTTAAATGTGTTGTCATAAATCAAGAAAGACGAGAAATTGACCTTGATCGATAAAAAGAAAAGTGAGAAAAATTGAAAAATTATGAAAGAGTATATTCAGCAACAAAACAGTTTAGACAACAACAATTGTGTGACTTTGAAAAATCACCAAAAATGGTGGAAATTGAATTAGAGGCTTAATGATATATGAAATTAAAGATGAATGAGTCTATTTTCACATAAAAGAAACGGTGTACACAAAATAATTTTATATTATGAGATATTTGAACTTGGGTGAGATAGGGTCAGAATGATTTTAGAATCTCCTGTTCTAACTTGGAAAAATCATTAAAATTTTAAAAAATAATTATGGGTTATAATTTATATGTATAAAATCCTTAATGAGTATATTTTCAAGATAAATACACAAGTACATCATTAAAATTTTGTACAATAAGATAATTAATTTTTAGTGAAGAGAGGTTGAAACTATCAAACAATGAAACAGGGGAAACTTTAAAGAATAAACTATACTTATTGGCTGGACTAAAAATTTTGAAAATTTTATGGTAAGAATATATGTGAGTCTAGTTTTAAGTAAAATTAATGGATCTTAATTTTCAGCTCTTTAGCTCAAGATATAAATAAATTAGTGACTCTGACTCAGACAGACAGCTTGAATTTACACACAGGAAAATAATGATAGTATGAATAATGTTGTTTAAATGTGTTATACACATTAAGAATGTGGAATGGAGAGGAGGAGGAGGAAAATTGGGAAATATATGAATGATTTGTGTATAATTGGTCATATGCTTGATTATAATTGATAAACAATGAAATAGATGTTTATATTTGTGCATTATTGGTCATGGTTTAAGCTCATGTGTGAAAATAAAATTTCATAGTATGTGTGTATGGTATATTCGGTATATGATTTGACATGAAATAATGTCATGAATGGTTTATGAATTAACACATGTTGGTAAGCGTGATACATGAATAAATGTTGTGCTCATCCATGCTTATAATGCTTATGCTATATGTGTATTTGGCTAACATATTTGGTGTACATGCTTAGGCTTTGGCCAAGTAGTGGCTGGATTATGCCACGTTAAATTTATAAATTATGCATTGAAATGGTAAGTGCCTAATTGAAAATATGCTTGTGATCATGAAAAGGGTGGTAAGGTTTAAATTATGTAATCTCTATTGAAATGGTTTATCATGTGGTTAGTTCCAAAAAGAGTTATGTTTAAATACACTAGCTTGCGACTGTGGTTGAATGATATGTTTATATCTTGTGTGATGTGCATAGGAAACGAGTGTGGAAAGGTAATGAAATAGTAAGTTCATATGGCAGAAATTTAATGATTAAATGTTAATTTCGTGAATTATATAATGTATGATGAGATATATTTGTTGCTAAATTAAGAATAAAATAACAATGTGAAACCGAATAAATGATCAAATTGATCGGAACGTTGGATTTGAGTACTTCTGATCAGTGACAAGTGATAAGTGGTAGCTTTAGCTACACTTATCTGATCAGTGACAAGTGACAAGTGATAAGTGGTAGCTTTAGCTATACTTATCTGATCAGGGACAAGTGACAAGTGATTAATGTGATTCGTGTAAGACCATGACAGGGCTATGGCTTCGGAAAGTGCTAAGTGATCGTACGCAAGACCATAGTTATACTATGGCAAAGTGGAAGTGAAGTACTCAATTTTCCATAACCGTTCCCTAATTTGATTAAGGATGGTAAGTGACAAATGGGCCCAAAAGAATTATAGTAAATGGATAAGTGGTAGTGAATTTATACCAGGATGATGAGTTGAATTGATGTTGTTATTTAAGCTAAAGTGATATTTTCATTGCAAAATTGAGAATTTCATAAATGTGTTAATGAATGGTATAATCGATAAACGTTGAGTTAAATGGTAAATATGTATTAGTATTGAACTTAATGATTTGAATTGTGAACATGAGAAATTTGTGAATTGAATGAAATGGAAATGAAACATTGAATTATTAAGACTTGTGAATTACATGAATATATATCGGGTCTCGTAGGTCCTATTTACTATGAATATAATATTTTGAGGATATATTATGAAGAATTATAAAAGCATGTTAATAATTTGAAAGTTTTAATTTAGATGAAGTTTTATAACTCGGTTAAATATGTTTACAAGTGTATGTGTTCTAGTAATGCCTCGTACCTTATTCCGGTGTCGAATACGGGTAAGGGGTGTTACACAATATATCACTTATAACTAATCAAATGACAATTATAATTCGTACCTAAAAATGAAATTTACAAGCAATCATATATATGTATTTATATATAACTTAGTTCATATTCACTTATCATGATCAAATCACAACTATCACCACATTAACATCAGATAACCAAATCATAAACAAATACATCACACATATATATCATGAAGCATACTTTCCAAAAGGAGCTTATACCATGACTAAATATTCACAACTATTAGCAACATAAATCAAGCCATTTTTGCATGGCTGTAAATACACAATTCAAAACCAAGCATATCAAGCTAGACTATACATGTCATATGACATAAATACAAGTTTGCTTTCAAGGTACCAAAATAGATATCGATAGTGTGATGATGTTCCTCAACAATCCCGAGCTCGAGCTAGCTTACAAAATCTATAAAACAATGAATAAACATACAAAGTAAGCTTGGAAAGCTAGTAAGCCATAAGCAAATAAATTTACACAAGAACATTCATAATTTATTTCGAAACAACCAAACCTAATTAACTCCGTACATATACATAATCACATATCTCATAAAGTTCACATGATCATAATAATCATCAACACTTACCTTTTCTTTCAAAATTCGTATAAACTTAATACTTACGTTAATCGTTTAAAATGAACTCACATTCGGTCTTGCCACGTCTTTGCCCGTAGAACCATTCGTAATAAAAAAGGATACTCAGAAAGCTCAAAAAGTTTGTACAATGCCAACGTCCCAAACGTGGTCTTACATGTAATCAAATAATGATGCCACTGTCCCAAACAAGGTCTTACACGTAATCATATACGATGCCAATGTCCCAGACATGGTCTTACACCTAAATCTTAAATCGATGCCAACGTCCCAGACGTGGTCTTACACAAAATCATATATCAGAATCTTGTGGTTCATATTGGCTTTCGGATATCGTAATTCAATCGTATCAAACTCGTAAACAATTCTCTCATGCATAAAATAATTTAGCATTTACACATATATTCATTAAATTTCAATTCGGCATTTATAATACATATATATTCAATTTAATGACATTTATTTACTTATGAACTTACCTCGGACGAAGACGAACGAACCAGGATGACTATTCGACAACTTTAGATTTTTTCTGATCCAATTCCAATTTTCTCTTTTCTTGATCTAATTTTAATCTTCAAAGTGCCGAATACACAAAGCTTAATATTTCTCTTTTCTTTCTCAAGTTTTGACAAAACCAAGCTAATTGCATGGCCAATTTATGTTTTATTTTTAATTAATTCATAATTATATAACAATTACCATTCTAACCTTAGTCATATAACACTAAAATCCCACTAACTAATGTCCATTCTTGTCCATGCATTAATTCAATGGTCCAATTGCATCATAAAGACCTCATAGTTAAAAAGTCATGTCAATTCGGCACTTTAACAAATGGCACACAACTTTTGCATTTTCTGCAATTAAATCCTTTTTTTTTAAATCGAGCACACAAACTATAAAATTTTCACACAAAATTTTCACACACACAAATTAACATGTTGTAAACACCAAAAATAATATTAAAATATTTTTTTGACTCGGATTTGTGGTCCCGAAACGACTGTCCGACTAGGGTTTAAACCGGGTTGTTACACCATTATGTTAGAATTAGAAGGAAATAGGTTTTCGATGACAATGGAGGAGCTTGACGTTAGTAGGGTGCATGTAAGGCAAACTGAGGACCATTTACAAGCTTAGAGAAGCCAATTTTAGGCCGTGTCATCACACGACAATCCCATGGTGCCACGCAACCCCTGTGAACCTAAGAATACCAAAATTCATTGTCAATTCATGTCACACCATATATATGGCCCAACACATCCTTGAATTTGATACAAATAGGGGAAATGCTACTGTCGTGTCACACTATGCATATTCTGTGGCACGACACATAAGCCATTTTTGGCAACTTTTCATTTTTAATTCAACGTGATATTCAAAGATTTTAACCAAGATTAGATGGCAAGTAAAGCCCTATATGGTTTTTATATATTGCTTTACTAGTTACACCACCATTCAAGTTGTCATAGCCACATAAAACAACGTTTACCACTCTTTTCGTTAGGATTCCGTGAATTCTTTACTTCTTTCATGTTAATTAACTCCAAAATAATGACCAACAACCGACACAACGAATAGCCGGTTACTGATAATTTTAAAGATCTTCAACAAAAGGATAAGAAACACTTGATAGAGATTCAGTGAGAAAAATAAACTTCAAGAGAGAGGTTTCGAGCCCTTAGCATCATTGAGAAGTGAGACTAGAGATATAATCAAAACACTTGGTTGGGAAAAATACTATACGCCCCAAAAGGAATTAGCATACATCCTGATTGTCTAAGAATTTTACGCCACCTTAAAAGAAGCTTAATCAAATCAAGAATGGGACATGCCCTAGCGTTGATTAATTGTCCGAGGAAAAGAAGTTTTGGTATCATATTTGGAAATATCAAGGTATTATGCCACCTCCTCTATCTCTCTATGATTCTATACAACGAACAGATCTCATGCAATTTTTTAGAGTGAAAAAAGATGACATAATCAATCTCCTAATGAATGGACGAGGTGTATGGGAACTACATCCTGGAACAAACTTCCCAACATCAATCCCGTAAGAACAACTAACTCCAAAAGCAAGAATGTGGCTGTAGCTTAAAACACTCAAGTTTACCCAGCCTCTGTTATGTCCAACATAGATACGTTTCAAGCTACGATGTTGTATGTCATACTACAGAAAGAAAGAATTTGTGTTGGTACATGGATCTACCGGAGCATGTTGTTTTGTGTCAGGAAAACCAAGGTCGAATTACTTTTCCCGCATTTAGTAATGGCCTTATGTAAACAAGCACAAGTAGTAATGGAAAAGTTAGAATGTTGCGTACAACCATCGAAATTACTAAGACAAAAAAAAAATAGGAAATATTTGTTGGGAAATAAGAAACAAAAAAGGGCCATTAAGTTGAAACCTCATCTAGGTGCAAATTGTTGGGTCATCGGGATGCCCCGTGGCGCAGTGGAAAAATTATTCCGGTGACCCAAACCAGGAATCCATGCACCAGGAACGAATCGGGAAGAAAACGTTTGAAAAATATACCTTTCGTTATTTGAAAAATAGGAAGGAACCAATGTTGTTTTAATCCCTTTCGCACGCTATCGATCCAAAGTCGCAATAGAATTGTCTCGGCCTCTATGTAGTCCACCCTGTTGCGAACGAACGAACAAAAACACTTGCTGAATGTTTCAGAGAGTTTTTCTAAAAAGAAAAATACGGCTGCTAGAACTAGGTTCCTTTTCTTTTGTGGTTAATGTTGGTTAACACTTTTCTGCACCCTAGGGTTTTATTTTTTGATTCCTTTCCTTTTATTTAATATTCCCTAAAACACAAAAACGGAATCCCCTTTTTGATGCCATAATATATATGAAAATATCACATTGTAATATCCTTTCTAAAAGGATATTAATTTCCATATATATTTTATGTTTGACCAAAATTAATTATTAAAATACTTTATTTTAATAATTTCAGTAAACAGGTCATAATTAATATTTTATATGAATCAAATTCATACATTTATTTTAATTATTTTAATTATATTATCTATTCTTGTACAACGAATTTGTACATATATTGTGTTTATTATTTGACTGTCAAATTAAATTAATTCAATAATTAATATAATTCTCGTGACAGTTAAATTTAATACCAACTGTATTTAGATTCTATTCATTTCAACCATAGGATGTGACCCTGTAGGCTCTTGTAACATTGGTAGTAATACTAGAACACTTCTAACGTTACAAATAATGAGTGACATCTAGCAATGCACCATCGCTACCTAAGTTACAAGAAGTTGTGGTTCAACATAACCTTTTTGTGATAAATTTTCGTGTATTATATCATTTTGTCCTTTATATCTCGATTGGACACAAGTCATGAAATAATCACACTTGCAAAGTCCAATCTCATGTTTCTTGATACCTGAAGTAGACTACAATAAACAAATAAGTGTAATATCTCATATTAACTTATTTGAGCATGGCCATGCATTCCTAGTCTCACTTCATCAAGTGACCTAAGATATTGCTCCTATTATGTAAGAAGGACAAATCCTATCTTGATTAATCATATCTCACAACATAGATTGTGACATACCCAACACTAGTCTTTATACTACAACCTGTTACAATAGACGTTTGACTGTATCAAAATATTCGACTCACTATGTTGGGACAATGATGATCTCAAGTCTAAGGATCATAGACATAATTATCACTACGAGTAATGTTGTGACTATTACATAATAATCCAAGAAACATACACATAGTAGGTCAGTCCAATATGTCATTCTCTAACATATACTTATGTAGTGATTTTGACATCCCTATGTCAATGACAACACTTTGTCATCAATCAACTACATGTTAGTCTTAATGCATTATTGTTGTTCAAGCCCAAAATAATACTCAACTAATGACCTTTTAAGAATAATCATATTATTCTCAAGACATTGTTATAAAACAATTTATTTATATACACAGAAAAGAAACTGAAATAATAATGGTATTACCTTATATTAATAAACGAGGTAAAACAAGTATGTTATTATAATCATCTTATGATTGGCCTTTGGGCATACTCTAACACAAGTATGTTACTTGATTTGGAATGGATGATTCAATGGATGCAAAAAGCGAAGCCAATATATGAGAAATATGCGATGACAAGCAGAATGAAGCCACCACGATTTCCAACTGATAAGTACAAGGAAAATATCAAACCAAGCCAAGAGAAAAAAATTGGAAAATGAGGAAGATCCCCAAAAAAACCTCGAGGAGGAGTTGGAAGGCAAACCAAGAGAATCCAATGAAGTATTGGATCCTGAGTCTGATTGATTTTGAACATTTATATATTTGGATTTTCGTATTTTATTTTTATTTGGATGATTTTTTAATTTTTAGCATTATTTTAATTAGTAATCCAATTAGTTCCTCGGGTAAAGAAATATTAGACATTCCATCTTCTGAAACCAATACTTTTGATGTTATTTTACGTACAAAAATTTCTATATGCCAATTATGGATTTGTATCCCCTGAGATCGATAAACCTTTTGGCTCTTATTAACCAAAGAGAGACGACTTTACACTATAGTTAGCTCAGCACCAATCACGAATCCCCAAGGAATTCCAAGAATTCTTGTTATACATTCATTCCAACCTTCAATTCTCTTTTCTAGGTTCATCAAAATTGAATCAATCAAACGCACTTCTAACACTTGTTCCACTTTTGGAAGACCCTGCATTATATTACCATATCTTGATTTTTCATATATAAATGTAACTAACATATCTCCTTCGTAAAGGATTTCTCCATAATGCCCATGGACAGTTGCTCCTAGAGTCGCAAAATAAGGCTTAGCTGATCTTATTACTATAGAATCAACTTGAACAATAAAAACTTGACTCGATTTTAGGCGTGGTCTGCTTTTGGCTATACATAGGTAAAATAGATTAAATATATCAAGTGATAAAGGTAAATACGAATAGGTAATTATATTTGTAAAAATGTAGGATGTTTGAACTAAATAGAAAATACTCAATAAAATCCATGGTTATTGAAATGGTGGTTATCGGTGAAATATTACTGCATTAGAGTTCAAAGCATGGGCAAAAATAAATCGAGTAGGAAAAATATTATTCGAACTGACTATACTCTACAAAAATAAGTATTATATTTGTATATACATTTTGATGGAAAATATATTTGATTTTCTTTGACTTGTTTACTTTATAATTTATTAAACTAATTTGTTTAGGTGTAAATAACTTTGAATTGTTTAAATCTCTAGCTAGAGTTATATATTTAGGCAAATCTTCTTAGTGTCGATGCTCCAATCCAATCTTGTGTATTAAGCCAACTCAAGTACATTTTCTTTCTTTGCATGTTTATTTATTGTTTTTTGTTTCAGTTTATTTTTGGGTAATTTGCTTGAGGACAAGCAAAGACTTAACTGTAGGGGTATTTGACCTGCTGTCAAATGCAGTAGTCAATTTGGGTCAATTTCACACTTAAGGAGCTTGTTTTTTTTATGCAATTTAGGATTTTATAATTTTTTTAGTATTTAGGCCTTAGGATTATAAATTAATAAAATAAGTTTTTTTAACACATTTTGTAGGTGTTGTGACCCAATAGGCTGACATAGGCCTCAGGTTGTGCTGATGTGTTTAATTGGGTGTGTAAGATGAAAATATAAAGCCAATTGACGTGAAAGCAAAGGATGAGTGATGCACAAGCTTCTCGAGCTGTCAAAGCACCAAACAATCGACTAAGCCCAAAACTAGGTGTCATGTCGCGCCATAGCCTTGGTGTGGCACGACACATGTTGACGTCCTGCCCAAGTAATCAAGTCGTCTTAGACGCCTTCAAAAACCCTCGTAATTTAGAATTAGTTTTAGATTTTTTTCGACTTTTAGATACTTTCTTATTTTTCTTCTTGAATCAGTTTTAATTTAAGGACTTGTTTATTTAATTAAAGTATTCACTTTATATTATTTTTTGCACTTGTTTTTATTACGTTATTCTGATCAAGAGATTTGCTACTCTGCTCCCCATTTGATACTCAATCCACAATTATTTAAATCTCTTTTCTTCTCCAAACCGATCGTGTTTCTTACATGGTTTATTCAATTGAAGTTAAGATTATGAATAACATGAGTGGCTAAATCCCTTAGGGAATATTAACGAGTGGATGAGGATATTGTTAACGGAGGATTTGCGATTTCTCGAGATAGATTGGTTGGTATAAATTACGTGTTCTTAAATTGTTAGGCTTGACAACCCTAATCAGTTATCATAGGGTAGACGAAATTGAAAGATGAAGCCAAACTAAGTAACTCTTAATTTATCCTGGTTGAGAAAGTGATGTCGAAAGATAAGTGAGTATCAACCAATCGATTAAGTTAATTAGAATCAGGAGGTAATAATTATCTGAAGCGATGACTAATCTACTCTATAGCTCCAATTCGAAGCTAGTTGCAAAAATTAAAGCAAGTTAATCTTCTTGATTGGTTTATCAGTTTAATTCATTTGTTTATCTCTTTTTTTTAGTTATTTATTTTTAATCCTCTTAATTTATTTTATGATCCACCGAATTATTGGAATTAACTATTACTATTTAGACTTAGTATTGTAAAAAGTATTGCCATTATTTGTTCCATCCTCCCTTGGGTACGATCCTCGAAATACTTACGGTATTTCATTGTACAATTATATTACAATTTGACCCGTGCACTTGCGGATATCCCCATTCTCAATTCTTATATTTTTGGTGTTAGATTTATTCTATAAATGATAACTCATTTATAGGCGGTTAGTTGTGGTGGAGCAATTGGAACATAAACCGCATATCCAAAAATTCTAAGATGAGAAATATTTGCCACCTGAACAAAATTCAATTGTAATGGGAAGTATTTATTATAACTTGTAGGTGTGATGCACACAAGTGTTGCTGCATGTAAAATGACATACACAATTTTGTGTATGAGTATGAGCTACAGGATGTTTAACTTTTATCCCAAATGACATACAATAATCACTAAAAGCTTAGGATGTGAACTCACAAGCATTATCAAGATGGATAGTCATGATTGCATAATCATTATGCTCTTAATCAAATTATTTGAGCAAGTAGTATCACAAACGCCAGATTGTGAGTCAATAATAAACACACATATGACCACCTAGTAAATGCATCTATCAAACCCCATAAAATATTTGAATGGTCCACATGGTGGATGAATGATTTCACATATATCACCTTGAATACGTTTCAAAAATGCGGGAGATTCAATCCCAAACTTTTTTCTGGTGATGGTCTAATAATCAATTTTCCTTTAGAACATGTAGTACATAAGAATTCCTAAAATTCAAGAATATTTTAGTTCTTTAATGTGTGTCCAATTGAATTCTCGATTATTCTTCACATCATAATAGATTCCGGATGACCTAACCAATCATGCTAAATAGTAAAAGTATGTGGTTCTACAAACTTTTGGTTTGTAGTAACATGTGCCTCAATTGCACTAATATGTGTATGGTATAAACCTAATGAAAAAGCATGTAGTCTTTCCAAAATACTTTTCTTTCCACATTTAACAGTTGTTATACATAGGCATTCAATATTTTTCTCATTCATTGTCTCAATATGATATTCATTTAAGACGAATATATTTAGAACTCAATAAATTTCTTTAAGTCTTAGTGGAAAATAAAGCATCATCAATGACAACTTTTTCCCCTTTGAGTAATAATATAATAACCCTTTCAGAGCATTCAATAAGTTTTGAACTACCCAATATGATATTAATATGGGCATCACTTATTGTTAAATGAGAAAATTATTATTTTTTTCTTTCAATATAGTATGCCTTGTCTTGCTACCTGTAAGACACATGTCTCTATTGATCTTGGGTCTAACAAAATTATAGTGAATATCAATGTTCTTCATTAAAACGAACAAAATTCACTATAAGAAATATTACAAATAATCATAGAAATATTGAAAACCTTGAATCAAAGAGAAATGAAATTTGATTCTAATCAAGAACTTTAAGCAAATTCGTGCTAATAATGTATTATAAACTTAGAAAATTATAAAAAGAACAAGAGAAAAATGAAAAGATAATTCAACTTTCACTTTGATACCAAAAAATTTATATATACCCTTTATTTATAAAACTTCAATCACCATAAATTACAAAAATATATCAACATCCATTTATCAAAAAAAATTACAGCAATATCATTAATTTTGTTTTTATTTTTGAACTTTTCATGAAACAAAAAAGTTACCTTCCTACCTAATACCTTAAAAAAAAAAGTCTGGATTCGTGAAACGGTATAAACAATTAGAAGTTTACATGATATTTGAGGATTCCAAGCCTGGCAAAGTCAAAGTTGAGTTCTAATAAAACTCTGAGCATATTATAAAAGGTTGACACTTTTTACTATACAAAATTAAACATGAATTCTGAAATTTATAGAATACTGCAACTGTAACTTGTACCAAACACACAAACTTATTTATGTTTATCAAATAAGCAACTACAAACCTTATATAATTTTATCAAATCATCATACTTATAATCTTATCAAACATTAATTGTGTATGTGATATCCATTTAACAAGAAATATACGATAAAGTACCTACATATGATAGTGATAAAAGGATAATTTTATCATAATTTAATTAGTGAAGTTTTTTTTTAAAATAATTTTATTTTAGATTCTAATCATATCTGTTTTTTCTGACAACGTCTAAAACTATTTATAGTCCCTCTCCAACCCATAAATAGGAGGATAATGCGTTTTAGCGTACTTGAATCCACATCCTCCTATATTGATAACAATATCTATGTCAATCAAGCTAAGACTCAATCGACATTAATAAAGCTTTAAAGCATAAATAGTTGACATTATATTATCAAGAAAACTAAAAAATATAAGTAATAAAATAAATCATACCCATCTTAACTTTTTCTAAAAACATCAATTGCGTTTTGTCAATATTTACATCTTGTTGTTTAAGATCTTGAATAAATATGATCTTTAATACAAAGAAGGTAATTTTTAAATTATATGGTGTTGATAAAATGTTATAAATAAATAATAAAGAAAGAAAAAAAATAGAACAAAGAAATTTATGCATTTTATTAATCCTCTTAATATATCAAACATTTTATAGATATCCAATTTATAATAATAATATATTTATAATAAAATGAAATTAATTTAAAATAATAAAAAATTAATTATGCTATAATTTTTATTTGTAAACTTTAAATGTGATAATATTATTTTTCACATGGATAAGATTTTCAAATGTAAAATTAGAAAAAAAAAACTAAACATTTATTTAAAATGTTTTTAAATAAATAAATTTTGCTTATGTGGCATGTCCACATTAGGAAATCATGCCACACAAGCGTACATTTTTATATAATATATATGTGGAGAGTGATCCATTTATATGTAAAATTAAATTATTTTTATATCATTTTATATATTTTTATACAGTTAATATTTTTAATGATCAAATCATTAAATTTATCAATATAATTGTATTTTTCACGGATGTAAAATTTTGAAAAATTCAATATTTCTATTATATCAATATAAAATATGATGGAGCTGTGGTTAAAATTTTTATCACACTCATTTGGCATGGATTCAAACTATGCTACCTCTATCCCCACCCCGAATATTGTATAAAAAATTATTAAAATATTAATCATATAACAATATAAGAAAAAGTATGTTATTTTATATCGGTATAAATGGATACAACAAATAAATAAATGTATACTACACAAATTAGACACTCAACTATTAGCGTGTTTCTGTTTCGGTCACCAAATTATACAACTTCTTCTCAATTTCGTCACTAATATTTTAGATTGTTTTTGTTTTGGTCACTCTTCATTAAATAGTGAATGGAGCTGATGATGTGACCTTTTTTAACTAGTATAATAACATATTTAGTCTTCATTACTTATACATTCTATCAATTTAATCTTAGTTCTAAATAATTTAATAAAGTTAGCTCTCTATATTTGCAAATTCTATCAATGTTCATTAAACACATAAGGAAACATATACTATTATATATATATATATATTATGAATTCAAATTTTTTAAGCCATGTTATTGAATATGAAATTTATGGGCAGGAGACTGAGAATGATGAAAGCTTCTGCAAACTTCTTTGCTGCCAATATGGGGATTTTAACTTTCTAGACATCAAGAATTACCAAACCATTAAACTTAATCTCCTCAAAATCACGTGCCTTAGCAAGCTTCATTACCAGCTTAACGACATTAATCTCTTAAAAGAAAATGATTTAATTGAAGTCCAAATTTTTGTAGGTTAAATTTTAAAACAATTGCAGTCTAGTTTTTAGTAGAATCTGTTGTCAGTCATTGTGTGATTATTTGTGTGTTTTGACCACTAAATGTTGTTTTTGTTTCTTTATTTCTCGTTTTTTGATTACTGAAGGCACAAGTTATTAATCTAATAATATTGTTTAGTATCATGTTATTTAGACTCGGGTGTGAATATAATACACAAGTACGTGCTGATACGAAATAATATAAATAATATTATATTTTTTACTTTTTTTATAATATATAATAATTTAATTATGTGTTTAAAGATCAAATAAATAGAACATATAAGTATTGAAGACTTATTATACCAGTTAAAAAAAGTCACATTATCACTCTCGTTAATCATTATAGAGAGGGACTAAAATAAAATCAATTTAAAACAATAATAATAAAATTGAAATTTTTTATAATTTTATAGGTTACCCAACAAATAAAAGGAGTATGCGGGCAAAACACCATTAAAAGCCCTTTTTTTTTAAATTTACCGAAATGAGCCTGGTATTTTATTATTTACCGGAATGGTCTTTTTCCCCGAAAGCGCATCCACGTCAGCGCGATGTCAGGAGACGTGGCAAAAAAGCACGTCCCTGAGGGCGCTCTTTGCCTACGTGGACATAAATCGCTCCCTCAAGGGCGCGTTTTGCTGCCACACAAGCGCTCCACTGGGGACGCATTTTGTCTGTTTCTCCCACGTTAGGTTTTGGGTTTTTAGGGTTAGGGTTAGCGTTAGGGTTTAAGGTTTTTAGGATTTTTAGGGTTTTGGAGAAAAAATTAAACAAATAAGGGATTAAGGTTTAGGGTTTATTAATTAAATTAATTATAATTTTTCAAAATTGAATTAGGTTTCGTGTTTTTGGCTTTTTGATAAAAAAATCAATTAAATTAGGGTTTAGGGTTACGTGAGTAATTTAATTAAAAATTTATTAAGGAAATCGCTCCCACGTGGACTCGTTTTTGATACAGTAGGTCCTGAAAAAATAATTTCGAGTTGACGTTTCTAAGCAAAGAGTATAAAAAACGCTTCAAGCAGGATGTTTTATAAGAAGAATTTCTGAAATCGCTCCCATGTGGACGCGCTTTTGCTACAGTAGGTCCTAAAAAAATAATTTCGAGTTGACGTTTCTGAGCAAATAGTATAAAAAATGCTTCAAGCAGGATGCTTTATCAGAAGAATTTTTGAAATCGCTCCCACGTGGACGCGATTTTGCTACAGTAGGTCCTGAAAAAATAATTTTGAGTTGACGTTTTTGAGAAAATAGTATAAAAAACGCTTCAAGCAGGGTGCTTTATCAGAAGAATTTTTGAAATCACTCTCACGTGGACGTGCTTTTGCTACAGTAGCATGTTTGGGCTGAGGTTATAAATGAGGCAAAAAATGTTCTCAGATTGCATAAGTTACAGCAAAAACAATTTAGAGATGCTAAGAAGGTTAGAAATTAAAGATAAGTGAACGTATTAGTGTTGTTATTTACTATGATGGTGAGGTTTGCCACACCGAGAACGATGTTGTTTTTTTATCGGAGAATACAATTGGACTGGTTTTTAACCAGAACATAGATTTGACAGAACTTCGTAAAAGAATTAGGTGTAAAATTTTCGGAACGACGCCAATGAAAGTTCTGTCTATTACGTATCAATTTTATTCTTCTATTGATCTGGTGACATATGACTCGTTCGACATAAAAGGTGCTCGTAGCTTGGAGGCAATGGTGCAAACTCATCTTGCTAGTGGAGCACTTTATACAGAGTTTGACAGACCGCACCAAGGTGTTATTGGCAGGAAATATTGTGTACACTTGAGAAATAGGACTTGTAACTGTGGGATGTTTGATGCACTTCGTTATCCATACGCTCATATAATTGCAGCTTGTCAGAATCTCCGTCTGGATCCAATGAGCTATGTCGACGAAGTGTACAAATTAGAAAACATGTACAACATCTGGAGACACGTTTTCCCACCGGTCCCAGATGAATGTAAGTGGTTGCCCGTATTGCTTGCTTCTTTTAAGTTGTTACCAGATAGAGAATTGCGTCGCAAACCGAAAGGTCGACCTTATTTGACTAGAATACGTAACAATATGGATATTCGAGAAACAGCCAGTCAAGACAAGTTGTGCAGATGGTGTAGGAATCCAGGCCATACAAGCCGATCATGCCCAAATCGCAATAGTTGAACGTCATTATAAACAATTTTGTATTATTAAGAATAGTTGTCTATTTTTTGAAATGAAATAATATGCCAAGTGTTCAACATATTGAATTATTTAAAATAATTTTTATTATTAAGAATATTAATTATTTTGTATTTTATTACATCAAATAATATCAAAATATTCAAAATAAACTATTTTGTATTTTATTACATCAAATAATATCAAAATATTCAAATTAAACTATTTTGTATTTTATTACATTAATATAAACTATTTTGTACAAATATTTTAAAATAAAAATCAATCTTCGTGCTCGCCGGATTCAGTGCCACATGGCGGTTGTCGACGGTTACGCGCTGGATTTCTTCTTTGTCCAACTTCCAGCGGGGGTTGTGGTTGCTCCGGCGGGGATTCTGGTTCATCCGGTAGGGGATCTGGTTGTCAATGTTGGGACGATGAGCCACCTTGATAGAATAGTGAATGTGGAGGTGTTTGCATCACCAACGGCGAAGGTGTTTGAAACCCATACGGTGATGGCGTTTTGTAAAAAGAAGAGCTCCTTGACGGCCCCTCTTGCGATCCCTTCTGTGACGATGGCCTATACATCGGCGGTCCAATCAGCGTAGTCGAAAATGGAGATGAATTGGACTATTGACTCCAACCTGCCATGGGACTAAAAAAAGGAAACATATAAGGGTTAGGATACATAAAAGGGCTAGGATACGCACTTGGCATCATCTGAAAAGGTTGTGCCGTGGGTATCGTCGGTTGAACTATTGGGTCAGGTGACTGTATCGGTGCTGTTGCTGGGCCTAATGAAGTTATGGGCGCTGATGATAGGCCGGGTGAATTTCTAGGCCCCGTCGATGGGCCTGCGTCGTCGTTCCTTCTTCTTGGATTTAAAGGGCCACGTCGTTCCCTTTGGACACGCAATTATTGCTGCCTCTCCTCTAGCGAGAGTAAATACAGCTTCCCATTGATCCTAAACCATGGCATGTATTCCGGCACGCACGCTAATTTTGGAACGATGATCGGTTCCCGAGTAAGTATATAGTCATACCGATCTTCCCACATTTGGATGTGGTGTGACCAGAATCTCGGCCAATCATTATGCAATTGCCGTAGGTCGATTTTGTGATGATCATCCAACACCTTAGGTGCCATGAGAATCGGTTGTCGGAATCCAAATTATCGTAATACTCTGTCCGACTGGTGCATCTCTACAGTCGCAAAGTTGACCAATGGGACTTTCACATGCCAACCATTTCGATTTTGAAAATACTCATCCGGAATTACTGCCCGAATTGCCTGATCCTCGTATGGTGTCCATTCAAACTATATGGCCATGATGGAAATATTAGTTATGTACTAAATACTAAATACCAATCGACTATCTTATTATGGAAATATCTATTTTATTTAATACTTGTGCTTCCGACCATTAGTCCAATAAAAGCCGTATATCTTCAAAAGAGGTAGGTAATCGAGCATAACTTACCGGATGGTTCCACCTAATTAAATAAACTTTTTAGCATACTATTATTTTTAAAAATCTACGTAATAATTGTAAAATCTAATATAAAATTTACCTCGTTATGAGTGGGAATGTATATGGGTGGTCCACTCGAGGACGTAAAAATAGAAAGTGAAACTGTGCCCATGACTGCAGTAGTGACAGGCAACCTCCGATTTTCGCTTTACTCGATCGCGTCGCCCTCACATCTCCCGATATAATGTTGCCAACACGGCAGACCCCCAACTCAATTCACCAGCTGCTCTAAAATCAACGAGTTTCAGCAGCCATCTTAGATGTACGAGGTTCCGTGACAAGTCTGGTATCAGATAACCTCCAATTATCTGAAGAATGTATGCCTGAGCATATCAGATTCTTTCTACTTCGGTTGAATCATCATCCGGATCCGGGAATGTGTCTCGTAACCAGCCCATCTCGATCCGACCACCGTTAATTTTCTCCGGAATAGCGCCCAAAAGCTCGTAGCACACCACTCTCCAATCGCCAGATTGAACATACCCGGTGACTGGGTACCCGTCCACCAGCAATCCCAATTGCAGATTGACATCTTCCAAAATGATAGTGCACTCTCCACACGGAAGATGGAATGTGTGCGTCTCGGGTCTCCACCTCTCAACCAACGCACTGATAAGTTTTGGGTCCAACTTGCATCCTCGGCCTACCGTCGCCACGTGCCAAAAACCCGCTTCCCGCAGGTAATTCTCTACCAACGGTGAAGGAGGACCATGCATATTCCAGATATAGCATTCCAATATTCGATCTACAGACTTTTATAACAAATAACAAATTAATAATTATTTAAAAATGAATAAATAAAAAAATTTAAATAATATTTAAAAAATAAATTTAACACTTACCATTTTCATTTGTTCGACGGATATGTGCTTGTTATCAAGACGAATCAATTCTCCGGCCATTGCTAAATTCGTACAATTTTTTACGATTTAAAAAAAATTAAAAAAATTAAATTTTTTTAAAAATAATTAAAAGTAGGAATTTAAGAGAAATTTAAGAGGAATTGAGAGCAATTTGAGATTAAATATGGATTTGAGAGAAATTTGAAAGGAAATTGAGAACAATTTGAGAGGAAATTGAAAGGAAATTGAGAAAGGATTAATTTGTGAAAAAAAATGAAGGGGTGGGGGTTTTTATAGTTTTTTTTACCGTTGGGGGGGCCAACGGTCAAAAAAATAACCGTTGGCACTGTTCACGCGCAGGGAAAACGCGTCCCTTGGGACTCGCTGACGTGGCAACAAAACGCGTCCACGTCAGCGCGCTTTCTGTCCACGTGGACAAAGCGCGCCCTTGAGGATGCGTTTTCCTGTCACGTACCCTGACATCGCGCTGACGTGGACGCATTTTCGGGAAAAATAACTCATTCCGATAAATAATTATTTACTAGAACCATTTCGGTAAATTTTGAAAAAAAGAAACTTTTACTTGTATTTTGCCGATAGTATGCGGAGGTTGACAAGCTTAAGCTTAAGCTTAAATTAACCGCACGCAAGTCCCAAGTCTCAACTCAAAACTCCAACGTGGCCTTTGCCGTTGCCAACTGCTTTTACTTTCTCCCCACAAACAGAGCCTCACTTATCTACCCACTACCTCACGCTAGGCCCTCCATCAGCTACCGCCCAAACGTAAAACCACTTCACGCATCGACAGCCACGTGTCCATCAAGTTCCTTAGTGGACCCCACTTCTTTGGCGCGGAAGGAAGAAATAGAATAGAACCGGAAACATGTAATAACTTAAAAATGAAAAAGAAAAAACCGCCGCTTATGTCAGCTGAAGTCGCTTCGTTGGTAAATAAAAGGGAGAGTGGAGGGTAAGCTTGGTATTTGGAAATAAGGGGTCTTTCAGTTCGTAACAGACAGCTGCTGCTAGGGAAGGAAAACAAAACCTCCGTTTGTATACTGTTGTTGTTGTTCGCAAGTTGGTCTGAAAGGAACTGAATCAATTCGATGCATTAGTGGCTACAATGGCGGATTCCCAGGTAAAGTTTCTCTATACTTTTACACTTAATTTAATCTACTTTTTGTTCTTTGG
Organism: Gossypium hirsutum; assembly: GCF_007990345.1. Lineage (NCBI taxonomy): Eukaryota > Viridiplantae > Streptophyta > Magnoliopsida > Malvales > Malvaceae > Gossypium > Gossypium hirsutum. The sequence continues at coordinate 36,831,327 of NC_053439.1, read as the reverse complement.
GTATGAATTTTGAAGCTGATTCTTCTTCTTTTTTGTTAGAAGGACTTGGGTTTTGATTTTTAATTGGTTCAACAGGATTATTTTCGATGTGGGTTTTCTTTGATGTTTTCTGTTTTTTTTTTCTTTTAACAGAAATTGACGGCTTTGAAAAAGGCTTATGCCGAAATCATTCTGAACACGGCTAAAGAGGCGGCGGCGAGGATAATGGTGTCGGAGAGAAAGGCTCTAAGATATCAGCAAGAGCTGTTCGCTGCTAAAGATGAGGCGTTGCGTATGTTGCTTAGGTTGAAACAAATGTTGGATGCTAAGGTAACTATTGGTTTTTTAAGATTGTTTTTGTTTTTGTTGTTTGACGATGTTTCAGCTTGGGTGTTGTAATTTTTTTGCTCACTGCCTTTTGCATCGTAATGTGGGTTTCCTCTCATTGTGTGCTTTGTTTGGTGATAAATGTTTTTGATGTTTGATCTCATTTTTCTGATATAGTTTTATTGAACTCTAATAAGCCTTTTTTTGAAATAAAAGCTGTCTACTAAGGTTTCATTCTTGATCACTAGAACTAAGAGTCCAACATTCCCTCAACAGATTGCTTTCAATAATATAGGCATTTCAAACATTTATCACAGTTGTAGCGTGCTTGAAGGAATGCAAGTTTGTCAATTGGAATTACATTTTTTGGTATGCATTTGTATTTTGTTTATAGTTGTATTTGCTTTGCCTGCAATGGGTTAGTTTGATGGTTAAACCCATTTAGTTTTCTCTTAAACCCCAGAGGCTTTTATGAATTGTGGTGAGAGAAAATGTATTCGATCATGCAAATTCATTGGTTTATGTGTATAAGAATTGTCCAACAACTTTCATGGTGAACTTGCTAAAGTTGAATGTATATGGCCTAATTGATCGAGTAGGTTCAAGCAGCAAATCATGATTTTGTGTTTCTTATCTTGGGTTAGAAATTGTTTTGTTACATATGTTGTGCTCCATCACTCCAACTCAGCTATGACTGTGGTACCCACCTGACATGGATAAGCTCAAATGTTTGTGCATTTTTTCCTTATGTTTGAAATTGTTATACTCTCATACGGTTACCCGTTCAACTTATGTAATATTTATATACATTAAAGAGTAGTCAGTGCAGTGACAACAATGCTGAATAACTGACGTATTTACTGTCTGTTATGATTGTAGGTTAATGATGCAGAGATGATGTCCTTGAATCAACAGAAAAGAATTGAAGAGCTCGAAGCACAACTGGGAGAGGCTGAGGATATAGTTAGAGATCTTAGAGCAGAGTTGAGAGAAGCACAGGATGAGTTGGAGAAGCTGTCACAAGACTCGGTGCATTATTCGGATGAAAAAAGGTTGAAAGATGATGTTGCTGCTTCAGTAGAAAGATCTCAGGAAAATACAATCAATGAATTTTGGTCTGTCAGATCTTTACGTGATGCACAAACTAATTTAGTGACTGTTTCTGATATCAAGAGTTCAGTTCTGAGCAGAACTAATGCGGGTAATAAGTGTTCTTGTAAGGATAACTGCTATGTTTGTAACCCTGATTTTGCCTCCATAGTGATGAGACGAAAAGAGCCTGACCTGTATAGAAATGGGTGCACTCATAGGATTCGTGCGCTTGAAAGGTGCCTTTTGAATGAAAATTTATCTCTTTCTAGGCAAGTAGATGATGCAAAGAATGAAAAGACTGGAGAAGGTGAAGAAGGTAAAGGTATGCCCTCGAAACTTTCTACAAGAGCTGACATGTGCAGACTGGAAGGAAAAACAGATGAGTTGAAAGTGATGAACAACATTACCCAAGTTCTTCCTCTTAGTTTTTTTCATATGAAAAGGAAAAGAGCTGCTAGATATAAGAAAAATAAAGCTTCCTCATCCATGAATGTACTTGATCAGGCTGTAGCAATGTGCCAAGAACCTGATCTATTGTGCTTGGAAAGTTTTTCGCATGATGCTGAAAGTAACGGTCAATTTGGGGAGGACTCTAGGATCATCAAACATGATACTCAGAAGGGTCCCCATTCTCCTAACACTAGTTCACCTTTAGATGCTGCTAAAGTAATTGCTGAATCAGGATATGAAGATCAGAAGGATGATGTGCAGTTTGGGAAAGCTTGCGACTTCAATGATAACAAAAATAATGATAAATCGCTGGTAGACAAAAAACAGTTGATAAGGCAGGAAAGTGGATCTGCCGAAATTTCAGGGGATCCATCTTGCAAAACAGATCTTGAGACTGTTGATGGATCTGCAGTGAACTTGGATGTTAAATCATCTGAAATAACTGAGAGGTCTTCTCCTCAACTGTCAAATAATAAGTTTCTCATGTACACATTCAAAAGAAAGAGGAAGAAGGATTCTTTGAGCAGCCCTGACAGAGATTGCTCACATGATGATGACATTTTGCACAAGAAGATAAAGGAGAACCAAAATGGTTCTCTAGATTCAGAAAAGTCCACGTTGACATCCGAAGAATCTAGAGATAGTCGACGACTAGTTCAAGTTGCTCGTCAGGTTGGTTATCAATTATCATATGCGCTTTATACTTTTATATTTGTGCATAAACTGGTGTAGGCATTAGCTAGTTCATGTTTCTATGTGCTTGTGGTATCTTAATATGAAAGAAATACCCTGTGAATAATTTCTTGTTCTTAATATCTTAGTGTTATCCTCGTTTTTCTTCAACTCTAAATAACTTTATTGTCTTTGATACCTTTCTTGTGATCTTAAAATTCCTCTTAATCTCATAGATTTTATGGCTATACAAATCATGCTAGTCACCAAAGTTTTGTCCTCCAGATAGGTTGTTGATTTCCTTGTTCTGTAATCTCAATTTAAATATTTTTTGGGTTTCTTCTGGCAGAAAGTCTGACAGCATAGATTTAGAGACACCCTTGTTTGTGTTTTTTGAAGATGCTTGCAGCTTGTTCTTTGAATGAAAATGAGTGCATAGCTTATCCTGATTTTCATTTATGTATCACTAAGTGCATCCTTCTCTTCTCTGTTCATTGAATCGCTTATATTTGGTTTACTACTTATTGTCATGTCAGAGTGAACCATATGTAGGTTTGACCGGCCATTTCGATTGTGTTATATTTTTCATCTTATACCTCATGGATACAACTAGGTACAAGAGAAAATAAGCAATCATATTTTTCCCTCTCAAATTAAGCCTCTTGCAAGTTACAACAGGCGTTGTGTATAAAGCTAATAATGGAATCAGTGCTAATGCTAAAGCATGACTGTCTAGCTTTGTTATGGTGGTGGTTTCCTATTCTTTTTTCAAAATGCACTCTTTGAACAAGATTTGTTGAAACCTGGGTGACCAAAAGAGTCACTAGTTTGTGTTGGATTATAGTATTCGTGATTCTTTGTGGTTCTATTATGGCATGTGCCTAGGCATTGCTGTTTAATGCAAGGCGACAAAGGGACCTTAGATCCTTTTGTGTGAGACACATTTGATCTAGTGCACATCTAGTTGCCTAGGTTCCCTTTTTTCTAAGGTGGTAGCTGAAAAAAATAATAATAACTTGCATTGAAATTTTCTTTAAATTCCTTTAATTTTCAATTTTTCTATTTAATTATACATTTACTACTACAAAAGGGATAATCAAACTTTCTTATTCACAATGTTAGTATTCAACAACATACATGGTATTACTAAAAAAAATCATGCGTATTAACCAACAAAAGAAAAAAAAAAACTTTGCATGTCTTTTTAGAAGAAAAATTAGATCAGTCTTGCCTTGACAACAGCGGTTTATGGTTTGGTTTGCACCATGCTTTCCACATATATATATTTTTATTTTCATGTATTTGATTGATTGAACTTAACAGTATCAACAATTTGCTTTTGTTTAGAGATAGACAACATATTTGCCTCTGTTGTTGCAAACAAAGATGACGTCTTCCTGCATCTTCCCTAATGTTAAACAGTAAACGCTTGTTTGCATTTAGACAAATATTGTTTGTATTAAACATGACTTTCTCATACACATTGAAACTACTACCATCAGGAAGCTTACAAGCACCTATTTTAGGTAGAGGCCTCAACTTGAGATTTCAAGTTCTTCATTCTTCTCCTAGAGTAATCTTGGTTTCTGTTTCAGCCTTCTTTGGAGAGTTTCGAGAATAAATTCTGTATGTTTCTTGAAAATTCTACATGATCACTATATTCATACTAAATATTCCGTCTAGAAGATTTCATCGTCTTTCTTTGTCGTTCTCTTAGGCTTTGCCTGGTAAGAAGGATGGAAAAGAGTGAGGATGGAAAATTTGTTAATCAAATGGTTAAGAGTCATAATCACTTACTTTATAGCTTAACCATTAGATTGAGAGTTTTTCCATCCTCCCTCTTTTCCATTCTCCGTACCAAGCAGAACCTTAAACTGGTGTCGAAGTGTAGCTGTCACTTTTAGTCCTGATTTTGACAACCTATGTATTTGGGTCTCGCACGCATGTATTATCCTTATCAAGCAGCATGTCACCGGTGTTTAATCATTTGATATCTGTTCAAGATAGCTACACATTGATTTATCTGCTGGTTCTATTTTTGCAGCTCATATCATTATCGGAGAAGAAGTTGAGGTAGTATCTGCTCCTGCTTGGTGCATCCATACGGGGATGCTGAACCGATGCAGTAAATCGTTCCGGTCCCCTCTAGGTGATAGGTGTTGAGCCAGTTTTTATACTGGCTGGCTGAACCAGGAAGAGCTATAGGTGTGGGATTAATCAAATAGTTACATCCATTATGGACATTGTTGTTTAGTGCTGTTTTGGTCTCATTATCATTAATATAGTATATGTAGAATATTTATCAAAATTCAGTTGTTTTGATTTAGCTTTACTAAAAATGATTAAAATTGCAAGTTTTGCTCATTTTATTCCATGTAGGTTCGGATAATGTATATCTAAAGATTGACATCTGTTTTGATTTCATTGCAAATAGTTGATTAAAATATTTGAATATTTAAAAAAGAACAATTCAGATATTCACGAATATCCAAATTTATATTCTTAATTATCACTTCAGAAAACTTAATGATGATTAAATATTAAATATACTAGTCAGGTCTTCATGGTAGTTGTTAAGTCCAAACATTTTTACAGTGTTCTATGGTTGCCATTTGTTGTTTGGAAGTAGTTGAGTTTGGTTCCCTTATCTTTTGGAAGGCACAACTACGGTTTAGTTGTTGACCAATTATCATCAAATCCGCAGGTTTTGCCCATATATATATAAAGCTATTATCTTATCATCATTTCTGTTCATGATTTAATATAGGATAATTAAAACCAAATGATAATGTTAAATGATAAAATTGAAAATTTTTATAATTTAATGATTAAAATAAAAATATGTTTACAGTTAAATGATTAATTATATAGTTTATCTTAAATTAAATTTGGTATGTTTTTTCATAGGAAGTAAAATTTCCTTTTAACATTTTGCTACCAAATAAAAAATATCAAAATACTCAAACATAATCGTTACTATTTTTTGTTTTTATTAGGAACAAAAAATATTAATTCTTTATGGGATAATTAATACTGAAAACAAATCTTTGCTAACCTGAGGAGTAAAAACAAGCATTAACCCATGATTTTTGTCTTTAGAGGAATATTTGTCTTTGATTTCAACCTCCTATATTAAATAGGATTGTTTCTTGAAAATCACTTCTAATTTCACATTCGTGCTAACCCTTGTGAGCAGACCACCAAATCTCTCTTTCAAAGAAGTTGGTGAATTTTCAATAATTGAAATTTCTGAACACGTCATGAAGTCCAATTATATGAAATATTTAGAGGTAAAAGTGTTATAGAGGACTTTCTATTAGGAGTTAAATTGTATTTTCTCTTTTTATTAAAAAATAGGTAAATTAGTTCCAATATATTAAATTAAAGAGCAAATACAATTTAACTCTTAATAGAAGGTGAGGTTCAAGGATAAATATGTTGATCCGGACGAGTCGAGAGATATAGATTTGTCTAATGAGCCGACCTTGTCTTGGAAGGATAAGCTAGTGGGTAAAGGACAATCAAATTCAAAGAAGACGGTTGAATTCTTATATTCGAAAGGTGATGATGATTTTGAATTCTGTGAAGGGGATATTAGGAAATCGGCTATCAATGGCATTTCTTCGATTGAGTTTTTGGAAAGGGTTCATCAGTTTCTCATACGTGATATGTCTACTATGGTAGTGCTAAAACTGTTGAGACGTAATACAGGGTATGCGACTTTTTTAATAGGATTCATAGTATTTGGAGACCTTTTGCACCGATCCAATTGATGGACATTGGAAACAGTTATTTTTTGGTAAAATTCTTAGACAAAGAGGATTTTGACAAAGTGTTATCTCAAGTGCCTTGGGTCGTCTTCGGACAATATCTGACGGTGCAACCTTGGAAAATTGATTTTAATCCAGCTCATCCATACCTTAGTGTTGTCAAGACTTGGATTAGATTACAAGGTCTTTCGGGGCATTTGTACAAGAGAAAGGTCCTCTAGAAGATTAGGGAAATGATAGGGAAACTTACTAAACTAGATTTCAACACGGATACTAAAGTAAGGGGGTGTTTTGCTCGTATGGCCGTCTATATTAATCTGGACAAACTGTAGGTGTTACAGGTGTTGATTAACGGCAAATCTCAATAAATTGAATACGAATCATTACCGGTTGTCTGCTTCTCTTATGGATGTTATGGTTATTTGAAGGAGGCTTGTACTCGAGTCGAGAGCATGGCGCAATCGGAGAAGCAAAACTCATCAACTAAAACGCCCACAAAGGAGGTTGACATGGAAAATGGGAAGGACACTTAAGGGTTGTGGATGGTTGTTGAGAAGAGATCACAGTGATTTTCAAGCAAACAGATATCTGAAGAGGAAAATCTAAGAAGAATTTTTAGAGGTTCTAGATTCTCTACGTTAATTTTCTTAGATAAAAATGAAGAAATTAGTGCTAATGGTGGTGAGATATCTAAGGATTTCAGATCTAAGTGAAAGGAACTTATTGTAAATTATGACTTAGGGGTTTTGATTAATGATAGCAAGGTTGTCGGTGGGATTTCTAGGGAGTTGGGTAGCAAGGTTTCTTAAGTGGACTATGTGAAGATGGTTGGCTTATCAGGCCCGATGGTGAGTGGCAGTTTAGTGGATGGTAGTAGGGATCCTGGGTGGACAAGAGCCTTTTTCTTCTAAGGGCCCAAGTAAGGTTATTGTTTTTGAAAGTAGGCCAAACTAAATTGTGAAACCAACAAAAATTCTTAATGGGGCCAAGGGTGACTTTGTGATTTCGTGCTCTGACTCCCAAGCCTTTAATTTGGAGGCCCGAGCGGTGTTGAAACAAAATGAACCAGATTTTATTAATGAGTTTTCCCTTTATGCATATACAGTTGATTCTCTAGCTGCAGGAAATTCATGTTTGATTGTTGAAATTAATTCCAATACTACTTGTCATTTTAAATCGACCTTTAAGGGTTTGATGGAGGTTGGAACTTTATTGAGTGAGGGTGTTTTGGATCCGTAAAACATTCAGTTATGACTTTCAGGAAATAAAATTTGTAACCAAAAATCACTTTTGAAATTGATGGTGGAAGCTCAAAAGGGGGTGGTTTTAGAATGTCAGGTGGGAAAAGAAGAAGAATTGGTGAGAAAATCGAAGTCGATAAGAGTGAGAAGAAACTCAACAAGCCTCTTTGTGGGTGTGGGAGTTGAATTTAAATGTTTGGAAATTCAAGAGTTCATTTGTCTGACTCAATGAACTCCATGGTTGACCTTATTGCTTCTCAGTTAAAAAATGAGGCCAGTAAAGGGGATCTTAATTATGCGGATACAAGGCCGGCAGATAAGTCACTTTCTGAATAATGGAGGTCAATTTCCCTTTTTATCTTTTTATAAATTTATCAAGTTTTTCTTAGAATTTTCAGGATGTGCCAATGTTAAATTCCCTCAAATTTTTTGTGAGTATAATATGGAGTATAAACCAATTATTGTTGGTTTACTTGAACCAAGAGTCAGTGGTACTAAGGTAGATAGAATTATTGCTAAGTTAGGGTTTCAACGGTTCCATCATGTGAAAGCAATTGGATATTCTAGAAGCATTTGGATTGGTTGGAAGGAATCGATTCGGGTTGTGGTAATTCGAAACCACACTTAGTTTATTTTGATACGAGTCTTTAATAGATTTCCCTTGTAGGATATTTTTGTCGCTATTGTCTATGGAAGTCTTGATAGACATAGAAGAAAGTTGTTTTAGGAAGATTTAAAATCGACTTTCCCTCCGAATTCGTCACCATGGGTAGTTATGGGGGACTTTAACACTATTCTTTCTTCTTGTGAAAAGAAAGGTGAATGATCCAGAAGGAAGGGTTGTTCTCTATTTGGTGAATTTGTGGAGGTGGTCGAGCTTCATGATTTGGGATTCAGGGATCCTTTCACATGGCATAAAGTTGATGTTTTTGAGAGATTAGATCGATCTTAGTAATGATGCTTGGATGAGAGCATTCCTTAATAGTTTGGCTACTCATCTTTCACGAACCAGATCAGATCATAGACCTATTCTTTTATATGTTTCTCTAGAGCTTGATTTACCTAAAGGAAGGCCTTTTCTGTTTTTTGGCAGGGTGGACTAAACACCCAAGTTTCTCATCATTTGGTTAAAGTAAGTGGAACTTTAATAGGAATATGTCAGATTTTTTATCCCATTTTACCTCTAGTGTAAAGGAATGGAATAAGTCTATGTATGGGCATATTGAGACTGACAAAAGGCGTTTAATAAAAAAGTTGTTGGATGTTCAAAAGGTAATGGAATGTTTGATCTTGAGTCATTTTCTTCAAAGGGAATTGAGGTTAAGGGAAGAACTAGAAATCGTCCTTCATCACAAGGAGTTACTTTGGAAATAGAAAGCAAGACTTAAGTTTTTTCAAAAATGTACGATTCAAAGAAGAAAATGTAATAAAATTACTGCCTTGCGGAATGTTGACGGAGAGTGGATTTATGATCCAAATGCTCTACGGACAGAAGTAATGGTTTTCTTTTAAAAATTATATGGTGATATTCTAGAACTTATGAGGGGCTTACCCCTAAGTTCTTTTCCTAATCTTGATGGTTCTGATATTGAATTTTCGGGTAGACCGATATCTAATAATGAAATAAAAAAGACATTATTTGACATGGCTTATTTGAAGGCCCTAAGTAGTGATGAGTTTCATGCTTTATTTTTTCAAAACCAATGGGTGGTTGTTGGGGGAGGTATTTGTAAATGGGCCAAGAATGTTTTTTATGGAGGGAGTATTGATTCTAAGTTAAGTAATACATTGATAGTTCTTATGCTGAAGGTTGCTAATCCTAAGAATTTTGCTTAATTTCACCCAATTAGTTTGTGTTCGCTATTATACAAGCTAATTATGAAGATTATAGCCAACTAGTTTAAACTTATTCTTCCCAAATTAATTGCTCAAGAACTAACGAGTTTCATATCAAGTAGAAGCATTGTGTATAATACCATTATAACACAGGAGGTTATACACTCTATGAAAGGAAAGAGAAATAACAAGCAATGAATGGTAGTTAAGATTGATTTGGAGAAGACATATGATAGGTTGCAATAGGATTTTATCGATGCCTCGCTTTAGGTTGCAGGTATTTCAAATTTCCTCATAAATTTAATTATGTCTGCGATCTCTAATTCTACTATGCAGGTTTTATGGAACGGAGTACCTACATAGAAATTCAAGCATGTTCGAGGGATTCAACAAGGGTGTCCACTGTCTCCGAACCTCTTTGTGTTATGTATGGAATGACTGAGACATAGTATACACTTTATTGTCTCTTTAGGCATGTGATGTCCTATCCAGTTATCCCGAACCGGTTTAGCCCTATCTCACTTATTCTTTGCAGATTTTTTGGTTATCTTTTGCAAAGAAGACATCCAACAAGCCAGATTACTTATGGGCATATTAGAGAATTTTTGCATTTTCTATGGTCACAAGATTAATGCTAGAAAGACAAATATCTTCTTTTCAAGTGTAGTTGAGGAAAATCTGGCAAGGGTAATCAGTGGTATGATTAGTTTCAGAAAAGTAGAGGATCTGGGCTCTTATTTGGGGTTTCCCTATTCCATGAAAGAGTCACTAACATCACTCTAAGGTTTGTAGTGGAAAAGTTTCAAAACAAATGGCAGAATTGGAAGGCTAGAAACTCTTGCTTGTAGGCAGAGCTACTTTGCCGCAAATGGTCCTATTATCTATTCCTATGTATTTTATATAGCCCATGATTATTCCCAAAAGAATCAGTGATGAGATTGAACGTATGGTCAAGCAATTCATTTAGGGGTTTACTAATGGTAAGAAGAATATGCCTCTCGTTAACTAAGATTTAGTGTGTCAACCACAATGTTGTGGGAGTTTTGGACTTAGGCCGTTAAGAGATCAAAATACCTCTTTCTAATTAAAACTTAGGTTCAACTTAGTTATAAAAGATAATGCTTTATGGATCTGTGTCCTTCACTCTAAATATAACATGAAAGAAAAACTCCCTGAAAATATAGCAAGGAGTAGATGCTCTTTTCTTTGGAAACGAATCTCTAAGGCCTGGTATCTGCTTTGAGATGATTTAGTTCAGTCAGTGGGAGATGGAAACAATACTTTTTATTGGGAGGATCCCTGGATTCCAGAAACAGGCCTTTTAATAAACCATATCCCTTTACAGTCTAATATTACTTCAGTTGTTTACTTAGTGACATGGTAACGGATGAAGGTACGTGGAATTTAGGCCTTTTTCAGTTTGGCTATCAGATAATGTCATTAATAATATTATAAGCATTCCCCCTCGCTATCTTTCTACAAGGTCGAATAGGATTAGTTGGATTGGTAATCCAACAGGGTCTTTTTTCATGAAAAGTGCATATTGGATGATTCAGAAAGGAACTTGGTCCACTAGAAATACGGAGTGGAAATTGGTGTGGAAGTTTTAGAGGCCCCAAAGGGTAAGGTTGTTTTTGTGGCTAGTGTTTAAGCAACATTTCATTACTAATGTCGAGTGTGTGAGAAGAGGTGTTGGTCACAACAGCTCCTACTTATATTGTGGTGAATCCACAAAAGATATCTTAGATATGCTCAGGGATTGTTCAACTGCGAAGGAAGTTTGGGCGCAAGTCATTTCGATAAATCACCATGGTACATGTTTTTGACTAACCTTTATGAATGGCTTGTTTCTAATTTGTAGAATCTTTTGGGATTAAATATAAGGGGGTTAGTTAGCCTTGTCTTTTCGGTTGGATTACTTGGCGTATTTGGAAAAATAGGAATCTCTCCATTTTCCAAGGTACAACTTAGAGTCCGTTTGAGGTTGCTAAAGCGTCATACAGTTGAGCAAAACAATACATATTGGTTCATAAGGATATTCGAAGTAGTTATCAGGAAAATAGTCCTTGTCAACCCTTGTCAGGAAATTGGCTTCATTTAAAATTCTGATAGAGTAGTTAAACATGACTCGAGATTAGGGGTGTCGAGGGAATGGTGCGAAATGGGGTTAGGGAGTGGATCTTCAGGTATAACAGACATGAGAGGGGTTTTGATGCGAAATTATAGGGTATCTTGGATGGCTTGGTCCTCCTTCAATGATGAAGCTATAGCAAGATAGTGATTCATTCTGATAGCTTGAATGTGATCAAAGGAATCCAAGATAGTTCATTCGTAGATTCAAACTCTGTTTTGCTTAGATGGATTCATCAGATTTTGTCACGTGTTGAGTGCTAGAGTCTGAGACATGTCCCTAGAGAAAAGAATCGATTTACTGATTACCTAGCCAAAATGTCGATAAACAAGAGGGAAGATTTGCAGGTTTATGGCAGTATGCCAATGGAGGTTTTAAAACTCATATGTTTTGGTACAGTTGATGTTATTTGTGACCAATTCATTTAAGTGCAATCTTTATTTCTTTTCACCAAAAAAAAAGAGTAAATTAATCATTTCTGTTAAAAATACATCTATTTGTACTATTAAAAACGGATGCACTTGACAGAATAGCTAGACAATGACACGTGGAGTGCCATGTGCATGATAGCATGACGTACAAGGACCAATTTTTAACAGTAAAAATGGATGGAATTTTAATAGAAGGACTAATTTGCTCTTTGATCTAAAGTACATGGTTTAATTTACTTGATTTTTGAGTAAATGGGGCAAAATGCAATCTGACTCCTACTATAAGATCCTCCATAGTACTTTTACCAACATTTAGTTGGTAAAGCTTTCGATTATGCAATTATATTTAAAATTATAGATGATCCAAACAAGTAAACTAGACACTTGAATGTTTATAAAAAAATTTAAATTTTTTTTCAGATCCAATGTCGATCTACCCTAAAGAGTTCCATTTTAAGTCATCAACCTCAAACATCAACAAATGATTAAAATTAAGAAAAAAAAGGGATGAAAATTGAATAAGAAGATAAAAAAAATTTTCCCATGTATAATAAATGATTGATTGCAATGTGTTAGCATATTGAAATTTCATAAGTATTGATATGATGTAGCTATGAATTCACCACATGCATGTTCATAGATGGGATGAGATAGTATTTTTTGTATTATTTTATTTACTTTTGGATTGAATTAGGCTTAGATGAGATTTAATTGAGAAAAAAATGGTGGTCAAACTCAATCAAATATAAATCGAGCAAATAATTTGATGCTTTGAATAGTTTGTTGTTTTAGTTCAAAATTTGTGACACATTTTCTTGGTTAAATTATACTATTAATGTTTGTAAGTTGTGGATTTAATCATTATATTTTAATTTGATCATTTTTAGTTCGTATGATTTTTTAATTTAAAATTGTTAATCCTAATTAAATGTAGATTTATTATGTTTTGAATTTTAAAATTTTAATCCTTATTAAATGTAGTTGTTAAATTCATTAAGTTAAGTTTTGTTGTTTCTAAAATATGACATGTCAAACATATCATTATGTGTATACCATGCTAGTTTGTTGTTTTCACATATTGTTAAAAAAACCAGTTAATGAATTTAACTATAGTCATTTGTTTTAAGACTGAAATTTTGAAATTCAAAAAGTATAGAAACTAAGAATGATCCAATTAGATAATATAGATTAAATTTACAATTTTAAGCATAGTACGAGACTAATATATAGCAAAATTTAAACAAATAGCTTGAATATTTGTGAATATCCAACTTGACCAATTTAAAAAGTATAGAAGTTAAATTTAATCAAATCTAAATACAAGGATTAAATCCATAACTTACGCAACCTGGAGGGACTAAAAACAAATTTTAAGTAATCTTATTTTGTCAAAATTGGCGTCCTTAATCCTTGGAATCACAATACAAACTACCCCACATTTTTCAAGGTGAACTTGGTGTTAAATGTACGCATTGTTAGAGTATGCCCAAAGATCAATCATGAGATGGTTGTAATAACATACTTGATTTATCATGTTTATTAATATAAGGCGTTACCATTATTATTTCAGTTTCTTTTTTGTGTGTATAAATAAATTGTTTTATAATAATATCCTGAGAATAATATGATTATTCTTAAAAGGTTTTTAGTCAAGTATTATTGTTGGCTAGGACAACAATAATGCATTAAGACTAACATGTAGTTGATTGATGATAAAGAGTTGTCATTGATATGGAATGTCAAAATCGATGCATGAATATGTGTGTTAGAGAATATCATATTGGACTGACCCGTTATGAGTATGTTTCTTGGATTATTATGTAATTGTCACAACATTACTTGTAGTGATTAATATGTATATGATCCTCAGACTTGAGATCATCATAATCCCAACATCGTGAGTTGTATATTTTGATACAATCAAATGTACACCGTAATTGGTTGTTCTATAATGGCTGATGTTGGATATACCATGATCTATGTAGAGGGATATGGTTGATCGATATAGGATAAATCCCTCCTACATAATGAGAGTAATATCTTAGGCCACTTGATTGAGTGAGACTAGAAATGCATGGTCATGCTCAAATAAGCTGATATGATATGCCATACTTATTTGTATATCATAGTCTACTTAAGATATCAAGGAACATGGAATGGACTATGCAAGTGTGACTATTTCATGACTTGTGTCCAATCCAGAGATAAAGAACTTAAGGATTATTGCATGAAAGGTTAATCATAAAAAGGTTATGTCGAATCATGATTTCTTGTGACTTAGGTAGCAATGATGCATTGCTAGGTGCCACTCATTGTTTGTAACATTGGAATCATTCTAGTATTACTGCTAATGTTACAAGAACCTACAGGGTCACATCCTATAGTTGAAATTAACGAAATAAAACATAGTTGGTATTGTGTTTGGTTGTCGCTTGAATTAAATTAATTATATAATTAACTTAATTGGGTAATCAAGTATCGAATACATTATATGTACAAGGTTTTTGTATGTATAATGAGAACATGAATTTGGTTTGTATATAAATTCAAATAAATATATAGTTTATCGAAATCATTATTATAATTAATGTAATTATAATTTTGAGTTTAAAACATTGTAATATTTATTTAATTTCTAGAAACCCTAAAAAATAGATATAAAATCCCGTTTTTTCTTTGCTTGGTGGGTCTAGTAGCCATCAAAGCAAAGTCTTTTCCAAACAGTTTTGTGGATTCCTTCCGTTCATTGTCAACTGGGTGGATTACGTAGAGGCCGGAGTCACGATAGATTACGGCTTGGTTCGATAGTAGATTAGATTACTCGTTGCCGAGGCGTCGCTGTCTACTCAGAATAAAGATTCAGTAATTTCGAAACCTATATTTCACCCCGATTCATTCCTCACACATGGATCCATGGTTAGGATCGGTGGATGTTTTATTTTTTCACTATGCCGTAAGGTGCTGGCGTTCCAACATGCATGCCTAAGCCTATTTGTGTAGATCAAGAGGATCTTGATCGAGGCAAGTCATAATGGGGACAAATAAGAGTGGTGGCCTCTTACGATCAAGATGTATAAGAGAGAAATATAGTGCAAGTTAGGCAACGATGGAGATATAAGCCGAGGCAAATATTTAGATAGGTGGAACTACTCGACAGGGAGAGTATTTGGGAATCAATCAAGGCATCGAGATCATTCCGAGATGAGTCAAACTAGTGCCATCTCAAGGACGGAACGAGGGCGTGGTGAGAATGGGTGGGGGAGAATGTCAGGGGAAGCAGATCAAAGCCTATGGTCATTGTATACAGAGCATCCCATAGAGGTCAACTTATTAAATGAGGCTCATTTGACCTACATTAATTGGCTCGATTCGTGGAACCCATGAAAAGCTCATCTACTAGAAGCTTGGTGGCCTAGAGAAGCACTCTAGTAAAACTATAGTTACCAGGGTAATTAATCTAAATCCTAAAGGATAAAGATGTATAGAGTTTAAATCCCTTAAGACTCAAATCTTGTAGAGAGGCACAAATCTCGACCGTCAATGTAACTCAATCTATACCTTTAGTTTTGGGGGAGCTCAACTCTAAGTGGAGGCTTTCCCCTTCATTTGTGTTCACTTAGTGGTAATCCTTCATAGTAATTGAATACTATTAAAAGCATTTATTCAAACACTTTGTGTGAGCTATTTTTCTGTGGCTTTTTGTTTTTTCATAGCTTCTTTTTTCTTTAGAGTTTGCTTTCACTTTGCTTCGGGGCCTTAGAGAATTTCTACAAGAATTCTCATTTTTTGAGAGTAGGCTGAATTAGGCAGGATTTGAACCCAAGAAATCCCCTAAGGCTACGCGATTTGCTATACTAAAGATCTAACCCTTTGACAAAAGAATGCCCTTACTGAGAAAAAGGAAGCAACTTATCAAAAATCATGCATTCTAAGATCGCCCAAGGTTACAACCCCGAAAAAGCTTATCAAGTAGTTCGCCTTGTATTGCAGTGCGCAAGTGAATCTGAAAATCGACCACCAATATCTAAGATATTATCAACACTCGAAAAGCTTTGTTCTCCATCATCTTCCTTTACGAGCCATACTGAATAGACATGAAACATGAAATGAATGTTGTTATAGAGAAAAAAATAAAAAAAATCATCTTTTTTTCTCTATCAAATGAAGCCTCTTGCAAGTAACAACTGACGTTGTGTATAAAGCCAATAATGCAATCAATGCTAATGCTAAAGAATGACCGTCTAGCTTTGTTAAGGTGGTGGTTTCCTATTCTTTTTTTTTCCAAAATACACTCTTTGAAAAAGATTTGTTGAAACCTGGGTGACCAAAAGAGTCACTAGTTTGTGTTGGAATATTATTCATGATTATTTATTATTGTATTATGGCATGTGCTTGGGCATTGTTGTTTAATGCAATGCGACAAAAGGGCCTTAGATCCTTTCGTGGGTGAGACACATTTGATCTAGTCCACATCTAGTTGCCTAATTTCCCTTTTTTTTTAAGGCAGTAGCTTAAATAATAAATTTCCTTGAAGTTTTCTTTAATTTTTGAGCCGGTTTTTATATGAAATAATACGCATTCGAGGGTGGATGGTTGGCTGAACTAGGAAGAGCTATAGGTGTGGGATTAAATAGTTACATCCATTATTGACATTATTGTTCAGTGTTGTTTTGGTTTCATTATCATTAATATAGTATATGTAGAATATTGATCAAGATCTAGCTGTTTTAAATTAACTTTAGTAAAAAAGATTAAAACTGCGAATCTTGTGCACTTGATTTCAAGTAAGTTCGGATAATGTATATCCAAAGAAGATATACATCTTCTTTGATGTCATTACAAATAGGTAAATAAAATATTTGAATATGAAAAAAAAAATTTAGATATTCATGAACATCCAAATTTGTATGGTTAATTTTCACTTTAGAAAACTTAATGATGATTAAATATTAAATATGTTAGTCAAGTCTTCATGGTAGTTGATTAGTACATTTTTACAGTGTTCTAATAATGTAGGAATCCTAATTGGTTTCCATTTTTTTTGGAAGGCACAATCATAGCTTAGTTGTTAACTAATTATCATCATTTTTGTTTGGAAGGCCCGCTTCCTCCGACCGCCTCAGACCCCTTCTTCTTAAGGTATGTTTTATAATAAATTAAACTTGGTGGCCATAAAAGTTGAAAGGATATGTTATAATTCACCTTAACAAAACGTTGAATTATGTATGCTAATTTTGAAATGCACGGTGTTTGAAAGGCATAGTAATAGCTCGATGACCCATTTGATAAAAGGTTTTAATTTTATAAATACGGCTTGCGTGTCGTGCCTTACTACTATTCTCTTGTATTTCTCTTCCCATCTTACTCCTTCGTATGTAAAATGAGTTTTTGCATATTGTAATTTGCAAGAGTTGCTGTGGGCTAAGACGAGAAGGAAGATGGGTCAACTAGTATGGACCGATAGCTTCTGAAACGGCTTACAGCTTTAGGTTTCCTTTTGGTTCTCCCATTGGCTTGGGTTGCACCACCTTAGTTTATGGGCTATAACTATTGCATTTATTTATTATTTTATTTATTCATGTATGAGATGCTATGGATGTCTAAAGCATGCCAAATTTTAAATATGTTAAAATTTGATAATAATGAACCACATTAATTGATGAGATCAATTAAATAGCTAAATGGACTAAAGTAAACCATAATTGGTGAGATGGAACAACCTTAACAAAATCCCTCTATTAAAATATTAAGTCAATATTGCCTTCCAATTTTTCCCTCATTAAGGCCTCGATCAATACTGTGTAGGTTCTGCTAAAGCGAAATACTAGTATTTATCTTGGTTAAACGCGAAGAATAAACAAGTGATATTCGCTGGTTAAAATTAGTTAATGACTTAACTAGGTTATTCCAATAGGATTAGAAACCTAGAGCCAAGTAATTTGGATAAATCATAAGATGATTAGAACAAGAGTTGTTCACCAAACTTTAGGAGTTACATATGATGTAATTAACAAGTATTGCTTACTTAGATAACCATAATCTTGAGAGTAAAGCCAAAGTTGACTTAAGAGGAGGTGAAATTGGATCCTTAACCCACTTGAAATACTTTTCAAGAAAGTCTTTCCGAAACTAATATATGAGGGTTATTAATTTTGTAATAAAATAGTGGGAACATCATTTAATAAAGTCATTTTAATGATTGAAATAAACTTGGTAAATTTACATACGCATATTTTATTGTTGTAGATAAATTATAGCTGCAAACACTAGTACACTCTCATTGCGATCAGTCCTTGAGAAGGACAAATTGAATGGTTTGAATTTTCTTGACTGGTTCCGTAACTTGAGGATTGTCCTCAAACAAGAGCGGAAATTATATGTCATTGAACAACCGTTTCCTAATGAACCACCCGCTAATGCCTCGAGGGCTGATAGAGATGCTTACAAGAAGCATCTCGATGACATGGTAGACGTTGGATGTCTTATGCTTGCCACTATGAATCCTGAGCTTCAGAAGCAACATAAGGACATGGTTGCTTATGAAATGATTGAGCACCTAAATGAACTTTATCAGGGGCAAGCACGGCAAGAGAGGTTCGATATCTCTAAGGCCCTATTCTAGTGTAAGATGGCTAAAGGAAGCCTAGTAGGACCTCATGTCCTTAAGATGATTGGCTATATTGAAAGCCTGTCTAAGCTTGGGTTTCTATTGAGCCAAGAGTTGGTCACTGATGTTATTCTGCAATTGTTTTCGAATAGCTACAACTAGTTTGTCCTCAATTTCAATATGAATGAAATTGACAAGACTCTGCCACAGTTGCTCAGTATGTTATGAACTGCTGAAGGCAACATGAAAAAGGTTGGACCCAAGCCCATACTGATGGTCCGTAATAACAAGGGCAAGGGAAATGCCAAATTTCAGATAAAGCCCAAGGGCAAAGGTAGGCCCAAGCCTAAAAAAGTAAAGGCTGCATTGAAACCTAAAGGTGGGGTGGCTAAGGAAGGAAACTACTTTCATTGTGGTATGACTGGACATTGGAAGCGTAACTGCCCTATCTGTCTTGAGGAAGTTAAGAAGGCCAAAATAAGCAGAACGTCTGCTTCAGTTATTTATGTTATTGATATTAATTTATCAACTACTACTTCATGGGTATTAGATACTGGTTGTGGTTCTCATAGTTGTATTTTTGTATAGGGGCTACAAAGGAGTAGGACTTTAGCTAGAGGAGATGTGGACCTGCGAGTTGGAAATAGAGCAAAAGTTGCTGCTGCATTAGCTGTGGGAACATATAATTTATCTTTGCCTAGTGGACTTGGTTTCTGTTTAGAGGATTGTTATTATGTGCCTAGTTTGACTAAAAACATTATTTCAATTTCTTGTTTAGACAAAATTGGTTTTGAGATAATTATTAAGAATAATTGTTGTTCCTTTTATCTCAATAATGTTTTCTATGGTTCGACACAATTGATTAATGGCCTCTATATTTTAGATCAAATGAATCCCATTTACAACATAAATACTAAATGATCGAAAATAAATTACTCAAATCAAACTTATCTATGGCATTGTCGTTTGGGCCACATTAGTGAGGAACACATATCTAAGCTCCATAAAGATGGTCTCTTGGATTCATTTGTTTTTGAACAATTTGAGGTATGTGGATCTTGCTTATTGGGAAAAATGACTAAATCTCCTTTTACTGGTAAAAGTGAACAAGTAGTAATTTATTAGGCCTAATACATTCTGATGTATGTGGGTCAATAAATACACAGGCTAGAGGTGGATTTCACTACTTCATTACTTTCATTGATGATTTCAGTAGATATAGATATGTCTATCTCATGCGCCATAAGCCTGAGTCCCTTGAAAAGTTCAAGAAATTCAAAAATGAAGTACAAAATCAACTAGGCAAAACTATCAAGACACTTCGATCTGATCGAGGTGTAGAGTATTTGAGCTTAGAGTTTGATGGTCTTTTGAAGGAATGTGGGATTTTCTTACAACTTACTCCTCCTAGTGCTCCTCAATGGAATGGAGTTTTCGAGAGAAAAAATCAAACTTTGTTAGACATGGTTCGATCCATGATGAGTCATGCTAATCTGCTGACTTCCTTTTGGGGACATGCACTTGAGATAGCAGCTTTCACACTAAATCGTGTTCCATCTAAATCGTTTCAAAAAATGCCATATGAGATGTGGATTGGGAAACGTCCCAGTATGTCTTTTATGAAAATTTGGGGTTGCGAAGCTTATGTTAAATGTTAGACATCTACTAAGATTGAACCAAAATCTGAAAAGTGTGTTTTTGTGGGGTATCCAAAAGAAACCAAAGGATATTATTTCTTTAGTCCCACTAAGAACAAAATATTTGTTGCTCGGATTGGTATCTTCCTAGAGAGAGAATTTGTTTCTAGAAAAAGAAGTGGGAAAAAGATTGAACTTAAAGAAATTCAAGAATAAAAAAATACCACTGAACCAGAGATAGAACAACAGCAAATTCCACAAGAAATTGAGGAACAAGTAACTGCTGTAGAAACGCGACCACCGTGTAATGACCCAAAATTCATAAGTATCGGAAAAGTACTTTATCGGGCCTCCGTCTTAGTAAACTGAGTCAAAAAAATTATTTGAAATAATTATGAGTTTAGTTGAGTTCTTAATTAGGTATTAATTGGGTGAATTTAGTTTAATTAAGATAAATTAGGAAAAATGATTAAATTGAATTAAGGGGTGTTACAATTGTTGGTATCAGAGCTAAGGTTTAATCAATTCCCGAACTAAATCGAGCTCGTAAATGAGTTTAGAAGTACATGCCACATTTAAGTCGAAACTGAGTCAGGTTTTTGGATGCTAATATATTTATTTGATTTTTTTTATAGATTAAAGATGTCTGATGAAGAATTGTATGCCGGAGATAGAGAATTAGATGAAACAGAGTCGATAGCACCTAGTGTAAATCCTAGAAGAAATCAACCTTTAAATGAAGAAAGAGATAGAGATAACTCACATTTGTTAAGAATTATTATCGATGCTCTACAAAGAGTAGCGGGGACTGTTCCTGCTACAACTTCTGTATCAACTCAAAGACGGGCCCCGATAAAAGAGTTAAGAAAATATGGTGCTACAGAATTTATGTGTCTGACAAGAGTTGATCCATCTACATCAAAGAATTGGATGGAATCAACTAAACAAGTTCTGCAGCAATTAGAATGTACCCCCCGAGAATACTTAATCTGTGCCATTTCATTACTTCAGGGTGAGGCTTATCTATGGGGGGAATCTGTAATCCGACATTTGCCAATAGAACAGGTAACATGGGAATTATTTTAGAAGGAATTTCATAAGAAGTATGTTAGAGAGCTATATATTGAAGATAAAAAGCAGGAATTCCTAATGTTGAAGCAAGGTAACTTATCAGTAGTGGATTATGAAAGAGAATTTTCTCGATTGAGCCGATATGCTACTAAGTTCATTCCAATAGAAGTTGATAGCTGTAAGAGATTTCTACGAGGATTGAAAGATGAAATCAGAGTACAGCTGGTGTCACAACGAATTACAGAATTTGTGGATTTGATTGAAAGAGCGAAAATGGTAGAACAAGTTTTTGGGCTAAACAAAAAGCCTGAAATGATTAAATCGACTAGGAAATGAACTGGTATTACTATTTCAAATCCTCTACCAAAAAAATCCCAAGAATTTAAAGGCAGTTGGAGTTCAAGTTTCAGATCGGATCGAGGTGATAAAAATTGAGGTAAACAGACTACTGTTTCTGCCGGTAGTGTAAATGGACTTTCACGAAATATTAATATCCCCGACTGTGAACACTGTGGAAAAAAGCACTTTGGTGAATGTTGGAAGTTAACTCGACGATGTTTCAATGCGGGTCTACAGATCATTTCATCCGAGATTGTCTAAAAAGTGAATGTCCGATACCTACAGTATCTCAGAGATCAGTTCCTACTACTAGAGGCAGAGGGTCAGGTAGAGGTAGTTTAGTATCTAGAGGTGGAGGTGTTCGTAGGAGTAGTGACGTAGTTACACAATAGTCATAGGCAAGAGCACCAGCCAGGGCCTATGTAGTTTGAACTCGGAAAGAAGGTGATGCCCACGATGTTGTAACATGTATATTCTTATTGCACTCTGAGCCTATTTATGTATTAATTGATCCAGGATCGTCGAATTCATATATTAATTCAAAACTGGTTGAGTCAGGAATGTTAAAATCTAGAATGTCTAAAGTTTTAATAGAAGTGTCTAGCCCTTTAGGACGAACTATGTCTGTAGATAGAGTATGTCGGAGATGCCCGTTGATGATACATGATAAAATGTTTTTCGTTGACTTGTTGATTATGCCTTTCGGTGATTTTGATATAATATTGGGTATGGATTGGTTATCCAAATACGGGGTAATTTTGGATTGCTATAAAAAGAGGTTCAGATTCAGACAAAGGATGGAGACAGAATTGAGGTGAATGGCATCCGTACCAGTGGCACGACATGTACCATTTCAGCAATCAAGGCTAATAAATTGCTTTAGCAGGGTTATACAGCATACCTAGCTTATGTTATTAATTCTGATTCAGTTGGAAGTCAGTGTAGTCAGATCAGAACTGTATGTGAGTTTCCAGATGTATTCCCTGAAGAAATATCAGGCGTACCACCTGATAGAGAGGTTGAATTTACTATAGAAGTGTATCTAGGTACAACACCAATCTCTATGCTTCCGTACCAAATGTTGTCCACTAAATTAAAAGAGTTGAAGGTGCAGTTACAGGACTTACTAGATCGTGGATTTATTAGACCGAGCATTTCACCTTGGGGAGCTCCAGTGTTATTTGTTAAAAAGAAAGATGGATCAATGCGGCTTTGTATTGATTATCAGTAGTTGAATAAAGTGACAATCAAGAACCGGTATCCGTTACCTCGTATAGATTATTTATTTCATCAGCTAAAAGGAGCTTCAGTATTTTCAAAGATTGACTTGAGATCTGGGTATTATCAGCTGAAAGTAAAAGAAAGTGATGTGCCGAAGAAAGCTTTTCGTACGAGGTATGGTTATTATGAATTTTTGGTGATGCCGTTCGAGTTGACTAATGCTCCAGCTGCTTTCATGGATTTGATGAATCGTATTTTCCAGCCGTATTTAGATCAGTTCGTGGTGGTTTTCATTGATGATATATTGGTTTATTCGAAGATTGAGGGAGAACATGATCAACATCTCAAAACAGTGCTACAGATTTTGCGGGAAAAATAGCTGTACGGGAAACTTAGCAAATGTGAATTCTGGTTATCAGAGGTAGTATTCTTGGGACATGTTTTATCTGTTGATGGGATTAGAGTTGATCCAAATAAGATCGAGACAATTGTTCAATGGAAAGCACCAAAAAATGTATCTGAGGTCCGCAGTTTTCTGGGTTTAGCCGGGTACTACTGAAGGTTCGTTAGCGGATTCTCGAAAATAGCTTTACCAATGACCAAGCTACTACAAAAGAATGTTCCATTTATCTGGGATGATCAACGTCAGAGGAGTTTTGAGACATTGAAACAAATGTTGACAGAGGCACCAACTTTACCAGAATCGGGGAAAGATTTCATAGTGTACAATGATGCTTCTTTGAATGGTTTGGGTTGTGTATTAATGCAGGACGGAAAGGTAATAGCTTATGCATCTCAACAGTTGAAGCCACATGAATGCAACTACCCTACACACGATTTAGAGTTAGCTGCTGTGATCTTTGTATTGAAGATTTAGAGACATTACCTGTATGGTGAGAAATGCTATATTTACACTGATCATAAAAGTCTTAAATATCTTTTGTCATAAAAGGAGTTGAATCTGAGATAGAGAAGATGGATAGAACTTCTGAAAGATTATGATTGTTTTATAGATTATCATCCAGGGAAGGCAAATGTGGTAACAGATGCACTGAGTAGAAAAGCAGCGGTTGAATTATGGTCAATGTTTGCTCGGCTTAGTATTAATGATGATGGAAGTTTGTTAGATGAATTAAAAGTTAAGCCAGTGATGTTTGATCAAATCAGAGTGGCACAGTTAGAACATGAAAAGTTAATGAAAAAAAAAGAGAAATGGTACAACATGGTACAGTGGAAAATTTTAGTATTGACGAGCATGATTGTTTGAGGTTTCAGAATTGGATTTGTATCCCAACTACTTCTGAAATTAAAGGGTTGATTCTCCGAGAAGCACATGATAGTATTTTTGCTTTGCACCCTGGTGGAACGATGATGTATCGTGATCTACGAGAATTGTATTGGTGGCCAGGAATGAAGAAAAATATAGTTGAATATGTTGGTAAATGTTTGACTTGTTAGCGAGTAAAAGCAGAACATCAGGTACCGACAGGTTTACTTCAGCCTATTAGTATCCCCGAGTGGAAATGGGATTACATTACTATGGACTTTGTTATGGGATTACCGTTGTCAGTAAGCAAAAAGAATGCTATTTGGGTGATAGTTGATAGGCTTACCAAGTCTGCTCACTTTATAGCAGTCAGAACTGATTGGTCACTACAGAAGCTTGCCGAAGTTTATATCCGGGAAATTGTTAGATTACATGGTATTTCGGTATCGATAATTTTAGATCGGGACCCTCGGTTTACATCAAGATTTTGGAAGCAATTACATGATTCACTGGGAACTCAACTCAACTTTAGTACTGCATTTCATCCACAAACTGACGGACAATTCGAGCGGGTAATTCAAATTCTGGAAGATATGTTGAGAGCTTGTATCATTGAATTAGAGTCAGGTTAGGAACAATATTTGCCACTAGTAGAATTTGTTTATAATAATAGTTTTCAATCTAGTATTCAGATGGCTCCATATGAAGCACTATATGGTCGAAGGTGTCGATCACCGATATGTTGGGCGGAATTGAATGAAAGAAAAGTAATAGGGCCGGAATTGATTCAAGAGACAGAGGAAACAGTTAAAAAGATTAAAGATAGACTGAAAACCACATTCGACAGACAAAAATCTTACGCAGATTTGAAACGATGAGATATTAAATATTCAGTTGGTGATAAAGTATTCCTCAAAGTATCGCCTTGGAAGAAAATTTTAAGATTTGGTCGAAAAGGTAAAGTGAGTCCATGTTTTATTGGGCCGTATGAAATAGTTGAAAGAATTGAACCGGTTGCCTATCGATTGGCTTTACCTCCGGAATTACAAAAGATTCACGATGTTTTTCATGTTTCGATGCTTCGGAGATATAGATCGAATCCTTCTCATGTTATTCCCACTGAAGATGTTGAAATTCGATCTGATTTGACTTATGAAGAAGAGCCGATTCAGATATTAGCTCGAGAAGTGAAAGAATTAAGAAACAAAAGGGTTCTCTTAGTAAAAGTTTTATGGAGAAGTCATAGTGTAGAAGAATTAAGAACCGAAAGAGACGATGAGAACACAATATCCGCATCTTTTCTCAGGTAAATTTCGAGGACAAAATTTATTAAGGGGGAAAAATGTAATGACCCAAAATTCACAAGCATCAAAAAAGTACATTATCGGCGGGCCTCCGTCTTAGTAAACTGAGTCATAAAAAATTTATTTGAAATAATTATGAGTTTAGTTGAGTGCTTAATTAGGTATTAATTGGGTGAATTTAGTTTAATTAAGAGAAATTAGGAAAAAGGATTAAATTGAATTAGGGGGTGTTACAATTGTTGGCATCCAAAGGAAAAGAAAAGATCGTTGAGGAGTAAACGCGTATTCCGGGTTTGTATTACTATAACTTAAACTATTTACTAAATTCTATATTGAAATTGTAATCATGGGACATTTAAGTAAGAATATGTGTGAATATTGAATTATATGTGAATTGAAATAATAGATGTTTGAATTGTTTGAATATTTGAAATTGTTGTGGAAATGAATTCAAAATTGGAAAAGTAAAATAATACCCTATTAACTTATCGGACTAGATTGGATACAAATGGCATGCCATAGGATTTGTGATGTCACAAGGAGATTTGTAGTTCGGCCAAGAAGATGATTCTGTTATTATATGCTTCGGTTTATCCGAAGAGTCATCTAATGCCTTATTAGTGTGTTTGGGAGGTTATGATATACTGGTGTGTTATGGAGGATTTATATTATTTCGGGTGTGATTAGGTTGGATATTCTGGTGTGTTTGGGTGGAATCCGCGTATCTGTCATAGTCCGAGCCTTGTTAATAGGGTAAATAATTGAAATAAAAATTTGAAAATGAGATTGATTGATTTGGCACTATTGAACTAATAATATTAATAATAATATCTTATATAAAAAAATCTTTTACTTATTATTTAAGCATATATTTATTTTTATTACAAGTGTACCTATATAATTATTACTATTACACTGGTCTTTAATCTTTACCATACATTTGTCATCTATTTAGTTTATTTAATATATAATAATATAATTAATATAATTAATATAATATAATATATTATATTATATAATAAAATAATATATATAAAACATAAAAATCTAAGATTTTTATCACTTATGCTGCCTCATTTCTTGTTAATGGCTTAATTGCCATTTTAATCCTTTTTATTTTCTATTAATCTATAATTCAACTTTTACCCCTAATTCAATTTAATCTTTTTTTTCTAATTTCTCTTAATTAAACTAAATTCACCCAATTAATACATAATTAAGCACTCAACTAATCTCATAATTATTTCAAATAATTTTTTTATGACTCAGTTTACTAAGACGGAGGCCTGATAATGTACTTTTTCGATGCTTGTTAATTTTGGGTCATTACACACTGCGTAGATTTTAAGAGAACACCAAGTGCCTGAGAGATATGGATTTCTCATTACAATGCATGGTGACGTTCTTCTTATAGATCAAGATGAGCCTAAGACTTATCAAGAAGCGGTGACGAGCCCAGACTCTGAGAAATGGCTTGAGGCCATGAGATCTGAGATGGATTCCATGTATGAAAACCAAGTATGGACTTTGGTTGACCCACCCGAAAGGGTTAAACTCATAGGGTGCAAGTGGGTTTTCAAAAAGAAAACTGACATGGATGGGAATGTACAAACATATAAGGGGAGATTAGTCGCTAAAGGTTTTCGCCAAGTTTATGGTGTTGACTATGATGAAACCTTTTCTCCTATAGCTATGTTTAAATCCATCAGGATCTTGCTCACTATAGCTGCATTTCAAGACTATGAAATCTGGCAGATGGACGTCAAAATAGCTTTCCTTAATGGGAAACTTGAAGAGGATGTGTACATGACACAACCTAAAGGTTTTGTCAATCCAAAGGATGCTAGAAAGGTATGTAAGCTACAAAGATCCGTTTATGGATTAAAGCAAGCTTCTCGAAGCTGGAATCTTTGTTTTAATGATGCAATCAAAGAGTTTGGTTTAATCAAAAATGAAGATGAGCCATGTGTTTACAAGAAAGTTAGTGGGAGCACTATAACATTCTTGGTACTGTATGTGGATGACACACTTATCATAGGAAATGACATACCTACCTTGCAGTCTATTAAGACTTGGTTAGGAAGTTGTTTTTCTATGAAGGACTTGGGTGAAGCCACTTACATCTTAGGAGTGAAGATCTATAGAGATAGATCAAGATGACTACTAGGTCTAAGCCAAAGTACATACATAGATAAAGTATTGGAAATGTTCAGTATAGAAGAATTTAAGAGAGGATTCCTACCTATGAGACATGGCATTTCACTCTCGAAGGAAATGTGTCCTTCAACTCCACAAGAGAGAGAACGCATGAGTAAAATTCCATATGCTTCCGCTATTGGATCTATCATGTATGCCATGTTATGCACCCGTCCAAATGTCTCATATGCCTTAAGTATGATGAGCAGGTACCAAGTAGATCCTGGTGAAGGTCATTGGACCACAGTCAAGAATATCTTTAAGTACTTAAGAAGAACTAAGGATACATTCCTAATATATGGAGGTGCGGAGGAGTTAAGTGTAAAAGTTTAAACTGATGCCAACTTTCAAACCGACAAGGACGATTCTCGATCACAATCAGGTTTTGTGTTTTGCCTTAATGGTGGTGTTGTGAGCTGGAAGAGTTCAAAGCAAAGTACAGTAGCTGGTTCTACAACAGAGGCCGAGTATATTGCAGCCAGTGAGGCAGCAAAAGAAGCGGTTTGGATAAAGAAGTTCATTACTGAACTAGGGGTTGTGCCTAGCATATCAGATGCTATAGAACTTCGATGTGATAACAATAGAGCCATTGCACAAGCTAAAGAACCTAGATCTCACCAGCGATCCAAACATATACTTAGGCACTACCATCTTATTCGAGAGATTATCGATCGAGGGGATGTAAAGATATGCAGAGTACCTACAGATGATAACATTGTTGATCCCCTAACCAAGCCTCTGACACAGCAGAAGCATGATCATCACACTAAGCCGCTTGGTATTGGATATATAAGTGATTGGTCTTAGTGCTAGTGGGAGATTGTTAGAGTATGCCCAAAGATCAATCATGAGATGGCTGTAATAACATACTTGATTTATCATGTTTATTAACATAAGGCGTTACCATTATTATTTCAGTTTCTTTTTTGTGTGTATAAATAAATTGTTTTATAATAATGTCCTGAGAATAATATGATTATTCTTAAAAGGTCATTAGTCAAGTATTATTGTTGGCTAGGACAACAATAATGCATTAAGACTAACATGTAGTTGATTGATGATAAAGAGTTGTCATTGATATGGAATGTCAAAATCGATGCATGAATATGTGTGTTAGAGAATATCATATTGGACTGACCCGTTATGAGTATGTTTCTTGGATTATTATGTAATTGTCACAACATTACTCGTAGTAATTAATATGTATATGATCCTCAGACTTGAGATCATCATAATCCCAACATCGTGAGTTGTATATTTTGATATAGTCAAATGTACACCGTAACTGGCTGTTCTATAATGGCTGATGTTGGATATACCACAATCTGTGTAAAGGGATATGGTTGATTGATATACGATAAGTCCCTTCTACATAATGGGAGTAATATCTTAGGCCACTTGATTGAGTGAGACTAGAAATGCATGCCCATGCTCAAATAAGTTGATATGAAATGTCATACTTATTTGTATATCATAGTCTACTTAAGATATCAAGGAACCTGGAATGGACTATGCAAGTGTGACTATTCTATGACTTGTGTCCAATCCAGAGATAAAAGACTTAAGGATTATTGCATGAAAGGTTAATCATAAAAAGGTTATGTCGAATCATGATTTCTTGTGACTTAGGTAGCAATGATGCATTGCTAGGTGCCACTCATTGTTTGTAACATTGGAATCGTTCTAGTATTACTGCTAACGTTACAAGAACCTACAAGGTCACACCCTATAGTTGAAATGAACGGAATAAAGCATAGTTGGTATTGTGTTTGGTTGTCGCTTGAATTAAATTAATTATAGAATTAATTTAATTGGGTAATCAAATATCGAATACATTACATGTACAAGGTTGTTGTACGCATAATGAGAACGTGAATTTGGTTCGTATATAAATTCAAATAAATATATAGTTTACTGAAATCATTATTATAATTAATGTAATTATAATTTTGAGTTTAAAACATTGTTATATTTATTTAATTTCTAAAAACCCTAAAAAACTAGATATAAAATCCCCTTTTTTCTTTGCTTGGTGGGTCTAGTAGCCGTCAAAGCAAAGTCTTTTCCAAAACAGTTTTGGGGATTCCTTTCGTTCATTGTCAACTGGGCGGATTACATAGAGGCCGAAGTCACTATAGATTGCAGCTTGGTTCTATAGTAGATCAGATTACTCATTGCTGAGGCGTCGCTGTCTACTTAGAATAAAGATTCGGTAATTTCGAAACCTATATTTCACCCCGATTCGTTCCTCACACATGGATCCATGGTTAGGATCGCCAGATGTTTTATTTTTCCGCTGTGCCGTAGGGTGCCAGCGTTCCAACAGGCATGCCTAAGCCTATTTGTGTAGATCAAGATGATCTTGATCGAGGCAAGTTATAATGGGGACAAGTAAGAGTGGTGGCCTCTTACGATCAAGATGTATAAGAGAGAAATACAGTGCAAGTTAGGCGACGATAGAGACATAAGCCGAGGAAAATGTTTAGAGAGGTGGAACTACTCGACAGAGAGAGTATTTGGGAATCAATCGAGGCACCGAGATTGTTTCGAGATGAGTCAAACTAGTGCCATTTCGAGGACGGGACGAGGGCATGGTGAGAATGGGTGGGGGAGAATGTCAGGGGAAATGGATCAAAGCCTATGATCATTGCATACAGAGCATCCCATAGAGGTCAACTTATTAAATTTGGCTCATTTTACCTACATTAATTGGCTCGATTCGTGGAACCCATGGAAAAGCTCATCTACTAGAAGTCTTGGTGGCCTAGAGAAGCACTCTATTAAAACTATAGTTACTAGGGTAATTAATTTAAATCCTAAAGGATAAAGATGTATAGAGTTTAAATCCCTTAAGACTCAAATCTTGTAGATAGGCACAAATCTCGACCGTCAATGTAACTCAATCTATACCTTTAGTTTTGGGGGAGCTCAAATATAAATAGAGGCTTTCCCCTTCATTTGTGTTCACTTAGTGGTAATCCTTCATAGTAAGTAATCCTTCATAGTAATTGAATACTATTAAAAGCATTTACTCAAACACTTTGTGTGAGCTATTTTTTATGGCTTTTTTTTCATAGCTTTTTTCGTCTTTAGAGTTTGCTTCCACTTTGCTTTGGTGCCTTAGAGAATTTCTACAAGAATTCTCATTTTTTGAGAGTAGGCTGAATTAGGTAGGATTTGAACCCAAGAAATCCCCTAAGGCTGCGCGATTTGCTATACTAAAGATCTAACCCTTTGACATAAGAATGCCCTTACTGAGAAAAAGGAAGCAACTTATCAAAAATCATGCATGCTAATATCGCCCAAGGTTACAACCCCGAAAAAGCTTATCAAGTAGTTCGCCTTGTATTGCACTGCCCAAGTGAATTTGAAAATCGACTTCCAATATCTGAGATATTATCAACACTCGACAAGCTTTGTTCTCCCTCATCTTCCTTTACGAGCCATACTGAATAGACTTGAAACATTAAACGTATGTTGTTATAGAGAAAAAAATAAAAAAAATCATCTTTTTTCTCTATCAAATGAAGCCTCTTGCAAGTAACAATTGACGTTGTGTATAAAGCTAATAATGCAATCAATGCTAATGCTAAAGCATGACCGTCAGCTTTGTTAAGGTGGTGGTTTCCTATTCTTTTTTTTTTTCCAAAATACACTCTTTGAAAAAGATTTGTTGAAACCTGGGTGACCAAAAGAGTCACTAGTTTGTGTTGGAATATTATTCGTGATTATTTCTTATTGTATTATGGCATGTGGTTAGGCATTGTTGTTTAATGCAAGGCGACAAAGGGGCCTTAGATCCTTTTGTGTGTGAGACACATTTGATCTAGTCCACATCTAGTTGCCTAGGTTCCCTTTTTTCTAAGGTAGTAGCTTAAATAATAAATTTCCTTGAAGTTTTCTTTAATTTTTGAGCCGGTTTTTATATGAAATAATACGCATTCGAGGGTGGGTGGCTGGTTGAACTAGGAAGAGCTATAGGTGTGGGATTAAATAGTTATATCCATTATTGACATTATTGTTTAGTGTTGTTTTGGTTTCATTATCATCAATATAGTATATGTAGAATATTGATCAAGATCTAGCTGTTTTAAATTAACTTTAGTAAAAAAGATTAAAACTGCGATTCTTGCGCACTTGATTTCAAGTAAGTTCGGATAATGTATATCCAAAGAAGATATACATCTGCTTTGATTTCATTACAAATAGGTAAATAAAATATTTAAATATGAAAAAAAATTCAGATATTCATGAACATCCAAATTTGTACGGTTAATTTTCACTTTAGAAAACTTAATGATGATTAAATATTAAATATGTTAGTCAAGTCTTCATGGTAGTTGATTAGTACATTTTTATAGTGTTCTAATAATGTAGGAATCTTAATTGGTTTCCATTTTTTGTTTGGAAGGCACAATCATAGCTTATTTGTTAACTAATTATCATCATTTTTGTAACACTCCTCACCTGGTCCAGTTGCCGGACTCGAGCAATAAGATGTTACAATAATTTACAGATCAAATACACACAATTCATAATTCTCGAAAATTTAATTAAACATTGAATAACTACTAATGTTCACATAAATCATCCTTAACAAACCAAATTATGTTTAAATTGAGCTTATGAAAGCTATAGAATCGATCTGGCCGCAAACAAGGATCATTTTGGAACTTTTACAAAAAGAAAGGAAATTGTGCAAACAAGGTTCATATAGCCGTATGCCCAGACCATGTGACAAGCTGTAACTGTGTGAAACTGGAGTCACACAGCCGTATATTCAGACCTTGTAACTTACTGTAGTCATGTGGGTCAAAGATGCAATTATTCAATAATAGTCACACGACCGTGTAACAAACTGAGGTCGTACGAAACTAAACGAGCATACTAATAACTAGTCACATGGGTGTGTGGCCAACCCGTGTAACAATCAGAGACCATGTGCAATTTATACATGCTACATTTTAATGGCACACGGTCGTATCACTGATCCGTTTGTGACACGGTCGTGTGGCCAGATCATTAGACACAAAATGTGTCATTAAGAACCTAATTCATACCTAACCATGTTCCAAATGTAACTTATGTTCAAATGCATTTTAATTCCCATTCCAAACCTACTTAAACTCTATAGAAACATACCAATTTGGCTCATTTTAGCTCAACCATACAAAATACCAATATGCCTCAAATGGCACCGCAAAATAACCAACTAGACATAAATCAACTTAACCATTCAAGCATCTCAATATGACTCACAATTCATTCCCACAATTTATACACCAAACTTGCTAAAACATACAAATTCAACTCAAATGTCCTACCGTTCCATCACCCAATTTATGTAGCCAAACCTATTCACGACATATCACTGAAACACTATTTAACTATTGAACATACATACATTAATCACTTATAAAAAACACCATATATTATACATTCCAATTCACTTATATCATTCAACTACTTCATTACCAAGATTAACATGACAAATTGACATTCATTAAACTCATCTCATTATCAACCAACTACATATACATATATCATACCAAAATACCAAAACTACCAAAACATCATCTACAACTATAACATTGTATGATCATAAGACTCTCCTAGGTACACGTCATTTACAAACAACCACATTACCCACTTTTTTAGTCCGAGACCGCTGTTGGATGTTGACGTTGACAAGCGAACAAAATTAAAACCTAATCTGCGCACGGAAAATAAAATCGTACACTAAGAATGCACCGAGTGGTGTTTCCATAATCCGAACAATAAAATTTATAAAACATAAACCATTAAAATGCATAATTCATAGATCATAAGGATTATATACAATTCAAATTTCGCGTTATGTTATTTTATCGTTTTTATTTACTACTGTAGCATTTTAATCCCATTTATACCACAATTGATATCTTTACGATATATATAATCACATCTTTATTTCAAATTTAGAGCTTTCGAATCATTGAGCATTGTCAATCATCATACCAATTCATTTCACTATTCATTTTATCATTTTACGTTTTTAACTCCCTATTAACTTGACTCGAACTCGGACGAATACACGGATCCAACCAACATACCAATTTAGCACGTAGTGCCTCATCAGATAAATTCGAAGTAATAATTTACAGCCTGCACTCATCAGTATAACCAATGTGATTTGGCACCCAGTGCCAACACATAGTCGAAGTAACCCTGAACTCTTCCTATCCTATGACATGCCAATTATACCCGACCCTGCCTGAACAGTTAATAGGGTAACCATTTCACAATTACATTGATGAGTCAATATCTCAATTCAATAACATTTGTTCATTAGTCAATCATTAATACACACACACACACACAAACACACACACACACACACACACACACACACACACAAACACACACACGCACACACACACACACATCATCATCATCATAATTCATCTCAAATCACATTCAATTGTGCATGTACGTTATTATACAAACATCTCAAATTTATTCAATCTAGTCCTTACCATAAACAACTATTCAATTTCAATCGACTCAACTCAATTAATTAATTTTAACTCACTTTATGATCTTACCAAATAATACACTTTATAATTCAACAATTAAAATGATTTTGGGTTATAGAAACACAAACTGTAAACTTGAAGCTATTCATCAATAACTTTGTCTTTTCTTCTTTTTTTTTTTGAGGAATCCAGGTTGACGTTAGCTACAGATTAACATAAACACGTCCATTCATCAATATACAAAAAAATGTACAGTCAATTGAAAATTTTTAGTAACTTTTACAATTATTCAATTTAGTCCCTAAAACTGGGAGTAACATAACTTTCAACTTAGAACTCATATTTCTAATATGTTTTCACTATAGTCCATTTAGTACCTCTAATTTCTCAATTCTTCCATAAATTTCAAAATTTGTGCATTTTAGTCCCTATAGTGTAAAATTATAAATTAACTTCACAATTTAGTCTTTTCACTCCTAAGCTTAAAATCTATCAAATTAGTACCTAAAAATTCCAAGATTCATCAATGCCAACTCCCTAAATCTTTAACAGTTTCGAAAAATAATACACGATCAGCTAGCTTAAGCTCCCGAGATTCCAAAAATATAAAAATTACGTAAAAAAGAGACTAAATTGACTAACCAATTGAAGCTTTAAAATTTTAGACCCTAAGGTTGATTCTTCTTCCTTCTCAAATTGGTGGTTTCGGTTCGCATGGATGAAGAGATGGATATTTTGTTTCCATCCACCAACTTTTGTTTTATTAATACTATTATTTTTACATTTCATACTTATTTATTAAATTACCCTTTCACCCTTTCTAAATTTCATATCATTAGTCTTCATCGACTATCATTATCTTGCTCATGTTCTTTTTTCCAAATAAATCCTTGTCTTTTGTTTCTAGTTATAAATTCCATAACAATTGAAATTTCACTACTATTACAATTTAGTCCTTGTACCTTATTTATTTACTAATTCGACAACATTTCCTATCCAAAATCTAATTCACTTCTAAAATAACTCCATAAATATTTAATAAAAATATTTACAAACTCTGTTTACAGAAATGAAGTCTCGAAATTAGATTTTTGACACCACTAACTTTCGGTTCGTTATAATTTTTGTTCATGCTGTAAAGCCCAATTTTCTTTGCCCGGGCCCAAGTACTAAACAAAATAAACATTACAAGCCCAGTAGACTTAAACTCACTACCCCAGGGCCCGATAAGCCCAAAAACCTTAAAAATTTCGGGAAACCCTAGCCTCAAGAGTATCCTAGGGCGCCGCAGCCCTTTGCCCTCCATGTGCTGCTGTACACCTAATCTGTCGCCAGCCTTGCACCAAAATGGCAAAAAGCCGTGAACTTCGCCATGTACCTGCAGATAGAGAAAGACGAAAACAACAACAACAAGCAGAAGCAGACAATAAATAAAAAAGAAATGAAAACAACAAAAAAAGAATTTTGTATTTCGGCTTTATAAGCCTAAGAATCAAACGATGTAAGGGGGATTTTTGGGGTATCGAAAGATTCAAAAATAAAAACAAAAAAACTTTGTGGTGATTCCGATTTTTTTTATTTCTGTGATTGTGTTGTTTCTTATTTTTATTTTTTTCGTTTTGTTTCTAAATACAAAAAATAAAAAGGGAAAAGGAAAAGCACCTAGGTTCGCCCGTGGGTCTCGTCGCCGGAATCCTCTTCCTCGTCGCTGAGGTTGGGCCGCGTAAGGGCGTGAGGTTTTCTTTTCTTTCGGCCGTTGAGGCCTAGGAGGCTTGACCTTCTAATTATTTTTAAAACGGTTAAAAAGGGGGTAGATTTCGCGTGGCTCCGACCGCCGCTCACGGTGGAGTCACGGCGGCGCTATGATGGCAACATGCCGGAGTCGGCCGCACTAAGGTCTGAAACCCAGAGGAAAAATGGAAGGAAGAAATTTAAAAAAGGGGAGGGCGGCTGAAAAATGATTTTTAGGTTAAAATTTTGGTCATTTATATCAGTGCTCATACGACGTCGTTTTGAGCCTAAGGTTCAAGCGCCAAAACGGCGTCATTTCAATGTTGACCCATGACCCGACCCGACGGCACCGACGACTCGCGTGTTTTATAACGCGTGGGAAATATACGCATTTGATCCCTTTTGTTTTATAGTGTTCTTCAAATAAGCTTTTATTTATTTTGAATTTCAACATACATTTCTGTTTTGTTTCATTTAGGTCCTGAACAATACGCAGCGATTCGGGGCGAGAAAATACTTCCAATATGCCCCCATATAATCTGCATATTGCACTTTAAACCCCTCGTTTTGTTTATAATTCTATTCTTGTCTTGTTAATTCAGATTTGATTGCGATTTAGTCTTTTTTTAAAAACATTTTTTTAATTAACTAATTTATTAACTATTTTAATACTATTACTTTAGTGGTATATTCAGTCATATTTTCTCATCTTATTTTATATTATCACTTTGGGTTTTTATTCATATTATTATTATAATTTTATATTTTATAATATACTTACTTATTTTTTATATACTTTATAATTTATATATATATACATACTTACATTTTATAATATATATATACATATACGTGTACATATTTTTATAATTTATTTATATATATGTATATATGCATGCTTATATATTTTTATATAATTTATGATTTATACACACCCATGTATCTACATACATATGTAACTTCCATAAATATATATACCTATATATATTCTTTATATTTTAAAACATACCCCTTTTTTATATATATAGTTTTTATATTTTATAATTCGCATATACATGTATATTTTTCGTATATTTTACAATTCGTATACATATATATATTAGAGGTGCCGCTCGGCCCGACTGCCCGCCCGAAATATGGGAGGGTTCGGGTAAAAATATAGGCCCGAAATATAGGCTTGGGCAAAAAAATGAGGCCCGTTTAGAAAACGGGCCGGGCCTCGGGCACCACTTTTTTTGCCCGGGCCCGGCCCGGCCCGATATAATAAATATATATTTTTTAATTTTAAAATATTTTTAAAATACTTTTTAAAAAAATTTTAATTTTAAAATATTTTTAAAATACGTTTTTTAATTTTTAAAATAAATTTTTTATATTTATTAAAAAAATGGGCAGGGCTGGGCCGAGCCCGGGCTTATGATTTTTTCCTGGGCCGGGCCTGGGAAAAATTTCAAGCCCATATTTCGGGCCGGGCCAGGCCCTGGCCTAGGACCCGGGCAGAAAATTTTTTATGGGCCCGGCCCGGCCCAACCCATGAGCACCTCTAATATATATCCACATATATTTTTCTTTATACTTTTTAATTTTAATATACACATATATACATACTCATATATCTTTTTATATTTTTATATTTTTATATTTTTATATTTTTATTCATTTTCTTTATTCATTTATTTATTTACATTTTCATTATTATTTTGAGAGAATGTTTTAATTTTATTTACTTGTTATTTTATATGTAATCGATTTGTTCTTTTATTTATTTTATTTTTGTTGTTATTGCTCGTATTACTTTTACACCATCGTATCCAATATTGTTGTGTACGCATATTAACATCGAGTTTCATTTCTACCATTTCGAGTTAAATTAATTCGATGCATGAATCATGATTTTAAAATTAGCAAAATCTCGTGTTTAGATTTGAGAAGGTCGATCCCTAACTTACTGGGTTTCGATTTTCTCAATAAATCTATATACATGAATCTTTTCAAACTCAAGTTTTAAACGATCTCGGGAATCAAGAAGAGACCATGTCCTAACTTACTGGACATGATCCCTTTTTTTTTCTCAAGTTTTAAACGATCTCAAGAATTAAGAAAAGATTGTGTCCTAACTTACTGGGCATGATCCCTTTTTCAAATCCGAGATAGCTAAAAATCTTCTAAATAAGTAAATTTTGGCATTCATTTGTGCATCGGGAATTCAAGACATTGTGTCCTAACTTATTGGATATAAGTTTCTTTCTCGATTAATGTAAAATATGCCATTTTCTCGAAAATTTTCAACATTTCAATAAAGGATCGTATTTTCAAATCCCTTTAAAGTTTTCAATCTTCGACACTAAGACATTAACTAATCAACTAGGTACCAATTTTGGGCGTTATGAGGGTGCTAATCCTTTCTCGAACGTAACCGACTCCCGAACCCCTTTTTCTGAATTTCGTAGACCAAAATCGTTGTTTTAATAAAATTAAATCGTTTATTAAAAACAACCACTTTTCAAGGTGGGCCCGATCACACCTTATCAAAAAGGATTGGTGACGACTCCCACTTTCATTTTTGTTTTTAAAATCCAAGTCGACCCCGTTTTATCAAAAAAATGGTGTCAACACATGCTTTAACATAGGGTAATTAAAACAGAACTAAATGATAATGGTAATGATGAAATTGAAAGTTTTTATAATCCAGTGACCAAAATAAAAATATACTTATAATTGAGTATCTTAAATTAAATCAAGTAAGTTTTTAAGTTTTTTCATAGATAGCAAAATTTCTTTTGTTTTTTTTAAGTAGGAATAGAACATTTTCCTACCAAATAAAAAGTATCAAAATAATTTTTATGTTTTTATTAGGAACTAAAAAATATTAATTCTTTATGGGATAATTAAGATTGAAAACAAATCTTTGCTAACCTGAGAGAGTAAAAACAAGCATTAACTCATGATTTTTGTCTTTAGAGGAATATTTGTCTTTGATTTCAACCTTCTATATTAAATACAATTGTTTCTTGAAAATCACTTCTAATTTCACTTTAATGCTAACCCTTGTGAGCAGACCACCAAATCTTTCTTTCAAAGGAGTTGGTGAATTTTCAAGAATATCCAAACATGTAACTGAGGTTCTAATACTTATATTAGAAGTTAAATTTTATTTTACATCTTTTATTAATAAATGAATAAATTAGTCCTTATATATTAGATCAAAAAGTAAATTAATCTGTTCTATTAAAAATCTATCTATTTGCACTGTTCAAAACTGGCGTGCCATGTATACACCATGTTGACATATAGGAACTAATTTTTAACAGTAAAAATAGATGAAATTATTAACAGAAAGACTAATTTGCTTTTTAATCTAAAGTACAAGGATTAGTTTACTTATTTTTTGAGTAAATGGGATAGAATGTAATCTAACTCCTACTATAAAATCCTCCATGATACTTTTACCAACATTTATTCGATAAAGCTTTCAACTATGCAATCATATTTAAAATCATAGATAATCCAGACAAGTAAATGTTTATAAAACTTTCTTTTAAATTTCTTTTTTCAGATCCAGTGATAATCTCCCTTTAAAGTGTTCCCCATCAACCTCAAACATCAACAAATGGTTAAAATTAAGAAAAAGGGGATGAAAATTGAATAAAGAAATAAGAGAAAGTTTTCCATGTATAATAAATGATTGATTGCAATGTGTTAGCAGATTCAAATTTCATAAGTATTGATATGATGTTGTCTTGAAATCACCACATACATGGTCATAGATGGGATGAGATAGTTTTTTTTTTGGGTATTATTTATGAGATTTAATTGAGAATATTTTTTTCAAATTCAATCGAATATAAATCAAGCAAATAATTTGATGATTTGAATAGTTTGTATTTTAGCCGAAAATTTGCTATATATATATTTGTTAAATTCTACTATTAATTTTTATAAGTTGAGGAGATAAACATTATATTTTAATTTAATATTTTTAGTTCTTATGATTTTTTTAATTTAAAATTTTTAATCTTGATTAAATGTAGTTATTAAATTCATTAAGTTTTGAATTTTAAATTTTAATTATTATTAAATGTAGTTGTTAAATTAATTAAGTTTTGTTGTTTTTAAAATATTATGTGTCAAACATATCATTATGTGTATACCATGCTAGTTTGTTATTTTCACATATTGTTTAAAAAAAAACCAGTTAATGAATTTAATTATTGTTATTTGATTTAATATTAAAATTTCAAAATTCAAAAAGTATAACAACTAAAAATGATTCAATTTGAAAATATAGACTAAATTTACAATTTTACGCACAGTACGAGGTTATTATATAGTAAAATTTAAACAAACAGATTGAATATTTGTGAATATTTAACTTAACCAATTTAAAAAGTATAAAAATTAAAATTGATGAAATCAAAATATAAGGATTAAATTTATAACAAAGGCAAAGTATATGGATTAAAAACAAAATCTTTCGCCAAAATTGGCGTCCTTGCATCCTTGGAATCACAATACAAACTACCCCACAATCACATTGATGTTATATTAAGTTGAGATTCCCGGGGTGAGAGGGCACTACAAGTTTTATTTATTTATTATTAGGTATGCAATAACTTAATTTTCATTTCGAGAAATAATACTTCCAGTACATGATGTTATACATGTTTAATAGTAGGTATATTAAAGTAGTTAATCCAATATGGGTGAACATATTGCTTTTAATTTTTAAGTTTCTTAATGGAACATATAATACCTGCAAATATACGTCAATTGCACGTTAATACAAGTAATTAATATTCATAATTAGAATAATATTAGAATTGCATTGGAGATGAATTTTTGAAGAAAAAAGCTTTCAAAATGTTTTTGTTGAATATAAAACAAAGTTGATAAAAGAAAATTTGGCACATTGCATTTGGCATGCATTTGAGGCATGTCATAATTGTCGGCAGAGGAGACATTGAGCCCCTTCACTGCATTTGCCCCTGTCGGCAAGATTTCAAGCCCCTGCACCGCCATTCATTACAATCCCTAAATTATTATTATTATGTTACAAATTGAGAGAGAGTTACCTAATTAAATTTGAATTTTGATCATGAAAGTATCACTAAATAGTCTTGTCCATTGTTCTCTTCTGTTGATGATCTTAAATTATTTTGTTGAAGATGATTGTTTAGTAAATGAAGCTATGATTGATAAAAGTTAAAATGAGGAAATTTTGAGAGAATAATTTTGAATCTCATTTTGTAAAAATTATGTGTAGTCTAGTTAAGTTAAGTTTGATTTGTTTAATTAATTTGAATTAAATTATTCGATTCAATATTTGTAATCATTAATTCTGATTGAAATAAAAATGATAACAAGTTAAATATTTACAATTCATGTAAAATCTAGCTTAAAATATACAATTCACCTTAAAATTTAAATTAATTTATTATTCACATTAAATTCATGTAATGGTATCCAAATCCTAATTTATTAAACTATTTGTGAGATTGCTAAATTAATATATTTTAAATAAAATTTTTAAAGCTAAGCGAATTAGGATCATGAATACTTAAATCTAAATTTGCTATTCACAAAGTAAAGTAAATTCAAATGATTTGACTAGTTAGTCATAACATTAAAAAGAAATAACAGATGCTTGCTAAATACTTATATAGAGGTAAAATTGAAGTTTTTATAAATATTTGTGAATTATTTTCGCCAAAATAAATATTTGTGAATTTATATATTTTATATTTGTCAAATATCTAATTATATTCAGCCTTAACTTTTTTTTTTTTTTTTGCATTGGGATACCTACATATTATAAACATTTTGTTCTCTAACATAAATCCAATTCAAGTGGTCTTGATAAATTACTTTACCCCTACAAACTTTTTATTCTCCAGACATGTTTAATAAACATGAAAACAATAAAATAAAAACGTTACAACACTTTTAAGCAAGATGAAAACATCACACATGATCAAGTTTTTGACACATACACACAAGCAAAAAGACAATAAAAATAAAATAACAAGATACAATAATCATGCCCACCATCTCAAAGTTATTTCTGGTGTGGTTTATACAACGCAAATCTGCAAGCAAATTCATAATAATAGTATACCAATAAGGAGCTTTTTTATGTAATGTAGGACAAAGGGTTAGGTCAAATAAGCATTTTTCTTGTTTGCATTAACTTAATCACACCCCCCCACCATTATTAAACAACTAACTTTCCCTGTATAAGGATGCTCATCACCTATGTCAACTTATCATGATTGCAATTTCAGATTATCTGTAAAGAAAAGAAAGAATTTACCATATGAAGAAAAATACTGTTCCAAAAAACATTAGAGAAAAGCTATACACATTTTCACACTCTATTACAGGCTGGAGAAAATCAGGTGGCTTAGCCCATCTATCTCCACTCTTCATATGCCTCAACATCTTAACTAGGAAAAAAAAAAAGGGGATAAAATGGGGGGCCTAAACTATAAATGAGTATATTAATAGATGATACCGTTTCTCGTGATCTCTCTGGAGGACGCGAGACGGTAAATTGTGTGAGGTAAATTTAAAACAAACTGCATAAGAACTCCGGCAAGCAATTTGCTATAGACTACTTCGTAATGGAGTATATATATATATAAGTTGATCATCATATTTGTTGTCACAATTGACTGAAATTTGAGTTACTTCCAAGTCCCAATCATGCAGCAAGCCTACAAGGAGTCGGTTAGAATGCAACTCAGAAGCCTTGTTAAAAGAGAAAATCGAACCTTAACCATAAATGTCGAGAAAGAAAAAGAATATGTCAAATGCCTTACTACTGATAAAAAAAAAAACATTGACGGGCTATGATGCCTGATGCATGAAAAATGTAAGCTCATGAGAATACAAGGTTGATTACTGGGTAGCTAAATAAATTAGAGAAGGTGCTCCTGTAACTGAAACTGAAAGCATGAATTTGAAGGAACATACAATAGTTGTTGTACTGAACAAAGAGGTAGAATCTATTGACATTTTATCAGGTCTAAATGAAAATGGGATTAAAAGACAAAAGGTAAAATGCAATGTCCAATACCTGCAGCTTCTGGTGGTCACCGAATTTCTGCCAATGGATTCGTAATAAATCCACCACCTCCTTGAAGTCGTAACCTATGGTTCTCAAATGTTTCATTGCAATTTCTATAAGCTCTATAATGTGTGGCAGCAGCAGATGGGGTGCAACTGGATGTAGAAAACCTAGAGGTACCATTTGTGTTCATCCCTTTTTTACTCCAGAACTTGGATCTCAGAAAACCTGCAGCAGGTAGTAGGCAACAAGTGGTCCGGCTGGAAGTAGACATCCTTCCAGTTGATACAGCCAAGTCATATGAGATCTCATCCAAAGCCAATTCTAGACCATGCACGCGTGTCTCCAGTGAATTCATCCCATTCTGTGAGCTGCATATGAATCTCTAGACAAAAGAAGGAAGAAATAAGAAAACAGGAGATATAAAGCCTTGGTGTGATAATTAGTACAATTGAAGTAGCAGTAGAAATTGATGGAGCATTTATACCTCCTTAAGGCTTCAAACATAAATAAAATGATTATGGTTATTCATTCCCTATTTGTAAGAATACATACAACAGAGGCTTGACCAGTAGTTGGAATAAAATTAGTAGTCACACGAAGTAATTCTACCGGCCATTGCAATCAATTACATATATTTGCAAGCTTTTAATCACTCAATGACATGGAACCAATGGTTGGAGCTAGAAGTCTAGAGAATGGTGGATTTCAGCATAACCGATGAAGTAAGTACCCAGGAACTTACTAGATTGGTCAAAATCCAGAAATTTAATTCATTTGCCCTGTGAGTTAACAGTTACTTCAATAACGCAATGCCTAAGCACCTTATGTTACTGATAAAAGCATCTTCAGAAATACATCACTAGAACACTCAAATTACAAGATAATAATTTGAGAAAATTTATTTTTCAAGCATTGGAAACAAACCTGCAGAAGATCTAGTAGG
Organism: Gossypium hirsutum; assembly: GCF_007990345.1. Lineage (NCBI taxonomy): Eukaryota > Viridiplantae > Streptophyta > Magnoliopsida > Malvales > Malvaceae > Gossypium > Gossypium hirsutum. The sequence goes on along the minus strand of NC_053439.1, from coordinate 36,787,498 downwards.
CTAGATTGCTGCTTTTCTATCTGAACCAGTTGGGTGCGGATCAAAGATAAATCCTCGCAGTCCTTGTGGTTTGAGCTGAGATTTTCAGAGGCATTACTAACCACAACAGTGGATTCTGGGATTTCCTCTTGACAAGGAGCAACACGAGAGCCAGACTTTGAACCACTGATTTTGTGCGTCTTGTCATCGGAATTCTTATTACTGAAAAGGGACCGCCTTATTTCAGACTTTGCAGATCTCGCATTCTCATTATTCCTCCTCTCCTTAAAACCATTCTCACGAGCCCCTGGCACAGTAGCAGCAAGAGGAGAAGCAATATCAACCCTCCAGTCTTGGGGCTTCTTACCATTCGTTTCTTGAGTGGTTGCCTTTAAAGGACTTCTCTTCCTCCCTGGGGTTGCAAAGGAACTATCAGGTGGAGTTGACCTTTTTGTTGAAGTAGGCTTCTTAACAGCGATATCCGCATTAGATGAAATTTTGGCACCAGGCGGACAGCGGCATCCATCACTTGCATTCTCTGTTATTAAAACAGAACCAAATACAGTAAGTAAAAATGTGTACATATCAGATTCATGTTGCCAGAAGTGTTAAAAGTATTCCATAATACGGATCATATCAATCTCGGCAAAGACTTAAAAATAAACAATTACCAAATAACCAGCTCACAACAAAGATGTATTGATCCTATGCAACATTTCTAATTTGGATAAAAGAAAATCTACCGGATAAACTAGTACAGATTAGCCAAGAAATCTAACTCCCATCAAGCAGAAGCAGATCATCATATACCTCTCGAAGAAGCCTGTGATCGAGGCGGTGGAGACGCCTCTTCTGAAACATCCGGAACCTGCTTCCACGCCTCCAACATCTGACTCATAACCTCCCTGGCGGCCTTTACCTATAAGATCCACATCCAAATTTGGCAAGAAAAAAAAGAAGCAATTAAAAATAATAATAATAACCAAAATACAAATGATCTCACCAGAATTTAAATAAAAATTAAGTTAAAAACCTTATCGAATCTTCTAGCCTCGAAGACTTTCATGCAACCAGCTTTGAGCTCAGCCAATGAATCTCTCTCAACCACCGCTAACCTCCCAAGCGCCTCTGCTGCTCCCTTTCTCGCTGCCCAATCATGACTACTCAAGAACCCAATCAAGCACCCTATCAATGCTTTCATCATCTCATCACCCAAATTTGACGCCCCACCCGATCCGATCACACTCCCGATAACCACCAAAACTGCCGCCTTAGCCTTATAACCTTCAACTTTCACGAGTTTCTCCAGCTTCGTTAACATCTTCCCCAGCCTAACTGGATCTGGATCCGGTGATCCATCGATCGCCGCCGCCAAACACAATGCCGCCCCGATCTGCGCGTTCGGTTCTTGCTCTGTGAAAAGAGCATCGCTCAAAGGCTTCAAAAACGAAGATGAGAAGTTGCACTTGGTGAGGTTAACGGAGAGAGCTGAGACAGCATCGACGCAGGCGGAGCGGACAACGGAATTGGGGTCCCGCAGGCGACGGAGGAGGCTAGAGAGGATTTTAGGGAGGAAATGAGGGAGAGAATTCGGATAAGTAACAGCCAAAACAGAAATGAGCTTCACGCATTGCTTTCGCACTCCGCTTTTATCGGAGGAATCGACCGCAAGAATACAGGAAATGAAAGTCGGGAGTGATGTGGCATCAAGGTTTCTAGCAATGGAGTCGAGCTCAGCAGCTGCGAGAGAGAAGGTGTCTCGATCGCCGAGCTTGTTTAGGAGGGTGTTAACTTTTAGTTTAAAAGGTTGCGCCATTACTTCCTTTTACTAATTTTATGGCAACGGCGGAGCAGCCGGCGGTATCATTGGGCGGCTCCCCAGTGGTGGGAAATCTCCAAGATCCATTCAGGCCTTTATAATTTAAGGTGAAGAAGGAGAGTCGTTAAAAGAAAGTAATAGAAGGGTCAAATTCTGACAAAAAGTCCTTGTACTATGTATTTTTGGTATATTTAGTCCTATACTATAATTTGTTCGAAATGTTATTTTAAATCCTATGACCAAAATTTTCCATTAATTGTATCAAATAATTTCACATGATCATTTATATATACATTGACATTTCTTAATATAACTGGACCAACTTTTTGCTCTTTATGAAAAGGAGATTATTTAACTATAAAATAAAATAAAAACAAAGTGTGTATGCCATACGTTAAAAAAAACAAAAGACACAAAAACAATTGATTTTATAATAGAGATTAGAAATAAGAGGAACTGAATCTTCTAGAAATACATAGTAGAGGGACCGTTGATAAAAATTTACCTAATAAAAGAAGCAGGTGAAACGGTGGCGTTTTAAGCAGGTCATGGCAGCTTTCTGGTAGCTTTTATTATTATTTTTTTTATATGAGTTAATTGCACCAGGCATCCCCAAATGATGGTCCTCATTTTAAATTGGTTCCAAAACTTCAACACATTCTAATTTTAGCCCAAGCTATCGATGTTGTGTCAATCAAGTCCTTTTGTATTAAATTTATTAATTTAAACGTTAAATGATACGTCAAATATTACGTAACTAAATTTAAAATGAAAACTTTTAAAAAGAAAAGCAGCTAAAAATAAAGTAAAATTGAACAAAGAAGTTAATGATAAAACTTCTTTAAAAGCTTTGAAAACCTCAAAACTATACATTTTTTTAAAACATCTATTTTTATAATATTAATTGTTTTTCCTAAAATTTTAATTTTAAATTATGTCATTTAAAATTTAATGTGTCATTTAACAGTTAAATTAACAATTTTAATAATATAAGGACCAAATTACTATACCCTCAATAGTTTGGGAATATAATTAAAATAACTTAAAGTTTTGGGACTAATTTAGAATGAGGGTCCTAGTTTAGGGATGTTTGTGTAATTAACTCTTATTATATTTGTTTATGTTTGTACTCTACTCAAGGTGGGAATAGGGTTGTCAACAATGATAAGGGAATAAGCAGATCTGGCAAATGGCAATTCTTGCTTAGGATTTAATTTATTTTTTCAAACAGAGTACTGTCGCTATTAATTAATTAATTAATTAATTTAACTTATTGTCATTTAAGGCTTGCAGTTGGAATCAGTATGAGGAGATAACTTTATAAATCTGCAAATTTCCAATAATATTTTCTTTAAATGTTTTTGGAGGTTGAAAATTCGTTTTCATCAGTAAATTTTCTCAAAGATCCTATGGACCGACAGATGTCTGACCCTCAAAATCATTACTTTTCTCACCAGGTAATCATTTTTATGTGTTATTGGGTAAATTGCATCCAATGTCATTAAATTATTATGTTTTAATCACTCAATTTTAAAATGTTACAAAATGGTCATTGAATTATTTAAAAGTTTTCATTTAAGTCACGGGATGTTAAAATCGCTATTGTATGACTTTTGTTTGCACAGTTTTCTCCAATTAAAAACTTTTCTTCCCATTCTCTTCTACAGTTTATTTTTTCTATGAAATAACTTAAAATGTTCCAACTTTACGAATCAAAATTCAAATAATTTTTTCTCTGATCTTCAACATTGACTGTCAGATCAACTTGGAACTAATGTATGTTCTTTTACTCATCAATAGGTATTGATCCACCATATTGATTGTAGAATCAGCACTTGGAGCTTGCTAGCAAATTTAAAAAAAAAACTTAACAACCCAGTGACTTAAATAAAAGCTTTTGCATAGTTTAGTGACTTATAAAAACTTTTAAATAGTTTAATGGCATTTTGTAACTTTTTAAAGTTGATTAACCAAAATATAAATTTACTAACATTTTAGTGACCTTGGATGTAGTTTATCCTTTTATTTTTCTTTCCAGCCATAAAAATTAAGGCGATTAGATATTGACATAGTTGACAAATGTAAAGTTCTTACATCTTGAGTATCTAGGTTCAAGACTCACCATGCGCAATTAAATGCATGGGCCTTCGAGTCCCATCATAAATTATTGTCATGTATATATTTTAGTTCGATTTGTTAGTTCTTAGTCTAGATTATTTCAATTTATAGTTTATTTATGCCGTAACAATTTGGTTCTTTGTTTCTTCTTCCGTTTATGTTGTAATAACTTAATTTTGCACCTAATAATTATTCGAACATGTATTTAAATTATATTGTTCTCCTAAACTTTTAAAAATAAAAATTGAGGTTTGGCATTGGCTTTGGAGCAAAAATTTAGGTGTTTTTATTAGCGCTGGTGTCACTACAAATAACTGATCAATTTTAGGAAGAAGACAGATAATAATAATAATACTAATAATAATAGTAATAATAATAATAATAATGATGATGTTCTATAATTATTTTTCATACTCATATCAACTCTTAAATTTATCAAATTGATTTTAATATGGGTAAATTATCCATATTGTCACTTAAATTTAAGGATGTTTCTATTTTGTACACTATTTTTTTTTTGTTAATTTTGTGACTATCAGTAAATCAAATTTAAGTTATAATCACTCCACTTATTTGGTCAACAAACAAAAGATTGACGTAATCATTTTATTGATATAATAATAAATTATACTTTCTATCAATTTAATATTAATATTAAAAATTCAAACAAAAATTCATGATTTTGCATCAACAACCAATAATTTAGCACCACATGTACCAAAAAAAAAACTCTTTAACTGATCTGTAATAACATGTCGTTAATAAAAGGGATAATTGAAAAAATTATCCATGTACTTTAACAAATTTATACCTGCAATTTCAATTTGTCCAATATGATTCTTATAGTTTTATTCCGTCCATTACTTTGGTACTTCGTTTTAAACAGTGTTAATTTATGACTCAAATTGACACATGAATCAATATTGTAGTGACATGTGGTATAATGGGTCACACCAAAAACTTTAAACAAACATAGGGGCTTGTTAAAAATTTTCCATTTTTATTTGTCAAGATGAAAATTAGGGTTTTTTACAAAAATATTATAAAAAAAAAATTTACCAAAATATTACAACTTTTTTTTATTTACCAAAATATATAAACTTTTTTTTATTTACCAAAATATATAAAAAAACAAAAAAATCAGACCGATGTGACAATTTACTGGTCACGCCAATGGAATTGGCGGCACCAAAGGTGCCAATGCCATTGGCGGCACCAATGGTGCCATACTAATTGGTGGCACCACTCGTATTATAAATACGACCTCTGCCCAGCTGAAGAGAGAGAAAAAAAGAATAAGAGTTGGCGCGGAAAAGAAGAGAAAAAGAGCAGAAAAAGGAGGTATTTTTTTAAAAATAATTGATTATATTGTTGTTATTATTTTGTATATTTTGTAATATTTTTTGTTTTAGTTTAGTTATTAAGATTAATAAAACTCAAAATAAAAGTATTAGTTAGTATTATTATTATTATTATTGTTGTTGTTGTTGTTGTTGTTGTTAGTATGAAGATGTTATTAATGTATTAAGATGTAACTTAGTAATATTATTGTTATCAGAAAACTAGTATTATTATTATGGTTACTTATTTTTTTATTTACGAAAAAAAACTAGTTAGTAAAAAATTAGTATTATTATTATTATAGTTAGTTATTATTTTTTGTAAAATTAATAATTTTAGTGTGTATTATTTTGAGTATAAAATTATTAATATTATTCGTAGTATAAAATTAATAATTTTAGTGTGTATTATTTTGTGTATTATTTTGAGTATAAATTTTTTTAAGTAATTCAGTTACCGTTCGAGATTTTTTATGAGATTTTGTTTTTTTTGACAGATTAGATATTGAAGATGGATGCTAAGTTTCTTGTATGCGTTTATTTCGATGGAGTCATATTGACAACAAGTGTTGGATGTGTATTTGAATGTCGGCAACAAATAGCAATGAGATTTAATAGAAATGTATCGTTCGATGAAATGAAGGCAAGGATTAATGCAAAAATCCATAGACGTTGTGGGAGAAGGATATCAAATTTTTTTTACAAGTTTCCAGTTTCGACAAACCCGGTCAAATTCGTCGAAATGGAACTTGTAGACGACGAAGACGTGGAGACAATGGTCGATCTCTATTGTGGGAATGGGAGTGAGAAGAATGCACCGATTCACTTATTTACTGAGTTAGTCGGTATGGAGCAAAATGCATCTGATGAAGAAGACGGGGCTGAAAAACCGCGGATAGTGGCTCCAATATCATACGTTGATAGTGAATCAACTATGGGTGGGATCGGTATCGACCTGAATATTACACCCGATGTTGACATGGTTGGTGGTGAAGAAGAAGGTGCCGGCGAAGAAGAAGGTGGTGGCGATCATTGGGATGAAGAGGTCGATAGTGACGCTGATCCTGATATAGACGATGTACCTAATGATATTGACGCTGAAGATGTTAACAACGATGAAGGCATTAACGCTTATTCGGTCGGGGAGCAGATACGGCGTATTGTGATACACAATAATCCTAGGCCACACATGTTGCTCATAGATCCCGACGCAGCGTATGTATCTGAGTTTCCGGAGTACCCTGAAATAGTTCATTTTCACGGGCTGGCTGTAACATCTGATGATGATAAGTTATTCATAGGCCAGAGATTCAGTTGTAAAGAAGATTGCGTATATGCCATTAAACGGTACAGCATGAAGATATCGGTGGATTATAAAGTCTCCGTGTCTACTCCGACAATATATGTTGGGGAGTGTTGAAAGGCAGCGGAAGGCTGCAATTGGCGGGTACGAGCTGCATTCATTAGAAGTTCTCAGATGTGGGAGATACGAAAATTTGTTGGTCCTCATACATGTACATCAACATGTATGACAGAAGATCATGGAAAACTTTATTCGAAAACTATTTGTACGTGTATCATGCCAATGGTGAAGGATATGCCGACCATTAGAGTTTCGGTACTCATTGCAAAAATGCAAGCACGATTCTAGTATCGAGTCTCATATTGGAAGGCATGGGTAGCTAAACAGATGGCGATGGAGCAACTGTATGGGGATTACGATTCGTCGTATAACGAGATTCAAGGTTGGATAGCTGCTATACGGGAGTACGTACCGGGGACTGTGATTGAGTTGCAGACCAGTCCATCTTGCGGCCCGGATGAGCAGTTAGAGCCCGGCAAAAAGAATTTTCCATCGGATGTTCTGGACGTTCGATCCATGTGTGCGGGCATTTCCCCACTGCAAGCCATTTGTGCAGGTGGATGGGACCTGGCTGTATGGAAAATATACACAAATACTGCTTCTTGCAGTTGCTCAAGACGATAACAGAAACGTGCTCCCGATAGCATTTGTTATCGTAGATAAAGAGAGCATGGAGTCTTGGGAATTCTTCCTCACAAATCTGCGGAGGTATGTTATTAGGAACGATAACATTTGCATAATCTCCGATAGAGGGAAGGGTTTAATTGCAGCTATTAGGCGTTCCGGTGTGCCGTGGAGATTCGTTTACTGCATTCGTCACATTGTGTCAAACTTCTATAAAGATTATAAGAATACAGACTGGAATAGACAAGTCATGGCAATGGGTAAATGATAACCTTATATTTTCAATATAAGCTGTAATGTTTGATGTTATCGACTTACTTTAACTTATTTTTTGTTAATACGTATGCAGCGTACTAGTTAGAGCCACATGTTTTCCGGCAAAGAATGACCCGACTTGAGAGTGACCCGACTTGAGAGTGACATGGAGGGGCAGACAAACACATCTTTCCGACAATGGTTGCGCACAATAGAGCCGTGGCAGTGGGCTCAAAGTGCTGACGAGGGCTTTCGTTATGGCCACATGACCACAAACTTAGTCGAGGGGATCAACGCAGTTTTGTTGAAAACACGTCATCTTTCGATTGCATCGGTATTTTCTGTTACTTTCTACAGGCTGGCCACTTTGATGCCAAGAATGGGTCAGCAGCAAGTCGACCAGATTCAGGCGGGACATGTGTTTGTTGAACATGTGAGGGATGCAATGGTCGTAAACCGTCGGTTGGTGAGGTCAATGAATGTGGAAATATATTCATGACGACTGGAAACGTTTCGAGTTACTTAGAACATCGGTCGTCGACCTAAGTCCCACGGAGTTGATCTCCGGAACAGACGGTGCGAGTGCAGGAAGTTCGAAACACTTCATTACCCCTGTGCGTAGCTCGGATAATATTCACCGCCCAACAAATCCGGATGATAGCCATGTGATTCCTCAGTTGATTCTGATTGTCCGGGCTCTGCCTGTTGTGGAGGACAAAATACCGTCAGATCCGGATCCATCGAGCTGTGTGCTTCCGATCCCCCAACTTGCTGAACGTACGGGGGGATTATCGTCGATTGTTCTCCAAGTAAATACGGCTTCCCGCGACTATGGTACCATTCTGTATACTGTCGAGATGGCTGCAGGTCGATAGCCATAACCATATGAGGTATTCGGTGCAATCGATCATACCACACTGCGACGTATTTCTGGTGATATATTCCCCAGTCCAATTGAACTCTTCCTCTCTTTTTCAAGCCGTGATCTTCCCCCAACTGGCACGGCGGATCCGGGATAGGTTGGATGCAGCCAAACTGCTGAAGCACCCGATCGCCGTGATACCACTCGACGACGTTAAAATTTATAATTGGTGTGTTTGTGCACCATGTGTGGGAATCAACGAGTGCGGACGGGGGTACAACATTTGTAATTTTCGGCCTCCGGTACGGCATCCATATAAACTGCATGAGTAATAACATTGTAACGAGTTAGACCGATAACATGTGAGTAACATATAGAAATACCATGTAAATACGGATATTAGAATAGAAACTTACCCCTTCCCGGGCATGTTGTTCAATCCTAATGCGGTATATCGGGACATCACACGACTTCCCGATGCTTGGACGGGTCGTCCACCTACCAAAAATAGTATAGGATTTAGGGTTGGTAACATTACTCAATATATTATGACTACAAATAATGACAATTTTTATTTTATCACCTGAGTGGCAGTGGATATAGATAGGGTTGGTGACTAACGCATGCCAAAAATGGCATCCGATAAAGTGCCCATGACTGCAGCAGTATGAGGCATCCGCCGATGTCTTTAACTTTCGGCTCTGTCGCCCGACAAAGCTCCTTGTACATCGTTGCTAGAACGGCCGAACCCCAATTGTACGACCTAGCCGTGGACAAATCAGCAAGCAAAGGCAAGTACGACAAATGCACACTGTCGCCGTTTGCATCAAGCATGAGTAGTGCCCCTATCAAATGCATGATGTATACTCGAGCAGCGCACATCAACTCACCTTCACTGGCGGTCGCTTATAGTTGACAAATTTTGGCTCTTAGCCATGTAAATTTTATGCCAAAAAAATATTTATCACCGTCTTCTGGTGACTCTCCTAGGAGTTGATAGCAAACTGCAGCTGGATCGATTAATGAAGATAGTCCCGTAACGGGACTCCCGTCAACTAGGAGCCCAAGCTGCACTGCAACTTCCTCCAACGTCACCGTGCACTCCCCGTACGGAAAATGGAAAGTATGGGTCTCCGGACGCTACCGCTCCACTAGCGCGGATAATAAATCAAATCGCAAGTCGGAGGACTGGATCACTGCTACTGACCCAAATCCCGCTAGCTCCAGGTACGACATAAATCGTGCATCCGGAGCTATCTTTAAAACACTCACGCGACCCCTTAATACTCGGAACGAGTCCTGATAGTGTTAAATAACAGAAAAATATTACGATTGCATAATTTATTTCTATATACTGCGTATATCCTTTTTAAATAAATAGAACTCCTGATTAACAAATAATAAATCATACCGCTTTATTAGCCGCATCAGATATGTGTCTAATACCGCTTCGAATCAATTCAGCCATTGCGATGCCTGCAAGTTGAAAAAAAAGTTAGTAAAAAAATCTAACTTCGGCCATTTATTCGTATTTTTTTCTGCGCATTTTATTCCTTTAAAAATATCATAATTCCTAATTTTATATTTTTACATTCTTTCAGTGCATAATGTTTGAAATTTATTAATCGAGTGTGTTATTTAAATTAATTTGCTGTAAAAAATTAACCCTTACCCCTGCCCTTTGCTCGTATAATTTTCTCAATTTTTATTACTTTAAATAAAAATATATTATTCTCCTATTTTATTGTTTTAAATTATTTCAGTACATTTTCTTTGAAATATTTTGTATTAATTGTTTCTGAATTTTAAAAAAAGTTAGTAATACACTCTTACTTCTGCCATTTGTTCGTATTTTTTTCTCCGCATTTTATTACTTTAAAAAATATCATTAACTTAGTCTTTTATAATTTTACATTATTTCAGTGCATAATGTTTGAAATTTATTAATAAATAAGGAGGGATTAAAAAGTAATTACCCACATATTGGTACCGCCTTTTTATTCCCCTCCATAACCATTTTTTTTCCTCTATTCTTTTGGTAAATAAAATAAAAATTTATAATATTTTGGTATTTTTTTGTAATATTTTGGTAAATAACCCGAAATAAACCCTTTCCCCTGCCCTTTGGTCGTATTATTATTTTTCCGATTTTTATTACTTTCAATAAAACTATATTCTTTTTGTATTTTATTATTTTATATTATTTCACTAAATTTTTTTTCCAATTATTTGTATAAATTATTTCTGATTTTTTTAAAAACATTTACTAATACAGTTTTACTTCGGCCATTTATTCGTATTTTTTTATCTGCATATTATTATTTTTAAAAAATCGTAATTTTTAATTTTATAATTTTACATTATTTCAATTTATTATGTTTTACATTTATTACATGTACATTTTTCGCAATTTATTATTTTCGATAAATATACAATTCTCGTTTTTTCTTTTCGTATTTTATGTTTTCTTAAACATACTTCTTTGTCATTTTTCTTTTAATGCTATTTTCCTAAAATTTTAATTTCAAATTCATAAGTAAATTTCATAAAAAAATTGCCTAATCAACATACAATGTACTTTAACTTATTTTTTTCATTCTAAATATATTTCATAAAATATATATGCTAAATAAAATAATAAAATAACTATAATGTACATTACATAAATTTTAAACACACAAATATTACAACAAAATTCAAATTTATAAATAAAATTACATTTTTTCCCCTTTTCTTCCTTTCTTCCCTCTTCCTTCTTCTTTTTTTCTCTTCTCCTTTCCCTTTCTTTCCTTCTTTCTTTCTTTTTTCTTCTCTTCTCCTTTTCTTCTTCTTTCTTTCCTTTTTTCTCTTCTCCTTTCCTTTCCTTTTCTTTCCTCTCCTTTCTTTCTTTCTTTCTTTCTTTTCTCTCCTTTCTTTCTTTTCTCTCCTTTCTTTCTTTCCCTCCTTCTGCCCCCACCACCGACCCCCCCATAATACCAACTGGTGCCCCAATACCATTGGCGTGACCAGTGAATTGTCACATCGGTCTGATTTTTTTTGCAGGTTTTTTTGGTTTTTTTATATATTTTGGTAAACAAAAAAAAGTTTATATATTTTGGTAAATAAAAAAAAGTTGTAATATTTTGGTAAATTTTTATTTTTTATAATATTTTTGTAAAAAACCCTGAAAATCAATTAAAAACAAAAAAAATAAAAATACTGATTATTCCGTTTATTTTATAAAATAATATTAAAAAATAAAAAATTTATAAGATTTAGATTAATTACAAAAATATGTTATTTTTTACCGTGTTTTCGGGTGCTACGAATGTGTCAGGTAGCACCACCCTAAATTTACCCAAAATATCTTACACTGATTTGTTGAAAAAAAATATTTTTTTAATTGGTGTCGCTTGACAAATTAGTGGCACTAGTATGATTTTTTTAAAATACATATATTTATGAGTTTATATAGCACGAAAATATACGGTACAAAATTTTTTCCTTTCTTCCCTCTTCTTCTTCTTCTTTTTTCTCTTCTCCTTTCCCTTTCTTTCCTTCTTTTTTTCTTTTTTCTTCTCTTCTCCTTTTCTTCTTCTTTCTTTCCTTTTTTCTCTTCTCCTTTCCTTTCCTTTTCTTTCCTCTCCTTTCTTTCTTTCTTTCTTTCTTTCTTTCCTCTCCTTTCTTTCTTTCTTTCTTTCTTTCTTTCCCTCCTTCTGCCCTCACCACCGACCCCCCCATAATACCAACTGGTGCCGCCAATACCATTGGCGTGACCAGTGAATTGTCACATCGGTCTGATTTTTTTTACAGATTTTTTTGATTTTTTTGATATATTTTGGTAAATAAAAAAAGTTTATATATTTTGGTAAATAAAAAAAATTGTAATATTTTGGTAAATTTTTATTTTTATAATATTTTTGTAAAAAACCCTGAAAATCAATTAAAAACAAAAAAAATAAAAAAATAAAAAATACTGATTATTCCGTTATTATAAAATAATATTAAAAAACAAAAAAATTTATAAGATTTAGATTAATTACAAAAATAGGTTATTTTCTACCGTGTTTTCGGGTGCTGCAAATGTGTCAGGTAGCACCACCTTAAATTTACCCAAAACATCTTACACTGATTTTGTTGAAAAAAATATTTTTTTAATTGGTGTCGCTTGACAAATTAGCGGCACTAGTATGATTTTTTTTTAAAAATACATATATTTATGAGTTTATATAGCACGAAAATATACGGTACACATTTTTTTACTACCTGACACATTGACAGCACCAATGTGATTTTAAAAAAGATGGCAGAAAGGAAAAAAAAGTTGAATAAGTGAAAAAAAAAGTTATTGTTTAGGTTAGGGAGCCCGTGACCGATTGGTCACATCGAAGGCAAGCGTTAGGCCGGTGTTGCTTGACAATTAGGTGGCACCAGCCTAACGCCTGCCGCCAACGTAACCAATCAGTCACGACTCCTTACCCTAAATGCTAGCCTCTTATTCTTATTCTTATTTTTCTTATATAATACTGGTCTCCCCATACACATGGGAAGTAAGTAAAGAAGAGTGAAAAAAAATGTTTTAGGCTATTTTATGTTGGTGTTTTGGGAGAAAAAAATGTTTGTGTTCGAGTTTTAGAGAGAATTTGTGATAGTTTTAAGGTATTTTTATTGTTTGTAATAACAATAATTTGTATATTATATTTGTATATTTTAATTTATTGTTAATGTTTAGATTTAATATTTAAGATTATATTTTTATTTGTAAAAAAAATTGTTTGTTTTGGAGTTGTAGGGATAGATCGTAATAGTTTTAAGGTATATTTTTTTAGTTTATAATTGATAACACTCTAGAATAACGTATTTTTATGTATTAATTATGTATTTATTCTGAGTATGATTCTGCTAATTTGAGCTATTTATGATATTTTATCTCATAAGGACTAAATTTGAGGCAAAAGCAAAATTAAGGGCCAAAAGCGTGAATTTAGAGATAAAATGAGTCAATGTGCGACACAAGGAAAAGTTGGTGCCAAAAGTGCAAGCATGGAGGAAACAAGGGTTGAAATGCAAAAAGAAGAGATTTTATTCTATCAGACTTTATTTTAATTATATTAGGATTAAGATAATTATTAAGGATTATTTAATTTTAGGATTTTATTTTATTTATCTTTGTTTCTCTTCAATTAAATGTATTTATCTTTTGAAAGTTTAATTAGGATTAGACTATCTCCCCTAGTACTATAAATAGGGGGTGAAGTGACTTAAAATGATTGATCTTTTTTTTGTAAACACTCTCTCCCCAAAAGTTTAGGCTTTGTTCTTCTCATATTTCCTTTCAATAAAATCTCCATTTTTATTTTATTTATTTTCTTTTCCATCACAACCATGAGCCACTAAACCCATCTAGTCGAAGGTTGCCGATATTCCCCAAAAAGGATTCTTGAGGCTTAGAGTCCGTACTTAGTCTCCTCGCCGAGTATTCATCATTTCTCCGCACTACGGGGCTGACACTTTCGTCTATGTCGCTTTGAGAAGTAAGCTTTTCAATGTATACAAAGGCGGCCGCTTTGTATGTTTTAGGAAGGTTGCACAGTTGGTTCATTAGCTTACTGCGTCAGAGGTTGGCAAGCCCAAGAGACAAAATGGCACGGGATTCGCCATTGAGAAGCGTTGATCTAGCATAAGACGATCCCACAGAAGCGATTGTTGGCTAGAGTCCGGTTCCACTAAATCGTAAGTCTAAATCCTTGTAGCTGGTGGCCGTAGGCGTCCTCTTTCACTATAACTGGCTTATTCGGTTTGGAAAGGATCATCTAAAGCCGAGGATTGAACCCAAGGCGGAACGAGACAACTAGAGGTTGGAACCTCCCATAAGAATTTCCTTTCTCTCAACTTTATTTTTAATTTCTTGAATTTTCGATTCAATATTCTTAATTTTGTTTTTATTTTATTTTTCTTTTCTAGATCCAAACCTTTAATTCTGTTATTTTCTTATTTTTTTCCAGGAATGCAGGTTTTCTTGGGCAAGGTTCTGCCTGAGATTTCACGGAACAAGATATTGTGCAAATCCAATCCCTGAGGATTTGACATTATTTTCCTTTTACTATTCTTTTTCATTATTTATTAGGGATAGGATATTTTTGCTGCTTTCAACGACTGCATCAAATTTTGGCGCCATTGCTGGGGACTGGTAATGTACTAATCTTATTTTTTGTTTCTTATGACCAGATCTGTTCCAAGTACTCTTGCGTTTGATTCAGAAATTGAGAAGACTGCTAGAGTCAATCGCAGAGAGACAAAGTTTCGAAAAAAAGCAGTCAGCAGTGGTTGGAACTCAAAGTAACCCTCCGCCAGAAATTGAAGTCGACGACGAAGTTGAGTCCAGGGTTAACGAAAGCCCTACTCGAACACTTGAAAGCGAAAAAGTAAAAGTTGACTCACCAAAAGAAGTGCTTAATGCTAGGGTTAACAAAAACCTGAATCTAGCACACCAACTAATGACTCAAACGATTTGGCAACTGGCCGAAGCTCCGACAAAACACCCGCTATTTGCATCGTGTATCCTACTGTGGATACCGATTTTGAGTTGAAGTCAGGTCTAATCCAGTTATTGCCAACTTTTCTTGGGTTGCAAAATGAAAGTCCCCACAAGCATCTGAAAGAGTTTCATATGGTTTGTCTTAGCATGAAACCTCAAGGGGTAACTAAGGATCAGATTAAATTGCGTGCTTTCCCTTTCTTCCTAACAGATTTTGCTAAGGAATGATTATTTTATTTATCCCCTGGATCTATTACAACTTGGGCTGATCTATCTCGTTTGTTTCTGAATAGGTTTTTTCCAGCGTCTCGAGCAGCTAAGCTAAGAAGAGAGATCGTTGGAATAAGGAAAAAAGAAGCTGAGTCCCTTTACGATTATTAGGAGTGGTTTAAAAAGTTGTGTGCAAGCTGCCCACAACATGGTATAATGGAGCAATCTCTCCTCTAATACTTTTACGAAGGTTTGAAGCCCAAGGAGATTAATATGGTAGACGCCGCTAGTGGAGGAGCATTGGTCAACATAACTCCCCAACAAGTGAGAAACTTGATCTCCACAATGGCTACTAATTCTCAACAGTTCTGAGCCAATACTGAACCATTTAAAAGAGTTCACTAGCTAAGTAATTCAACCTTAGAGGATAAAATTGATAGACTTACTAATATGATGAACTCTCTTATTGCAGAAAAAGCGAAGACAGCCCTATTATGCGGAATATGTGCTACACCTGATCATGCAACTGATGCATGTCCCAGTTTGTATGATGATACCATGGCCTATCTAGATGCTGTGGGAAATTTCCTTGGGCCGCCACAAAGGCGATACGACCCCTACGCTAATACCTACAACCCAAGGTGGGGGGGACCATCCTAACTTATGTTATGGGGCCAATCCACGAAATAACCAGCCATACTAAAATCGGTTTCTGCAACAGGCGCAAGGTTTAGGTAATTCTCTAGAACCTATGGTTAATAAGTTAGCAACTAATGTTCTTGATTTTCAACAGCGAATCTAACAACAAACTCTTAATTTCCAAAAAGAGACGAAAGATTTCCAACAGAAAACCGAGACGTCCATCAGAGAGTTGACCACATCGATCGAGAAATTGACCTCTCAAGGGAAGTTGCTGTCACAAATAGAACTAAACCCTAGACAAAATGCGAATGCAATGATGTTGCGAAGCAGAAAAGTACTGAAACCGATTCCTGACAGGAATCTTGGCCAAGAAATCGCCTAGAAAAAACCTGAGAAAGACGAACAGGTTCGACCGAAACCTTCATTGCCTAAAATTCAACCTCTATTTCCAGAACGATTCAACCAGTGTCGAAGAGGTAAAGAGGACAAGGAAATCCTTGAAACATTTAGGAATGTCGAGATCAACATTCTGATGTTGGAAACCATCAAGAAAATACTGTGGTATGCTAAATTTCTTAAAGAGCTTTACACCAACAAGTGACAATTAACTGGTAATGAAATTGTGAATGTTGGTGAGAATGTATCCGTAGTGTTACAACAGAAAATGCAGGTAAAATGCAAGGATAGAGGCATGTTTGCAATACCATGCAAAATAGGCCATTTGGGAATTAAGAAGGCTATGTGTGATCTAGGGGATTCTATAAATGTAATGCCATATTCTATTTATGAATCACTTAACGCGGGTTTTTTGACAAAAACAGGTGTTATCATTCAATTGGTGGACAAGTCTGTTGTGCATCTAGAAAGAGTCATTGAGGATGTTCTGGTAAAATTTAACGAGCTTATTTTCCCTGCAGATTTTTATGTGATCAAAATAGAGGAGGATTGCACTCCTGGATCTTCAAATCTCCTTCTGGGTCGATCGTTCCTTAGTACAACTAGTACTAAAATAGTACAGCTAGTACTAAAATCGACGTTCGAAGTGGAACTCTCACGATGGAGTTTGATGGGAAGATCATAAAGTTTAATGTCTATGATGCCATTAGCCATCCAAGCGAAATCTTGAGTGTAAATCGTATCGACATAATTGACTCTTTAGTGGAAGAAAATTTTGAGTCAATTTATGGAGATAATTATGAACTTGATAAATTTGAATTTGTTAATGAGTTATTATCTCCAAATAATAAACTGTTATCTTCTGTTGAAACCGCTTCCTGAGCATCTAAAATATGCATTTTTGGGGAAGGGTAATACCCTACCAGTCATAGTTTCCAATAGACTCTTCACACATGAAGAGGAAAGTTTGGTTCATGCACTAAAAAGTCATAAGGAGGCGATTGGCTGGACCATTGCAGACTTAAAAGGGATAAGCCTTTTGACGTGCACACACAGGATCTATTTAGAGGAAGACACGAAACCGAGGCGAGAGGCGCAAAGACGGCTAAATTTGAATATGATACAGGTAGTAAAAAGGGAAATAATCAAGCTTCTGGATGCTGATGTAATTTACCCTATTTTTGACAGTAGGTGGGTAAGTCCGGTACAAGTCGTGCCCAAGAAAACGGGCGTGACAATAAAGAAAAATGATGAAGGTGACTTGGTACCTACTCGAATACAAAATGGGTGGTGTGTCTGCATTGATTACAGGAAGTTGAACTCATACACTAGAAAAGATCATTTCCCTCTTTTTTTTTATAGATCAAATGCTCGAAAGATTAGCCGGAAAAACTCACTTTTGTTGTCTTGATGGATACTCAGGTTTCTTTCAAATTCCAGTCGCACCGGAGGACCAAGAAAATACCACTTTTACATGCCCATTTGGTACATTTTCATACAGAAGGATGCCATTCAGTCTTTGCAATACTTCAGCCACCTTCTAGAGATGCATGATGAGTATATTTTCCGAATATGTGGAAAAAATTATCGAAGTTTTTATGGACGATTTTACTGTATATGGGAATTGTTTTGATGAATGCCTTAAAAACCTAACGATAATTTTGAATAGGTGCATAGAATTTAATCTTGTCTTGAATTATGAAAAGTGTCATTTTATGGTAGACAATGGTTTAATTCTGGGTCATGTTGTTTCATCTAAAGAAATTGAGGTCGATAAGACCAAAATTGATATTATAAATTCTTTGCCTTATCCCTCCACTGTGAGGGAAATTCATTCTTTCCTTGGCCATGCAGGAATCTACAGGCGCTTCATAAAGAACTTCTCGAAGGAAGTTGAACCACTGTGTGAGTTGTTGCAGAAGGATAAGAAATTTGAGTTTGGCCCAAAATGTAAGGAGGCATTTGATACACTCAAGAAAAAGTTAGCCTCCGCTCCTATAGTGCAACCGCCAGATTGGAAATACCCATTTGAAATTATGTGCGATGCCAGCGAACGCGGTGTAGGAGCCGTGTTGGGGCAAAGGATAGAAAAAGAACCACATATCATATGTTATGCCTCGAAAACCCTAGATGCTGCGCAGAGCGACTACACCACTACGGAAAAAGAACTCTTAGCCGTGGTATTTGCTTTAGATAAATTTTGACCTTATTTATTGGGATCTAAAATAATTATTTTTTCTCATCATCCAACCCTCAGGTACTTGATCGCGAAGAAGGAAGCAAAATCGAGGCTCATTAGGTGGATTTTGCTGCTCCAAGAATTTGACATCGAGATTCGAGACAAAAGGGGATGCGAGAATTTAGTGGCTGACCACTTAAGCAGAATAAAAGTACCTTTTGACGACATCCCTGTTAAGGAAGAATTCCTTGATGAGAGCCTATTCTCGACCGAGGCACGTCTCCCATGGTATGCAGATATAGTAAACTTTCTAGCCACATGATCGTTACCCATTGAGTTAGCATGTTCAGTGAGGGACAAGCTTAGACGCGATGCTTGAGATTACATTTTGGATGAACCATACTTGTGGAAACACTGTTCAGACCAGATAATACGAAGGTATGTTCCAGAAACTGAAGTAACTTCTATCCTTAATTTTTGTCATGCTAAAACTTGCGGAGGTCACTTTGGCCCTAAGCGGATCGCTCATAAGGTGTTAGAATGTGGGCTATATTGGTCCACAATTTTTCAAGATACATATAACTTCTGTAAGTCTTGCGATAGGTGCCAACATACAGGTAACATCACTAAACGAAATCAAATGCCCCTTTCCCCGATTCATGTATGCGAAATCTTTGATGTACGGGGCATCGATTTCAGGGGCCCATTTATTTCTTCATTTAGCAATGTATATATAATTCTTGCAATAGAATATGTTTCTAAGTGGATAGAAGCAAAGCCTACTCACAATGATAATGCAAAAAACTATTGTGGAGTTTCTAAAACGAACTATTTTTCTAGGTTTAGCACACCTTGAGCCCTAATCAGTGATCGTGGCCCCCACTTTTGCAATAAGGTCATGGAGGCACTGTTGGCAAAATACGGAGTCCACCACCGTATAGCTACGACTTACCATCCCCAAACGAACGGACAAGCTAAGGTCTTGAGCAGGGAAATAAATACTATTTTTGGAGAAAACAGTTCGTCCCAACCGAAAGGATTGGAGCCTTCAACTAAATGACGCACTTTGGACCTATCAAACTGCGTATAAGGGACCGATTGGCATGAGCCCGTATAGACTTGTTTTTGGCAAAGCTTGCCACCTTTCGGTCGAATTGGAACATAAAGCCTATTGGGCCGTTCGACAATGTAACATGGAGTTAGAACCCGCAGGAAAGGCAAGAAAATTAGACATCCAAGAGTTAGAAGATATTCACAGTGATGCCTACGAGAATGCTCGCATTTATAAAGACAAAACAAAGTTGTTTCACGATAAGAGAATAGCTCAGAAGCATTTTTCGATAGGACAAAAAGTTTTACTTTATAACTCCGTGTTAAAGTTATTCCCAGGTAAGCTTCGATCACGATGATAAGGACCTTTTATTGTTACTAAAGTGTTTACACATAGAGCGATTGAAATAGAAAGTGAAGAATCTGGAAAGCGGTTCGTAGTCAATGGCTAGCGGTTGAAGCCATTTTATGAGAATTTTCAAGCCCACACGGTTGAGAAAATCTATTTGGAACCACCATAGAACCAATAACGGTGTCGAGCTAACGACGTTAAACAAGTGTTTGTTGGGAGGCAACCCAATTTTTATTTTTGTTTTATTATTATTATTTATTATTTTATTTACTTTATTTATTACTTTATTTTATTTTATTATTTATTACTTATTTGGATATTAATAAATTTATCTTCTTTTGCTTAGATAAAACAGAGCGAAAATGCGAAGAAAAAGGAAAAATCTAGAAAAATAGAACCAAACAACCCTATCCATGGTACCAAACAACCTCTATTCTAGATACTATCTAGCCCAGAATGCATGTAGCCAACCACCCTTATCCCTGCACCCAAGCACCACCCCTTAGCACAAATTAACCCCCCAACCCTAAAATTTTAAAACATTTATTTTTCCTTTTCCCACAAAACCACCATAGCCGCCGCTCTTCCCTCCACCATTCTCCCTCACCATCGATCGCCACCACTATGGTTCAGACCCGTAGCCACACCGCCGCCTAGCCCTCCTTCACTATGAACCCACGAAGGCACCGTTGCTCCGCACCCCAGCCATCATATGCGATCGACAGTAACAACACGGGGAGTTTTTCTAAACTTTACTACCTATTTATTTCTTTTCCTCAACATTGAGGACAATGTGCTTTCAGTAGAGGAGAGGTACTCTACGTTATTACTGTTATTTTTTGTTGTGATTTTGGTTGTTATTGTTGTTGCTGTGATTATTTTTGGCTGGTGTTGCTGCTTTAGGCTCCATTTTGTCTATATTTATTTATTTATTTTTAGAATCTCTTACCTCTTTTCATGCCCAAGATTTTTACCAAGAATTGCGTACTGTTTGACCTACAAGCATGATTCTTGTTTTCTGAGGAAATTACAGATTTTCCAAAATTGATGTTATCTCCACTGTTTTATTCTTATTAGGCTAAAAAGAATTGTGATTCATAGAGTTAACTTTATCTTACTTTTCGTAAAATTAATCAAGTTTAATACAAAGTGGACACTTAATATGTTTGCATGCTAAAATATGTTCATGACTATTAAGGTAATTACTGAAACTTAATTTTGACACTTAATTGTTTTTTTCTCTCTAAAGTCCTCATAAAAAAAGTTATTATTAAAATATCGTTTAATGTTTTCGTGGTTATGAGTGCAGCTTAAAAGCGTGACTGACTGAGTAACCGGGGTAGGGGGCTTGGGTTGTCATCCTATTTCGCTTCAAAAGGTTGTGTGACGTGTTAGGTAAAACTCTGCTAACTGGAATTAATTTTTAAGAACATGTTGGGCTGAGTAACCGAGGTGAGGTGCTTGGCTGTCATCTCTCTTCACGTCAAAAAGTTCGATCTGTTCTTAAGAAAAAAATATAATAAATTAGGAGTCTACTAGGCTGAGTAACCGGGATGGGGTGCTTGGCTATCATCTCTCTTCGCATCAAAAGGTTCAGTATATTCCTAAAGCATAAAAAATATAAATAATAAATAAAAATCAAAATAAATAAAAAGGAAAAAAAAGAAAAAGAAAAAGAATATAATTTGGGGACTAAAGGAGGAAACAAATAGGGTGTCTTGGTAGGTTTGGTAATTTACCTAATTTTCATTAAATAATTTAAGTCGATTCTAATTTTTGTATGTATTAATTGGAAAATTTTTTCTGTTTTACTTAAAGTAAGCTTAGGGTTCTCTTTAATTTTCATATGCATTTTTGACTGATTTTTATAAAACTTTGGAGTGGTATTTCTTTTATGGCAAAATGAACTTTCATAGTAGATAGGAACCATACTTGAGGGCAAGCATGGGCTAAGTAGGGGGAATTTGATAACACTCTAGAATAATGTATTTTTATGTATTAATTATGTATTTATTTTGAGTATGATCCTGCTAATTTGAGCTATTTATGATCTTTTATCTCATAGGGACTAAATTTGAGGCAAAAGCAAAATTAAGGGCCAAAAGTGTGAATTTAGAGATAAAATGGGTCAATGTGCGACACAAGTAAAAGTTGGTGCCAAAAGTGCAAGCATGGAGGAAACAAGGGTTGAAATGCAAAAAGAAGATATTTTATTCTATCAGACTCTATTTTAATTATATTAGGATTAAAATAATTATTAAGGATTATTTAATTTTAGGATTTTATTTTATTTATCTTCAATTAAATGTATTTATCTTTTGGGAGTTTAAGTAGGATTAGACTATCTCCCTCAGCACTATAAATAGGGGGTGAAGTGACTCAAAAGGATCGATCTTTTTCTGTAAACACTCTCTCCCCAAAAGTCTAGGCTTTTGTTCTTCTCATATTTCCTTTCAATAAAATATCCATTTTTATTTTATTTATTTTCTTTTCCACCACAACCATGAGTCACTAAACCCATCTAGCCGAAGGTTGTCGATATCCTCCAAAAAGGGTTCTTGAGGCTTAGAGTCCGTACTTAGTCTCCTCGCCGAGTATTCATCATTTCTCCACACTACGGGGCTGATGCTTTCGTCTATGTCCCTTAAGAAGTAAGCTTTTCAACTTATGCAAAGGCGGCCGCTTTGTATGTTTTGGGAAAGTTGCACAGTCGATTCGTTAGCTTACTGCGTCAGAGGTTGGCGAGCCCAAGAGACAAAATGGCACGAGATTTGCCATTGAGAAGCGTTGATCTAGCATAATCTGATCCCACAGAAGCGATTGTTGGCTAGAGTCAGGTTCCACTAAATCGTAAGTCTAAATCCTTGGAGCTGGTGGTCGTAGGCATCCTCTTCCACTTTAACTGGCTTATTCGGTTTGGGAAGGATCATCTAAAGCCGAGGATTGAACCCAAGGCGGAACGAGACAACTGGAGGCTGGAACCTCCCATAAGAATTTCCTTTCTCTCAACTCTATTTTTAATTTCTCGAATTTTCGATTCAATATTCTTAATTCTATTTTTATGTTATTTTCATTTCCAGATCCAAACCTTTAATTCTGTTATTTTCTTATTTTTTTTCTAGGAACGCAAGTTTTCTTGGGCAAGATTCTGCCTGGGATTTCACAGAACAAGATTTTGTGCAAATTCAGTCCCTGAAGATTTGACCTTACTTCTCTTTTACTATTCTTTTTCATTATTTATTAGGGATAGGATATTTTTGGTGCTTTCAACGACCGCGTCAATAATAATATTTTTTATATTATATGTTTATATTTTATTTTTAATATTTAGATTTAATGTTTAATATTATATTTTTGTTTGTAAAATTTTGTTTGTGTTATTTGTGTTGGAGTTGTTGGTTTTTATTATTATTTGTTTGTAATTTATATTTTACTACATTAGTTATGTTTATATATATATTTTTTCATAAAGATACTTTAATTTCAGTTGCAAACATTTGGGTTAAAGTAATTTATTTTAATATTTTTGTTTTTTTAGTTAGCGATTAATATTATTATTTAGCTATTTTATTTAAATAAAACAAAAAAAAGTATATATGAAAATGGGTTGTGATATGTTTATTCAATTTTATTTGTGCAGATATCAAAATGCATTCATTGATTAGAGAGTCAATCACACTATCATAATGATTAATGTGTCGGTAAAAAAATTGCTCCTTGTTATTCATAGGTATTTCATAAATTTGCGCGTCATTTTTTTTAATTGGCATATTTAACTAATATGATAATTTGTTATGGACAGGGTGAGTACCACGTTTTAAGAGCGTGTGTCCATGGTTTGAGCTACCAGATGGACAAACGTATTTTCCCTTATAAGGACGTTGCGGGATTTGGAATGATGACATTGATTAGGATGTTTGAGCTTAAGGTCGACTTTTCGTTTTGGTTGAGAGGTGATACCCGAAAACCCACACATTTTTTTTGCCGCTGTCAAACATGCGAACGTCTGAACTGGAAATACTATAGTAAAATAAATAAATAATTAAACAGAGGTGTCCGCAAGTATACGGGTCAAATTGTAGTATAGAAGAATGTTATAATGAAACACTCTGGAAAGTGTTTCGAGGATCGTACCCAAGGGAGGTTGAATTAAAAAAAATCAATTCTCTACACTAATAAACATAAATAGTACCGATTTAAAATTATATTACAAAAAATAAAATAAACATAAATTAATCTAAGTAACCTAAAAATTAATTAAACTAAAAATCAATCAATTTAACAATCGAAAATAATCCAATAAAACAAGCAGGAGCTTAACTAAACTAAATAATGAAAAACTAATATATTGAAGCATTGGATCGAAATAAAATCCAAGTTAAAACAATAACAAAAGTATAAAAAGGAGTAATTGAAAAGAAGATAAAACTAAACTAAAAACCTAAAAAATACTAAAACGACTCACTTGACCAAGCCTCCTCAAATGAGACTTAACATGCCTATTTATAAAGTTTATGCTTAGACCTAATTAGGGTTGCTAAACAGCCAAAAATTTAGATTAAGATACATTGTGAGGACTAAAATACCCCTAATTAATTTTTCCTATTCGTCACTCAGTGTCGTGACACCATAGGACTGGTATCGCGTCCTGCCTTCAAAATCTGGGTATTTTGGCTTCGAAGTTCAGTGTTGCAGCACCACTTCCTAGTGTCGCGAATCTGCAGTCGTCCCTCATCTTCTAAACCCAAAAACAGTGTCCTATATACTAGATAGAGCCGTTAAATTATCCCTAGGCCCATAGTGGCCCATTAGGTCATAACATAACTCAAAATTGCGTAAAAACACTTATTTTGCATAAATTAAATACAAAGAAATAAAAACTAAAAATGAAATAAATACACATAAAACCGTTATAAAACAAGCTTGTTAAGTGCCGAAAAGAATTTAATTTTCCATAACAAATTGTGGCAAACCAAACTCCCCAACACTTAAGTCATTGTTTTTCCTCAAGCAACAAGATAAAAAGAAACAAAATAAAACACACACACACACAAGAAAATAAAAGTAAATAGTGCTCGAGCATGTCATATACAAGGACTAGATCGGAACTATGTATATAGGACAATGCGAATGAATACATAACTCTAACACGATATACAATTGGCTCTCGACCTTCAATATCACACACATTAGTTTACAAAATTACAAAACAAACAAATTTAAGAGTGTTAAGTACATTGATCCATCGGAATAGGTACACAAAATATACATTTATGCTCGAAGAACATAAGTAATTAGAAATGCCAAAATTTAATCAAATTTCATTCATAAATCGTATCACTTAAGTCTTATAGGTCATTCAGCTTGTAACATTCTACTACTTAGGTTGGCTCGAAATCAATATATCTGTAACACCCTATACCCAGCCTAGTCACCGAGCCAAAATAGCAAGATGTCATTACTAGGAAATCATCCTCTTTATCAGCGATCTTATAAATTTTTAGTCAAACATATATCAATCATCATTAAAACATGTGAAACATGCTTTAAATAAACTTATAATAATTAAACATGCATAGGGTCCATTTAGAAAAATCTCAAAACTGACCACGTAGGTATCGATACTGAAGGTGAGGTATCGATAATTCTCTCAAGTGGTATCAATACCGCTTGGAAAATCGGTACGAAAACTGCTTACTATTTCTCGCTTAAAAACCCAAACCCCAAAAATTATCGGTACCTCTGCCAAAGTATCGATATTTCTACCCCGAGTATTAATATTTGTGTTAGGGTATCGATACCAAATTATGATTCTGATGTCATGCAAATTTCAAATCACAGAGGTATTGTTTTTACAACACCAATATTGAAACCTCTGCTTCAAACTAGAAAAATACAACATAAATAAGCATAAAAATCATTCAAACTTATACTAATTCACCATGCTATCATATCGTCATCAAATAAACATCAAAATGACCGTAATAGTACTCTCAAACATCAAAAATTGTTCAAATGACAATTGACATAATATGATTCAATTCTTAAAATCCTAAGAGCAATTAAGCTATGGAACTCCTCCAACATCATGAAAAATATCATTAAAAGTCTACCACATTCCCTTATTCCCAAAACGTAAACAGATGACAGTAACACCTACGGTAAAATGGAAATGAACTTTCTTGGATCACCCCTTGGGAACCACACCGCTCACACTGACACACTACTAATCTGTAATAGTTTAAGAAATGAGTGGGTGAGCTTAACAAGCTCAGTGAATGCCTAGAACAACTACTATACAAACAATTCATCAAGCATCAATGAAACAACCATATAGCATAACCTCAAACGTTCCAACTCTAATGTCATATTATACTTACTCGTGCATTATTTTATAGTTCTTTTACATGGTAAACGTATTCATTTTTAAGCATATATCATATTACACATATAATCGCCTAACATTCAAGCATATATCACAATACTCGTATAATCACATAACATTTAAGCATATATAACAATATACATATAATCACATAACATTTAAGCATATCTCAAAATATACATATAATCACATAACATTTAAGCATATGTCACAATACTCATATAATCACATAACATTTAAGCATATATCACAATATACATATAATCACATAATATTTAAACATATATCACAATACTCGTATAATCACATAACATTTAAGCATATATCACAATATACATATAATCACATAATATTTAAACATATATCATAATACTTGTATAATCACATAACATTCAAGCATATATCACAATATACATATAATCACATAACATTTAAGCATATATCACAATACTCATATAACCAGATAACATTTAAACATATATCACAATATACATATAATCACATAACATTTAAGCATAAATTGCAATACTCAAAAACATGTTTATAGATAAAGCATAATACATACATATCCATAATTTAAGATAATTTGACACCTGAGCTACAAAACATAAAAGTGAGCTCTACCATCACTCATCGGATACAAGAATCTCCAACACACCACAAAGACTTATAGAGTCAAACATGTCCCAAAAGTGAAGCATAAAGCTAACACTCTCCTTATTTCCCCTCACATGTCCTGTTGAATAGAGCTTAGCTCACATTCCCTTATCCCAAAATGCCCCAGGGCCTGAACGCCCCAAATCACTATACATATAGGTGAGTACTTACAATCCTATGGCATGCCAATTATATCCCATAGTTTCAAGATCACAAGGCCAAAATATCTGAAATCAAACACATATCACTTATCGATTATCTATGCACTATCACTGTATATTTGTATATTTAGCAAAACATTGTCACTAACATTTAACATATACATAACATGTACACATTTGCACTTTCACAATAGTTATCATAACCATCTATCACATGTTATAGCATCTCATTTCAATTAATATATTTACAAACACATAAACACATAGTTCACAAGATAACATAGGTATGAGAAAGCTTACACTCGAAATTTAGAGTAGGGGTTTAGGCTACTACTAAATTCCCAAATAACGCATTGAATCATGTCCACAGGCAATTATTCCAAACACTCTCTGATTACGCTTTCGCCGAAAAGTCGAAAGCTTAAACTAGCTTTTCCTTGTCCTAATCTCTACTCGTAGAAGGTCTTAACAAATCCAAAGTTTCAACACAATAATTCACACAACAACACATTCAAAAATCAACTAAGGACTCACCACAAGCAATAAAAAACATAAGCCTAAGCTATGTTCTCATGTGGCCGAAACCTTTAACATAACCAACTTAAAACTCAAATATCTCAATCTACACTATTTTTTTCACCTAAAACAATTTTCATTCTTCTAATTATTCCTCAATGACTAATTCCCAACTTTTAAACTACACAAAACTACTCAATTCATGGTATTGACTTTTTCGACATATTTTTTTTGTTATTTTTCAAAAATTCATTAAAAATAAAAAGATCTTTAACGAAACTTCAAAATAAGTTTAGAAACCTCTTAATCATGTGAAAATTAATTGAAAAATAATTTGAAACTATGTTTTTATCCAGAATACCGAAATCCACCATTAATGATCCAAATTTTGACTTTTATTCAAAACATGCGATTTAATGGCTAAAACCTTACTTTTAAAGAGTAATTAACATTTAAAACTATTCAGGAGTTGAACCATTACCTTAGACAATGAAAAATTGAGCGTTTGATCGAAAATCTGAAAAACTCATAAGCTTGACAATGGAGAAAACTATGGTGTTTTTGGGTGTTTTTCTTAGTATTTAATGGAGGTTTAAGGCTTAAAAGATGATAGAAATCGAAAGGAATTAGAATTTGGAAATTAAAATTGAATGGGAGAGTTGGGAGAACAGAGGGACAACACAAACAATTGATGTGGAAGAATAACGTGAAAATAAACTAGGTGAGGGAAGGTATAGGGTGAATTTTAAAATTTGATCTAATTGCCTCTTAAAAACTCTAAGTTAAAACTCTTTTACAAATTAGTCCTATTTTCAAAATTAAAGGTATTTAGAACTCATTTTCAGAAATTGATTTAATTTTCTAAAAACCATACTAAAAAATATTACCAGTATACCATGTCACAAAATTCCAAACACTCTAAAGCTAAAATCCCTAAAATACCTCTAAAAATCCTAGGCCCTATTTTGGGGTGTTACAATATTGGCACACAAAACAGTTAAAGCACGAAAATAGTTGGCACATTACATTGACCCCAATACTTCATCGATTTAACCCTTGAGCTCACCACTTTATATCCCCTTCTCTCACATGCCTTTTATCTCCAATTCCTAAGGTATAGTAAAGTATTAGTAAATATAATCATCTAGTGAGACTAATGTGCAAGAATGATGAATTTTTCTATTCCTTTTTTTTCGCTTACTTTGCTTTTCTATTTTCTCAAGAACTTCTTGCTTGACTATTTTATCCTTTTCAAACTTTTTTTTTTGATTAATTCTAAACTTTTTTCCAATCGTACAAGTTTGTAAGACTCTCATACTCACCATACTATACTATCTCTTAGGTTCACTCTTATTTTTCTTTTATTTTAGAAACCATCGTGTCGTATTTACCTAACCCTCAATATCAATGACCTGATGTTTAAGTTCGTGCAAGGAAAAAGAAAATCGAATCAATAGATTATTTTAAGGCTTAAGGTTTCCTTTATGGTTCATCAAGAAATAGGGATTTAGGCTTAAAAGGTACTACGGATTTTAAATTAGGGTCGGCTTTTTAGCTCGAAAATGTCTACCAAACAACGCCTTAGGTCATTCCTAAGTGTTTCAATTCATGGATTACAATTAAATAAATATGAACATACGAACAAATGTTATTCAAACAAACATATATGCTTTTCGTTTACCTATTAGTCACTTGGTGCATTTAACACATTATCACCTATTCAAATTGTAATAACATGAACTAAATAGTGTAATATTGAATAACCTAAAATCAATTGCTATCGAATTAAATTTACAATTCAACCACACAATCCTATTTACACGCTCTTAATCAATCACTTGTATTCCTACAAGCTCGTGCACAAACAAACACGTGCAAAAAGAAAAATGGAAAACAATAAAAATAACTGAAAAGCAACTAATAAAAGCATAAAAATTTAAAAAATTTCTAAGTTACCCTCACACTTTATTTGACACATTGTCCTTAATGTGCGTTCCAAGTATAGGAGAAGAAACTACCTGGTTTGAGGGTTGACAATCCTCAAATATGGTCAGGTGGTCCTACTTATGTGGATTTAGCTTCGAAGTCTAGTGCCTCATATCGTATGGGGTTCCTACATAGAAATTAACTAAAAGAAAACTAATGCAAAAATAAATGAAAAAGATTCAACCAAAAATAAAAACATCCAAAAAAATAATACAAGTCCCAAAAATTAAAATAAAAATCAAGTTTAGAAATTTTTTAATTAGAACCAGTATCTGACCGACTCTCTTCGATCATTGGGTCCTTCCCTCAATCCATGTCTAGTGTGGTGGCCTTTTCACCCACAGAACTAGTGGGGCTCATGTGGCTCGAGGTGCAGATCTTAAACCCTTAATCATTGGGTCGTTCCCTCGACCCATGTTTGGTGTGGTGACCTTCACACTAGTAAAATTAGTGGGGCTCATGCAGTTCGAGGTACGGATCTTAACTCCTCCAACTAATGACTGCTTTGATCGAAACATCTTGTCAAAATCATAGTCAAATGTCAACTCTTCTTCTTCTTCTTCCTCGTTGTAGCCTTCTTCCTCCTCCTCTCATTTCTCGCTGGCTTGTAGTATGGGTGGGTATCGGTTCGGTGGTGGCTCTGAGATGGGAATCCCAAATCATTGGGCATAATCCATGCCCAATGGCATCATTCACTGCATCTATTAGATAACCTATTCCATATCGGTCATGTCACTAGTCCCTTGGCTCCTTTGGCCTTTTTATTTCATCTTCCACTTGAAGGATGGTGGAACGCCCATATTTTTCTTTCATCGCTCGTTCCAATCTTGAATGTGTTTGCGATTGAGCATGACGTACTCGGTGTAGATGGAGTTCTTGAAGATACTCTTAGTGGGCTTAACGAATTGTTCAGTCGTAGACATTAGGACCTTAGCCTTTTTGCATAAGGCAGTCACTAGGTGCGAAAAAAAGATCCTGACCTTCTTGCCACTAATGTAAGTGATCATTGCCTTATAGATCCACTTCCCACTGCACACTTGTCTATGTTGCAAAATATAGTACAATAAAATAGCTCAAAAAGAATTAACGTTAGACATATTAAGGGTTAGAGGAATTCTTGTGCGGATAAACTGCATCCACCTTTGGTTAATCGGAAACATTATTGCCTAATTGGACTTTAAAGGGATATTAGTGCTTGGTTGGCGTTTCCAAATGCCTCTCCCCTTAATTAAGTACGTACAAATCCAATCCATATATATGTCACTAAATTAATATCTAGAGCGTCTAACGCATTAGAGACATAATATGGTACATTATAAAAATTATAGATTTTTCGTGGGTACATAGGACCTTCTTACCTCAGATGATCACGTGAGTGTGCACGTCATGTTGGGATATATTGTTTTCCTGTTCTTTTAGTGATGTGTAAAACTCGTACACCATTGAGTCAATCATTGACTATTTTGGTGTAAGGCAAAAGTCGGTCAATTGGTTAGCTCGAATTACATTCCAACTATTATCAGTCAAATTGAACGAGGGGTCGAACCCTCATTCTTGGATGAATGTTTTACTTTGGAGTTCTAAGAAAAAATTTTCAACTTCTTGACTCCAAAACTGGGTGGAATCAAATTCCCCCAATTTGATCGATTCTGCAATTTTACGAACTTTTCTCGGAGCTATTGACCATGTAATAAAAAATAATCTAAAAACTTATAATTATAAAAGAATAAAGATGAAAAAGTTTTATCACCAAAATTGTTGATGGAATTAGCTGCCAACACTAAAGAGCAAGAGTAGTAGTGGTGGTGGCATGAGGAGATGTAACAAACTAGCAACGAACAGTGAAAATAGAAGCAATGAAGGGCGTAGAGGGGTGCAACTACTGTTGAGAGGTGTTAGTAGGTGTTTGAGAGTAATTAAATGGTAGATTTTAGGGTTTAAATATGTTTAGTATTTATACTAAACAATCGGCTTGCACAAAAACCCGAGTCTGACACCATACTTCGAATGCTCCAGATTTTTGGGTTTAAGTATTGTGTCACAACTCCAAAGTATGGTGTCGCGACACTGACCAAAAGTTTAAAATTAATTTAGGTTAACAGTGTTACGAAACTGACTTTCATACTCGTCTGAGACAACCATCGTGTCATTCATTCTTGATGTGGATGGACCTGCTTGTATGGGCTCAGTGGTGTTGGGTGGGTCGCAAATAGAGATCCCTCCTTGGGGTCTAGATCATGCACCACCACTTTGTAGTGGAATCGGGGGATAAGCCACTAATGGAGTGGTACAGAACGGGGGACATTCAAAGGCGCCTACACCTGATAGCTCATAAGAATGGGCCATCCACCTTGAGTTGGCCTCAACATGCATAAGCATGTGCATGAGTATCTCTTTGTTCGTCGGATCTGCTGGAATCCCCTAAGTTCTGTATACCCGTGGTTGTACGGGTTGAGGCTCTTCCATTGGTTTTGGGAGCCCGTCGTCTCGTGTGTATTCCCGATGTTGTACCACTTGTTCATTCCTTTCCCTTACCCGAATCAAGTGTTTGTTGTGGAACTGCTCAAAGATGATGTTGTTAAGGGCACCTTTCAATGGGCAGGTCGGCTCATCTGAATCAATTTCGACACCTACCTGTCTATATATTTCCATAATTAGATGTGGGTATGGAAGCCCACGTGGATGCCCTAGAGCACATTGTTGCATGTTGTTGTAGATTTGCTCCCTAATGTTTATCTTTTGGTCCTACCAAATAATGTGCAATAAAATGGACGCTTATGGGTAAATTTCATGATGTGCTAGATAGGGAAAACTTTTTCAGATAAATTACATCCACATTTTGGCCTCTGTGGTCATAATGGACTGTTGGAACCTTAACGGTTCTTGGTTATGTCCCTCCGAACCTATGTACCTCTACCATTAGTTAAGAAGTTTATTCTTTCATCATAATCTACCTCATATTCTTTTAAATTGTCATAAAATTTTGAATTATATTAAGGTGTCCTATGAATCGCATCGATTGTGGCCGGAGAGGCATCTACATACACGCCTCTCACAAAGACCTTATTGTCTTGGGACTTAGGAAAATTAGCGTAGAATTCCTGAACAATCAATATAACGACAGGTTTGAGAGGTTGTTAGCAAAATGTATTTCACCATAATCAATTGACCCTTATAATTATTGGGTCATGGAATAATTGTGTGTTAAAATCGAATCCCCGCTCTAAAATTAATGGTCTATCAAAATTGCTGATCCGAGCGACGACATCATTGGAGATGAATCGTCTCCTTGATTCTTTGAGATGATAGTCGTTTACGAGGGGCCATTACCAAATATGCAATAATTCATAATCACAGCATGCAATATAATTTAAAATTTTGGATTCTCTATCACAAAAATTCAAAGATTGATATTGAATATCACTGGTTCTTTAGTGGCTGTTGAATTGTTCGTATTGCAGTGCATTCCCATCGGCCACCATCAGATTCTGGTCGAAGAGTTTGGTTGCTGCACTTGTGAGAGGATTTTCAATTTATAAAATTTGGATTCTATATAACCTGACAAAGAACTACTTAAAAGTGAAGGATTAAGGTTTAGAAACGAGAAAACTTAAAGGATTATGGGTTTTTGAGGCCTAGAAGGGTGGAGAATGGTAGAGACGAGGGAGAAAAATTGAGTTGAGGTGTCTAAACTAGGGCTGGTCTTGATGAGGCCCCTTTTATAATCATCAGCAAGTCATGATGAGGGGTTTCAACTTGTCACAACACCACCTACTCATTCAAGTTACAAGGCTGTTACATCACGACTCATTGCAACGTCCCTTTCCTGTTGTTGCGACGTGGAGCGTCTAATCGGGATGACAAGACTTCCCTCATCATGACGTCACCGTTTGTTTCCTGTCTCATTGGGTTGACTCATTGTGACATCTCAAGGCCTCGTCGGGCGAGGATAGCTCAATATGATGACACGATTTTCCTCGTCATGATGCTATGATAGTCCTCGTCACAACATCAGGGTTTTTTCGACCCTCCATTTTCATAAAATTGTATCTTCTTGATTCGTTTTCCCCCTTTTGAGATTAGCAACCATCGGGATGATTCATGTCACTATAGAAGAACTTCCAACTGGTTCTCGACATTTTGATCTGTCATTTGTTCCACTTTCGATGTATCTGAACCAACAACCTTGGTCGATTCCAATGGTTCCTTATTTTCAACCAATAAGACATCCACATTATGAGCCACTTGACACAAAATTTGAGCCAACCCTAAATTTTTAACTCAAGCCTTGACAGCATCATCAAATGCGAATGATATGAACTCCTCGATTACTTCGGATGGCACCTCCTCTACTATGGATAGAAAGTGTATTGACTCATTGACACTTTCATTCAGACTCGTTCTAATCTTAATGTTAGTGGTTAATTCTACTTTTACATTTGCTCCTACGTCTACTTCTACATCTACTGCTATGTCAATTGGATCGGAGACGCCTTTGGCTATATGAAATGTCTCCTTATGGTCTTCGATTCCACACTCTTGCTGACTTTCGCAATCTAATTCTGGATCGTCGATAGTGATACGATGGTTTTCATGATCCGAGTTGCAAACATCATGCACGACCTCTTCCATTGGAGTCTCTACTTCTACTTGCTTTCAGAATAATTCCTCTAACTGGTCCACCGGTTTTTTCATTATTTCTAGGTTAGTTTCGAATTCATTCGACTCAAGAGGAAATGTTGATGGATATTTGTAGTCTCCACACCTTCAACCTTAAGCCTGTTGGTTTGTTAAGGCTCTATTTGTCCGACATGATCTTTGATTGCTCTTATGTTGCTCACACAAATATCAATATACATTATCATCCATGATTAACTCCAATTCTTGTTGGGATGAATATCCGAACATACCTTATTATCCATCATAACTCCATTAGTTTGTCAAAGCTTCATTCATCCAACTTGGTGCTTCGTTAATGTACCATTTCTCGTACCAACTGTAGTCATCATTGTCAACTTCACCCATGATTAAATTAAATAGTCGACAAGGTATCTAAGGAAAATTAAATTAATAACAAAATAATTAAAAACTGATACACTATCTAACTCTTTTATCTTTCGACTAGTATTATTTTTACAAGTAATTAAATTAATAACAATTTTTGCCGTTGCAATTCCTAACAACGACGTCAACAACTTAACCACCACCAGACGTGCGAACATCTAGACTGAAAATACTATAGCAAAAAGAAATAAGATTAAGCAGTGATGTCCGCAAGTATATTAGTCAAATTTTAATATAGTAAAGTGTTACAACGAAACACTTCGGGAAATATTCTGAGGGTCGTACCCAAAGGATTGTAAATTGGAGAATTTTATTGTTAAATCAATTACCAAAAATAAATACTAAGTTAATTGAGTCACGAATTAGTATTGTTGATACAAAATTAAAATACTAATTAAACTAATTAAATTAATTAATCTAAAATAACCTAATGGAGTTGAATTAAACTAAGATATCCTAATGGGATTTGTTATTCCTAGTGTCAATGATGTGAGTTCCCGACCCATGATCGATTAAATACCTAATTATTAATTAAGTCTCTAATTACTTTTAACTGAGTTATTTACCACCCTTAGTTAAGAATACCCTTTCGATTTCAGTTTCACTAAGGATTACCACCTAAGTCACCATTTTGGTCTCTTTCTAGGCATATGGATACCCTTTCGGTCTCACCTGTCTAGATATTCTACTAGGGACGTCACTCCTTAATATACTAAGTACTCTTAAATAAACACCCAATTTTAGATAAATAATTACTTAATTAATAAATCAGCTGCATAATCGAAACATGTAAGATATAAAATATGCAAAAGATTTTATCCCAATATTCATACAAACGTTAATTAATCAAGTTAACAAAAGATAAATAACAGAATAAAATAATAAAACAAAAGAGAGTGCACATTAATAGATAATAGAAGCGCGACTTTAGGACATTCTTCGCTCGCAATCGTCTTCACATTAGAATAGAAAGATTTCGACTAAGCAAACACAAGAAAAGCTAAAATAAAAATAAAGAAGAATAAAAGAAAAATAGAAAATAAAAAGATGAAATATTGTTTTGACGGCTCCTTAGGGCTAATCCCTAGGTCCACTTCCCTCTAATGAGGTTATAAGGTTCTTTATATAGGCTAAAATTGAGTGTTTTAACTGTCTAAAGCATCCTTGAACTAATTAGGGTTTTAATGGGACAAATATGCCCTCGAAGGTTGTCAAAATGTGGTTGTGCGTATCCATATTTTCATTGCGACGTCGTGACGTCAATGACCCCCACGTCACGACATCAGCCCTATTTCATCCCTAGATGCTTCAATGTTCAGTGTCGCGATGTTACATGTTGAAGTTGTGATATTGACATTGTCCTTTGTATTCTTTGACTTGAAATGGAACCCTACATAATCAAATAGCATATTAGTCATTTTTGAATCCCGAGTTGGCCTAACGGGTTGTCAAAATACTAAAAAGTGCGTAAAAACGCTTATTTTGCAACAAAATGAACCTAAGTTAATAAAACTGAAAATGCAATAAATAAATATAAAACGACTAGAAAACAAGCTCATTAAGTGCCAAAAAGACTCTAATATTCCACAACGAATTGTGGCAGATCACCCTTTTTTGTGTACTGTCGCCCAAGCGGCAGTAGAATATTTTAAGTTGGAATAAAACTCCAAAATGACGGGTATTATTGCAGGTGCTTTCGACAACAAGAAAAAATTGTGCCAACTATGAAACTGAACTAGACCCAAGATTTCATCACACAATGAAGAGGTTGGGTCAAAATTGCGTTCAAGGAGAAACGCTGGTCATTGAGTTGTTAAGAAAACTTCTTCAGCCTCTTTAGATTTATTAATTCGAAACATACTCTGTGGGTGGAGGAGATTTCTGTTGGAATCATATTTGTTGTCTAGTAGGTGGTATTGTAACAAGATTTCCCTTAAATTTAATAAAAAATTAAACAAAAATACTAACAAACTAGCCTCAATAGCAATAATCTTATAAGCCAAACTAACAAACTACTCTAACATGCAACAAATGACTTTTGCAAAAATATTAACAAATTAAAATAACTAGAGAGTAGGAACTTTAAACTGTAAGTGATTGTTTTTGTTGAAGACTACTTGGTGTGCTCAATCCCCAAACCAAATGAAGAAACTTGAAAATGAAAGGAATAATGAAAAGAAAAACCAACAAAACAAAAGCAAGAGATGAAGAGATTAAAGAGAAAATTTGAGAGAAAAAGGTGAAAATGAGATGTTTAGAAGGAGTTAAGTTTTGAAATGAGAGAATATTTGGTGATTTGAGGGTGTTTTGAGGGGTTTTAAGGTGGGAAACATGTGGATCATGGTACCAAACCTGGGTATTTTGCAAAACCCAAGATAAGTATCGCGATAGCCAAGGTGGGTATCGTGATATCCTAAAAAATTTTGCTCCCACCCCGATTTTGAAACTGTCGAGGATATCGCGATACCTCTGTGTGTTTGGCCACAATTTTAATTTCAAAACTATTCAGGATATTGTTATACCAAGGGTTTAGTATCACAATATCCATAAGAGTTTTGGCCTCCCCTCGAGTTTGCCCAGGGTATTGCGACATCACTGTGTAGTATCCCAAAAATTTCCCAAATTTTATTTTAACTCCCATCTTCACAAAATTAAGCCTTACCAAGTCAAAAAATTCAACATGCAAGAAATTTAAAGCTAAATTAAGCAAGAAAATTAAACAGAGTATATGCTTGAAACATTCAATTATTTACAAATTTAGTTCCAATTGGCCATCAACAAATTAAAAATATATTTCAGGGTGACCAGTTACTCCTCTAAAATAAAGCTTGTGTGGTATCTTCGACACTTTGACGTGCCTCTTGTTTGTTGCTCGATTAAGGCCACTCGAGGATCACCAATCGATTTTGATTCTCTTCTTCTTTCGGATCCTCTTTGGTGTCAATTTTTCCCTTGTAATTTTACACCACTCCAAACAAGCTATGAGATTAGTAGCATGACAAACAAAAAAATTGATAACTTGACACTCATACCCCAAATAGGGTGACTTTTCCCTAGAGCTATGGCTATACTAAACACACTTAAAAACTTCGACCTCCCCATCAATGTCACTGGTCATCTCTCCTTTACCCACATCGATGGTCGGTAAGAAGTTGGTAAGAATGGCTTACCCAATAAGATCAATGTCTTTTAGTTTTCCTCAAAGTTAAGCACTATAAATTATATAGGAAGAATGGATTACCAAACCCGAACTAATACATCCTCAAGGGCTCCCTTGGGATGTACTAATAACCAGTCAACCGGCTATAAAGTCACTGAAGTCTTGCTAAGGTCCCTTAACCCTAGACTAAATTAAACCGAAAGAGGCAGAAGGTTAATACTAGCCCCAATATGACAAAGGGCTCTCCTAAAATTCACCATCCTATTTC
This sequence comes from Gossypium hirsutum, assembly GCF_007990345.1. Lineage (NCBI taxonomy): Eukaryota > Viridiplantae > Streptophyta > Magnoliopsida > Malvales > Malvaceae > Gossypium > Gossypium hirsutum. Next base: position 36,749,595 of record NC_053439.1, on the reverse strand, counting down.
TATCGGGATGGTGAAACTTCCAAGGTCTTTTAGTTTCGGTGGGGCTTTCCTAGATACAACTGCACTACATTTGGCATTTAAAGAACTATTTCCCACAATCGATCTTTTTCCTTCTAGATATTACATCCCTAAGAAATTTAGCATATTTCGACATCTTCTCTAAAAGCTCAAGTAACAGGAGGTTAACATTTAATGCCTTGAACATGTAGAAGAAGCTGAGGAATTCCTCACTCTCACTCTTCTTTCTTTCTTCTAAACAAGTTACGAAGGGTACGGGTGTTTGGCTCGATTGCTTGGCTAACCTCTTTGTAGGGTCAGTCGATTTTGGGTCATTTTCTTTCTCAACACTCTCATCTACATCATCTCCAACACTAAGGGTGTGGGTGTTAGTGTCTTTCTCTTGGTTCCTTTCCATATAAGATTAGGGTGATCTCGCCACCCGTGTTATAGGTATTGGAGTAGGGATTATACCCCCTATTTCTCAGGTAATTTACCTAATGATTGCCTCCGAACGTATTAATGTCTAGAATGAGAATACTGCATAAAATATATAAAATAAGTTGTGTTCGCAAGTATATAGGTCAGGTTGTAATATAGTTACAATGAAGTAGGTAAGTACTCCAAGGATCATACCCAAGGGAGGCGAGTACTAAATTAATTCTAACCTAAACACAAATAGATCTAATTAGTACTTTATATTATGATATAAAAAGAAGTTTTTTGGCTTTCATAAATAAAGGAACAAAATAACATAAATGAAAAGAACTTTAGAAAAATAATTTATAAACTCTATCAAATCTAGCTATACGTGATTAGTTCTCTTTGGTGGTCATAACTAATTTTTATTTTGGGTTTCTATTCAATCAACTAGTCACTAACCTAGTAGGATCTCTAGATCTCCCACTAAACTAATGAGTCGACAAGAAATACTTATCTCTCGACCTCGCAGTCCAGACCGGTTTGGGGCTAAGGTGTTCACAGATAGGCCATACCAATTTTGGGTTAATTCCCACCTAAATGAATTTTTAGGGTCGTCGAGCCTAGGGTTTAAGTTTTTCCTCTCCCAAATAGATGATCAGTTAAGAAAATCCTATATAGTAATCAGTTAGTTACACCTCCACTCACTAATCCCCCATAAGAGGATTAGTTCCTCATGGATATCATAAACATAGTAAACTTGACAAATAATATATGCATAAAGAATAAGGTTTATAGAATCCTGAATTGTATTGATTGATGTAAGTAAAGAATCTACAAGATTTGTCACAACCCAAAATAGTGCCTAAAAGTTTTGAGGGTAAAATAGGAATTTTAGCTCTAGCATGCTTTGGAATTTCGTAGCATGGTAAATTGGAAGTTTTTTCGTTTATGGATTTTTGAAAATCAAATTAATTTTTAAAAATGATACTGAAAAGACTTTCAATTTTGAATTAAGGACTGATTTGTAAAAAGGGTTAAATTCTGTATAACAGCCTGATTTTGGGCCTAGTCGGAACAGTGGTTTTGGGACCACAAATCCGACGAGGAAAAATTTATTTTTATTATATTTTTATGATCTAAAATTTCACGGAATGATTTCGTGAAAATTTCGTTCAAAAATTTCGACGTTTGGGCACTCAATTTAGCCAAAAGGACTAAATTGTAAAAAGTGCAAAAGTTGAGTTCTACATGTTAGAAGTGTCCAATTGTTATGAAATTTTAAATTGGAGGTCCTTAAATGGTAATTAAACCATTGGTTACATTGTGGACAAAAATGGACATGAGATAAGTGAAATAGGAAATTTTTAAGTTAGGGGTATTTTGGTAATTTGGCAATTAAAATGTATTAAAAAGACAAAATAGGCCAAAAGTCATCATCTTCAAGCCTTAGCAGAATTTCACAAGGGGGAAGCCATTGCTAGGGTTTTCAAGCTTCCAAGCTCCATATTAAGTGATTCCAAGCCCCGTTTTTAATGTTCTTTACGTTTTTGGAGTCCCGGTAACTTGTTTTAGCTTATTCTAGCAATAATTTAATCTAGGGTTTATATTTGGAAAAATAACCATAGGTGAAATGTGTTTATTTTGATGTTTTATGGTAGAATATGAATCTTGAAATTATGTTAAACAACTTTTGCTAAGCGATTTTAAGTGAAAATGAGTAAAACGACATAATCGGTAAAAATACCTAATGTTCATAAGTAAGTGTTAGAGTCAGAATTCGATGTTGCCATAGAAGGGAAAAATGTTCAGCATGTCATAATACATAATAATAAGGGATGAAGTTTAATTTACGAGCTTTGGGGCAAAATCATAATTTTGTGAAACTTTAGGGGCAAAAATGTAATTTTTGCCAAAGTGTGATTTTAGGACTAGATTGAATAATGTGAGTGTTAAATAAGTTAAACGTGTTATTAGAAACCAATAAAGATAAGGAATTGACCTTGAAAACATGATGGTAAGCTTGTATGTGAATAATACATTGTTTTAATTTTATTTAATATATTGTTGAAATATGATTGAATATAGAATAAACATTTGATGTAGATTACAAAATGTGAATAAATTGGAAAATTTGGTAAAATTTTGTGAAGTAAGGTTCCCGATTGAACACTCGAATTTGACCGGGATTCTTTGAATGTAAGGAGTTGCTAAGTGCAGATTCCGCGAATCATTGATCAAAAAGGGGTTCCTATGTGCTGATTCCCCGTATCATTGATTATAAGGTGGTTGTTAAGTGCTGATTCCACCGTATCCTTGATTGTGAAAGGGGTTGCTATGTGTTGATTCCCCGTACCATTGATTACCGTATCATTGATTATAAGGTGGTTGCTAAGTGCTGATTCCACTGGGATCCTTTGAACATGAGGTGGTTTCTAAGTGCTAATTCCACCGTGTAACGCTTAATATTCCAAAGTGTTCATCGGGGAAATTGGATAAGTGAAAATATATATGAATCGAATAAGGTTAAGTGATGAATATTGGGTTCGATATTTAATCGACCCTTGAGTAAGATGAAAAGAAGTAATGAAATTATGAAAAAGTAAAATGTGCAAGAAAACAATTTTGGATAGTAACAATAGTGTGACTTTAAAAAATCATGAAAAATGGTGGAAATTGAATTAGAGAGTGAATGAAATATGAAATGAAATCTTAAGGAGTCTATTTTTACATAAAAGAAATAGAGCAAGCAAAAGAGTTATACAATTTGAGATATTTGAATTTTAGTGAGGTAGGGTTGGATTGATTTTGGAATCCCCTATTTTGACTTTGGAAAATAATTAAAAATTTTAGAAAAATAATTAAGAGTTACAATTTATATTCTTAGAATCCATAATGAGTCTATTTTCAAAGGAAACAAACGGAAATATCATCTGAATTCTGTACAATGAGATAATTCATTTTTAGTGAAGAGAGGTCAGAGATGTTTAGTAGTGAATAGGGGTGACTTTAAAGAATAAAATGTATTAATTGGACAAGTAAAAAATTCTTAAAATTTTATGGTAAGAATAAATATGAGTCTAGTTATTGGAAAAATTAACGGATCTTAATTTGGAGCTCTGAAGCTTCGGATAAAAAAGATTTAGTGACTCTGACTCAAATAGACAACTTTGAATTTAAATATAAGTGAATAGTGAAATTATGTATAATGCTATTTAAGCTTGTTTTATACATAAAGGATGTGGAATGGAGAGGAGGAGGAGGAAAATTAATTATATATATGAATGATTTGTGTATAATTGGTTATATTCTCGATTATAATCGATAAACGTTAAAATAGAAACGATGCTTACATTTGCGTATTATTGATCATGATTTAAGCTTATATGGGAAAATAAAGTTTCATAGTATGTGAGTGTGGTACATTTGGTATATGATTTGGTATGAAGTAAGGCCATGAATGGTTTATGGATTAACTCATGTTGGTAAGTTTGACACATGAATAAATGTTGAACTCGGCCATACTTATAATGCTTACGCTATATGTTTATTTGGCTAACATGTGTAGTGTACACACTTAAGCTTTGGCCAAGTGGTGACTGAATTATGCCACGTTAAATTTATAAGTTATGCATTGAAATGGTAAGTGCCTAGATGAGAATATGCTTGTGATCATGGAAAGGGTGGTAATGTTTAAATTATGTAAACTTACTTGAAATGGTTTATCATGTGGTTAATTCCAAAAAGAATAATTATGTTTAAATGTACTAGCTTGTGACTATGGTTGAATGATATGTTATTGTTTTGTGTGATATTCGTAAGAAATGGGTGTGGAAAGGAAATGAAATACTAAGTTCATACTTAAAGAATAAAATGACAAAAAAAGGGGATGATGAATTGATTTGATGTTGTTATTTAAGCTTAAGTGATGTTTTCATTGTAATACTAAGAATTTTATAATTGTGTTAATGAATGGTATAATCGATAAACGTTAAGTTAAATGGTGAATACGTATTAGTATTGAACTTAACGATATTGAAGTGTACATGAATTAAATGGAAGTTTCTAGTGATACGATTTAAATTAAAAGAATTATTGTGGTATTGAAATATATATATTGGATTGAGAAATTGATTTGAATTGTGAACATGAAAGATTGTGAATTGAATAAAATGGAAATGAAGCATTGAATTACATGAGTAAGTATCGGGTGTCGTAGGCCCTATTTGTTATGAGTATAATATTTTGAGGATATGTTGTAAAGAATTATAAAAGCATGTTAAAAATTTGAAGAGTTTAAATTTGAATGAAATTTTGTAACTCGGTTTAATACATTTACATGTGTAAGTGTTCTAGTATTACCTCATACCCTATTCCGGAGTTGAATACGGGTAAGGGGTGTTACATTCTGTGTGTTTATTAAATAGTTAAACCAAAGTTTTAAAATATCCTATTTTCCCCCATTCATATTCACAAACTTACGGTAGCTATTTTTCCCTCACCCTTTATTGCCGTCCCTTTCTCTCCCAAACTCTAATCACTCAATTTTGAATCCCAAACTTCATTCTTTTGATTTCTATCATCACCCAAGTCATAAATCTTCATAGAATTAAAAAAAAACCCAAGACACCATTGAATTTGTCATCTTTCAAACTTGTGGGATTTCTGAATTTTTTACTAAACCCTTATTTTTCTTCCATCGAAGGTGACAATTCGATTCACTATTAGTTTTTAATATTATCCTATCTTTTAAATGAAGTTTTTAACCATTAAATCGCATATTTTAAATAAAATTTGAAAATTGGGTCGTTAATGGTGGATTTCAAGATTATGAGTAAAAATATTGTTTTAAAGTATTTTTCAATTAGTTTAGATGTGAATAGAAGGTTTCTAAACTAAGTTTAAAGTTTCGTTAAAATTTCTTGAGTTTTAATGATTTTTTGTGAAAATTACCTTAACAAGTCAAAAATTTTGATACCATGAATTGGGTAGTTTTACGTAGTTTAAAGGTTGGGAATCAGTCTTAAGTGGATAATTAGATGAATAGAATCAGTTTTAGACAAAAAGATTAAGTATAGAACGAGATAATTGAGTTTCAAGTTTGATATGTCAAAGGTTTCGATTTCAAGAGAATTTTGCTTAGACTTATGTTTTTGTTTGATTTAAGAGTCTTTGGATGTATGTTGATTGTGCTTTTTGTGTGATTTACTTGTTGAAGCTTCGAAATCATTAGGACCTTCTACGAGTTAAGGAAAAGCTAGTTATTACTTTCGGCATCTAGGCAAATGCATGAACAGTGAGTGTTTGGAATTGCTGTGTGTAGACACAATTCATTGCGTTAATTGGGAATTTAGAAGTAGCCCAAACCACTACTCTATATTCTAAGTGTTAGCTTTCTCATACTCTTGATTTAATATGTGATTGTGTGTTGTGAAATTGTGGATTAAAATCTGATACTATGACATGTGAAATAAGCTTATGATGGCTATTGTGAAAGAGTTGATTGTGGGAATGTTATACATGCCAAATGACAATGATTATGTTGTGCTTATAATGTGAGTTTGTAGTGAAAAAGTACAAAAAGGTAAGTAATATGTGTGTTTAATAACATATTTTGGCCTTGTGATCTTTGAGACTGTTGGATATAGTTGGCATGCTATAGGATTGTGAGTACTCACCTATATGTGTTGTGTTTTGGGGGCATTGAGGCCCGAGACAGATTTGGAGAGATAAGGGAATGTGAGCTAAGCTCCATTTGCAGGGACATATTTGGTCTGTTGGAGAGTGCTAGCTATATGCTATGCTTTTGGAAATGTGTTCAACTCTACAAGTCATTTGGTGTGTTGGAGATCCGTGTATCTGATGAGTGGTGATAGAACCTAGTTTTATGTTTCATAGCACAAGTGCGAAACTATCATAAAATGTGAATATGTGTAATGTCATATATGCCTAAATGAGCATGTGATTACTATGTAAATGAATTAATGAATAATGCATGAACAAGTAATATGACAATTAATGAATAATGTTGTAATTACGCTATACGGTTGTTTCGATAATGCATGATGACATGTTTCCGTGGTAGTTATTCTAATTATTCACTAAGCTTGAAAAGCTTACCCACTCCTTTTTAAACCTTTATAGACTGTTAAGCATTGCAGTGTGAACGGTGCAAAATATTCTTCCAAAGGACTGAAATAAACTTAAATCCTAAAAGAAAGGAAAAACTAAAGACTAAATCTACAAAGAAAAACTTAGAATATAAAAAGTTGTCTTTAACAAGTGTTTAAGAGCCTATTTATAGAGTTATGATTTTCGTCGTCCTCAAACCTAGGTAAGTAAACACTCTCGTGTTTAAGTTTTGATTGTGCGGACCAAACTAACATTGGCTCATAAGTATTTCTCGTATAGAACCCATGGCTGTGTCACGACACCGATGGTAGTCTTGAGATTCTTGCATTCTGCTCCCTATGTTGTGACATCGAACTTCCTGTGTTGCAACACAATGATTAGTATTGAGTTTAGTGGCCCTTAGATGGTCTTTTGCAAACTCACTAAGTATTTTAGCTCACCTTTAGGCCTCATTCGACTTAAGGTCAATAAAAGACTCAAAATAAACTTTTTATTGAATTTAAACTAAATTATGAAAACTTAGCTAAAGCATAATGAAAAGTGCTTGTATTTAAGCTCATCAAGTGTGCAAACTAGTTTAATCTGTTACACTATATTACGACAGATCACCTTAGAATGAGCATTTTCTTGGTGGCTCCCCCATTTAGCGTCGTCATGTTTGTGGCCTACATTTGCATTCATTAGATGGGGCTGGTTGGGACCTTATCCTCCTTACCAACCACATTCACAGTTGGTTTTTAGCTCTGTACGTGAACCATTCAATAAACCACATGTAGGAATTCATTGTCATGTCTTCAATCAATTGGCATCCCTTCGCGTAAGTCTTTGATACGATCACCCTTGCGAATGCTTTGTCGAGACTCAATCACAAGTTCTTGTCGAGCCTATTATAAAACGTTTGTAATTGTAATCAATCCTGCAAAACAAGATAGGGACACTTACATAGCATCACTACAGCAAAACAGACTTTTAGCGGCGCTTTTTTAGGCTTTTAGCAGCGTTTTTCAGCGCCGCTAATACTTTTAGTGGTGCTTTGACAAGCACCGTAAAAGACGCCGCTATTGACAGCGTCGCTAACTTTTGCGGCGTTTTTAGAAATAAATGCCGCTAAAGGTCATGACCTTTAGCAGTGCTTTTCCCACAAACACCGCTAAAGACTATGACCTTTAGCGGCGCTTTCCTACAATCGCCGCTAAAGATCATGACTTTTAGCGACGCTTTCCCACAAACGCCGCTAAAGACTATGACCTTTAGCGGCACTTTTCCTACAAACACCGCTAAAGACCATGACCTTTAGCGGCGCTTTTTTCCACAAACGCCGCTATAGATCAAGACCGTTAGCGGCGCTTTTCTCACAAACGCCACTATAGATCAAGGCCTTTAGCGGCGCTTTTTGTACAAATGCCGCTATAGGACAGACCTTTAGTGGCGCTTTTAACACAAACGCCGCTAAAAACATATATTTAAAAAAATATTTTTTAAATAATATTTATTTCTATGATAAATATTATATTATGTTTTAAGGATAAATAAAAAATATTATTTAAATTAAATTTTCTACAAAAATTTTAACTTTAAAACTAAATATAAAAATTAATGAATTTAAATTTAGAATTTAAAATAATAAATTAATAACACAATTAAAATCCAAAAGTTATAACTCTTAAGTAAAAATAAAAATTTAGAATCAAAACTAAAATAAATAATACATATGCAAGGTAATAAAACATACAATGCATTTTCTTAATCAAGTAAATCTTAGTAATAAAAGATATAATACATTTATTTAATCAAGGAAATCTTGTAATGAACTCAAAGCAATGAGTGTGAAACTGAAAGCAGCAGAATTGTAATGAACTCAAAGCAATGAGCGTCAGAATTGAGAAGAAAAAAAGAATCACGAGATCCAGAACTTCTGTTCCTTTGGACTCCCACATTGGATAGTCCCCGCTTCAACGCCATTGGCTATCAGAGCCTAATAACAACAATAGCAGCAGAAAAATCACTCATCAAAAGGTGGAAAAAGGATAATTGCAAGTTAACAGTGAGGAGATCGCGTGAAACTGAAAGCAGCAGGTTTGTATCGAAGCTAGTTGGAATGGAAATCCATGGGAAAGCAAGCATAGATTAAAATTTCATAGAACTTTCTCTAAAAACTTCATAGTCAACTGCTTCAGTCTACTTTTTACTTTACTTGTACATCAATTACATGATATGCCAAAATAAAAAAATATGGGTCTGCGCCAGAGAATCCATAAAAAACTTCATAGAACTTTCTCTAAAAATTTTCTCAACCTTTTTTTAGGAATTTGGAGCATGCAGAAACCATATAATTTAGCTATCCCATTTTACAGTGAAAGCTAGTAACACACAAGAAACAGATGAAAAAGGATAAATCGAATACCCGTAAAGCTTCAGTAACTTGGCGTCCTTATAGCCCATCTTTTTGCAGAGACCATATATTCTCAGCATTTTTCTTCTTTGAAAAACCCGTAAAATATGGGTTTTGGTGTTAAATAATGCAACTGCCATCAACATCAAGGTCGAAATCATAGCTTATTCTTTCATGTTACGAAAAGTATGCTAAAAAATGAGGGTTAGAAAATAAAATAATGCCTGGTTTGAAACATACACCACTGATGTAAGTATAGGGTTAGAACTGTATGAACATTAAGCAAAATAGCCAATTTAAATTCACTTAACAACATTAAGAAAAATAAGTCTAGTTGAAAGAAATGGAGCCAGGAGAGAAGAGAAAAACCTGTTCAGCAATGCTAGCTGCCTCAGCATAAGCATCTTGGATGTCCTCAGCAAGCCTATGAAGAAATATATTAGATATGCCTCCAGCAGCAACAATGAATGGACCAGTAGCTAGTGTTATGAGAACAATCTCCCAACAGTTGATCAAACTAATAACATGATCAAATTATAACCCCTTACATATGATCAAATTATAAATCAATATAAAGGAAAATTATGCTTTGGCCCCCTCAAAACAATGCAGAAAACAACTAACATAGAAGAATTCCTACTTGCTAAGAAACACTATACCTGAAGGCTGAAGACAAGATTTAGCATGGAGATGATTTTGCCTAGGATCTGTCTGTAACTGTGGACTAAAATGTACCTTCTTGCTGACAAAATCTGGCTTAGAAAAAATTGCAATAGAAGAGAGGCAAAGAAACAGGACAAAAAGGAAATGGAAATGAGAAAACATACAAAACTTCAACCCACTAATTAGCTTCCAGGAAAAAAAGGCCTCTATCAACTATTCTTACTCGGTAAAATGTAGTGCTTGTGATGTCTTGGGATAAATGCCAACAACTGTTGCTGCTTGATACCTTCTGTACCTGTGTATGTTTGGCACGCAAGAAGTTTCTGACATTAAAAAGCCTAAGTAGCTAAGGTTCTCCATTCAATAAATTTCTTGTACTAGCTTATTAAACCAGATAAGTACAAAGAGCATTATGGTACTGCTTGCATAAACATGAAAAACAAGTTGCCATGACAAAATGAAAACACGAGTATAGGTCTTAAAAAAATAATAAGATAAATAAATATATTATAGTAAACATTATTTTTATATTTTGGATAAGCTAGAATATATAATATCAAAAAATAAAAATGCTATAATAATATTGGATGCGCATTACTTATCTTTTGAGTTGTTAACTATGAATTATCTTGCAACAAAATAAGGTCTGAAAAGGGCAGACACATTATACCTTCATATTTTACGATATATTAGACAGTAGAATTCATGCTTCAAGTCTCCCCAGCACTTATATTAATTAAATCGAACTAAAAGTGATAAATAACTAATCCAAACATACCGCAGTTCCATTTCGCCTTCGATTTAAAGAATGCCTAATCCCTTTTGATACAGGCTGGGTGGTATGCCTTAGGACAACCACTGTCACGTAAAATGATACAAATGCAAAAAAGAAAAAAATAATAAATAGATACAAGACAAACAAAAGAAGAGAAGATTAGTACTAAACCAATGTTCCCTTATCGAGAAAGCATGATTTCTAATCTATGAATTAGTGCCACAAAATAAACAAAAAGATCAGCGGCACAGGTACTGAACTTGCGCATTTTTTTAACTGCAATTAAATCCAGTTCCATTTTGCATGTATAAAAAGAAAATATAAGCTCAAGGAGCCAAAAAAACTAATAAAATTTGAGCTCAACTTAGCAAAAATCGAAGTGCAACCAAACAATGACTCTAGTTCTGACCTTAACAATAGCCAACTAACTAAAACTTCCTTCTGATTTCCTACATTTTCTGATCAACCAAACAGACAAGAAAAAAAAAAGAGAGGACAAAAACTGAAAAAAAATTTCCAAACTCACCGTCGATCATAAAGCACGAGATTGCCGCCATCGAAGCATATAAAGAAAACACCTTCTTCATCATCCTCATCCTTCCTTTAAGGCGGTGGCGACGGCGCCGATGACGACATGGTTCTCACTTGATTCCTCGGCGGTCTTCCCCATCTCCGCTTTTCAGCACTCATCTCAACAACTGTCACTCCATTCTCTGCCTCCACCGTAGCACCAGCAACTCCACACCTTGTAAAGAATCACCACTCAAACTCCTACAACTATTATCAACAGAAATAGTCTAAGAAATATATACTGAAAGCAATAGAAATAAAAAAGAACACCTCTTGAACAAGAGGAAGTGCAGCTCTTCTTAGTTTTTCTCTTGACATTTTCCCTTGAAATCCTGTTTCATTTCTAGTTCTTCAATGGAAAGAATATACTGATTTTTCTTCTTCTTATTCTCTGATTGAAAGGGAATATGGGAAATTTGGGTGCAAATTTTGAGATTGAAAGGGAAAAAGAATTAAGTACAAACTTTTATTTGGGGGCATTTAGGGCTCTCGATGGATATGAAAAGAAGAGGGAGTAACGAGCGGGTAATCAAAAATTATTTTTTGGGAGTGGGCGGGATTTTGCTTATTTTTTACGGTGTTTTTCTTAAAAACGTCGCAAAAAATTATTTTATTTTGTACAAAAGGATGCTGTTTTACTTTGTTGAAAATTTCAATATATTTTTAAATCAACATGCCAATACATATAAAGTCTATCTATTATATATCTCTTAAATAATTTAAACTATACTCATAATTTCAATATATTTAATTTATTATTATCTCTTTTATAATTATATAAAAACATATTAAAATATAAATTAAAAAAATAATTAATCTAAACCCAAAACCCTAACCCAACCCTTGAATCTTTAAACCCTAAATCCATAACTCTTAACCCTTAATATCTAACTCCAAAATCCTTAACCCCTAAACCTTAAATCCCAACCCTTAAACCATAATCACTAAATTCATACTCTTTAAACCTTAAAATATGAACTCCTAAACCGGCCTTAAATCTTAAATTAATCATATACCCTAAACTAAAAACCCTAAACAAATTTATTATTATCTCTTTTACAATTATATAAGAACATATTTAAAATATAAATTAAAAAAATAATTAATCTAAACCCAAAACCCTAACCCGACCCCTAAATCCCTAAACCTTAAATTCCTAACTCCTAACCTCTAATGTCTAACCCTTAAACTCGTAACCCCTAAACCTTAAATCCCAACCCTTAAACCATAATCCCTAATCCATAATCACTAAACCCCATACTCCCTAAACCTTAAAATAGTAACTCCTAAACCGGCCTTAAATCTTAAATAAATCATATACCCTAAACCAAAAACCCAAAATTATAGTGATAATTAATTCAATATTTTAAAATTAATACTATCTCTTTTATGATTATATAAGAATTTTTTAATATATAAATTAAAAAAAATCAGTAATCAGGTACCCAAAGAACTTTAAAATTATTTTAAATAATAGTATTTTAATTTTTCCATGTGTTTTATTTCAAATTATTTCTACGTGTCATTATTTTTTTCTAAAGATTTTAAATATTCAATTAGAAATAAATTGAATTTTATTTAATTAATATAAATAAACTAATTAAGATAAAAAGTTTTTAGCGGCGCTTATCCAAAAACACCACTAAAACAATGAGCATTAGTGACGCTTTATTAAAAAAGGCCGCTAAAACACTGAGCATTAGCAGCACTTTCTCAAAAATGCAGCTAAAACACTGAGCATTAGCGGCGCATTTTCAAAAACGCCGCTAAAGCCTGGAGCATTAGCGACGCTTTTCCAAAAACGCCGCTAAAGCCTAGAGTTCATGAAAAATGCCGCTAAAGCCCTGAGCATTAGCGGCGCTTTATAAAAAACGCCGCTAAAGCCTCGAAAGATAACAAAACGACACCGTTGGGCTTCAGTTTTTTGCGGCTTTTTTTCAGAAAACGCCGCTAATGCTCGATTTTTACCAGCGTTTTTTGTCCAAACGCCGTTAAAAGTGTCACTAAAAGCCTATTTTGGTGTAGTGCATTAACTTGAAGCACTCCCACGCTTCGTAAAGTGACTCCCCCTTAAGTTGGTGGAAGATTGTGATACCATCCGCAATTTCATGGTCTTTATCGGGGGAAAAAGATTTGGCAAGGAATCTACTGGTCAACTTATCCCACGTATTGATTGAATCAATAGGCTATGAAGCTAACCACATAAAAACATCGTCAATCAACGAGAAAGGGAATAACTGAAGATGTATGGCGTCATCGAATACCCCATTATACTTGAAAGTATTGCAAAGGGTTAGAAAGCTTTTAAAGGTTGGATTTGGGTATTTGTTCATCGACCCCGAAATTTAAGGTTTCCTTGTATCATTTGGAACATGGCCGGATTTATCTCAAACTTGTTAGCATTAATCATAGGGCGGTTACTGCTACCTTGGACTGCTTCTAGGATGGGCATGGTGTAGTCTTGGGGTGTGCGCTGCTCTACCAGTCTTTCCAAAGGTGGTTCTTCTCTCCTAGGATCGTCAATAGGGGGCTCAACAAGTGGTGGGTATGTCTGTGGAAGTGGGGCTCCTCTCGATAGGTGACCCCTTCTAGCGTGTGTATAGATACATTTAGGTTTCGGTTTGAGTGGTACGATTCCATTGCCAGTCTGAGTCATAAACTAACTTGTAAAGAAAAAGAATGTAAATAAATGAATAAAAAGCTTTCAAACAAAATAACAAATGAACACAATAAAAACGAGTGTCGTATCTATAAACCTACTTTTTTCTAATCATCTCCCTAACAAGCATACAATAATCACACAAACCACTCAATCTGTAACGCCCCGTACCCGAGACCGTTGCCGGAGTCGGACACGAGGGGTTCACAGACTAAATTCGCTTACTATCGCAGTCTATTTTAAAAATTTCCAGACAGCTGGCTAACTGTGTCGCTGTCACCTTAAAAATCATATCTTGAGTTTCACAACTCGAAAATATACTCATATGTCCATCTACATATTGTTTTCTAGAATTTTTGGTCGGACCAATTAGTACAGTTATTAGTTAAAGTCTCCCCTGTTATAGGGTGCGACTACACTGACCTTCATGCATTACGATTTGGATATCTCCCTGTACAGGGCTTCAATACTGATGCCGTTTGTTTCTATAGAAACTAGACTCAGAGAGGAATCTATACATATATGGCATGACTCCTAATTATCTCTGGTTAATTTATAATGAATTTCCAAAGTCAGAACAGGGAATCCAGAAACCGTTCTGGCCCTGTCTCACGAAAACCTAATTATCTCTTAACATACCACTCATATGACCGTTTCGTTTCTTCCATATGAAAGTGGATTCATCAAGGTTCATTTAAATAATTTATTCACTATTTAATTCTATTCCTACTATTTTTAGTGATTTTCCAAATCTACATCACTGCTGCTGTCAGCATCTGCCTTTAAGGTAGACTTTACCTATTTCATAGTTTCCAAGATTCAACTAGCCCTTTTAGCATAAATAGACAAATTATGATAGTGATTAACCATTCCCATGGCCAATCCTTGTTAAGCATAGCCACACCTCTCAATAACCATATCCATACCAAATGATTATAACATTATGCTCAAACATATATAAGCCATTTTCGCATGGCTATCCAAAATTATACAAAACCGAAGGGTACATGACCAACAACAAAAGGGTAGTCCTATACATGCCATTTTCAGAGTTCAACCAAAAGTGTACCAAAAGGGTTTTGATAGTGTGGGCGACTTCGACTTCAATAATCCCGAGTCCGATAGCTGACGAACCAAAATCTATAAAACAGAGATTCAAAGAACGGAGTAAGCATTTAATGCTTAGTAAGTTTTAAGCAAAACAAAGTGTTCTCAATCACTATCATTGGTCATTCATTTCAACTGTTCGATGAAGTTAATCTAGAGCTTCATCTCGATCTATAATATCATTAAACGCAACACTTGGCTGCCACATATATACTTTCGAATAATAATGACCTAGATGGTCAAATATTTCCAAAGCACATTCTTCATCGATTTTCAACTTTCAATAATCCTTTCCACTTGTTCATAATCACATCCATACTTTTAAGTATTTCAACATGACAAGTACTAAATTACCATAGGCACATAAAGAACCAACATATTCCTTATCACATATATGTAAGCTTACAAATCATAATCCTTACCTTGTACTGGCACATCTAGCTCAACCCAACCCATACTCAGATCATAAGGCTTTTGGGCAGAATATGCACTAATACATAAGAATATTTCATCGCATACTTTATTATACAAACATACCATTACCAATTAGATCATTCTCACATTTGGAGTTATAATATTAATCACATTTACCTACCTCTTTGATACTGATAATTCACCTCGAAATCACTCCACCGATGAGTAAGTAATACGTACTTGAACATCTTGAATACATAATACTTATTTGATGGTAACTTAATGCAGATACTCAATATCAAAGTCTTACTTGAATCCTAGCATTTAGCCGTCGGGTCTTTAAAGCTCGGATATAGTACGAGCACGAAGCCTACGGACATTAATCAGGATAATATTCTCGCATAAAGCCTGCGGGGTTTTAACCCGGATATAGTATTGACACAATTGCCCTTCGGGACTTATCACATTTATACACTTCCACATCCATCACATTGGCCATTCGGCCTTATCACATATATACACTTTCACATTCATCACATTGGCCATTCGGCCTTATCTCATATATGCATGTTCACATTCATCACATTGGCCATTCGGCCTTATCACACATACACATGTTCACATTCATCACATTGGCCATTCGGCCTTATCACACATACACATGTTCACATTCATCACATTGGCCATTCGGCCTTGTCACATATATATATACTTTCACATTCATCACATTGGCCATTCGGCCTTATCACATATATACACTTTCACATTCATCACATCGGCCATTAGGCCTTATCACATATATATACACTTTCACATTCATCACATTGGCTATTAGGCCTTATCACATATATACACTTTCACATTTATCACATCGGCTATTAGGCCTTATCACATATATACACTTTCACATTTATTCAAATATACTTCACATACCACATATACTATCATGTACAGACTTGGTCTTGGCCGAATCTACATCCATCACTTTCCAATGAATAATTCAATTTTACGCCATACTATCATTTCATATTCGAATACTCATAAGCTTAAAATATCACGATTTAGAATTCAAGTATGAGTTTAATCAATAGGTTATGAGCAACTAAAACAAGTTTTATCCATGTTTACAACAAAATCACATATTCACTACGAGCTGTTTTCCTGAGCAATGGTCACTAAATTATTTATAACCGGAGCTACAAAACTCCAAATCACTTGCCGTTAATTTTTCCTGAATGTAGACTCGTATATCTTCCATCCATAAAATTTCCAGAATTTTAGGTTTGGCTAATCAATACCAGATTTTTCTTAAAGTTTCCCCTGTTTCACTGTTTGACTAATCTGACCACTCTTCACTACGAATCAAATTTCTCATTTTACAGAATTCAAAATGTGTTGTATTTGATTTCATTTGAAACTAGACTCATTAAGGAGTCTAAGCATATAAATTTTATCTTATAACCATTTTTGTACAATTTATAATGATTTTCTAAAAACAGAACAGGGGATTTCGGAGTCATTCTGACACCGTCTCACACAACTTTAAATATCTCTTTATAGGAAATTTCTTTGCTCACAAGGTCTCTTTTATAAGAAACTAGACTAATTAAGCCTTGATTACATATTTTATTCAGCCTATAATTCCACACCAACAATTTATAGTGATTTTCTAAAATCACGTTACTGCTGCTGTCCAAAGCAAATTATTACAATTTGCTCTTAAATTTCCAAGTCCAAACACATATGAACTTACCATTTGAGTTTAAGACATATCATGGCCACATCATATCTTATTAAATCAACTCATTATATCCTATTATGATTGAATTTACTCAACGTTTAATCACTTAAAACTTACCTCGGATGTTGTCGAACGATTTCGGCGGCTATTCGATCACTTTTTTCCTTTCCTTTATCCAACTTTGGTCCTCTAAGCTCTTGAGCTTAATCTAGATACAAGTATGGCCAAACCTCCTCCTAATCCTCTTCCAAACCAAACATGAAGCAAGAACTCCTTCCTTCTTCCTTAGAATTTTCGGCCAAAAGAAATGAAAGAGGATGGACAAATTTTCTTTTTTTTTCTTCACTCACGGCAATGGGGAGGGGGACAATCACACACATCCTTTCTTTCTTTTTTTTTTGTTTCTCATCCTACTAACACTAATATTTTATTGCCCATGCCCTTTATTTTATTAATCCTTACATAATGCACTACCCCAACATGTTTATGACATGTTTTTAGCCATAACATCTTGTCCACCCATGCTCTTTATTTTATTAATCCTTATATAATGCACTACCCCAACATGTTTATGACATGTTTTTAGCCATAACATCTTGTCCACCCATGCTCATGGCCGGCCACTACATATTAGGGGGGGAAATTGACATGCAAGTCCTCCCTTTTGATTACATGCACTATTAGGTCCTTGTAGATTAGCCTATCACATTTCAAAAATGTCACCCATAAGTCCTTTTGACTAAATTCACATGCAATTTACTAAATCGAAGCCAAAAAATTTCACACCTTCATAATCACATATTTTAGACAATAAATATCACATTCAAATAATTTGGTGACTCGGTTTAGCGGTCCTGAAACCGCTTTCCGACTAGGGTCACTTTAGGGGTGTCACAACTCTTCCCCCCTTTAGGGATTTTCGTCCCCGAAAATTTCTACCGATGCATAGTTTAGGATAACGTCCTCTTATTGAATTATATTCATATAAACATTAGCTCATCGATAGCAATTGTAATTCATTATTGATTTCTTATCGATCTATAAAATCATTTTCTTATCTTAAAACAAATACATAAACATTTCTACAAGTATGCACATATATCTCATTTTCTTGATTTCATAAGCAATAATCACTTAATTTAATTCACAAATGCATTTCAAACACATATTAAGCACATATTAACATGTATAATTCACATCATCAACCCACATATTTGTAACCCACATTTCATTCATGTATAAGCTGTAACCTAACCGAAAGTACACATATACTCAAACATCCCAATAAATATCCTTTATAACTTTATCACATCTCAATATTCAACTTAACTCATTTCCAAAAGAAAATCAACTTCCACATACCTGAACATTGAATTCATTTAGCACATTTAATCACTATTAACGATACCCGTTGAATCATTCGAAATCATTACGGATACTCATTAAGCACATATAGCTCTTACAATGCCATATCCTAGATATGGTCTTACATATGCTCACATATCGAGCCGATGCCATGTCCCAGACATGGTCTTACACACTATCTCAAATCAATGCCTTCGTCCCAGACGAGGTCTTACATGAATTCCACTTCACACACTTAGTGCCCACTGACCGATCTCGCACTCATAGTGCTCGATTAAAGGAATTCGCACACACACAGTGCCTCTAATCATTCACACACATAGTGCTCTTATTCATTCGTTATTACACATTGAAATGACTTAACCAAGTCTATAAACATCATGTATGTACACTTTTAAACATATCATCTCATTTAAATTTGAATTCGTATAGTAATGAATACTTAAACTTTGCTCAAATTACCGGCACGAAGCCTACTAGGCACGAAGGCTTGAATACACGTCACCAGCATGATTGCTCTTCGGGACCTAACCCGGATATAACACCAGCACGAATGCTCTTCGGGGTTTAGCACGGATATATCACTAGCACGAATGCTCTTCGGAACTTAGCCCGGATACATCACTAGCATGAATGCTCTTCGGGACTTAGCCCGGATACATCACTAGCATGAATGCTCTTCGGGACTTAGCCCGGATACATCACTAGCACGAATGCTCTTCGGAACTTAATCCGGATACATCACTAGCATGAATGCTCTTCGGGACTTAGCCCGGATACATCATCGAGACCTTTAGCTCGGATGAAATCTCCACACAAAGCCAGCGAATTTTAATCCGGACATAATCTCTGTACATAGCCATCGGGTCTTTACCCGGACATAACCTCTTCATATAGTCAGCGGGTCTTTAAACTCGGATTCACATCACTGAGTCTCATACATATTTATTCACATGTTATCATGTTTCACATGGCACAAATCACATTTATAATTTAATCAATTCATTCACATGTAAACATATAACATGATTCTTGACTTTAAGTCGTAAATATCATTCAAATCTAATACATGTATGCTTCTTTTACTAAACTTTCAGCTCAATAAGCAATCACACCAAAGCATATATCCCCAATCTCTTCCTTTGTTCATTTCTCTAATAACCTTATTATGATAAGGACAATGGGACATCATTCATCTATCATACATGTATATCATGGCATTTTAAGTTAAATACCAAATTCAATTTCTCAAAACTTACTTATGTTATACCCTTCTCAATATTGACACATCATAAGCATGTCTCAGTCCTCTCAATACCATCTGCTACAGCTCGATCGGGATCGGAATTCATTACAATAAATAAACACATTTTCAATTGTCAGAAATCACCACACTATCAAATATTCACATAATGGCATGTATAGCTAGACCCAAACGTATTACGGTAGTCCTAGAATCGACTAAACCTGGCTCTGATACCAATAAAATTGTAACGCCCCGTACCCGATACCGTTGCCGGAGTCGGACACGAGGGGTTCACAGACTAAATTCGCTTACTATCGCGGTCCATTTTAAAAATTTCCAGACAGCTGGCTAACTATGTCGCTGTCACCTTAAAAATCATCTCTTGAGTTTCACAACTCGAAAATCAGTTTCGTGATTTTTCCCTGAAACTAGACTCATATGTCCATCTACATATTGTTTTCTAGAATTTTTGGTCGGGCCAATTAGTACAGTTTATTAGTTAAAGTCTCCCCTGTTACAGGGTGCGACTACACTGACCTTCATGCATTACGATTTGGATATCTCCCTGTACAGGGCTTCAATACTGATTCCGTTTGTTTCTATAGAAACTAGACTCAGAGAGGAATCTATACATATATGGCATGACTCCTAATTATCTCTGGTTAATTTATAATGAATTTCCAAAGTCGGAAAAGGGAATCCAGAAACTGTTCTGGCCCTGTTTCACGAAAACCTAATTATCTCTTAACATACCACTCATATGACCGTTTCGTTTCTTCCATATGAAAGTGGATTCATCAAGGTTCATTTAAATAATTTATTCACTATTTAATTCCATTCCTACTATTTTTAGTGATTTTCCAAATCTACATCACTGCTGCTGTCAGCATCTGCCTTTAAGGTAGACTTTACCTATTTCATAGTTTCCATGATTCAACTAGCCCTTTTAGGATAAATAGCACAAATTATGATAGTGATTAACCATTCCCATGGCCAATCCTTGTTAAGCATATCCACACCTCTCAATAACCATATCCATACCAAATGATTATAACATTATGCTCAAACATATATAAGCCATTTTCGCATGGCTATCCAAAATTATACAAAACCGAAGGGTACATGACCAACAACAAAAGGGTAGTCCTATACATGCCATTTTCAGAGTTCAACCAAAAGTGTATCAAACGGGTTTTGATAGTGTGGCGACTTCGACTTCAATAATCCCGAGTCCGATAGCTGACGAACCAAAATCTATAAAACAGAGATTCAAAGAACGGAGTAAGCATTTAATGCTTAGTAAGTTTTAAGCAAAACAAAGTGTTCTCAATCACTATCATTGGTCATTCATTTCAACTGTTCGATGAAGTTAATCTAGAGCTTCATCTCGATCTATAATATCATTAAACGCAACACTTGGCTGCCACATATATACTTTCGAATAATAATGACCTAGATGGTCAAATATTTCCAAAGCACATTCTTCATCGATTTTCAACTTTCAATAATCCTTTCCACTTGTTCATAATCACATCCATACTTTTAAGTATTTCAACATGACAAGTACTAAATTACCATAGGCACATAAAGAACCAACATATTCCTTATCACATATATGTAAGCTTACAAATCATAATCCTTACCTTGTACTGGCACATCTAGCTCAACCCAACCCATACTCAGATCATAAGGCTTTTGGGCAGAATATGCACTAATACATAAGAATATTTCATCGCATACTTTATTATACAAACATACCATTACCAATTAGATCATTCTCACATTTGGAGTTATAATATTAATCACATTTACCTACCTCTTTGATACTGATAATTCACCTCGAAATCACTCCACCGATGAGTAAGTAATACGTACCTGAACATCTTGAATACATAATACTTATTTGATGGTAACTTAATGCAGATACTCAATATCAAAGTCTTACTTGAATCCTAGCATTTAGCCGTCGGGTCTTTAAAGCTCGGATATAGTACGAGCACGAAGCCTACGGACATTAATCAGGATAATATTCTCGCATAAAGCCTGCGGGGTTTTAACCCGGATATAGTATTGACACAATTGCCCTTCGGGACTTATCACATTTATACACTTCCACATCCATCACATTGGCTATTCGACCTTATCACATATATACACTTTCACATTCATCACATTGGCCATTCGGCCTTATCTCATATACGCATGTTCACATTCATCACATTGGCCATTCGGCCTTATCACACATACACATGTTCACATTCATCACATTGGCCATTCGGCCTTATCACACATACACATGTTCACATTCATCACATTGGCCATTCGGCCTTGTCACATATATATACACATTCAGATTCATCACATTGGCCATTCGGCCTTATCACATATATACACTTTCACATTCATCACATCGGCCATTAGGCCTTATCACATATATATACACTTTCACATTCATCACATTGGCTATTAGGCCTTATCACATATATACACTTTCACATTCATCACATCGGCTATTAGGCCTTATCACATATATACACTTTCACATTTATTCAAATATACTTCACATACCACATATACTATCATGTACAGACTTGGTCTTGGCCGAATCTACATCCATCACTTTCCAATGAATAATTCAATTTTACGCCATACTATCATTTCATATTCGAATACTCATAAGCTTACAATATCACGATTTAGAATTCAAGTATGGGTTTAATCAATAGCTTATGAGCAACTAAAACAAGTTTTATCCATGTTTACAACAAAATCACATATTCACTACGAGCTGTTTTCCTGAGCAATGGTCACTAAATTATTTATAACCGGAGCTACAAAACTCCAAATCACTTGCCATTAATTTTTCCTGAATGTAAACTCGTATATCTTCCATCCATAAAATTTCCAGAATTTTAGGTTTGGCCAATCAATACCAGATTTTTCTTAAAGTTTCCCCTGTTTCACTGTTTGACTAATCTGACCACTCTTCACTACGAATCAAATTTCTCATTTTACAGAATTCAAAATGTGTTGTATTTGATTTCATTTGAAACTAGACTCATTAAGGAGTCTAAGCATATAAATTTTATCTTATAACCATTTTTGTACAATTTATAATGATTTTCTAAAAACAGAACAGGGGATTTCGGAGTCATTCTGACACCGTCTCACACAACTTTAAATATCTCTTTATAGGAAATTTCTTTGCTCACAAGGTCTCTTTTATAAGAAACTAGACTAATTAAGCCTTGATTACATATTTTATTCAGCCTATAATTCCACACCAACAATTTATAGTGATTTTCTAAAATCACGTTACTGCTGCTGTCCAAAGCAAATTATTACAATTTGCTCTTAAATTTCCAAGTCCAAACACATATGAACTTACCATTTGAGTTTAAGACATATCATGGCCACATCATATCTTATTAAATCAACTCATTATGTCCTATTATGATTGAATTTACTCAACGTTTAATCACTTAAAACTTACCTCGGATGTTGTCGAACGATTTCGGCGGCTATTCGATCACTTTTTCCTTTCCTTTATCCAACTTTGGTCCTCTAAGCTCTTGAGCTTAATCTAGATACAAGTATGGCCAAACCTCCTCCTAATCCTCTTCCAAACCAAACATGAAGCAAGAACTCCTTCCTTCTTCCTTAGAATTTTCGGCCAAAAGAAATGAAAGAGGATGGACAAATTTTCTTTTTTTTCTTTTCTTCACTCACGGCAATGGGGGAGGGGGACAATCACACACATCCTTTCTTTTCTTTTTTTTTTGTTTCTCATCCTACTAACACTAATATTTTATTGCCCATGCCCTTTATTTTATTAATCCTTACATAATGCACTACCCCAACATGTTTATGACATGTTTTTAGCCATAACATCTTGTCCACCCATGCTCTTTATTTTATTAATCCTTATATAATGCACTACCCCAACATGTTTATGACATGTTTTTAGCCATAACATCTTGTCCACCCATGCTCATGGCCGGCCACTACATATTAGGGGGGAAAATTGACATGCAAGTCCTCCCTTTTGATTACATGCACTATTAGGTCCTTGTAGATTAGCCTATCACATTTCAAAAATGTCACCCATAAGTCCTTTTGACTAAATTCACATGCAATTTACTAAATCGAAGCCTAAAACTTTCACACCTTTATAATCACATATTTTAGACAATAAATATCACATTCAAATAATTTGGTGACTCGGTTTAGCGGTCCTGAAACCACTTTCCGAGTAGGGTCACTTTAGGGGTGTCACACAATCAAACAAGAACTCCCTGACAACGAAGCCAACAACTTGACCGCACCCCAGCATACGTTCACCAGGATTGAGAATCAACCCTAAAACAATCAATCTATGTACGATATACTGTAAGTGTGACAAGTCAGTTATAATATTTTTAGTGTTACAATGGAACACTCGAGTATTCCATGGATCAAACCCAAGAGAGTTCTGTGCTCAAATGATTCTAATCTCTAGCATGTAATTTGGGAGTCTAGCTAACTACTCACAAGGTGTCATATTACGACAAATCATAGTTGAAGGTGAATTAAGCTAATTAATTGTCTAAAAACAAAAAAAGGACTAAATTAGTGAATTCGATAACAGATGATGGTTGGTTGATTTCCACATGGTTAACCTTTGAATTAGGGATCTAAATCACTAATACTCCTAAATTGGCTCAATTTTACATCTTGACCTTAATTTTACCAAATTAGACAAATCAGTTTGGTTTATCTCTCAACCTCACGAAACTAACCCATGATAAATGAATTGGTGCTCCTCTCGATCTTACTTATCAAAATTTTCCCTTAGGGGAATTAATCCTAAGTTTTGAATTCTATTTGGTTTAGTCAGATTTTGTGATTTAGACCCTGAACTCAAAAAATCAACTACCCAACATTTCCATCAACCAACAATTTAGGATTTAGCTACTCATGCTTATATCTAAACACACTAACAACAAATAATCAATAAAAATTGCATTAACTTAAAGTCAAAGAAAAGCAATAAAAACCCAAGCTTTCTTGCAAAAGCTTGGAGAACTCAACAATGGCAGCAAGATGGATGAACAAAAACACCAAAGAAATGATTTTTAACAGATAAAATGAAAAGAAGTTGGATTATATTAAACTAAAGGATTAAAGCGTGAATACAAAGAAAGTTGAATTGTTGAAAGGCAATTAACACCAAGCTACAATAACTTTAACTAACTAACTAACTTAACATAAAACCAGAAAAGTAAAGCAAGAACTCTAAAAACATGAAGAAAGTAACTAAACCCTAAGATAAAAAGATGTAAAAGTTGTATAATTCAAAAGTGTCCCCCTTCTCTTAGCTAAATGAAGGTTTTTTTTCCTGATTACAACCCAAAAATTTTGCCAAAAATGCCCCTCAACGTGTATTTTTTATTGGTGTTGGAGTTGGACAAAGACTACCCCTATAGTCAATTTTTGTCTCCTCTCTTCAAGGGTATCGCGATATCCACAGTAGTCTTGAAATGGGGGAGCCTTAGGAGGTTACGTATCGCGATACCCCCTTCTAGGTGATGTTTTCATTGACGTCCATACCACTGTTGACTCCCTAAAACATTCAATAATCCATTAGGGTCCCTATGACGCATTTGGACAATTCGGCTCTCAAAAGTAGCATAAAACACATTAATTCACTTAATAGAACAAAGAACCAAAACTAAATAAAAACATGGAAAAAATATTCAAATTGTTCTAGAATAAGCTCGTTAAGTGTCATGAAGAGACTAATTTGACATATCAAATTACGAAAGATCAATGAACGTATTTCATCAAAAAACCAAACGAGTTAATTCTTTAAGGACTAATAAACAATTTTAACTTTTCCTTGATTAACTCCGATTTGATCTGGTTCTTGATCTAAACAATTATTTTATACAATCCATCAGTACCACATAATTTCATATTATGCAATTACATGAATGAACATATATAATCTTATTTTTTGATACCCCTAAAATTTCACATTTATTCAATTTAGTCTCCAAATTCAAAATAACAATAACTTTTAAATTTTAACCTCGATTTAAAATCTGACTTCACACACATTCATTAGCTACCCTCTACTTTCTATTTCTACTGAAATTTCATAATAATTTTACATTTCTTTCACTTTAGCCCCTATGTACAACACAAGGAATTAAACTTTACAATCTAGTCCTTTTCATGGTTACTGTTGTACATAGGAACTAAAGTGAATAAAATGTGAAATTTTAGGGGTATCAAAAAAATAAGATTATATAGGTTAGCTAAATCAAGCCTAATTTTTCAAGAAAACAACAATGAAAACTTTCAAAAACTTTGCAAGTTTTACAAATTGGTACATAGGCTAGCTAAATCAAGTTCCCATGATCTCAAAAACATAAAAATTACAAGAA
Organism: Gossypium hirsutum; assembly: GCF_007990345.1. Lineage (NCBI taxonomy): Eukaryota > Viridiplantae > Streptophyta > Magnoliopsida > Malvales > Malvaceae > Gossypium > Gossypium hirsutum. The sequence continues at coordinate 36,723,686 of NC_053439.1, read as the reverse complement.
AATGACTTAAAATCACCTACTAATTAATGACCGAATGTTTCAATATTTTACTTGGTTTTCTTCTTCATCTTATGACAGTGGAGAAAGCAAATGGGAAAAGATGACATCTTTTCCCACTAAGTTAAGCGTTTTATACTTTAATTAGCTTAATTAGCTTAATCCTTAATTAATTTACTTTAATTAAAACTAGCCTTATTAGTGGATGATAACATCACCATCAACCATCTTATATTATAATATGGTTTATTTTCCAATTTGTACCTTTAGCTAATTGCCATTTAAGTCCTTAAGCCTTTGACCAATTAAATCTATATAGAGATTGGACTTTTACAATTTAGTTACTGCACCTAAATTAACTATCTAATTGACAAAATTGACGGGCCAAACATAAATATAACTTTATACAAACTTCAAAAATATTCATATTTAATATTTATGAACTCGATTTATGGAAATGGAGTTTTGAAAACTCATTTTTCGCTACCATTGAAAAATAAACTGTTACAAAGTTGTTCTATTCGAGAAATAAATATTTGGTTCTAGCCTAAAAAGAAGAAACAAAACAACTCAAGGAAAACAAGAAAAACAAGGAAATACCTAAAATAATAAATTTAAGAATAACGAATAAGTATTCAAAATAATAAATAAATAAATAAATAATAAAATAAAAAGTGAAAGATGAAACAAGTAAACTGATGGATATGATGGATAGAAGGATAAGTGTCCAATTGAATTATTTGATATGTAAATCCCAACAAAATCAATTAAGGACTCTAATCAACCATCCAAAAAATAATATTTGGAAAATTGAAGGACGAATAATGAATTCTCATGAATCCTTAAAGAAAATTGAGAAGCAAATTGCTTCTAAAAATCATAATAGAGTAATCTTACACAAAGAAACTAACCCCCAGAGTTGAAAACTTTATTAATGAAAATAATTGTCTCTCTCTAATGAACAGTGAAGAGGCCTTTATATATGCTAGCTCATTGCATCCAAATAAAGCTCTCAAGTATACTGAAATTCTAATTAACCTAAACAAGTAGTAGTTTTAAACTAAACTTTCTTGTTAGCTTAGAAATATAAAACTGCTAAATAACTAAAAATACTTAAAAAAATCCAAAATTTGAAATAAATAAATAATAAAGTAATAAAAATTAATAAATATAATATTGAGCTCATAAATAATAAAAAGTAAGCCTAAAATTCAAACACAATATTATTTAAAATTGAATTAAAAGCTCGAAACTCATAATTTCCATAATAATCTTGTCCAAAAATTATGCTCATGTAACATCCCAAATATTAGATTAATGGGAATGAAAAATTATTTTTAAAATAATGAAATATCCTAGTAGTTAATTGGTAAAGGGAAAAGTATGAAAAGTAGACTAAGGTTCCAAGTTCGAATCCCTTCCCTTCCAAAAAAAATTAAATTTTACAAAATCCCTTCTTTTTTTTAGTGTGTGTTGCCCATGCCTAATTAAAAATAGCTGTAAATATTATTTTTAAAAAATTTGATCAACCTTTAATCTCATTTTCTTCACCCTATCCCTCCTTTCTCCCCTCTTTTTTTTTTCAATTTTTTCTTTCTTCTTCCTTGTTGCCGCCGCCCAAACCCCTTGAATAACCATATCTTTTTCTTTTCTTTTGCCACAAGATCTTGCACCAACCTCCCCTAAATATTTTTGACATTTCTCCTTAATTTTCCAGTCCCAAATCTAAAATTTTTGACCTCCAAGAATGATTCTGATTGTTGTCAAGAAGAGCAATTGCCGCCCCTTTCACCTAGCTTGTGTAAGTTGTGTAAGTTGTGTAAGTTATTGTTTTCGTTCAATTTCTTGATCGATCTTGTAAGTTCAGTTTTCTAGATCTAGAATGAGGGTGATTTTTAAGGATTTAAAGATTATTTTTCCAGACTTCCAATTAATTTTAAATGTGATTTCAAATCAGCCCCAAATTGGCCACCATTGGCAGTGGTGCGTGCGCCTAAAGGCTAGAAAAGGGGGCTTTTGTTTCTTTAATTTTCACATCTTTTTCTAGAAAAATCTTGGGTTCTTTAAACCTTCCTTATCAACCTTTAATCATGTGTAATTTAGTAAAAATAAATCTTGATCAATTGGCGACTCAATTCTGATAATTCGAGAAGCATAAGCGTGGTTGATTATGGGCTAGTTTGTAGTTTCAATTTAGATGTTGGATAAAATGTTAAGAGATCTAATTAAAGATTTTAATCTTGGATTAGCTACTAATTTTTTAGTATTTATGTGTTTTAGGTTCCGACTTAAATTCCCCAAATCAATAGTGAGGCCAATAGACATCCACGCGTACAAATCGTATCAAACTAGTGTAAGAAACCTAACTAGTTTGGATTTAAAAAGTCGTTATAATTGTAATGGTAGGATTGAACCCATAAGTAGGTTTTTGGTGGCTGTTTAAATGTATTTTAATTGGGCTAAATTATTTTTTTTAATTTAGGTTCATTTTAAATTTTATTATAGAAACTACGAGATTCATAAGTGTGCTGCAGTAGAGCGTAATTAAGGTATGGATCCTAAATTGTTAACTTGAATGTTTTAATATTATTTTTAAATGATATAATTGATGACTAAGCTTGCTGGTCAGGCTTGGCTAAATGGATAAGTAATTAAATTGGAAGTGGCTGAACCAAGTATGTTTTGAGCCCTAACTGTTTGGCATGTTAGGAAAAATGTGAGAGTGACTGAATAATTGTGTGATTGATATTGTTGTGGATGATTAGTTGATATGAATAATGTTGATTGTATGTATAGCATGATTTTGAATGAGAATGAGGCTTACGCATGATATATTGTGGTTGATGGAGGAGTTCCATGGAGATTTGGTGGCATATTAAGCCTGTATTTATTCGTAGTCAATGCACTGCACTGGAGATTTAAGGAGATTTTGCAATTTTACCTCATTTATTCGTTAAATGGCAAATTTTCTACAATTATGTTTATTTGGTGGTTTTACCACATTCAGATTTGCTCGCATTCATTGGAGTTTGATTGTGTAGCGGATTGTTGGGTAGGAAATTCATTTTTGCATTATGACATGATCATGACTCATTAAAATGTTATTAATGCTGTTTGATTATGATTTATGGTTCTTTGTGTGAATGCTTAAATGGGTACTAAATTCCTTATTGTTTAGACTCAGACTGAGCTAGTTAGCTCACTCCATTACCTCAAACTTCTTAGGTAATGAACAAAACTAGGATTGGTCTTGGCATGTGGACGTACGATGGACTGTAGTCTTAATTTTTATCATTTATTAATTTTTATTTAATGTTCCCTAAATTTTTTTGGTTTTGGAGTGTAAAATTATTTGAACTGTGGTTTAGGTTTATTTCTGCTTTTGGGGTTTTTTTTTCATGCATGCATATTTTCATACTTGAGATTGGTTTATAAGATTATTTTGAAATTGGTGTGAGCATGTCACTTGGCTTAATTAATAATCGGGTTTCCAATTGGGTTTTTCGTTGCAATTAAGATAATCAAAGTTATTTTTTTCAAAAGCAACAATGTGCAAAGAGTGTTTCTAAAAACCACACTAGTGCTACGAACCTAACTTAATAAAGGTTGGATTTTAATAATGAATAATTTTCTCAAAATAAAAAAAGGTAACCACGATTTTATTAAAAAAGAGATTGCATTTAAGGTTTTCAGCCGTCAATAGGGTAGAATCATAGTTTAGGTGTCCCATGTGACTTTCTCGATTCTACCATAACATCTAAGCCGGGCTTAAGATGTTACATTTAGTGGTATTAGAGCCTAGATTCAAAACCTTAGATTTGGCTATAGCATCTAGGTCGGGTTTGAGAGGTTACATTTAGTGGTATCAGAGCCTAAGTTCAAAACCTCAGATTATATTTTTAGTTCTCTCAAAAATAAATTTGCATGCATGTATACATGAAAAAGGGCATTTTTGAGAAAAATAATCAATAATATTCTAAAAGGTATTTTGCAAGAAACGACGAAGTCTAAAGGATCGATGCCATGCCCATAGAAACAATAATGAAACTTTAGTAGAATAATGGAGACTATTGCTTAAAATTTTTAATAAAATAATTTTCATTCAGAGTGTGCTAAAAGATTTAAAAAAGTACTAAAAATATTTTTACTTATTCTAGATATATAAAATAGAGAAATGAATACTCATGAAATGAAAACTCGTGGTAAGGAGGTTCGTAGGGGCAACCTTTGAATGCTCCGATTGAGTCAGTTGATTCTCAAGAGCCAGTATAGAATAATGAACAGAATGAGGCTATTAGTGAACCCACTACTGAGGGTAGGAATATAGATAATCGAGATAATTATGAAAAGGATGATCTAGTAATACAAGTTTTGTTAAGGGCTTTAAATTGGGTTGTTGGGGCACCGATGGGTGGTGTTAGTCATGGGACGATTGCTGAGAGACTCCGCTCTAGTGGGGCAGAATTGTTCAGGGGTATTACTAAAACTAATCCTACAGTGGTAAAGTACTGGATGGAGACCACTGAACGTATTTTAGATGATTTGAACTGCACTCCTGAGCCAAAACTTAAGGGTGATGTATCATTATTTAGGGGTGAGGTATACAGGTGGTGGTAATCAATGATTAGGCATACGCTGCCAGAGCGTATTGATTAGGCCTATTGTTAGGATGCGTTCCAGGTTAAGTTTGTGGGTCCTTGTTATATGGAGGCTCGACGGTTGGAATTTATTGAGTTGAAACAAGGTGATATGACTATTTCTAAGCATGAGGCGAAATTTCTAAGGTTGGCTCCGCAGTAAGAGTGTGTGTTTGAGGCTTTGGTTGAGAAGAACAAAATTATTAAGGAGATCAAGTGTGTAGAGCGCGAGAAAATAGGGGAATAGAGGGATCAGCCCAAGAGAGAGGTGGGCTCTGCTGGCCCAAACCCGTGTCTTGTTAAGCGACCTAGAAAGGCCAGGCCACTACAGAATAGAGAAGTAGTGGGCCCTAGAGAAGGGCAAAATCAGGCATGTCAGTATTGTCAAAGGCACCACTCGAGCAAATATTGGAAAAGAATGGATGCTTGTTTGATTTGTGGCTCAATGGAGCATAGGATTAAAGATTGTCCTCATCAGTATGATCAGATGCAAGTTCTGACTCAGAATCAGGGCCCTGTTAGGGGTCAAAATTAAAAGGGTAATCAGTGCTCAGATGGGTTGTAATTGGAACAAAAATGGACAGAGAGCACCTGTTCAAGGTGTGAATAGGGTTGAAGTTAGGCAACTTGCCTTGGTATATGCAGCTAGACGGTGAAAGGATAGAGATACGACTGACGTTATAACAGGTACCTTCACTATCTATTTGGTGCCTTATTTTGCATTGATTGATATATGATCTACTCATTCTTATATTGCTTGTGATGTGGCTGTAAAATTGGGGATTGGGGTAGAAAAACTGAAAACATTATTACTGTAGTTAGTTCTTTAGGATCATCTGTGCTTGTGAATAAAATTTATAGGAGATGCCCTTTAGAAACTTAACGAGAGATTTTTTCTGCTGACTTAATGGGATTTCCTTTTAATGAGTTTGAACTAATTCTGGGGGATCAACTGGTTGGTTGAGCACCAAGTCTGTTAGGATTGTGCACTGAAGAGGATAATTTTAGTGACAGAGACTAGAAGGGAGATTGTTATGATTAGGGAACGTCAAAATTATCTATCCAATGTGATCTCTGGTATGGTAGCAGAAAAGATGGTGTGAAAAGGGTGCGAGACGTTTCTAGCTTATGTCTGAGATGCAAACGTTGTTGATCCTTCTGTTGATAGCATTCGTACAGTAAGGGAATTTTTTGATGTGTTTCCCAAGGAACTGCCAGGGTTGCCTTCAGATCGAGAAGTAGAATTTAGTATTGAATTGTTGCTAGGAACGACATCGGTGTCCATATGGTGTGACCCTATAGGTTATTGTAACATTAGTAGTAATACTAGAACATTTCTAATAATACAAGCAATGAGTGGTATCTAGCAATGCATCATTGCTACCTAAGTTACAAGAAGTCATTATTTGACATAATCTTTTTGTGATAAACCTTTCATGTATTACATCTTTTTGTCTTTTATATCTAGATTGGACACAAGTCATGGAACAATAACACTTGCATAATCCAATGTCATGTTTCTTGATATATCAAGTAGACTACAATAGACAAATAAGTATGGTATCTCATATCAACTTATTTGAGCATGGCCATGCATTTCTAGTCTCACTCAATCAAGTAGTGTAAGATATTGCTCCCATTATGTAGGAGAGACAAATCCTATATTGATCAACCATATCCCACTACATAGATTATGGTATATCCAACATCAGTCTTTTTAGTACAACTTGTTATGGAGGACGTTTGAGTGTTTCCAAATATATGACTAAGGATGTTGGGATAATGATGATCTCAAGTATGAAAATCGTATACTTAGTTATCACTATGATTAATGTTGTGACTATAACATAACAATCCAATAAACATACTCATAGCAGGTTAGTCCAATATGTTGTTCTCTAGCACATACTCATGTATTAATTTTGACATCCCTATGTCAATGACAACACTTTGCAATCAATCAACTACACATTATTCTTAATGCATTATTGTTGTCCTAGCCCACAATAGTATATGACTAAGGACCTTATAAGAATAATCATATTTTTCTTAGAATTTTATTACAATTCGTTTTATTTATATACACAGAAAAAGAAACTAAAATAATAATAGCAGTGCCTTACATTAATAAACAATATAAAATAATTATGTAATTACAATCATCTCATGATTGGTCTTTGCGACTAACACTAAGATAAATTACTTATATATCTAATACCAAGTGACTTAGTGAGACGATCATGCTTCTGTTGTGTTAGAGGCTTCATCAGCGGATCAAGAATGTTATCATTTGTTGGTACTTTACATATTTCTATATATCCTCGACCAAAGAATTCTCGAATAAGATGGAAGCGCCTAAGTATATGTTTGGACCGCTGGTGAGATCTGGGTTCTTTTGCTTGTGTAATGGCTTCGTTGTTGTAACAACAAAGTTTTATAGCATTTGATATGCTAGGCATAACCCCTAGTTTAAATATGGACTTCTTGATCCAAACAACCTCTTTTGCAACCTCACTAGCTACAATATACTCGGCCTCAGTTGTAAAATCAGCTACTGTATCTTGCTTTGAACTTTTCTAGCTTATAGCACCAGTATTAAGGCAAAACAAAAAACCTGATCGTGATCATGAATCATCCTTTTTAGTTTGGAAGCTAGCATCAATGTAACCTTTTACACTTAACTCTTCCTTACCTCCATATATAAGGAATGTATCATTAGTCCTTTGCAAGTACTTAATGATATTTTTAACTACGACTCGATAAGCTTCATTAGGATCTACTTGGTACCGACTCTTCATGCTTAAAGCGTACGAAACATCTAGACGAGTACATAACATGGCATAGATGATAGACCCAATAGATGAAGCATATGGAATCTTAGTCTTGTGATCTCTCTCTTATGGTGTTAAAAAGGCACATTTCCTTCGATAGGGAAATGCCATGTCGCATAGGTAAGAGTCCTATTTTAGATTCTTCCATGCTAAACCTTTTTAGTACTCTATCTATGTATGTACTTTGGCTTAGACCTAGGAGTCATCTTGATCTATCTCTATATATTTTGACTCCTAGTGCGTATGTAGCCTCACCCAATTTTTCATAGAAAAACAAGTTCCTAGCCAAATCTTAATAGATTGTGGGGTAGGTAAATCATTTCCTATGGTAAGTATGTTATCTACATACAATACAAATAATGCAATAGTGCTCCCACTAATTTCTTATAAACACAAGGCCCATCTTCATTTTTGGTAAAACCAAGCTCTTTAATTGCATCATTAAAACGAAGATTCCAACTTCGAGAAGCTTACTTCAATCCATAAATAGATCTTTGTATCTTGGATATCTTTCCATTATCTTTTGGATCGACAAAACCTTCAGGTTGTGTCATGTACACATCCTCTTCCAGTTTCCCATTAAGAAAAGTAGTTTTGACGTCCATCTGCCAGATTTCATAATCATGAAATGCAACCATTGCAAGTACGATCTGGATGGATTTAAACATAGCAACAGGAGAAAAGGTTTCATCATAGTCAATACCATGAACTTGGCAAAAACCTTTAGTAACTAATCGCCCTTTATAGGTTTGTATAGTACCATCCATGTCTATTTTCTTTTTGAAAACAAACTTGCACCTTATGGGTTTAACCCCTTCAAGTGGGTCAACCAAGATCCATATTTAGTTTTTTGACATGGAATCCATCTCAAACCTTATTGCCTCAAGCCATTTATCAAAATTTAGGCTCACCACCGCTTCTTGATAAATCCTAGGCTCATCTTGATCCATAAGTAGAATGTCACCATGTGTTGTAATGAGAAATCCATTTCTCTCAAGTACATGGTGTTCTCTTAAAGATTTTCGCGGTATTTGTGTTTCTAAAACAATTGATTGTTCCGTATCAATTTGTGGAACCTATTGTTGTTCAATCTCTAGTTTAGTGATTTGTTGTTGTTCTCAAATTTCTTTGAGTTTTGTTCTTCTACCACTCTATTTTCTAGAGATAAACCCTTTTTCAAGGAAGACTATTGTTCGAGCAATAAAGACTTTGTTCTCGATAGGATTGAAGAAATAATATCCTTTAGTTTCTTAGGATATCCCATAAAGATGCGCTTTTAAGAATTAGGTTCGAGCTTAGTAGACGTCTGACATTTAGCATAACCTTCACTACCCCAAATATTCATGAAAGACATACTAGGACTCTTCTCAATCCACATCTCATATGATGTTTTTTTGAACTGATTTAGATGGAACATGCTTTAATGTGAAATCAGTTATTTCAAGTGCATGTCCTCAAAATGAAGTAGGAAGATCAACTAACTTATCAATGATCAAACCATGTCTAACTGTGTTCAATTTCTCTTTTCAGAAACTTCATTCCATTGTGGAGTACCAGGAGGTGTAACTTGTGATTCAATCCCACATTTCTTAAAAAATCATCAAACTCTAAGCTTAAGTATTCTCCTAGTTGGTTTTGTATTTCATTTTTAAATTCCATGAACTTTCCAAGGGTTTTAGATTTATGATGCATAAGATAAATATATCCATATCTACTAAAGGCATCAGAGAAAGTAACGAAGTATTGAAAACCTCCTCTGGCTTGTGTGTTCATTGGTCCACATACATCACTATGTATTAAGCCCAATAAATCACTAGCGCGCTCACTTTTACTATTAAAAGGAGTTTTAGTTATTTTACCCAACAAGCAAGATTCACATATATCCAATTGTTCAAAAAAAAGAGTCCAAAATTCCATCTTTATGGAGTTTTGATATGCGCTTCTCACTTATATGGCCCAATCGACAATGCTAAAGATAAGTTTGATTAGAGTCATTTATTTTTTTATCTTTTAGTATATATGTTATAAACGGGTCTATCTTGATGTAAAATGTATAGACTGTTTACTAATTGTGTCAAACCATAGAAAAAATTATCGAGATAAAATGAACAACAATTATTCTTAATGATTATCTCAAACTCATTTTTGTCTAAACAAGAAATTAAAATAATGTTTCTAGTAAAACTTGACACAAAATAACAATCCTCCAAAATTAAATCAAGGCCACTAGGAAATGATAAAATATGTATTCCTACAGCTAATGCAACAACTCTTTCTCCATTTCCAACTCGCAAGTCCACATCTCCTTTATCCAAATTCCTACTCCTTTGCAGTCTCTGTACAGAGGGACAAATATGGGAACCACATCCGGTATCTAATACACATGAAGTAGATTTTGATAAATTAATATCAATAACATAAATACATGAAGTGGACGCTCCATTTTCTTTTTCCTTCTTGACCTTTTCAAGATAAGCAGGAAAGTTCCTCTTCCAATGTACGGTCTTACCACAATGGAAACATTTTCGTTAGAAATTCCTCCTTTAGGTTTCAATGCAACTTTTCCTTTGTTGGGTTTGGCCTTTCCATTGTCCTTGGGCTTTGCCTTAGCCTTTCCTTTACCTTTGTCCTTACGGACCATCATAATGGGTTTAGGCCTAGCCTTTTGCATGTTAGTTTTCAGTATTTTGTAACATGTCAATTAACTGTGGCAAAGTCTTATTAATCTCATTCATGTTGAAATTAAGGACAAATTGGCTAAAACTATTCGGTAATGATTGCAAGATGTTATTTATGGCCAACTCCACACATAGAGGGAATCCTAGTTTTTCAAGGATTTCAATATAGCCTATCATCTTGAGAATGTGAGTTCCCACAGGAGATCCCTCCACCATTTTGCATCTAAACAGAGCTTTAGAGGTCTCGTACCTCTCTTGACTTACTTGCCCCTCATATAATTACTTGAGGTGCTAGATCATATCATAGGCAACCATATCCTCGTGTTGCTTTTGAAGCTTAGGAGTCATGGTGGCAAGCATTAGACATCCTATGTCTAACATGTCATCAAGATTTATAAGCATTCTTGTCAGCTCTAGAGGCATTAGTTGTTTCAAAAGGAAGGGGTTCTTCGATGACATATAATTTTCATTCTTGTTTGAAGACAATCCTCAAGTTACAGAACCGATCAAGGAAGTCCAAGCCATTCAATTTATCCTTCTCAAAGATAGATCGCAATGGTAAAGAGTTTGTGTTGTTTGCCATAATAAATCTACAATAATAAAATATACTTATGAGTACATTTACCAAGTTTAATATAATCATTAAAAAGAATTTTATTAAATGATGCTCCAACTATTTATTCAAAATTAATAACCCTTATATTTTAATTTCAAAAAGACTTTCTCTAAAGTTTCTAGTGGGTAAGGATCCATATTTCACCTCTTCTTAAGTCAGCTTTGGCTTTACTCTCAAGATTATGGTTATTTATGTAAGCAACACTTTCTAATTACATCACATGTAACTCCTCTATTTTGTGAACAACTCTTGTTCCAATCATATCATGATTATCCAAAACTCTTGCCTCTAGGTATCTAATCCTATTAGAGTAACCTAGTTAAGTTATTAACCAATATTATAACCAACAAGTATCACTTGCTTATTCTTCGTATTTGACCAAGACAAATACATGTCCTTCGCTTTAACAAAACCTATATTGTATTGATTGAGGCTTTAATGAGGGTAAATATTGGAAGGCAATCTTAAATTAATATTTTATTTAGGGCTTTTAAATTAAATTAATCTCACCATTAATGGTCGACGTGATTCCATTTTAATCTTTTAATTGATCTTATCAGTGTCCTATAACATGCATGCTAACAGATCATCCATTGCATCATATATAAGAAAAATATAAAGTAGTAAATAAATTCAATAGTTATAGCCCATAAAACTAAGGTGGTTCCTCCCAAGCCAATGGGAGAATTGAAAGGAATCCTAAGGGTGTATGCAGCTTCTCAAGCTTCCTTTCAACTTTTGGTAGCCTAGTATTCTTTTCCTCTAATCCACAGTAGGTTGTACAATGTACAATAATAGAAACTCATTTTACATACAAGGGAGTAAGAGAGAAGAGAAATACAAAAGAAATATAGAAAGGCATGACATGCAGGCCGTATTTGTAAAATTACAAAATTTGAAATTAATAAATTAAAAAGGCTATTAGGATATAACCATGCATTTCCAAACACCGTGCATATCAAACATAGTATACAATATATGATACAATTTATTTAACGACTTGTTAATGTGAATTACCAAGTTCTCCCTTCCATTAATGTTGCCTACACAGAGGTGTCAGTGGCAGACCCTAGCGAAATTTTAAAAGCTGCATTCAAATCTCTGTGGAAAATTGTTACTGTTTGATAACTTTTATCAAAACAGAATAGTACATATATTCTATAAATTTCAATCTGAGATGCTTCTTACTGGAACAACTTTTGTTCCTTTTTCAAATGTATCAACAAGTTAAAAATCAACTTCGAAAGATAAAAACCCCATTGCCCCAAAACAAATTCGTTAGCACTTAACAAAATCAATGATTAAAACTTAATCATCGATTGAGAGGAACAGATACTCACATAAGTTTAACAGATTAAACATGCACGTTTTTAACAACAGTTAACAAGTATCATATATTCATAAAAACAAATCAATTAAACATATCAAATAACATGGATCTCATACAATCGCATCAATCAATTAATTTAATTTCGTATTCGTATCGTACAAGTGGCTCTACTACCACTATTGGGACCACAGGTATGCCCCATGGCACAGTAAAAAAAATATTTTGGCGATCCACAACTATGGATACATGTACGAGGAACGAAACATGTTGAAATAAGTATGATATCTCAAATCAACTTATTCAAGCATGGTTGTACGTTGCTAGTCTCACTCAATCAAGTATCCTAAAATATTGCTCCCATTATGTAGGAGTGACAAATCCTATATTTACCAACCATATCCCACTACATATATTATGGCATATCCAACATCAGTAACCTGTTATGGAAAATGTTTAACTTTTTCAAAATATATGACTCACAATGTTGGGATAATGATGCTCTCAAGTATGAGAATCGTATACATAGCTATCACTATGAGTAATGTTGTGACTATTACAAAATACTTCAAAAAACATACTCATAGCGGATTAGTCCAATATTTTGTTCTCTAGCAAATACTCATGTATTGATTTTGACATCCCTATGTCAATGATAACACTTTGCAATCAATCAACTACACATTAGTTTCAATGCATTATTGTTGTCTAATCCCACAATAATACTTGACTAAGGACCTTTTAAAAATAATCATATTTTTCTAAGGACTTTATTACAATTCAATTTATTTATATACATAGAAAAAATCCTGAAATAATAATGGCAATGTCTTATATTAATAAACAATATAAAACAAGTATGTAATTACAATCATCTTATGATTGGTCTTTGGGCATACTATAATAGTGGTTGGTGCCTTGAGTTGGAAGGAAATATCTTACTTGAGGGATATGTTTACTCTCTTGAGTCTATTTGATGATGGGAGCATCTTAGCTGAATTGCAAGTAAAGCCTGTTTGGATTCAGAAAATCAAAGATACGTAGAGTTTGGACATAAATGGGAAGTGACAGAGTTCGTATCTAAATGTTTGACTTGCCAGCAAGTTAAAGCTGAGCATTAGTTTCCATCAAGGTTGCTCCAACCAATTCGAATTACACAATGGAAATGGGATAGAGTGAAAATGGATAGATTGACAAAGTCTGCCCATTTTATTCATGTTTGCACTGAAATTTCTTTTCAAAAGTTAGCTATGATCTATATTTCTGAAATTGTGAGACCGCATGGAGTGCCAATGTCTATTATTTAACATTGGGATCCTAAATATACGTCTCGATTCTGGAACAAATTGCGCAAGGCTTTGGGATCTTGATTGGATTTTAGTACAACTTTTCATACACAATTCGATGGTCAGTGGGAAAGGGTTTCTTTAGTCAAAACATGCAAGGGTATTCTTTAGTAAAAACACGCTAGACTAATTTTTAAGTAGGGGATAATTTTGTCCTTTCTACGTAAAACTTGTCAGAACTATAAATAACACTTTTAAACATATTTTAAGAGAGCTTTTTCATTAGGTTCGTTTGAGATTAAGTGGTTGTTGTGTTTTTGTTTATTTTTATATTTATCAACTCAAAGGTACAAGGACCTTCTTGTAACTATGAGTTTTTACCTTCAATTTCAATTAAGTTTAGTTAGTTTATCATCCAAATTTACAATTGAATAATCGAAGTCTTGGGATCTTTTGTTTACGCTCCATTTCAACAAAAAAAATAAAAGACTACAGCAAAAACTTCTAAGCAATTCTAAACCCTTTCAATTTTTGTATTGTTTAATTATTTGAATGAATATGAGGATTATTGGGTGTTGTTTGCTAACTATGTGTATGAACTAAATTGCTTTGGTAGTTGGTTAATTGAATTGTTAAATAATTAATTTAAAGATTAGAGACTAAATTGAAATAATTTGGAATAAATTAAATAAATGTTGAAACTTGGAATTGACAACTCTAGGTGAACATATAGATAAGTAGTGAACTTTAAAATTATATATTCGACACTTTACTTTTTATGCATTGCTGTATTTTCTTTTATTAAATTCTAACTTCCATAAATTATTTAAGTTGGTTGATTTTTTGTGGTGTTATCATTTGATTTTTTATGGTGTTATCATTCAGTGTATGACTTGGATTTGAAACGAGTTGATTTCGTTTGATCCAAAGCTAGAAAGAACGTTGCACAATGCGAGAAGGGGTTTATTTCTTAGAGAGGATCCACCACACATTGATCCATTGAGACAAAACCCACTTTTTGAAGAACCATTGTTGCAAATTCAACAAGTAGAGGAACAAATGTCATATTGTACACTGAGGGACATTTCATGCCCAACCTAGATGCTATGCGAGGTAGTACCAACAGGTCAGTGATCAATGCCAATAATTTCAAGATTAAGCCGACGATGGTCCAGAGTAATCTATAATTTTGAGGTTCTATGAATGAAGTTCCTAACCAACATCTTAAGCACTTCTTAACTCTATTTGATACTTTCAGATATATTGGGGTACCAGATGACACTACTCTTCTTTGACTCTTCATCTTTTTATTATGCGATAATGTCATGGGACACGATTAAAAGCTTGTGACTAACACAATGTAATGGCCCAAATTTAAGGTTATTGGAACAATGGTTTCGGGACCACAAATCCGATGAGAAAAAAATTATTTTTATTATATTTATATGACCTACAATTTCACAGAAAGATTTCGTGAAAATTTCGTTCAAAAATTTTGACGTTTGGGCACTCAATTTAGTCCAAAGGACTAAATTGTAAAAGTGCAAATGTTGAGTTCTATATGTTAAATGTGTCCAATTGTTATGAAATTTTAAATTGGAGGTCTTTATATGGTAATTAGACCATTGGTTAAGTTGGTGGACAAAGATGGACATGGTTAGGCATGTTTCCAAAGTTTTTCATTAAGGGCATTTTAGTCATTTAGTTATTAAAATGAATTAAAAACAAAATTAAAAGCCAATTTTTGATCATATTCTTCATTAGGCTGAATTTAGCAAGGGGAGATGCCATAGTTAGGGTTTTCAAGCTTCCAAGCTCCATAGTAAGTGATCCCAAGCCTCGTTTTTAATGCTCCTTACGTTTTTTAGATCCCGGTAGCTTAATTTAGCTTATTCTAGCAATAATTTAACCTAGGTTTATATTTGGAAAAATACCCATAGATGAAAAGTGTTTATTTTGATGTTTTATGATAGAATATGAAGCTAGAAATTATGTTAAACAACTTTTGCTAGCCGATTTTAAGCGAAAACGAGTAAGTTGACATAATTAGTAAAAATCCCTAATGTACATAAGTAAGTGTTAGAGTGAGAATTTGATGTTGTCATAGAAGAGAAAAAATTTCTGCATGTTATATAACATAAGAATATGAGATAAAGTTTAATCTCTGAACTTTGGGGCAAAAGCATAATTATGTAAAAGATTAGGGGCAAAATTATAATTTTGCCAAAGTTAGAGTCGAGGGCTGTTTTGATAAATGTGAGTATTAAATGAGTTAAATTTTCTATTTTAGATCAAGAAGAACGAAACTTGAGGTTAGACAAAAGAAAGAATAAAGTTGAAGGCTAAGTTGGTGAATTTGGCTAAATTTTGTACCGAGGTAAGTTTACGGTAAATAAATACAATATTTAAATAATTATTATTAATATTGTTATTTTCCAGCAATTATGCATTTATTTTATGAATTGATTTAATGTTGACTCAAGTATGAGATGACAGAGAATCGGTGTTAAAAAGCCCCGCTGAAACATGAGGAATGTATCGGATACAAATGTCATGACATTTGGGTAAAGATATCCCATGTAAGACCATGTCTGGGACATGGCGTTGGCATCGAGATGAGAGGTCCCATGTAAGACCATGTCTGGGACATGGCGTTGGCACCGAGATGAGAGGTCCCCCGTAAGACCATGTTTGGGACATGGCATGGGCACCGATATGAGAACATACCATGTAAGACCATGTCTGGGACATGGCTGTGGTTGTTATTATCAGAAAAGACCCAAGTATCCTTATTATTCCAACGTGGCTCAACGGGATAGTAAACGAATCATGTTAATAAAAGTTCATTTAAAAGCATAAATGGCAAGCTCAGATGAGTTATAAGAGTTAAGAACTTACTATATTATCAATTGATACTCAATGTTTCAGCAAGAGAAGAATAAGTTACGATCATGAGTTAACTAAGTAAACCAACAGGAGAATTAGAATGAGATTAAATAAAGAGTAAACTAGAGATCTTGACATTTGAGTTTAATTATTTGTGTTAAATGTTGTTATTTATTTGCTAGTAAACTTACTAAGCTTTATGCTTACTTCTTTTATTTTTCTTTCTCTTATAGTATTGTAAAGCTACTTTCAGGAACTTAAAGATGTCGAAGATCGTCCACACTATCAACGACAACAACTCAGTATTTTATGATGAACCATGTTTCGGTTATGACATGTATAGGGACTTAGTTATTTTGAATGTTTGTATTTATGATTTTTCTAAAGAATGATACGTAAGTATTGATGATAAATGGTTGTTAAAATGGCTGAGTATGAAGGTGTTTTTTGTTACAAATGTTTAGGTGATAAATCATGCATAGAAATCATGAAAGAGTAAAATTTGCAAAGAAACAGATTTCAAGCAGCAACGGTGACGTGACTTTGAAAAATCACCTAGGATAGTATAAAATGAATTAGAAGATGAATTATATATATAATTAAATCTTATTGAGTTTAATTTCATAGAAAAATAATGGTGTAGCAAAATGAATTTTATATTTTAAGATATGTGAATTTTAGTGAGACAGGGTCAGAACTATTTTTGGAGTCCTCTATTCTAAATTTAGAAAATCATTAAAAATTGTAAAAAAAAAATGTTTATGAGTTGTAGTTTATATTTCTAGATTCCTTATTGAGTCTATTTTCTTTAGAAACAAGTGAAAACATCATATGAACATTCTACAATGAGAAAGCTTATTTTTAGTGACAAGAGGTCAGGATAGTCGAGTGGTAAAACAGGGGAGAATTTAACTAATAAATTGTACTAATTGGCTGAACTAAAAATTCTGAAAACTTTATGGTAAGAAGGAATATGAGTCTAGTTTTAGGGAAAATTTACGGATTTAAATTTTGAATATCGTAGCTCGAGTTATAAGTAAATTAGTAACTGCTGCGCAGGTGGACAGCTTTGTTGTGAATAGTGAAATTAATTTCAAAAGTAAAATTTTATGCCCCGAATTTTTAAGTTAAGTAAGGTAATGCCTCGAGCTCGACTCCAGAAATGATCTCGGGTAAGGTGTGTTACACATAAAGAGCATACCATAGAGTTCAATCAATTAAATGGGGCTTGTTTGACCCATTTGAACTGCTTTGATTTGAAGAACATGTTGAGAAGCCCATCTACTTGAAGTCTTGGTGGCTCAATGAAACACTTAAAGAAAATTAGGGTTACCTTGGTAAATATGAAAAGTAATCTTAGAAGATATGTAATCCGATAATATTTGATTTTGTAATTTTAGGGGATTACGCAAATCTCTTAAGAATCTCAATTGTAGATAGGCTACAATCTTTTCCATCAATGTAAAGTAAATTATACCATTGGATTTGGGGAAACTAAACTATAAATAGAGGCCTTCCTCCTCATTTGTAGTCATCCATTCGTATCCCATTCAAAGTTAGTTAATATACTTTGAGAGTATTTACTCAAACACTTGGTATGCTTTTGCTTTCTTCTGGCTATTCTGTTATTTTGAGCTCTTTTGTCTTTGAATTACTTCCGCTTTATTTTTGGTGCCTTGTAGAATTTCAATAGAGAATTCTCACTTTCCGAGAGTTAGGCTAACTTAGGAGGATTTGAAACTAAGAATTGCCTAAGGTTGTACGAATTGCGAGACTAAAGTTCTAGCCTAGTGAAAATAACGAATTTGTGTGGTTAAATTCCCAACCAGTTGATTCCATCACAATGTGTGAGGAACTCGCAAAATATTTCCCACCAAGTAAGATGATGAAGCTGAGGATGGACATTACCAACTTTGAATAGCTAGAATGGGAAACACTCTATGAGGTGTGGGAGTGTTTCAAACTTATGCTACGTAAGTGCCCTTATCATGGTATTCAAGATTGGTTGCAGTTATAAACCTTCTATAGTGGTTTGGATGAGAATTTAATATCTAGTTTAGACGGAGCGTTTGCAGGGGCATTTATGTCTAAGACATATACTGAGGGTTGTAAACTTGAAATTATATAGGGTCTTTCTATATATTTTACCACCTTTTTACTTAATAATTAAATTTATCTTGAGTAATTGTTATTAAAATAAGTGAATTTTACTTAATTAGTAATGTTGGGCATGAATTTATAATGTATGTGAAATTGTGCTTAATTACATGATTTTTGTAGATATTTTATATTAATTCATATTAATTTATTAATATGTGATTTTTCACTATGTAGGAGGACCATTGAAGATGTGATTAATGTGAATGAAACATGAACATGCACAAATTAATACACGTGGATGACAATACCATGCAATTTGGGTCATGAAGTTGATAGCTTGACCCAGCAAAAGAGGTGCTAAAAGATGGACATGTTTGCTACATTACTGGACTGAGAAATCGTCCAATAAGGGGGATCTAAAGCCCTATTTTGACACAAGTAGGGGGCAGCCCAAAAGCAAGCATTGGGGTATTTAATTGAAGTTCATTTTAGTTGGAAAATAATCAGAAATTAGCCCAACTACTTTGTTGTTGAAACTGTCCACCCTATAACTATTAATAGGCTTGGTTTGAATTTAAAATGTGGAGACTAAGTCATCCTCTTTTCCTTGAAATATGGTCGGCCATGTGTGGTAGAAAAAGAAGGAATTGAAATGCTATTTAGTTAAATCTACCCCTTACCTTCACCTATAAATACCATTCACCAAACCCTTAATCCCTCACATCTCATTTCTCTTCTCTCATTATCATTTTCTCCGCATTTCATTTCCTTTTTCATTCTCCTTGCTTAGTTTCCCATTTCCCTTCCATCCTTTAGCCAATAAAGGCTTGGTCAAAAGTATTCTTTGGCCGGCCACCTTAGGAATTCCTTAGCAAAAGAAGCATCAAGTAGAATGGACGAGTGCATCAGTCAAAATAGATCCAAAAGGCTATTGAACTGAATCAGTCAGAATAGATCTGAAAGGCTGCTGGACTGAATAGAGTTTACTCTTTCCTCTTGTTATCTATTTTAATTATGTTAGCTTTGAGTTTAATATTTTTGACATCAGTCATGATATTTTAAATCCTATTTGCTAGGATGGTTATGTTAATTCAATAAGATCTATTTTTATCCATGTTTATCATGTTTAGGCCTCAATCAATCATGTTTTCAATTGATATCGTGATGCATTTAATTCATATGTGATTGGGTGCACTTTTCAGTTCTCTGTCTACTAGTCGTCATCTAGTTAGGTCTACTGAAAAGTGCAATGCTCAATTTAGATCCTTAAACCCGACTAAGTTAAGGTTCATAATATCTTTAGTTAGCTCTATTTCCTTGCATAGTTTTTAGGTTTATGTTATTAAACTGTTGAAAACATAAATTTCCCTGTGACCTTACATAAACGTTAAGAAACCCTTAGTTAATATGATCAGTAAAATGCATATTTAACTAAGTAAAAGACTCCGAAAGGATTTAATTTGGTTTCCAAACTCATGAAAGATCGAGTTGCCGGGGAAGTATTTCTGAACATTGTTAAGCATGATAAAGTAAATTGAAGTGATTAATATAATTATCCTAGCTCATTTAATGTTGATTGTTTTTGTTGTTAAAGCCATTCATTCATACATTTAGGTAAATTGCATCTAGATTAGAAATGCATAGGGATCAATCTTTGCATCTAGTTAATTCTACTTAGTTTAACTATCACCATCCAAGTTATTGAGTTTTTACATCAAATTGTTAATTATAATTTTGCAATTAATTGGTTAAGCTTATACAGTCCCTGTGGAGACGATAACTCACTTTACTTAATTATTACTTAAGCGACTGTGTACACTTGAACAAACCGCATTACAAGTTTTTGGCGCTGTTGCCGAGGATTGTTGCCGTAATCATTTTTTTGAAATTATCCTGTGCAATTTGGTTTTTATTTTATTTCTAACTTTACTAATTAATTGTTTAATTTTTTCCCCTTTATTATTATTATTTTATTCTTTATTCTTTAGTTTCTTTTTGTGATTTTCTTTTCAGGTCGTCATGAGCATAGATCGAATCATCGATTTACTCCCTATAAACTCTAAAATTGAGTGGGCATTTAGACAAAGAAGACGAGAAAGATTGGCCCAGAGAAATGTCACAGAAATGGACTATGAGAATAGAAATGATGTTCAAGGGAATGAAGTCGCTAATTCTCGAAATCCAATCCTTATTGCTAATGATAGGGACCGACCCATAAAACAGTATGCCGAGCCACTTCTTAACAAACTAAATCTTGGAATTAGGAGACCCGAGATCGAGGCACCACAGTTTGAATTGAAGCCTGTGACATTTCAGATGCTTCAAACAATAGGCCAATTAAATGGAATGCCCATAGAAGATCCACATCTTCACCTTCGATTGTTTATGGAGGTGAGCAATTTCTTCAAGATAACCGGTGTAACTGAAGATGCACTGAGGTTGAAGTTGTTTCCATACTTACTGTGAGATCGAGCATGAGCATGGCTGAATTCTACTTGGTAAGAATTAGTTGAATGCTTCCTGGTAAAGTATTTCCCACCTAGCGAAAATGCTAAGTTGTGGAATGAGATCAACATTTTTCAACAATTGGATGACGAGTCCTTATACAAGGCATGGGAAAGATTCAAGGAGTTACTACGTAAATGCCCTCATTATGGGATTCCACATTGTATTCAATTAAAGATATTCTACAATGGTCTCAATGCACACACAAGGTTCGTGGTAGACGCTTCTGTGAATGGTGCTCTCTTGTCAAAGTCTTATAATAAGGCTTACGAAATCATTGAGAGAATAACCAATAATAATTACCAGTGGCCGACAAATAAAATAGCTTCAGGAAGGCGAGTAGCCGGAATACATGAAGTGGGCGCCCTTACTTTACTCTCAGCACAGGTATCTTCTATCTCTTCAATATTGAAATAGTTTACTACTAATTATTTTAATCATGTTATAGCTCAACCACCAATCCATTGCCAAAGAGGTGGACCGAACAACACTTACATGTAGCATAGATCAAATCAACCTCTTGGTTTCAATCAACAAGTTCAAAACCCACCGCAAGTTGAACCTTCAAATAATTTGGAGAATTTTTTTAAGGCATACATTACTAAAAGTAATGCATTGATTCAAGGCCAAGCAACAACATTGGAGAATCTGGAAAATCAAGTGGGGCAATTAGCTAATGAGTTTAGAAACAGGCCATAAGGTGTTATACCAAGCAACATAGAAAATCCTCCATCAGTCGAATCTTCTAATCTTGAGAACTTATGAAGAGTATACATGGCGCAGAATGATGCAACTTTAAGAAATTTGGAGAACCAAATGGAACAGCTAGCCAATGAACTTCAAAATAGACCACAAGGAGCTTTGCCCAGTGACATGGAGAACCTAAGAAAATTGAGCAAAGAGAATTGCAAAGTGGTCAATTTATGAAGCAAAAAGACTTTTGAGCCCAATGAGTTTGAGGTTGAAGATGAACCTCCCTAGAAAGAGGAAAATCAACCAACAATTGAAATTCCTGCACCAGAGAAGCCAAATTCTACAAATTTTGAAAAGGTAAAATCTAAACTGGTGAATTCTAATAAGCTAACCTCTTCGTTAGATCTAGATATATTACCTCAGAATAACTGCCCAATCCAAGCCAAAGTTCCACAACCTCTATATCCTCAAAGACTCCAGCAACATAAATAGGATACACAATTTAAGAGAATGTTGGATGTGTTGAAACAACTACGTATCAACGTCCCATTGGTAGAAGCTTTGGAGCAAGTGCCGAACTATGCAAAAGCTATGAAGGAATTTCTATCTAAGAAGAGAAGGTTTAGGGAATTTGAAACTGTAGCCCTGACTACAGAATGAAGCTTATTTTTTCATAACAAGTTGCCTCCTAAGTTGAAGGATCAAGGAAGTTTCATCATACCTTGCAATATTGGAAAATCCTATTGTGGTAAGGATTAATGTGATTTGGGATCGAGTATCAACTTAATGCATACGTCTGTGTTTAGACGATTAGGTATTGGTAAGGCCAGACCAACTATAATTACACTCCAATTGGTAGATCAATTTTTAGCATAACCCGAAAGAAACATCGAGGATGTCTTGGTTCATATTGATAAATTCATGTTTCCTACTGAGTTTATTATCTTAGATTTTGAAGCTGATAAAGGAGTACCAAACATCCTAGGAAGACCCTTCCTAGAAACCAACAGAACAATAATCGATGTACAGAAAGGTAAACTCACCCTGCAAGTTCAAGATGAACAAGTAACCTTTAATGTACGATTTTTTACATCGAGATGAGGATGATACATTTTTGTAAGCTAACTTGTAAGAATTCAGTTCAAAAGTTCAGCTCGAGTCATTAGAATTATCATCACATGAGTACAAGCAACCCAACCCATCAAGAGAAGAGCCACCTAAGTTAGACTTAACTGTTTTGAAAAGGAATGAGAAAGGTATCGAGTGGAATATTTCAAATACTGAAAAGGGATCTGTCAAGGGAAAAAAGAGTTCAATTCAATCTCGAGTATATGATCCTAGGAAACTCGGGTCTCAATGGTTAAAAACAAGGATCATGGATCCCATCTATGACATTTAGTGGGTGGGACTTGTACCAGAGAAAGAAGGTAGAACGAAAAATGGGCTAATTTCATTAAGGATTATCATGGGTAGGCATATTTGTACGAATGACAGAAATTCAAGCAACGCAAAGTAGAAGCACCATTTCTTATTGCTATTTTTCCAGAAAATATTGAATATAATTGCTAGGCAACATTACTTCGTTCAACATCGCCTTTCTCAGTAACAATCATCAATAACATTGAGGGAGTCCTCTTCACTCTCTCTGTTGTTAATTTATTTTCAATTTCTCTCTCTCATTTGAATAAATGACATGCTTAGCAATTATTTTTCTTAAATTGGCACATCTAATTAATTATATCTAAGGAGATTGAAACTTAAGCGGGACTGTTGTGACCCTCCAACCTTTCCTGAGAATTAATTTAATGTAATCTTTAGAAAAGAAATTTTCTAATTAACTTTGAAATTTTTATTTTCATTTTTGTTTTTGTTTTTAATATTAATTTTATTTTTTTATGTTTAATAAGGGGGTCAATTTTCCCCAAGTACTAATCAGTTTATTTTATTTTAAGGAGTATAGTTTGTAAACACAATTTGGGCTCAAGGCTTGAAAAAGCAAAGAGGAGAAATTTACCTATTGTTGCCATCCATATGAGTTCCCAAAACCCTAATTTTTGCCACTACTGTTTCCCATCATCTATACTTGTCGCCCAAGTCACTTAAATAGCTAAAATTTTGCTACTAGTTTGCCCTAATTCCTCACTATTTAAACACCTCTCTACCACTATATTTTTCACAACCCTTCAAGAAATTAGCCTAAACCCTAGCAATTCATTCTTTTTCCTCTTAGCCGTCAGCTTTAAATCCCAAAGTATCTACCTAAATTTCCTTCCATTGCCACAAACCTTAGCTTATTTCCACTACGAGGCTTTTATAAGAACAACCATATCACCGCTGTATTCCTATCACTGCCGCACCCTATCACTATCGCACGCCATAAAATCCCTTGCTTCATCCATTGCCAAAAAATTGCTTGTTTTTTGGGAAAAATCACCATGTCTCGCAAAAGAAATAGATCTTCCAAGTTCTCTGCTGAAAATACCATTGTGATTTAAGATGAGAAAATGAAAGAAAGGTTTGATTCCATCTTCAAGAATCAACCTATGATGCCAGAAAAAGGTTTCAACTTGGAAAGTAATGATAAGAAAGGTTGTACCTTTGCTGATTCAAAAGACAATTGTTGCCCTCAATTGGAATTATTTTTGTGATGCACGATCATTACCTGATGAGGAGTTAGTTCAAGAGTTTTATGCCAATTTGACTAAGCCAGATGCTACTGAAGTTCTCATTCTCAAGAAAAAGGTACCTCTAACTTCTAATTCCATTAATGATTTGTTTAACCTACTTGATATTGAAGAAGATGAGTATTTTGCTATGATGAAAAACATAAATTGGGATTTTCTTCAACAAGTGCTTAACGTTGTGACAAATATGGGATCCTAATGGATTATAAGAAAGTATGACAGTTATTCTTGTCAGAGGGAATATCTGAAATAGTTGGCTAATGTATGGTTCTACTTTGTTCAATCTAGTTTCATGCTTATCTCACACAGCTCCACCATCTCGATGGAGCGAATTCTTTTGTTATATATAATTATGACAGAAAGGTCTATCAATGTTGGGAAGATTATTCTTAAAGAGATCCATGATTATGCTAGAAAGAAGACCGAAAGTGCTTACTTTTCATCATTGATAACTTCACTTTGCTTAAGGGCTCAAGTTAAAACAAAAGCAAACCTGAAGAGCCCGTATGTTCAAGGTTGCATCACAGCCTATGACCTTGAAAGGTTAGTGGAGAATGTCCATGAGCTAAACCCATCTTAATTGAGTGAACCAACAGAACCAAAAACTAATGAGTCCTCGAACAAATCTGAAACAGAAGCTACCTCAGCTACTGAGACAAAAGAGGAAGAATTTAAGGAAAAACCGAATGATCCTGAACTGATAAAAGAACCAGAAGCCTCTGAGCCAAGAGAGGAGCCGAATGTTGATGAGCCAGTTGAACCAACTGTTGATCTTGAATTGACTATTCTTATGCCCACTTCTTCAAATATTGTGAAGAAATCGAAAGTGTCAACCATGATGGATATGATGAAATTTACGCGTAACCAACAATAGGCTTATTGGAAATATGTGGAGATTAGCGATAATTCTGTAAGAAATACTTTTCAAAATATCTTTAACAATTTTGTTCCTGAGTTCCCAGATTATGTCTTCAAGTCATGGAAGAAAGATGAGAATACAAGCGAGGATGAAACATCAAAGGAGGAAGACAAGGAGGATAAGTCAAATAAATAAAATGGGGAAATTTCCTATCTTTAGTTTTTATTTATTTTTAGGTGTTTATTTTTATTTCCTAGTTAGAATTTTTTTTCGCATAATAAAATAGCAAGCATGAATAAATAAGCTCAATGCCTCTTCAATAGAAAAAATACAGTGATGTGGTAATGGGAATGAACATGTCTAGGATTGGATTGTTGAGAAAGACTTGGTACTTAAGCTGTTTTTATGACTCTCCTCTCTTTTCTTGCAACCTTACCTTGTGTTTAATTTTCATTCATTACTTTGTTTTCGCAATGAGGACATATTAATAAATTTATGCATAACCAACAATAGGCTTATTGGAAATATGCGAAGGTTAGAGATAATTCTGTAAGAAATACTTTTAAAAATATCCTTAACAATTTTATTCCTGAGTTCCCAGATTATGTCTTCGAGTCATGGAAGAAAGATAAAAATACAAGCGAGGATGAAACGTCAAAGGAGGAAGATGAGGATGATAAGTCAAATAAATAAAATGGGGGAATTTCTTGTCTTTAGTTTTTATTTCTTTTTAGGTGTTTATTTTTATTTCCTAGTTAGAATTGTTTTTCGCATAATAAAATAGCAAGCATGAATAAATAAGTTCAATGCCTCTTCAATAGAAAAACTAAAGTGATGTGGTAATGGGAATGAACATGTCTAGGATTGGATTGTTGAGAAAGACTTGGTACTTAAGCAGTTTTTATGACTCACCTCTCTTTTCTTGAAACCCTACATGGTGTTTAGTTTTCATTCATTACTTCATTTTCGCAATGAGGACATATTAATAAATTTATGCATAACCAACAATAGGCTTACTAGAAATATGCGAAGATTAGAGATAATTCTGTAAGAAATCGTTTTAAAAATATCTTTAACAATTTTGTTCCTGAGTTCTCAGATTATGTCTTCGAGTCATGGAAGAAACATGAGAATACAAGAAAGGATGAAACATCAAAGGAGGAAGACGAGGAGGATAAATCAAATAGATAAAATGGGGGAATTTCTTGTCTTTAGTTTTTATTTCTTTTTAGGTGTTTATTTTTATTTCTTAGTTAGAATTTTTTTTGCATAATAAAATAGAAAACATGAATAAATAAACTCAATGTCTCTGTAACACCCCTTACTCAAGACTGTTGTCGGAGTCGAGCACGAGGCATTATCTAACTTAACTTACTAATTCAGAGCATAAAAATTTACTTTTAAAAAAATTAATCCACTCACGTTCATTCAATATATCCCTAAAAGGATCCCTCGAGACCCTAAAACATGCGATGGAAACGGTTCGGGTCCAAACCAAGAACATTAAAATTTTTTCCGAATACTTAAGCAAATCACAATAATTTATTTCACTATTCACAATAAAACTATCCACTCACGTAACAATCACTAATTTAATTATAACTCGAGTTATGAAACTCAAAATTTAGATTCATAAATTTTTCCTGAAACTAGACTCATATATATCCTTACCATAAAATTTCCAGCATTTTTGGTTTAACCAAATAGTACAGTGTATTCGTTAAATTCTCCCCTATTTCACTACTCGACAGTTCTGACCGCTCTTCACTAAAAATAAATTATATCATTGTACGAAATTTTGATAATATTCTAGTTTGTTTCTTTTTAAAATAGACTCGCTAAGGAATCTATACATATAAATTATGACTCATAATTATTTCTATACAATTTGTAATGATTTTCTAAAATCAGAACAGAGGACTTCAAAAAAATTCTGACCCTGTCTCACTAAAATTTAAATATCTCATAATATATAATTCCTTTACCTACACCATTTCTTTCATGTGAAAATAGACTTGATAAGCTTTAATTATATATCTCATTCACTCTCTAATTCCATTATTACTATCCTTGGTGATTTTTCAAAATCACGTCAATGTTGTTGTCTAAAAACTGTTCCATTACAAATTTTTACTCTTTTATAATTTATTTGTATTAACTATCATTTAGGAATACATAACACCAAAACATGTTCTTAAATAGCCATTTCAATAGCTAATCATTATCGAGTATTTCCATGCTATTCATTAGCCATATCATTAGGACACACATAAAATGACTAAGTCCCTATACATGTCATAACTTAAAATGTTTCAAACCACAAAATATCGAGATGGTCTGTTGATAGTGTGAAATGATCTTTGACGTCCTTACGATCCCTGAATTGGCTTAGCGATACTATATAAAAAAAGAAGGAAAATAATGGGAGTAAGCGTAAAGCTTAGTAAGTTCACAAGCAAATAAATAACAACATTTATCATAAATAATTATACTCATAAATCATCATTAAGTATCATGGTCTTTGCTTCTTCTTTACTTACTCTCTTACTTGTTTACTTACTTACTTAAATAACTCATGATTATAACTTACTCTTCCCTTGTGGAAATTTATTTCTCAACTGATAACTGAGATATTCTTAACCCTTATAACTCACCTGAATCTATTTATTATGCTTTTACCTAAACTTTCATGTAACATAGTCTATTTACTAGCCCGTTGAACTACTTGAATACTAAGGATACTCGGGTCTCCTGTCTGAGAATAACATGCCAAAGCCATGTCCCAGACATGGTATTACATGGGATGTTTCCTGTACTACCAATGTCATATCCCAGATATGGTATTACGTGGGAGTTCTCATATCGGTGCCCATGCCATGTCCCAGACATGGTGTTACGGGGGACCTCTCATCTCAGTGCCAACGCCATGTCCCAGACATGGTCTTACGTGGGACCTCTCATAACCTCAATAATGCCAATGCCATGTCCCATACATGGTCTTACATGGGGTCTCATTCTCTTAATGTAATGACATTTGTATCCATTACATTCCTAATGTTTCAACGGGACTTTTTAACACTGACTCTCTATCATCTCATACTTGAGTCAACATTAAATAATTTCATGAAATAAGTACATAATTGCTGGAAAATAACAACATTAATAATAATTATTGAAATATTGCATTTATTTACCGTAAACTTACCTCGGTACAAAATACGATCAAATCTAGCAACTTAGTCCTTAACCTTTTCTTTCCCCGGTCTAACTCTAGATTTCATTCTTTTTGATCTATAATAGAAAATTTAGCTTATTTAATACTCACATTCATCAAAACAGTCCTTGACTCGAACTTTAGCAAAATTATAATTTTGCCCCTAAATTCTTACATATTTACACTTTTTCCCCAATCCCTTATTCTTATGTTTTATGACATACTGAACATCTTTCCCTTCTATGGTAACATCAAATTCTCACTCTAACATTTACTTATGAACATTAGGTATTTTTATCGATTATGTCATTTTACTCGTTTTCAGTTAAAATCGACTAGCAAAAGTTGTTTAACATAATTTCAAGCTTTATACTCTACCATAAAACATTAAAATAAACACATTTCACCTGTATTTTTCCAAATATGAACCCTAACATGAATTAATAATAGAATAAGCTAAATCGAGCTACGAGGACTCCAAAAACGTAAAAAACATTAAAAAAGGGGCTTGAATGCACTTACTATGAGCTTGAAAATATGAAGAAACCCTAGTTATGGTGTCCCTTGAAGTTTTGGCCCTATGGAAGAAGATGAACACGTTTTTCCATCCTTTTCCCTTTTAATTCTTTTTATTACCAAATAACTAAAATGCCCTTCGTTAAAACTTTAGTTATTTTTATCTATGCATGCCCATTTTTGTCCATGAAAATCTAATGGTCTAATTACAATTTAAGGACCTCTACTTCAATTATGTACTTCAATTAAATCCTTTATCATCTAAAACTCATATTTACCCACTTTTGCAATTAAACCTAATATGCAATTCAGACATGCATTCGTTGAAATTTCTTATCGGTATTCTAACACATGCATCCAATCAATCGGTAAATCATAAAAATTAATCACAATAAACTTTTTTATCTCAAATTTGTGGTTTCGCTACCACTGTTCCATTTAGGCCCTATTTCAGGATGTTACGGTCTCTTCAATAGAAAAAATAAAGTGATGTGGTAATGGGAATGTACATGTCTAGGATTGGATTGTTGATAAAGACTTGGTACTTAAGCAGTTTTTATGACTCACCTCTCTTTTCTTGCAACCCTACCTGGTGTTTAGTTTTCATTCATTACTTTGGTTGCCACCTAGTTGTGCTGAAACTGGGCTTTAGATCCCCTTTGTTGGGGACCATTGAAGATGTGATTAATGTGAATGAAACATGGACATGCACAAATTAATTCATCTGGATGGCAAGACCATGTAATTTGGTTCATGAGGTTGATAGTTTGAACCAGTAAAAGAGGTGTTAAAAGATGGACATGTCTACTACATTATTGGACTGAGAAACCCTCCAACAAAGGGGATCTAAAGCCCAGTTTCAGTACAAGTAGGTGGCAGCCAAAAGCAAGCATTGGGGTATTTAATTAAAGGTCTTTATAGTTGGAAAATAATAAAAAAATTAGCCAAACTACTTTGCTGTTGAAACTGTTCACCCTATGGCTATTAATAACCTTGGTTTGAGTTTAAAATGAGGAGGCTAAGTCATCCTCTTTTCCTTGAAATATGGTTTGCCATGTGTGGTAGAAAAAGAAGGAATTCAAATGTTATTTTTAGCTAACTTTACTCCTTACCTTCACCTATAATTACCATGCACGAAACCCTTAATCCCTCATCCCTTATATCTCATTTCTCTTTTCTCATTAGCAATTTCTCCATATTTCATTTCCCTTTTTCTTCCCCTTGCATAACTGCCCATTTCCCTTCCATCCTTTTGCAAACAAAGGCTTTATCAAAAGCATGCTTTGGTCAGCCACCTTAGGAACTCCTTAGCAAAAGAAGCATCTAGCAGAATGGACGAGCGCATCATTCAGAATAAATCCAAAAGGCTGCTGAACTGGATAGAGTTTACTCTTTCCTCTTGTTATCTATTTTAATTATATTCGCTATGATTTTATTGTTTTTGACATCAGCGATGATATTTTAAATCATATTTGTTAGGATGGTTATGTTAATTCAACAAGATTTATTTTATTCATGTTTAACATGTTTAGGCCTCGGTCAATCATGTTTTCAATTAATATCGTGATGCATTTAATTCATACGTGATTGGGTGCACTCAGATTAGCTTAGCGATCCTAACTAGACGACGACTAATAGACACATAACTGAAAAGTGCAATGCTCAATTTAGATCCTTAAACCTGACTAAGTTAAGGTTCGTAATATCTTTAGTTAGCTCTATTGTCTTTCATAGTATTTAGGTTTATGTAATTAAACTTTTGCAAATGTAAATGTCCCTATGACCTTACATAAATGCTAAGAAATCATTAGTTAATATGATCAGTAAAATGCATATTTATCCAAGTAAATGGCTCCGAAAGGACTTAATTTGGTTTCCAAACTCATGAAAGGTCGAGTTTTCGTGGAAGCATTTTCGATCATGGTTAAGCATGATAAAGTAAATTGAATTGATTAATATCATTATCCTAGCCCATTTAATGTTGATTTTTTTGTTGCTAAAGTCATTCATTCATACATTTAGGTAAATTGCATCTAAATTAGAATTACACAGGGATCAATCTTTGCATCTAGTTAATTTTACTTAGTTTAATTGTCACCATCCAAATTATTGAATTTTTACATCAAATTGTTAATTATAATTTTGCAATTAATTGGTTGAGCTTATAGAGTCCCTGTAGAGACGATAACTCATTTTACTTACTTATTACTTGAACGAATGTGTACACTTGCACAAACTGCATTACAAGGGTTATCAAGTCATTGAAGATATGAAAATGAATTGCTATATGTGCTCAAATGATCGGTTCATGTATAGAGCTAAACCACCGATTGTGAATGAAACCAATGGTGTGGATAAGTATATAAAAAAATCCTCTAGAGGATTAACCATTTCGAAGTTAGCTCGAATACACCTCAAATTCCCAACCAACATTGCTCTTGGAAGGTTATGTAGGTGAAGAGAATGAAAAAACTATTTAGGGTAATGACTGAGATCAGAATCATGCTAAAGTGAACTATATGGGTAATAGGGGTGGTAACCCAAATTCGAATACTTATAACTCAGGTGGCGTGATCATCCTAACTTTAAGGGGGAAGGAAATCAAAGGGGACTTCCAACCAAGGGACATGAAATTTAAATTACCCTAAGCAAGCTTTTACATACCAACCTCTACAACCTTTCAAGTCCAAAGATTAGAGAGAAAGTCTACCCTTAGTAATGATCCTCTGTTGACCATTAGGGTAAGTAAGCTTGAATAAGAAATGCATTCGATGCATTTGATTGTTTTTCAAATGCAAAGTCATATAAATCAAATGTTCCAAGCATGGAAAAAATAGGAAAACACAAGAATACCTAATAACACTGAGAATAATCCGAAAAAGGAAGGTAAGAAGTATGCAAAAGCTATTACTCTTCACTCGAGAACGGTGGTGCAAGATCTTGTTAGGCAATCCACTATGGTTGTGGATGATGAGAAGGATAATACCTCAACTCTTAATGTCCAAAAAGGGATGAATAAGGATGAAGAGGATAAGAATGATATTAAGGTAGTTGACCGTAATTCTAAATAAGCTGATCAACCTAGTATAAGGAAAATTCGATTCCTGACTAGGTTAGAAGAGAAAAAGAAAAAGGATGATGAAGAACTTGTAATTTTTCTGAATCATTTTAAATCTTTGAATGTCAATTTACCCTTGCATGAGTTAATTGAAAAATGCCTAAGTATGCTAAATTTCTTAGAGAAATTATGTCTAGGCACAAGAGGATTGGTAAGGGCAAGAAAATAATTCTTGATGTCCAGTGTAGTGTAGTTATTGCTAGGAAAAATCCGCCTAAGATTAAGGATCCCGGAAGCTTTAGTATACCTATAGAAATAAGAGGAGTAAAATTTGGAAAAACCCTTTGTGATTTTGGAGCTAGCATTAATCTAATGCATTTTTTAATTACTGTAAATTAGGCTTAAGGGAGTTAAGAGACATTTTAGTTACTCTGCAAGTTGCTAGTAGATCCCTAGTGCATCCTAAAGGTGTGTTAGAAGACGTACTAGTCAAAGTTAGGCAGATTATTTTCCTGATTTATTTTATTATACTAGATCTTGAGGAAGATTTGGAAATTCTTATTTTTTTAGGAAGGCCATTTTTGGCCACTTGTAAATTCACAATCGATGTAGAAAAATATGAGCTTATTATGAAAATTGATGGCGGTGTAGAGCTGTTCAAGTGTGTTAATTCCTACCTAAAAATGGAAATTCTTATTATCTTGTTCATGCTTGTTATTCGTTTAATTCCTTAATTTCTCATCTTATTGATAATATTGATCGAAGGTATATATAGTAGTTTGAATTTTAAAGTCTACATTCACAATCACAATGTGAATCTTGCTTGGAAGGTAAGATGACTAAGTGATATTTTAATACAAAAGGAACTAGGGCCAAAAAACCTCTAGAATGTGTGGACACTAATGTATGTGGCCCCATGAGTGTTAGTGCAAGAGGTGATTATGAGCATTATGTAACCTTTATTGATGACTATTCTAGATATGGATAAGTATACCTAATGCACTGCAAGAAGTGAAACCTTTGATAAATTCAAAAAGTTTCATGCGGAAGTGGAGAAACAACTAGATTTACCCATAAAGGCACTTCGATCAAATAGAGGTGGAGAATACTAATCTGATAATTTCTTAGGATACGAGAATGAGATTCTATCCCAGTTAACCACGCCGAACACTCCACAATAGAATGGCATGGCAGAGAGAAGGAATCGAAAGTTTCTAAACATGGTACGCTTGATGTTAAGTTATTCGAAGTTGTCAATCTATTTCTGAAGATATGCGGTACAAATAGCTTGCTATTTTCTGAATGATGTGCCAACTAAGGCAGTACCAAAAACCCTATACGAATTGTGGCATGGTAGGAAACCGAATCTTAATCATTTAAGGTTTTGGGGATGCTAACTAGACATCAAATTTAGTAGTTATTTTAGGTCATTTCTACACTTAACGAGCTTACTTTCTTGTCATTCTATAATTAAGTATTTTATTTTCAGTATTAGTAGTTTAAGAACTAAATATTAATAAAATAATCAATTTTATTCTTTTTTTACTACTTCGATGACCCGTAAGGCTAACTTAGGTCTCGTGGGTGACTAAGGAGCTATTTAAGTGTATAGGAAGTCAATTCAAGTCCAAGAATACAAGGGATGATGATCCGGCCGTGAGACAAGAAAGCCCGATAGGCCAATGAAGCTACCAAGGTCGAAATACACTTGACTTCGTGACAATGAGCTACCTCTCTTCACAATGACATGATGAATATGGAAAGGATATCACGACAGTGACATCATGACGAGGAGCATTCCTACATCACAATGACGCAACGATGCCAGGCAAAAAATGAGTTGATTTTTTGGATGGCACTTTTGGGGATATTTCCATATTTAGACCCCAGCATTTATTAAAATATTTTATTAATTGGTATCTAAGTGTATCTAGGGTTAAGTGGTCACCAAGTAGCATATTTCTTATATAAGTAACCTTAGGGTCACCAGAATGTGTGTAGTTTTAGATAGACAATTTTACAATTCAGGTTTTTTTCTTTTCATGTTCGTGTAGTTGGAACTTTTCTATTTCGTTGTGAAGAAACTTATGAGCGGAGATTGCTTTGGATGAGTGCTTCAATATATTTATTCATAAGCATTCTCTTATCTTTTATTTTCTATTATTTTATTTATATTTTGTTGATTTGGCCAATTAGTCGTTGTATGAATATTAGAATAGATTATTTTGATTTACTTATATATTGCATGATTCAATTATTAAACTACTTTATTTGTTAAGTAATTATTTATCTGAAATTGGTTGTTTATTCAAGAGTACTTAGAATATTAGGGAGTGATGCCCTTGATAAAACATCGAAATAGGTAAAATCAGAAGGGTATCCTATCGTGTATAACTTGTACCAAGTCGAGAGAACGAAAGGGTATTTGTATGCCTAGGAAGAGACCAGAATGGTGACTTAGGTGGTAATCCTTAGTAAAGATGAGATCTGAAGGGTATTCTTAGCTAAGGGTGATAAATAACTCAATCTAGGATAATTAATTATTTACTCAGATAATTAGGAATTGAATCAATCATAAGCTAGAGGCTTGCATTGTCAACACTAAGAATAAGAAAGTCCATTAGGTTAGTTAGGTTAATTAATTTAATACCCTTATGAGATGTAGTATTGTGAAGAAACTTGAGGAGGGACTAGCCATTTGGCTGATACTTTCTCAATAGTTTTGCCCTTGGAGACAAATAGTCTTAACAAACATATTCGTCACTCAGTGTATCTCTCTTTATAACCCTCTCTGTCAATGGGTTCTAACTAACCCCTCTATTCCTTATAGACTAACCGACGTACTTTATGTTCAATCTTTAGCTTATAGGGTTTCTCTGAGAACCCTATGGCGTTCCTAATGGTGGATCCTTATCAACGATCCTTGGTCAAACCATCTTTCGTTCACCTGTACACCGGGCACTGTGGTGCGTCATCTTTCGTGACTATTTCTTGCTGGGTTACCATCTATATGCCCTACTAGCTTTCACGACTACTATTCTAGCAATATTTTTCCACTTCCATTACGTTTCCAATTCATTGGTAGATTTATTCGACCCACTAGCTAACTATTACGTGTCTATACTTCCATTTTCTTTCTAACCATTTTTCTTTGTTTGCAAAATTTCTCGCTATTTTCGTCCTGATTGACCACCTATATTTATTTTCCTGACGGAATACCCCATGTTTAGTGTCCCAACGGACTCCATAAGTTGTCATAGCCGAGCTATGGTCTTACTCGTTAGGTTCCATGTTTAATGTCATGGTGGACTTTATTGGTTGCCATAGCCGAGCTATGCTCTTACATCTCATAAACCCTATGCTTACTATCCCAATGGACTACCCCATGTTTATTGTCTCGACGGACTTCATTGGTTTCCATAACCGAGCTATGGTATTACACCTTAAACCTCTTGGAGATGTCACCCCGAAAGACCTTACCACCATCGCGTTGTCACCCTATAGAGCCTATTGACTACTGTCACGGTAATGCTCTATGGAACCTAAATAGCACCATCAGATGTCTCCCCGAAGGACCAGTTGATATCATTTATTTTCACATTTTATCTTGATGTTTGTTGAAAGTCAGGAACAATGAACGTTCGCTAAGCGAAAATATAAGTATGAATTTAATTAGGGTTTATTGATATAGATATCACAAACAGGGTCGGTTTTCAAAATTTTAGTTTTCCGCTGTGCAAGAAAATTATTTTCAAGCTAAGTTTTTTCTCTAACACTAATGTGACTACTTTTTTAGTTGTACTACTGTATGCCATTTTGTAGAAAAAAAGATTAAATTGGGGATGTGGATCAACAAGTTTATGCGCAAGTGCATCAGTGGGCAGAGCTCTATCATAAAGTTGATCTTCCAATTGAATCTACGGAGCAGTTCCTCAAACCTTTAAAAAGTGTCATTGGAAACATGATATGTGCTTAATACCAAGAATTGCAACACAAGTAGTTTAGGGAATAGAATCAATAAAGGAAGAAGATGAAGCTGCCACTTTCTTTAACGACCAAGAAAACAAAGGATGTGCATACATCAAAGCATCAACCAAAGGGTAGAGATTATGACGAGACCTCAGGAGTGATGTTCCTCACTCAATAGGTGTCAGTCATTCATTGATCAATATGCTAAGAAGCAACGATGGGATGTCCCGTAATGGCCAGCAAATCTTTATGTTTCCTTCTACCATGGTGCTTTTCTTAATGATGATCCATAAGGCGTAGCTGCCAAAGAAGAATGAGACGAAGAAGAAGGAGATGATAATGATGAAGAGAATATGGATAGGGACACCCTGATGCCCTAATTTTATGACTTAGATGAGACGTTCATTCCGAAATGACTTCCAATTAAAGAGGTACTTTTCCACAGTATAGATGTAGACAAGTCAAGTCGTCGTTCAATCAAGAAAGTTTATAAAAGGACTACAGGAAGAAAAGACAAGTAGAAGACAATGGTAGCATCGGTGTTCGACTCCAATGAAGAATGAAGTTACATTTCGTTTAAATTTTGGGAATGTAACTGAAAGATACTATGATTATTTTGGATTTGGTTCTTGTTTCTTTTTCTTTTTCTTTTTCTTTTTATTTTTATTTTTATTTTCGTATTCTTTTATTTTTGTATGTTTTTTTCTTGTCTATGTAGGTCACCCACTCAAGGATTGTACTATACTTTCGAGCTTTAACAGAGAGGAGGACTACTTCAATCTACCTCATGTTGCTTCAAGAAAAATGGGGGAGTTTGAAACTTTTAGCTTTACATTGGGAGCACATTAGGGACAATTGATTTGTCGTATTTCTATACGTCAAATTAAGTTCTTTTGATACTTAACTGAAAGATACTATGATTATTTTGGATTTGGTTCTTCTTTCTTTTTCTTTTATTTTTATTTATTATTTTCATATGTTTTTATTTTTTTGTGTTTGTTTTCTTTTCTATGTAGGCCACCCATTCAAGGATTGTACTACACTTTCGAGCTTTAATAAAGAGGAGGACTACTAAAATCTACCTCGTGTTGCTGCAAGAAAAATGGGGGAGTTCTAAACTCTTAGCTTTACATTGGGAGCACACTGGGGAAAATTGATCTGTCGTATTTCTATACGTCAAAATAAGTTCTTTTGATACCTAAAGAGCTTTGTTCTCAAGTTTTTTATGAAAAATTTTGTTACTTTCCATTACTTATTAGATTTTATGTTAGAAGTTATTTTTATTACGTTTCTTTTACATTTGAGACCCGAATTAGCAAAATTCTGCCATTGCAAGTCTAAAGATTGATTTGTGCTTCTGTAGGAAGATGATTGAGGTCAAACATCAAAGATCACTTCTTGTGAAAGTTGAACTTCACCAAAGCTCAACTTGGAGTAGCTTTTTGTGGAGGTTACGACGCTAAGTATAAAGTGTTGTGACACTTAGCCTCAAAGTCGCGATTCCAAGCCCCCGAGGTTACAAATCCAACCCAAACGTTAAAATGAATACAACTCAGTGGCCTGTCGTTTAGGTCGCGCTACCAGCAAGGTTGTGTTGCGACGCCGAGTGTCCCTCAAGCCTTCTACATGCCAACTAACATGTGTGTTGCGACACCAAAGTTTAATGGGAGAAAAACTACAGAGGTAATTTTGTGTCCGAACAAACTTAAGTCACTTTTCATTTAGGGGCGTAATTGACAATGCTAGGTTAAATACTTTTGCCTATAAATACCACCTTATACAAATTACTTGGGTGGCTAGACTAGTGTAAGAAATTAGGTTAGACATTTAGTCATCAAACAAATTTTCTTTTCTTTTCTTCTTATTTTTTTAAAAAAAGTTCTTTTACTTTCCTTTTAGAATAGATTTTATTTTTATTGTTTTATTTCTTTCTTCTTGTTTAAGACTTTTGTAAATGGAGATGGATGAAACTTTTGGGGTGCCATTGGTTGCACATCTAAATAAGTATTTATTACACGTACCTTTATATTGTACATATCAACCATTCGATGAAATGTCTATCTGGGTGTTAAGCTTTATTATGTGTTGATATTGCTTGTTGATTAACTGATGAATTGATTGTTAGATTAAGTTAATATCTATACTTTATTGCTAGGTTATTCTTTTATATTGAAATGCTTAATACACTAGAATTTATGCCTTTAATGGAAAATCTAGATAAATGAGACCAAAAGAAGATTTTATCATTATATAGTTTGATACAATAGTGTTTAATTGTGAGACCGAGTGTTACACCCTCATTTGGCGAGTTGGTACTGTTTGAGAGACTGCACTAGTAAAGACCACCTAAGTTGCGGGACTTAGACAAGATAAGGTTGGTAACATTATGGCGAAGTACTTCTTTGAACTTCACTGATATTGTAGAGTTCCACTTCACAGATTGGCGAGTTCTTTGTTGTGGCGAGAACCTTATTGTGCAGAGTTTCCGACTAATAAATCCACAACCTGTGTTTTTGTGTCTCTACTAATGTAAGGATGGTAGTTTGTGGGACATGTTTAGGTTATCTAGCGTCCTAGTGGAGGTAACGTGCCAGTAATTAGAACACTTTGAGAACCTCGTAAGATGTGATTAATTAGTGGAAGCTTGTAAGAATGATTACTGGTTAGATTTAATCCTGAGTGGGATTTGGATGTGAGTTAGCTATAAATAGAATAACTTGGTAGTGGAAAGAAGATTTATATTTCATCTTCTCTGCTAGTCTTTGTTATCATCGAAGAAAACCAGAAGAGTTCTTCATCGTTAACGAAGATGTTGTATGTTAAGCTTTTGTTAGATTCTATCCTAAGTTTTCTGCTGGTAAATTCTTAAACCTTTCTTTAAGTTTTACTTTAAGTTTTACTACATAGAAAGAAGTTGTTTTAAGGGTGGTTAGGGTTTTCATTTGGGTACTGGATGAGAAGGAAACTTCTATCCAGAAATTATTTCATTGTTTACAGATTCATGTTATTTTTAAAATTTTTGGTTGCTTTTTATGTTTAAAGAATTCATTTTATTATTTTAGCTAAAGAAACAAGAGAAGGTCTCAGTGCTAAAGAAAAAGAACTCGTAGAGTAGAAAAGCTCTGAGTTAAGATTTTTGGTGAGTTCTTTCATACCTTGAGTCTATTATATGCATTATTTTGTTTAACCTTTATCATTGTATAGCCAGGTAAGTGGGTTTAACTTTTGGTCCTAATACTCGTGTCTAAGGAGATGACTTAAGGAGTTTATGCATGCAAGAGTACAGGCAGTAAAACATACCCAAATTTTAGCATATACATGGTATAAATACTCCTTCCTTAGTGCACAAGCTCCATATCCAGACTAGTGTAAGGAGGCAATGGATGGATGTTGTGTATGATATTGAAAAGAAGACACATGATAATATGTTTTGCCTCTAGTATGGCACTTTAGTGCAAACCCTAACTAGTGAAAACCCGATCTTGTAGGGGAACACATGTATGTTCAAATACAAGGAGGGATGTTGGGGGTACAAAGG
The DNA here is from genome assembly GCF_007990345.1 of Gossypium hirsutum. NCBI lineage: Eukaryota > Viridiplantae > Streptophyta > Magnoliopsida > Malvales > Malvaceae > Gossypium > Gossypium hirsutum. Next base: position 36,684,292 of record NC_053439.1, on the reverse strand, counting down.
TTATGACTAGTAAATAGCTATAATGAGCAATATGATGGTACAAGCAAATTGGTTCTTCGGAACTAGGATTAGAAACTAGCACAAGGAAGGAGTATGTGGGAAAAAGGGTGCATCTGTGTAAACTAAGGAGTGCACGTTGCATGAAATGTAAACAGTATGTCTAATAGTTATATAAGGGTAATCCGCAAAAGTGGCGTACACGGAGAGCAGTTGTGCCCGTGTCCTTCACATTCGATGTTCCAGAAACAGATAGTGTCTACCAGTAGGCTGAGTCTGATCATGGGAGTATCCGCCAATAAATACTTCGAACCAGAGGGTGTTGTATCTACCTGATATGGTGTATTGATTTGTCAGTTTAAGTCTAATCTCTTAATGTCTGATAGTCGTTATTGTGGGATTTTATTTCCTGGGAACTCACTAAGTTCTTACGAACTTACCTAGTTTCTTCTTCTAATTTTTAGGTCATAGGTTGGACGTGATAGCAGCAGGGATAAAACCAAATTAGTGGCCCTTTGTGAGCCTTCTCTTATCTTGTTGTGACATGTATCTTTTGGGGGTGTTAGGACAAATGTTAGTTTCCACGAGTCGGACTCATCAAAACTGTATTTTGAAAAACGATCTTTTGTAATTATGAATGTTTTATTTTTGTAGCCTTGTTGGCTTATTGTTAAACGTGTTTTATGGTTATACTAGATTAAAATGAGTTTTTAGATTACTACTCAAGTGATAATTCAATAAGGAAATTTTATTCAAGCTTGTGGATATTTTCCAAGATTTCACCAAAAGCTATTTACTCGTGTCTTTAATCTTTTAAAGTAGCGCGATATTATTTTTAATTTGCTTTCAACCCTATATGTTTTCAAAATTTTGGAACCCCACTCATGTAAGCGGGTACCCACCAAACTAGAAAGTTGGTTTTTAAAAAGGTATAGTTATTTCAATGAATTTGACTTTTGATGTTCCATACCCAAATCCGATGATCGGGTCGGGCATAAGGTGTTACACCGAGGGGAGATATACATGTCTAAATGAGTCCAAGAGAAGAGCTTAGATGGTAATTTTGAGTTAGGATGAGACTGAGAGGAGATTCTTAGTTAGGATTTGCAAGCAATATAATCGAGGTAGGTTGTTAGTTTAATTAACAATCTACTAATCAATCGACCAGTTTTTTATCGCTTACATCGTCTAAAACAATAGGGAAGAAAATTGGATTAGTTTATTTAATTTGTTAACTTAAAATTATCTTAAATCTCATTTTATTTGGTTGTGTTAATAATTTCCTACTCAACTAGATTAGTAATTACTTAGCTTGTAATTAACTTGATAAATGCATTTACCAATGCAATCCTTTAGGTTTGATCCTTGGAATACTCCAAAATGTTCCATTTTACACTTATAAATATTTTAACTTGACACTGTATGCTTGTTGTTAAAATCTGCGCTTTTAAATTGTTTTATAAATTTTCTGCGTACGCGCACATGTGATCAAGATATTGGCGTCGTTGTCAGGGATTCTAATAGTGTAAATGTGTTATTATGTTAGTTGTTTAAGAAGAGAAATATTAGTCAAAAGATGAGGGGATATAACGAGATATAACGAGATGTCAAGCTCAATGAACGGAGATTTGACAAGTTGTTAGAATTATGATAGCAATTATGGAAAGCAAAGGTAGTTGTACGAGCATCCTTATGGTTCGTATGGATATGCAAACGCGATAACTAGATACAATCAAAGGTGGTTGGATAATTATCCGACATATGATTCATATTCTCCATATTACTATTCCAAAAGTACTATAGAGAATGATGAGTATACTAAATACCTATTATTTGTTACACGGGTTGGAATGTTGGAGCATAGCATGTCTTCATGACAAGTTACTATGTCCTCCATTTCCAATACATAGGAGCAATTATTGAAAGGTGTCCAAAGCCAAGCCAAAATGAGCACTCTAGTGAAAGAAGCCAAGCATGAGGTTCTCAAACTCGAGGAAGAGGCCCACCTTACCATAGTTGAACATGACATGTTGAATATGGGTGTTCAACAAGAGTTTGGAGTTGGAGACTGTAATGAGGTCATGAGAAACGAAGATTGTGTTTTCACTTTGATTAACATAGGAGTAGGAGTAGGATTAGGAGTAGAGTTAGATGTAGAGAAAGAGCTAAACTTGGAATTAAGTGAAAGTATGAAGAAGCCGACACACTTTCTAACTATCTTTGTGAAGGAGCCAACTGACATACTTCGCGATCACATATATTTTTCTTCTGGTGCAGGAACTACAGTTCGGTTCGATGAGGCTTTATATGACATTGAGTTCATATTGCCCAAAGTTATAATATCCTAAAATTAATTTTGGAGTTGGTTTGAATGGAAGAAAATGTCTAGTGATGTGGTTGTCTCGGTGATCAAAGATAAGACAGAAGCGATGTGTTCAATCGAAGAGGGAGGTCGTTATCTTGACAATAAAGAACAAATGTTGATTAAAATTGTCAAGGACCTCATGGAAGTTCTTCTATGGTGGTGATACAAATCACCCTGATTATGGATAATTTCAATAAATGTTATTTATTTGCATTTTTTATTTCTTTTAATTTCACATCTTAATTAATTTTACTTTTTTGTGTTTTGTTTTCTTTTTCTATGTAAGCGAACCAATCGAGGATTACACTATATATTCAAGCTTCAATAGAAAAGAGGACTACTTTGACTGCACCTCGTGACATATTGAGTTTCTTTATACTATATCTTTAGTTGGGACATATTGAGGACAATGTGTAATTTAAGTGGAGGTGTACATAGACTTTATTTTTGTGTGTTTTATTTGCTTTTTTTTGGTAACTTAACTAAGGACAATATGCTTGAATTATTTTGGCAATTGGTTATTGGTTGTTGATATTGAATGATGTATTGTTGACTTTAGAGCATGTTGACCACCTCCGAACATACCAATGTTCAGAGTAGAAATCCTGCACAAAATATATGAAAGGCGGTATCCGTAAGTATACGGGTCAGGCTGTAATATAGTTAACAACGGAGTAGGTAAGTACTCTGAGGATCGTACTCAAGGGAGGCGAGCACTAAATTAATCCTAACTTAAGCATAAATAAATCTAATTAGTACTTTAAATGGATTATATTATGATGAATAAAAAGAAAAGTTTTTTGGAATCTATATTAGTAATAATAAAAGAAAGAAAATAAATAAACCAATCACGAGAAATCAAATAACAAAATATATCAAATCTGAATATGGGTGAATATCTCGCTTCAATAATCGTAACCAACTGTTGCTTTGGGTTTTCTTGTTCAATCAACTAGTCGATATCCTAGCAGGATTTTCTGGTCTTTTACTAAAATACTGAGCCAGCAAGAACTACTTATCTCTCGACCTCACAGCCTAGACCGATTCAGGGTTAAGGTGTTCACGGATATGCCATACCAAATTTGGGTTAATTCCCACCTTACTGACTTCCTAGTGTTGTCAAGCCTAGGGTTTATGTTCTTCATTTCCTGAACAGCTAATCCGTTAAGAGAACCTTACAAAATAGTTAGTTAATCATACCTCCACTCGCTAATCCCTTACAAGAAGATTAGTTCCTTACAGATCTTATAAACAATATAAACTTGATAGAAAGAATAGACATAAAGAAAAATTCAAGAATATAAAGTTTAGAAGAAGCCTGATTTGTATTGGAATTAACAGCAAAATTCTCACAGAGTTTGATCATATTTCACAAATTTGATTGCTACAAAAGGAAATGACAAGAACTAAAATAAACCTAAAGCCAAAGAAAAGAGAAAAACTAAAAACTAAATCTAAGAAGAAAATTATACAATCTGAAAATTGCCCATAACATGAGCTAAATGAGCCTATTTATAGACTTTAGAGTGGTCGTCGTCATTAACCTTAGGTTAGCTATTATTCTCGTGTTTAACATTTCATTGTGCAGACCAAAACGCCCCTGGCTCATAATTATTTCCCGTACAGAGGTGATGTCGCGATACACCAGGTCCTTTGTCGGGACATCAAGGACAGTATTCTCATCTTTAGGGTATTTTAGGGGTGTGTCGTAACATCCTCAGGCTGTGTCATGACATTGAAGTCAATCTTGAAATTCATTTATTCTGCTCCCTATGTTGCGGCATTCAATGCTCCGTGTTGCGACATAATGACCAGTATCGAGTTAGTACGCCTTTTAATGGTCTCCTGCATGCTCATAAAGTATATTAGCTCACCCTTAAGCCTCTTTCGGTCCCTAAGGTTAATAAAAGACTCAAATTACACACTTTATTGAATTTAACTAAATTTACGAAAACATAATTAAGACTTAACTAAAATGATTATGTTCAAATCCTAAAGTGCAAAAATTAGTTTAATCTGCTACACCAAATTACATCATATCACATGTAAATTTTTATTAATGTTAGATAATTTGGTTCTTTTAAAAGTAGATTAGTTAGTTCAATAAGTTAAATTGCATAACGACTAAAGGTAATTGTTCTTTATGTAAATATGTCTGATTTGTGTCAAATGATAGATTGATTGTATAGATGCTTATAGATAAATAATGCTTAAATCAATTGTTATTCATTTGGGTACATGCAGGTATGATTGAAGTTGTGTTTTGTGAAATGTTTAAGGATGACCTAAGGCATTGTTTTATTCGCCAAGAGTCTAAATGACTAACCTTGATATTATGTTATCCCTAATTTTCATACTTTGAGCCTCAAATTTTCCTTTCTTGATGAACCTTGAATAAATCTATTTACAGGATTACAAGAATGGATAATTTGAAAGAAATGCAATTAAATAACCTTTGTTCAAATTTTGGAGAAATCACGCATTGAACCATTTATCTCACATTCATTCATTGAGCATGTAAGGCTCTGGTTTTGTCGCGTCTATCTTAGGCGCATATAGCTTTCAATCTTAAAAACCTCATAGCAAGGCACGACTTTTTCTCTTTCAGGGGCTACAAACCTTCAACTGCCTGAAACAATATATGTGAGTGATGATATTGTCATCCCCTCTTCTGAAAGCTTTCGCACTTGCAGAGCTAAAAAATGCTAGTAGAAACTTTCATTTCCAGAATCTACTTGGGCAGTTCGGTCTTGTTTTCTGGGGTTCATTGATAAGAAAAACCCTTCAAGCTGCTAGGCTTGGCAGTGGAATGGGAAGAAGTTAATAATTCCAGGAATTCCTTGACCTAAAATGGGGTTGGAGAAAGAACTGATGTTTTCTGCTTACTTTTAATTTGTTAATGACACTTTGGATTGCTTTGTTTTGCTTTATGCTTGTAAGGTTTGTCAAGATTCTGTTTTAGTTTTAATAATACAATGGTGAACACTGAAAGCACAACCTTAAATTTAGATGCAAATAAGACAGGTATAGGTCAATGAATTTCAGCTGCTAATCTGAACAGGAATATAAATCATGTTAAAGTTGCCTAATGTTCTCCATTAACAAGGGATAATTACTTTCAAGGAGGTATTGTGCCAAATAGAAAAGACAAAGGATCAAAGACGATCTTGTAAATAAGCTGAGGTAAACACAACCAATGCACAGATAGAAAGACCTAATAAAGGACCTGCGGGAATCGGTTTCCGAGTGGCTGCCAATCGTATCCCTATAGTAGTAACCACATAGGCTGAGTGAGAGAGATGTGTATAAGACCCCAAATAAGATACAAGGTAAATGTATTATAAAAGAAGGAATAAATAAACATACCAAATACACAGGAGAAAAGGAAGGCAGACCCAAAACCAAGGGCATCACCAATTGCTTTTGTCTCTGTTGACTGCATAAGATAATAAGCCTGAACAATAGAAACAAATAGTGCACATAAGTACTGCATTCTTACAGTAAAATAACTTCAGCAAATGCAGGTTTCAACATATTTTCGTAGTAGTATAACAATCCAATGTTGGGAACAATAACAATCTCCTAGAGTAAGACCAAAGAACAATTTAGCCCAAAATAGTTTTTAACATATTAACATTGAGACGTCACTTAGAAGAGCATACCCCTACCATATTTACATTATTAAACTAGTAATAATGGAACACAGTAACGGTAGGATCCATCTTCCCATGCATACCAGAAGTCAACTAGCAACATTGGGGCTTAGAAATGGATGATGAAAAACCAAAGTGCCCATTTCTACAAAAATAAATAATGGGAACAGTGACACAAATTACGTAATGATAACAATAGGGCCATAAAGCAAGAAACCCAAACTCGCAATCACAAATTAGCCATAATTGGAATAAAAGCCCAAGTGTTGAGTGAATCAATTGTATAATTGAATGTTGAAATGATGTTCACCAGTTTGAAACCAATAGACTTAACAAAAGAATAGCAGGAGTAAAAACAGAATGCAGAAGTGAAGAAACGGATAATATTAAACATACAGATGCCATAAGAGCAGCTCCAGTGAGGCCTCCAAAGAGCGATCCTTTACTCCCAGATTTAGTAACTGAAAGCAAGTTTGAAATGGGAATTATGTTAATTACTGGGGAATTGATGTGAAATGAAAGGGAGAAAGCAGAGTGGAGCATGAGTACAGGCAAAGAGACCGCCGGAGAAAAGAAGGGTTCCATAGGCAGCGGAAGTAAGAGGGGCAAAATCTTGAAGCTGAGATTTGCAGCAAAAAAGGGCTGTTCGAGTGGTGGAAGGGATTTTGGGTTTTCTCAAACAAAAACCAACCAAATGTGGGCGAAGAAATGGATGTTGGTTCGGATTTGAGAGGGAAACAGCCTTAACTGCAGTAATTGTGGGCATTTGAATAACTGGCGTTGCCAACATATCTTCTTCACTGCTCTTTGAGTTCCAGTTTCACTCTAAAACAGAAGAATATACTGCCAATTTTGGGCTTGGCTTTATCCTTTCCAAAGTTTCAAATTTCAAATGGCCAAGAATATTTTGCTCTAGAACCTAGTTTATTAAGCTTTAATTACCGTTAAGAAAAAAACCTTCACCAATTAAATCATGCCGTGTGTTTTTATTTTATTATTTCATTTGTAAAAATTATTCTTAATTTATTTATTTTTATTAAGATTATGTTTCTACTCTCATTCATGAGAACTTTAACGGCAAATTTAGTTGGAGAATTAAATAGGACTGTAATCTAATAGAGCTGTAATAAAATAGAGTTGTAATTAGTAATTTAGCTGTTTGGTTGAATGGAATGAAATAGAGTTGTAATTGTATTCTTGTGTTTGGTTAAATTGAATAGATGTTGTAATAGCATAAGGAAAAAGACCATTGGAAGAATTTTTTAGGTAGATGATTATTATTATTAAATATAATTTAACAAAATTAATAATAAATAATTTAATAATATTTTAACATAATTATTATTAAATAAAATTTAATAAAATAATATATAATTTAATAACATCTTAAAATTATTATTAAAATATGAATTAATAAAAATCATGATATATAATATTATAAAAATAATATATAACTTATTTTATTATTTTAAACGCGTATTTAATGTGCTAAATGTTCCATTATCCATTTAATTTTTCCTTGCACTCTTTTTCTTCCTTTAATAATTTCTTTTTTATCTTTTATATAATAAAAATCAAGTTTATATAATCTTCAATTGAATTAATTCGAAGATCCATCTACAACCATTGCTGAATCAACAGATTATCATCTTTATAAACATATTTTTTATATTTTTATATAGTTAAATTAAAACATTTGTTCCTTGTCAAACAACTGTAAGAAAAGTCCCTCCAAGCTAAGGTGATATACTGTAAACAAGCATCAAAAGAGCACATAAAATATATATTTCAAAGTTTCATCTCAAATTGGATTATCCTCCATGTTCATGCAACCAAGCATTGCAAACGACACACATATGTACATATAGTCTACATTTTGATCAACTACAGGTTGCAAGAATACTTAGTAGCGGTACTTTGTATAGTAATCTTTTGGAGCAATTACCATACCACGACCTTTCCTTACCCCACGGTATATAGTCTCAATGATGTCTATGAACTCCTTTTTTTCCTTGAGAGCCCAATTAATTTTGTTGTTATTATCAGTGCCAATATCAATCATAATGTGCTTGTTTCTGGAAAGAAAAAACATCACTGCCGATGGATCGTAAAATTGAGCAACACAATCAAGATACTCAAGGTGTTTCCTCTTTAAAACTCCCTCCCTTCTATCTGAATTAGTTGGTGCATATCCTTGTTTTCAGTTCATAAAATTTCAAACGAGAAACCAAAATTTATTTAATAAATACAATCTATCCTTCTGATGACAAATTGGTTAACCCTGGATATCAAATATGATACATGCAGATTTTTTGGCTCTAAATTGTTGCTTCATTGGTTCCATTAATTTTTTTATATGAAACATTCTAGAAATCCAATAATATTAAAGGTGACAGCTAACAAAAGATCAACACTTTACATTAAAAAATATCGCAGCCTTAGCAGGAGAGTAACGAGTTGGTTCATACAGTTCAAGTCCTAATGCCAAAAACCAATAGTTAAGAGCTTACCAACAAGAGTCTCCATACATTAGGACGCATATAAAGCAGAATAGCACTCCAAGTTAACTCACATAATCTCTCTAAAAAGGACATGATAATCAAAACAAAAGTATGACCATATATACATATAAAGGTTGTGAAATCATTCTAGAAGCAATAATGTAGATATGGTACCTAATATGATCATTTGTCCTGAGAGCTATTTAGTGAAATTTGTAACCATAGCAGAATCTGTAGCTCTTGTGCCCATTGTAGAGTTCTGGACTACATTGGGAACATCCTCATTCTTTGAGGTTGAAGATGTTAACTTATTAACAGTTATATTACCATGAGAATTATTTGTATTTTTGACCCCTCCCTAGATAAAAGGAATGCTTTTTAGTTACTAAAATCATGAACTTTTAAAAAATTCTAAAGTCACACTAGTACAAGACTAAATCATCTTTAAGAATTTTCATAATAGAATACATGAAAGATACTACAGTCACTCTAAACCTCACCTCTACGGATTTGTCTATGTCATCACTTGTACCAACATCATTCTATGAGAAACTTGTTTGATAACTGGGAGATCATTCTTGTGAACTTCTGGTCAATAATCATCAAGTATATCTAACCTTCTGGTTAATAATATTTTACCACGAATATTGTGACCCTTAAGCAACCTTAAAAGAGGCATAAAAGAAAATTATTATTTGTTGATAAAGCAATAAATATGGAGTAAGCAAGTGCATGAAGCAAATATTTTACTAACATGTAATTCTAGCATTTCTTTTACACTTAAGATAATAAAAACCACCATAAATTTCCAAATCCACATAGGCAAGGTAATAAATGTTATATAACACAACAAAGGAACTTTACTGCAGAGGAAATTTTTTCAATTTGACTTCTTAATAGTGAAAGAGAGATTTTCATAAAGAAAAACAACATTGCAACCCATGTTAGCATTGATCTTCAACCAATTTACATTAAGAAAAAAAACTCCGTAACCCATGTTATCATTTCAGCTAATTTACGTCAAGAAATCCAAGCTCAGCAATATTATCATTCATAAGCATGGGCAAACAATTTGTAACATTTTTGTTCCATAAACTTTATGGCCTCCACACGTTTAGTAACTGTCCTTTTTATTATTAGGAAAACTAAGCTAAAAGACAAGGAGTAACCCTTTTTGAACCCCTGTGATGCTTACGATTCCCCAACAATAATGCCATGATCAAATTACAACATAACCAAAATATCAAATGTTTTTAGGGAAAAATAGATAAGTATTACGATATAAGCACAAAGATGAAAGGATTATCTTCCAAAAGAAAGAGAAACTAAGTTATGCCATTAAGTAGAACTTATGAGATCTGGCTTTAATCCCAAAAGGCGTTTTCAATCTAAGTGCAAATCGCAACAAATTAAACCTAATAAACCTAATTGAAAATTTTTGCGAAATCAAAATTTCCCCCTAAAGAGGAAAAATTCTTCCATGAGAATTCAGAATCAAAACTGAAATTCAAAAGATCAGAAGGTATTTCTCTAAATTTAATGAAAAAAGAACAATCCAGAATCAACATTGAGAATCCAGAAAAAAAATAGAGGAAGAAAAGTAATGGGAAATTGAAACGATTAGAAAGAGGTACCCTTGTACATTCTTAAGGGTTTGATTGAACTTGGAATTAAGGCTTTCTTTGTTATGCTGATCTTCTTCGTCGTGGCTGTTGCTGTTGTTATTCCAAAATCCTCTTCTTCTTGCTCACTCCAAATGGTTCTACACATGTATATTATTTTAGGGTTTAACTTAAAGAGAATGGTGAGGGTAAAGAGAAAGTTTAAATAAAATAGAGAAATTTCATACTCACACGATAATTTTTGAGATTTGTTTAAAAAATCTCAAATGGGAGTTTGAAGAGGCTGTGAGATGGGTAGAAAAGGAAAAAAAATAATTTTTTATATTACTGGAGCCGTTGAATAGCCATTCATTAGAAATGGCATTGAATTGCTATTTAGTGTTTTAGAGGAATTAGGTTGCAATGGCTATTCAATGGAATAGGTTTTACAGCCAACCAAACTATTGAATAATTTTATTGTGTAGAATAAGGTAGGAATGGCTAAGCAATAATTGTCTTTCTACCAAATGTTAGGGTTTTGAAGGGCAAAACCCTCCTTTTTTTCGAATTGATTTCATTTGTTAAATAAATGTGTTTGAGTCACTATAATCTTCTTGTCCATCAGTATGGTCTTCAACTTTTGGAAAATCTACAACAACTGAAGTCTCAGTTTATGTGCATTAACATTATTATGGATGGCATCCATTGACTGTTAACCCTACCCGACAAAGTAAGACTATGCTAAGAAACTTCAAATCTATAACTCAATAAACAACCTAAAATTTGATAATTGGGATAAAAAAAGAATAGATCTTTTAACTAAAGAAGGAGAAAAAATGAAAAGATTTCATGAACCTTTAATGCTTAAGGTTTTGATAATCCACAAATCTGAAAATAAAAAACTTACAAGAAAAGAGAAGAGAAAACAAAAGAAAGAGACAATCTTCACAATACTCAATTCATGCCTTCCCTTTCTTACAACCATTAAAAGAAAAAAAAACATAAAAGCAAAAACGACTCCAAAGTTGGTTACTACCAAAGCTAATTTGGATCAAAACGCCCCGTTTCACTAAAGCTTTTATATGCTTACTAAAGCTTTTGTACGCCTCATTTCACTTGGGACTACTACGCACCATTTTTACTTTAGTTTTTAACTCATAACAATTAATCCTCCCCAGCAACGATCCTTGTCCTCAATGATCAAACTGAGGAAATTTGGCTTTGATTTGCTTGAGGGATTCCCAGGTAGCATCTTTAGGAAAAGAATTGACCCGTTCCAATAAAATCTTAATAGCTGCATGATTTCCCTTCTTTACCATACGACGGTCCAAAACACGAGTTGGTTCTTTGGCCCATGCTCCACTAGCATCTACCACATGTAACACATTTTGTACAACAGCCACTCCCACAAGCTTCTTAAGCTGAGAGACATGAAATCTAAGGTGCACTCTTAGCCAGGAGGAAGTTGCAACCTATATGCTACATTTCCTACTCAAGCCACTACTGAAAAAGGCCCAAAATACTTGGGAGACAACTTCTGATTCGATTTTCTTTTGATAAATTGCTGCATGTAAGGTTGTGACCTCAGATAAACTAAATCACCTTTCTTAAATTACCTCTCACTCCTATGTTTATCTACTTGCTGCTTCATTCGATCTTTAGTTTTTTTCAAATGAAATTGCACTATCTTCCTAGCAGCTTCCCTTTGTTGCGAGCTTCTGTCCACCATAATTACTAGAGAGGCACCAATTAAAAAAAGTACATGGTGTGGGGAAGGTTGGCCATAGAGTGCCTCATATGGAGTGGTATGGATGGCCGAGTGATGGGTGGAATTGTACCAGCAATTTACCAGGGGAAGCCAATGCAGCTAATCACCAGGCCTTTCCCCTATCATATACCTAAGTTATCCTTCAAGACACCTGTTTAACACATCTGTCTGTCCATCAGACTCAAGATGATAGGCAATTGAAAGATGCAATTTTGTCCCAACTCTCTTGAAAAGGTCTTGCTAAAAATTACTGATAAAGATTCAGTCTCTATCTGAGATTATAGATTCAAGCAGACCATGTAATTTGAAAATGTAAGCCATGTATTTTTGAGCCACTGTCATTGTTGTATAGGTGTAGGATAAGGCCAGGAAATGTCCAAATTTTGTAAGTTTATCAACCACAACCAATATCACAGACTTGCCCTTGGATTTTGGAAGATCCTCTGTAAAGTCCATGCTAACAGAAGACCAGTATTGGCAATGGTTGTAGTAACCCAGGCTTAGCTACAATTTTAGACTTGCATCTTTGGCATGTAGGAAACTCTTTGATCCAGAATTTAATATCCTTGGACAAGCCTTTCCAATATAGCAGAGAAGCCATTCATTGTCTAAAAGAATATACACCAGAATGTCCTCCAATGGAACTAACATGGAAGTGCTGAAATAGTGCCATTCTAAGTTCCTCATCATTACCCACCACAATCTTACCTTTCCTTTTCAGAAATCTCCCATCCCATGCATACTTGGGGTGTGGGAAAGATTGGTTTGAACTTCCAAATAGAATTTGTGAAGCTTTAAATTAGAGAGGTAGAGTGTTTGTACCTTATTTAGCAAGTCAGAAACCACAGTGACCCCTGTCATTTGCCAACCTGACCAGTGATGACATACTTGATCCTCGAGAAAGCATCAACTGTAGCATTGCTTGATCCCTCTTATAAACAACTTCATAGTCATATCCTACCATTTTTTCAACCCACATTTGCTAAAATGGGTGATTGCTTGTTGGTCTGACAGAAACCTCAAACTTTGATGATCTGTCCGAATCTTAAAATTCCTCCCCACCTGGTATGTAACAACCCAAAAGTCAATGGTGTAAAAATGATGGTTTAAGAATCCTATTTTTGATGTTTGAGTCTGTAAATATTAAATAATATTTATGAGGTTAATTTAAAGTTTAATTAAAGTTTGGGTTCTCTAATTATGTTAATTGGATAGTTAATTAATGTATAAGTGTTTGGACCCTGGATTTAGTGGTATTGAAAAGTAAAGTATTGAGACCTCATTTCCCTAAAATGAGCCTATGAATATTTTTTATTTAATATTTGTAGAGTTATATTATAGGTGAATTAAATTTTGGATAGGTAATTATATCAAATTAGTGATTAAATAAGGTACAGAGACTAAATTGTAAAAATGGTAAAAGTTTGATTATTATAAAATTTTATTTATTAGAAAAGAAGTAAAGCCTAAAATGGCAATTAGTCCACTATATAATTGATGGTGGACTGCTAGCTAGCAATTATAGATTAATTGTATATAATTTCTTAAGCAATAAAAATAATAATTAAAATAAAAATAATATATTAAGTAAAAATTGGCTTAGTGAAAAGAAAGAGAAACTTGTTTCTTTCTTTTCTTCATCCAAGCCGAAAGTATAAGGGGGAAAAGGGTCGGCCTCAAGGGTTTTAAATTTTCAATCAAAAAATTGCTAAAGTCGACCTGAAATTCTCGAAAAAGAAAGGAAAAGACAAAGTCGTCAACGATTAGCTTGAAATTTACGATTTGTATTTCTATAACCCGAACCTTTATAATTGTTTCATTTACGAATTGTTTTGCATGACATAAGGTAAGATGGAAATGATAAAACGAGTTGAATTGAATCGACTTGAATTAGTTGTTTGTGATAAGGACTAAATTGAATAATTCTAAAAACATGATATATTATTATAATTATGCAATTGAATTCAATTGTAATAAGTTATATGGTCACATATGTGAATTGATGATTGGTTGATGAAATTATGGTGTGAAATTGAGAAATTGATTATTATAAATTGAGATGAAAATAGATATTAAAGCTTGATGATTCAAGGAATGTGAAATGGTAGTGTAATGCTACATATTAGTACTTTTGTTGATTGGTTAAAAGAAGATATGAAGAAGTGGAAATTTACACGTTAAATTTGCATATCATCCATCACTTTTAATTCAAGCATTTAAATGTAATATGTTATGTTTTAATATTTGGATTATTGAAATACCATTAAGTTATACTTAGTGCGTGGTTTTATTTTTTGTACGTAGGTTAGGTATTTTACACTTCGATCATCGACTCAACATCCATCGACAATCCCGAACACAAGTGTTGGTGATGGGTTCATTATGGTATTGGCATGTACCTAGGATGTCTAATGGTTATAATGAACATTGAGTATTTTGTTGGCATTTTGGAAATTATGTATATAAATGTATATATATTTGTGTGTGTGTGTGATTGAATTGGTCATGATAATGGTATTCTGTGAAGTTGTTGAATTGAATGGTTGATAGCTCAAATGATGATTAGGTAATGTTCCATGGAATAGATGTGTAAAAGCGATACATATGCCTATGCTATGCTTGAAATGATTTGGTAGATTTAGTGTATAAAGTATTAAGTTGAATTGGAATCAATTTGAAAAATGTCTTGAAAGGAATTTTGGAGTGTTATGCATATAATGTTTTAGTTGATTTTTGATTGATTATGTTGAGGTGCCTTATAAAGTATATTGATATGCTCTTGGTTGATTTTTTTTAGGTTTATCACTATAGTTATGGTTACCATTTGGGTTGTAGGTGATTTGAGCATGAAATGGATAATTTAAATATTGGTATTTACCATTTTTGAACTTAAGTATAGATATTTTGGCATTTGGTAGTGATACTTGACCATATGAATAGTTTAAAAACAAAAAAAAATGCCAAAACAATATCGATATTTATATGAGTATTGGTACTTTTTCATAAAAATATTGATACCATTATTTTACAAAACAAACAAAATTATGATTTGGTATCGATATTGAACAAGGTATCGATACGATATCAATACCAAGCTATTAAATATCGATACTATTACATCCTGCCCAACGAAGCCCTATTTTTCGAATACTATTTATAGAAGTAAGGCATATAGAGTAAGTTTAGAGTAGGAAGATATTAAATTCGACTAAGTATAAGAATTCTTTGAGTGAGCCTTAGGGCGAAGTCTGCATTAGAAGAGTATATGCCACCCCAGCTGTTAGACAAAACGTTATGCCCTTAGTGCTAAGACCTTATTTTGAAATAATCATATGCTTTATTATAATTTCATTTATCATGGTTAAACAATCTGGTTAAAAGAACGAGAATTTGGTTAGTATAGGACTAAGTTTCTGTAACCTGTCAAACCCGTATTTATGAAGAGAGAAAACTGCTTAATAAAAAAACGAGGGGTTTGGAGGGAAATCAGACTTATCCACTAAGTTTTTCCTTCCATTTATATTTGTATAAATCAAGCATTGGCTTCCTGAGCAAGTTTTATGCTTTGTTTGGCAACCACATTTTCTTTTCAAGCTTTCTCCGTAAATTTTCTCTTAGAAAACTCTAGACTTAAGAATTGCTTGAAAACTTGGGTTCAATGTACCCAGCCAACTCCACCGCCGTTTGGTACCTGGTAAATATCGATAAAACTCAAGTTACTTTCATGGCTATTTATGGGGCCCTAGGGTTTTGTGCTTTAGGGTCAATTTGAGGTGTAAGGAGGAAACTTCCAAATTCTAGGTTTCCTGTTAATGTTCATATTTAATTTATTTAATTTTTCTAGTAAAATGATCTGATAAGTTAACTCTTTATATTCTAGCTCAAGAAACTCCTAAAAACTCTCATGATAAGGACAAGATTCATGTTGTCTAATCTTGTTGCATATTCCAGTGGGTTCCTTCTTGCTTCCATGGGTGTTTGTATTATGTTTTCGTTTATGTTGATTGAGGTAAGCACTCTTATCTCATGAGATGTTGTGTTTGTGTATGAGTAATAAAGGTTCATGGTTATAAGTATAAGTCAGTTCTCTGTGTAAATGGAGTAAAGGCCTTTCTTCGTGCTTAAGCCATTACCCATTGTTTCTAGATGAACAATATGAACTGAGCTATGAAAATGAAATCATGGTGATGCCTTCAATGAAATAAGAATTGAATTAGCAAATCGTGATACATGAAAACGAATCATGTAGCCTCTGGTAAGGCACGTGTTAATGCAAACTAGATTGGCAAATCATGATGAAACAGATGAAATGAATGCTAAGGCTTGATCATGGACTTGGGTATAACTAGCACGAAGGAGAATGTTTGCATTGTTGCATGGGTGTAATGTATGCACCAATGGAATAGTGTCTATAGTAAAATCTGTTGTGAATAGTATTCACCAACGGGCAAACTGTATGGCTTGCTGAGTTGGAAAAATTTATTGGTATTATATATAGCTATTGATGTGTTTGCTCTAGAACTCAATAAGTTATTTGAACTTATTTAGTTACATTTTCTTCTTAGGAGCACTAACGAAGTAAAAGACTTCTTAAAGACTACGCCACAGGACATCTATTCTGTGAAATTTCTAAGTATTTTATATCATGCACGGCACAGGGGTGGTGTCAAGATGGTGTCATTCAAAAACTAAATTTTGTATTTTAAAGCTACTCTTTTGAAATTGTTATTTTAATGAAACCTCAGTGAAGTGATTATGTTTTCTTGCAAAGTAACAAATTATTTATGTTAAATGATTAATGTCAGTGTAATTATATGCATATGTATAGGATGCTGTAGTCAAATATGGGTGACGTCAAAACTGGTTTTAAGAGCTTCCAGTGGGCCTCTTTGTTTTTCATTTTCCTTGGAAATGTATAACCTTAATTATCTTTAATTTCTTAAAGGATTTACAAACCACATTTGTTTGAATTGTATTTTTATGAATACCACACCTGTTCAAGTTTTAAAGGAAAATATTTTAAGTTAGTGACTTACCAATCCTGGGTTCTCCTTAAGGATTGAGTTTGGGGTGTTACAAGTACCAACACTAAAATTTTTAATTTTTACAAATCAATCCTATTTCATGTCTGGATTTCACAATTAGGTCCATATAGATTGCAAAACTAATTATCACCATATTTACAAGTAATATGGTGATAATTAGTTGAGATCTTTTATTAATATATTGCATGTATTTGATTTGTATTTTTTTGTACATCCTATTACTTAGGTTCGACGACTAGACTGGGTAAGGGGTGTTAGAAGGTAATTATGTCTTTTCCTTACTGCCAGTAACACATCCAACATTTTTTTTTGATAGATCAATAGTGCTTGATGCCTTACCTCCAACCCCTTGCTGAAAAAAGCTATTGGTTTGCCTTTTTGCTGAAGTACAGCTCCTACCCCAAAACCTGAGGCATCTATATCCACATAAAATTCTAGTTGGAAATCAGGTAAAGTGAGCATAGGTGCTGAACATAGGGCCTCTTTAAACTGTTGGAAGGTAGTGGTAGCTTGATCATCCCACTTCCAAGGATTCTTCTTAAGGAGGTTGGTGAGAGGTCGAGCCAAAAGACCAGATTTCTTGATAAAATGCTTAGAATAACCAGTGATACCTAAAAAAAACTCCGTAACTTATTGACACAAGTAGGTACAGGCCAATTTGCTACACAATCCATCCTTCTCTTGTCCATAACCACAGTCCCTCTAGCTATCACATGTTCCAAGTATTCTACTTGCTCAGTGCCAAAGAAGCACTTGCTTAGTTTGACAAATAGCTAGTGATGTCTTAGTATCTGAAAAACCACTCCGACGTGTTCAATGTGTTCACTCCAATTTGCTAAAAACTCCAATATATCATAAAAAACTAGGATTGTCTTTCTCATAAGAGGCTTAAAAATGGCCTTCATGAGTGCTCGGAAACTTGAAGAGCGTTAGTGATCCCAAAAGGCATCACCAAAAACTCATAGTGCCCTTCATGATTCTTGAAAGCAATTTTATGGATATCAGCTTCATGAATTCTTATTTGGTGATATCCTGACTTGAGGCCTAGCTTGGAAAAGACTCGTGCATGATTCAATTCACCCAGTAACTCATCAATGATGGGGATAGGGAACCTATCCTTAATGGCTATCTGGTTGAGTTGTCTGCGAACCACTCAGAGCCTCTAGCTACCATATTTCTTTTTCACCATCACTATTGGGGAAGAAAATGAACTTGTACTATCCATAATAATTCTCATGTGTAGCATCTCTTGGTTGATCTTCTCTATCTTAGCCTTCTAAAAAATGGGATACCTATAAGGCCTGATTTTAATCACCACATTTTCATCCTAGAAAGGGATTTTATGATCCTATAGTGTTGGTGGTGGCAAGCCTGTAAGAGTACCAAATAAGTCAGAAAATTCTTCCAAAAGCTTCTGCAGACCCATGTGTAGTTATGGAAGAGTTGTAAGTAATGAAAGTTGAGCAGTGGAGGCCATAAGCATTATGTAGTGACATAATAACTGGTCAGCAGTGGCAAAATTCCAAGTAATTGAACCTAATGAAAGAAACCCCTGTATTCCAAGGACCATATTGCATCACTTTAGAGGTAGGAACATGATATTTGTTACAAACTTAAAGCCTAGAGTTTCCCACTAAACATTCTTGCAGGTACCCTTGGTCATTAAGACTCTACCATCTGCTATTGTAACCTTGAGTTGCTCTTGATGCCATATATGAAAGGATAGCTTACTCACCAACTTGGGGTCCATAAAATTATGGGTACTGCCTGGGTCTACCAACACAATGGCCCTGATTGTTCCTATTAGTGCTTCAAGCCTCATGGTGTGAGGGCCTTGGGACCCTTTAATAGCATGTAAGGATACCACAGGTTCTTGAGGCTGGTTATTAATGGGAAGGTCCTCAAATTATTCAGAACACTCTTGGAAGTCATCATTTTCTCCATTAGAATGGTCGTCTAATAGTTCTTGGTAGAGCTGCCCCTTAACTCATTTATGGCCTACATGATAATTGGCACAACACCAGAAGCATAAACCCTTGTGTTTCCTTTCGTTCATCAAAGTTGGGCTGATTCCTTTAGAAGGCCCTCTAGAAGCATTACAACCATTAGAAGAGCTAGTAGTGACAATGGTATGAACCCCATGTTGAGGTAAAAAAACTGGCCTACTTGGAGTAGCAATTGGTGTTGTTGATGATCCAAATCGAGTCATGGAGTTTGAGCCAGCAATGAACCCCTTCTTTGGGGAAGTATTCAAAATGCTCTCGACCTATCTAGCTAGATCGAAAGCTTCAACGAAAGTTTGTGGTCTAAATAACTGTAGATACTGGCTAATCTCTTGTCTTAAATTACTAGTAAAAATGCTTAAAGCATAAGACTTAAGCAAATTCAACTGATTCAGAAGGCTTACAAACAAGTCATGGAAGTGTTCCACTAAGCCTTGTTGCTTAAGAGTCACCAACTTAGTCATGGGGTCTACAAACACACTCAAACAAAATCTCTCCTTATAATTATGAAACTTTCCATTAAGTCATTTACCATTCCATTCCTTTTCTTTCTCATTTCATTTGCAGAGTACAAAGTATAAACATAAAAGTCAACCATATGTGTTCCTGTCATCCACAATATCAACCGGTGAATTGTAACATTCAATTCAAAACTCAAATATATAATAAATCCATCAAAATCATGAAACGAGACACCTTACCAAGATTTTTAATTCGATGAACGTCTTATGGATAGGAGTACATCGACAATCCAACCAAAACACACTAGATGCTCATAAGATCCAATCCATCCAGACACACCAATGCTCGTAAGAGGTAATCCCTCTTAAGCACATCAATGCTCATAAGAGCTAATCCTTCCGAAACACATCAGTGCTCGTAAGAGCTAGTCCAACTGAAACACACCAAAACATCGAGTATAACACGAGAGTTTGCAACAAATGCTAAACCTCGGTTTACTCAGGAAACATATACACATAAGTCCATAACCATCTCCACTCCAATCCCCCATAACACACCATATCTTGACTGAACTCTATCCCGCATTCAAACTGATCCAAACATCAAATTCAATAACATTTCACAAATAACCTTTCATTACAAATAATTGAATATATCTATTATACCATGTTATACTGTTCAACAATTCATATAGAATTTAAATTTTTAAACCGTGCGAACTTACATGGACTGAATTGTTGTAGTTGCAGAAGTTTAAGGACTATTCCATAATTTTTCATTTTCCACAAATATCTACAAGATCTTGACCTAAAATATAAAATTTCTCAATTTTCAGCTTACATTTTACATTCAAATCCATCTTACAATTAATACCCTTTTATTTTTCAAATTTACCTAATTACCCTAAATTTTTACAATTTTTACAATTTAGTCCCTTAACCCAAAAATTATCAAATTAACCATTTTTCTCAAATAAAAGTTTTAGCCAAATATACTGGGCCCTTATACAGTCCCTAATGAACATTAAATTCACTATCAAGCCCTAAAATTTTGACATTTTCTCAATTTATTCCTAAAATCAAAATTTGACAAAAATCACTTTACAAAATCATCAAACAACACAATCAAAGTTTCAAATACATGGTATTCATAAAAAAACATTCAAAATGCATTAATAGAAACTTCTAAAATTTTTAACAGATTCAAAAACGAAGGTATGAGCTAGCTTGACCTAGTTGCAACAATATCAAAACATAAAAATTACAAGAAACAGACTCGAAATGAACTTACATGCAAGAGAAAATATTGGCCGAACCTCCCAAGCTATGTTTCCATGGTGGCTTCCATTACGAAGAAAAGAAAATGAAGAAGAAAACTTGTTTCATCTAATTTGATTAATTAATTTATTTTTATTTACAAATTTACCATTAATACTAATTTCTTTCAATTTTTTTCTTTAAAATTAGCTCCATTACCGCCCACTATCTAAAATAAGGACTAATTTCCTTATTGCTCCTCCCAAATTACAAATTATACTATTTAATCATTCAAATCTAATAGTAATCAAGTTTTACATCCTTTACAATTTAGTCCTTTTTAATTAATTAACTATCTAAACATTAAAATTTCTTAACGAAACTTTAATATAACCTGAATAATACTTCATAAATATTTATTAAAATATTTACAGCTCGATTTATAAAAATGAGGCCCTGATACCTCATTTTCTAAAATCACTTGACCTTAGGGTCTTACCACTTGAACTTAATTCTTCATTCAAATAACATAATTTTCAAATTAAAAATTTATTTTAATACTACAATTGACTCATAAATATTAAATAATAATATTTACGAGCTCACTTGTCAGATTTGTGGCCCCGAAACTATTGTTTCTAACACCACTGAAAAATAGGTTGTTACATTGTGTGTGTTGTAACATCCGATATCCGGATCTGATAATTCAAGTCAAGTAGAGGGTGTTACAAATTAAATGGTATCATAGCTTTTGGTTTAGCCGGTCCTATGGCAGTTAAGTGAGAGTCATCCTTATATGCATAATACGCTGAACCTGGCTTAGTCTTTGAAGTAAGTTAAGGACTTTTGTGTAAAGAGCGCTTTGGTATACTGTTAATGATAGGGAAGTGACAGCAAGAAAGAGAAGATTTCATGAGTTTAGGATGGGTTTGAGGGTAAATTTTGACAAGTCTTTCAAGTGGTTACTATTTAGTTCTCATGCTTTAAATAATTCTGATTTCTATGTGCTGGTAAGGTTCCGTTAGACATGTTTTTAAACCAAGTTTTTGTGGTTTAGGAATATGTTATTATCTTTTAACAACTGCTATGAGAAGTGAAGAAGAATAAGAAGAAGAATTGGTAATCAAATGCTTAATTTGGTTGCTGAAAACTGCTATCAGATGCTTGTGGTATCAGCTTGTAAATGTTGCATTAAAAGCGTCTAAATGGTAAGTTTTGAGGTTTTAACTCCAATTTCCTACCTAAATCCCTGTCTAATTAGCATGCAACTCTCAGTTATAGAGCACCTTCATTCAAGTTCACATTTAATTGGTCATTTTGATTTTAAACTATTTGTTTATGTTGAATGAAGTTATTGCTATTTGACTTAATGATTTCCAATTATGTCTGCTCAATTATGCTATAATGTGTTCATACATGGTTGATAAATTATATTTCTTAAATGAGTTTAAGGTGTTAATTGGGTTGTTCAATTATGATATTAAAGTCTGTAATTGTGTTTCTTAAATGTGGTTAAAGTGTTATAATTATACTTTCTCAAATGATATTAAAATGTTGTGCATCTTGTGCTATTTATGCTATTCCAAAATGACCTTAACGTGTTGTCTAGTTTGTGTCAATTATACAGTCTTAAAATGACATTTTTATGTTGTCCATTGGGTACTTTAATGCTGGAATTTCAACATTTAAATTCTCTATTTTTAGGATGTTTAAAGCTGGAAAATGCTACATTTGTATACACTATTTGGTAGGTTCTCTATATAAAAACCTCCACTCGCTAATCCCTCACAAGAGGATTTCCTCATAGATCTACTAAACGATATAAAATTGAATGAAAGATGAACATGAAGAAAAATTCAAGAATAGATTTTAGAAGAAGCTTGATTTGAATTAAGCGCAGAATCCTCACAGAGTTTAATAGTAATTCGAGAATCTGACTTCTTTACAAAAGTAAATAACAAGAACAAAAAATCTAAAACCTAAGAAAAAAGAAAATCTAAAAAGAATATTATATCAAGTGTAAAATATATGTAACATGTGCTAAATGACCCTATTTATAGACTTTAGGGTAGTGGTCGTCCACAACCCTAAGTCAATTGTCATCTTTGTGTTTAATGTTTGATTGTAAGGACCAAAATTCCCCTGGCTCGTAATTATTTCCCATACAGAGATGATGTCGTGACACATCAGGTCCTGTGTCGTGATATCGAGGGCAGTATACCTAGCTTCAAGGTGTCTTCAGGGGTATGTCACGACATCCTTAGGCTGTGTCGTGACATTGAAGGTAGTCTTGGAATTCTTCTATGCTTCTCTCTATGTTGCGGCATCGCATGCTCCATGTTGCAACCTAGTGACCAGTATTGGGTTAATACGCCTTAGCCTCATTTGGCCCCTAAGGTCAATAAAGGACTCAAATTACCCATTTTATTAACTTAACTAATACTTACGAAAATGTAATTAAAACTTAACCAAAATGCTTATGTTCAAGCTCCTAAAGTACGAAAACTAGTTTAATATGCTACACTGAATTACGACAGATCAAACTCCCCCATACTTAATTCATTGCTTGTCCTCAAGCAACACAAACAAAAATAATAAACGAAAAGGTGACCCTCAAACAAGTATAGTATAAGTGTTAGCTTTGGAGCACATGATTAGACATTTCATACTCACATATAATCTTGGCATGAGATATAACTGACGTACCACTTTTGGTTTCAAACACATAAGTTAAGTATAGTAAAAAACATACAAGCATTAAGGGTCTCAAGTTCCATCAATAAATTATACAAATAATTTGATTATTCTAGCAGAACACAAACAGTCATAAATGTAATTATTGAGTATGATTTCGAATTGTGAATAGTCTACCTAGATCACATAGGGCTTTTCGGCTTGTAACGTTCTGAGGCTTAGGACAGGTGTGGATTTCAAAAATAGTAAGCATCAAATAATTTCAAGCACAAAAATAGTTTGACAAATTATATTGCCCCATATTCTCCCCCTTAGTAACCCTTTCTCGCTCACTGCCTTATTACTCCTTCTCTCACCTTCCTTATTTCTCCACATAGAAAGTCATAGCATAATATAACAATTACGGTTAACTCATGAGTTTTTGTGCACTAATGAACAATCTTTTCTACTTTTTTCACTTTGTCACGTTTTTCTTTTTTTCTAACATATCACACTCACAAATGCTTTTACTTTTCAAGTAATTTTTCTACTCATTTTGGTTTTCTTTTTGAATTTTTTTTGTTGCACATATTGGCTAACCTATAACCATTATATCACATTGATCCTTCCTATTTCACTCTATTTTTACAAAATCTTCCATAATGCATCTACTTAACCCTCAATACATATGGTCAAACATCTATAGTCGTGCAGTTCAGGACCAAAGAAAATGGGTAAGTACAAATTGATATTTTGGCTCGGGTTTTATATGAAGGTTCAATAAGAAGTATTTTCTGGCTCAAAAATAGGTACTAAAGATAAATAACAGGGTTAGCTTTTTGGCTCTGGGTGTATTCCAAACAATGTCTTAGGTCATCTTTAGATATCTCAATATTCACAACTCTAACCAACCAAACAACAAAAAATTCAACAATTTATCGTTCATACTAGCATGCTCATTTCCTTATATTGTTTATATCATTTTGGTACATTCGATTGCTTAATACCTATTTTACAATGTAATATATAGAACTTATTAGTCTAAGAATAAAAAATTTAAAGTCACCTATCCTCATGCCAGATTTATTGTAAGTACAAGCAAACTATGTACATAATCCTAACCAATCACTTGTACTTCTACAAGCTCAAGCACAAAAATAATAAGAAAAATCAAAGAAAAGCATAGAAATTTAAAATAAATTTCCTATGTTACCCCCTACAAATATAAGGAAAAAGTAACCTGGTTAATCATGATAGTTCCATAGGCTATTGGTGGATGCTTCCTCCATTACTCGTTGAAAACTTTAACTGTCGTGTCTCCTCTTTGTTTGGTTCCTACGTAGAAAATTAGAACACGACATAAAATAACTAGTAATCTGCTATAAACTCAACTCCTAAAATAATCAAATTAAAATTATCCAAGAATTAATACAATCTTTAAAAAAATAACTAAAACAAATTCAATCATCCTCCTCAAAATCCATCTCATCATCTCCTTTTTCATCATCATCCTCTCCTTCCTCTTCACTTTCACGTGCCTCTTCCTCCTACTCAGGATGTGTCGGCCCAAACATATCTGGCATATAATTAGGTACCCTAATATTGTTCTATCATGCAAACTCCTGAAAGATTGGGCCCAATTTCTGCATCCAATGTATCATCCAATCCAGCTTTGGATGACTGCTCTCTCCAACTTCTTGTTGAGCAGTTGATTTTACTTTCCTTTGAGACAAAGCTGGAGCTGTTGCCACCTCTTGTTGGTGTTTGTTCCACTCTTTTATCTACTTTGCTAGAAGTTCACATTATTATGTAAACAGAGTGTCATCTATTATGCTTCGAGATGGCCTCATTGGTTATTCTATGGATGCCATTGGAACACCTACTTTTTTGCATAAAGCCGTCACCAAGTAGGAGGAGACCACTGACACATGTCTTTATATTTTGGTAGATTTATTTCCCGATGCATATATGTTTTTTCTACAGAATAGCATATAACAAAACCACTCAGAAAGTATTGAAATTAGACACATTTAAAGCAAGAACAACTCATGTGCATAAAAATTGAATCCACATTTTATCTTCAGGAAACATTATAGGTTGATGAAAGGAATTTGGGATATTGGTACCTAGGCGATATTTTCATTCACCCTTTCCTTTTGTTAAAAAGTTTATAATGTTATCCATATCTATGTTTCAAAAATACTTAAGTCAATTTCATCAATAAAATATTTTTTATAGTATGTGGCATTATAAAAATCACAAAAAAATTGAGAGGTTATTCGGACTTCTTTCCCTCGTACAAGTACTATTTCCTACATATGAGCTTCGTTATTTCTAGACTCTTGGTCCCGTAAAGATGCATAAAACTCTTGAACAACAAAGACCACAAAAACGTCTTTTGGGATCATCCAAAAGCATTCCCACCTACGACATCTAGCTAAAGGCCATATTTCCTTGCAGTGAATCATTGATAGATCAAATCCCCTCTTTTGAATGAAGGTTTTTCCTTCAAGTTCTATAAAATATTTTTCAACATTCGGATTTGAGAAACTAGAGGGGTTTGGAATTATCGATGATTTTGGTTCATTAGTTCTTCGACCCTTTCTAAGGGGCATAGTGTTCTTAAAATAATGAAATATCAAGCAATTATTTTCAATGCAACAATAACAAGTTTGAGTTAGGAACTCTTAACCTTGTACAAGTCGTGGATTTCCTCGTGACGTTCGTTTCTTGTTGTTCCTTTTAGTGTTTCCTATCCTTTCTCTGCACCAAATTAGATTGAAAGAAGAAATATCTAATAAACCAAGCTGGAGAAGTAAAAAGTGAATTTTAGGGATTTAAATGAAAAAGGGTTTTGAGGTTGAGAGAGTTATGGAGGAGTTTAGAATATTTTGAAAATTTTAGAATGGAAGATTAGAGTGTTTTAAGTTAAAAATTAATTTTTTGGGGTTAAAAACTAGGTATAATAGAGGATTAGCCCGCTAGGTTGCATAATCATGTCAGGTTAACCCTGCAAAACATTGCAACGCTGTCAAGACACATGGGTTCCATGTCATGACATCCCTGTCAGATTACCGTTGTCGCGACATCCAGGGTTTGATGTCGTGAAACACTTTGGACTTTTGGATTTCTAGGTATACTGGCTTCGGTATCGTGACACACAAAGACCGTGTCGTGATGTCGAGATGATTTTCTCAATTTCATCAATTCTACCCTTGATGTTGCTACACGGGGTTATCATATTGCGACATTAGCTTAGTTTTCATCCAAAATTCCAATTTTTAGAGTGTTACGAGTTCTATAAAACATAAAATCTAATTAAAATCTAAACTAAACAGTTAGCTAAATATAAAATAATTTACAAAAAGTTAAATATTAATTTAAAAAGTTTAATTTTTATCATCAGATTCATCCGATAACATCATTATTTCGCAAAAAAGATGATTCTCTGATTCTATCTGTATTAGTCCATCGCCAATCTACCTTTGTCCGTTTATCCCTTTCCTTAAACTTGTCTTTTCGACTTGCATAGGTTAAAAAAAATGTCCCTTAACTTGGGAGTATTAGAAATAAATGATTCATTGCAATGCTCCCCTAACTTCTTCCTACCTTCATCGCTCAGTTGGTAACCACACTTAAAAGTTTTAGTCTCACCATTGATTTTCATGCTTAATTCATTTTTTCTAAATCGATAGTGGACCTCGAGGTAGCTAGAAAAGGTCTACCTAGCAAGATTGGTATTTCTCGATATTCCTCAAAATCTAGAACTACAAAATCGTCGGGATGATAAAGTTGCACACCTTGAATAACACATCTTCCAGTACTCCTTTCGGATGTATTGGGGATCTATCGGCCAACTATAGTGCTATTTGGGTATTTTTGAGTTCCCCTAACCTGATTTTTTCATAAATAGATAAAGGCATTAAATTAATACTAGCTCTCAGGTCACATAAAGCTCTATTAAAATGAATGCTCCATATCTCTATAGGAATAGTAAAACTTCTCGAGTCTTTCACTTTTTGAGGAACTTGTCTCGAAATAATAACACTATAGGAAGCACTTATATTAACTTGTTCATCTACCTTAATCTTCTTACGCCTAGATATAATTTCCTTTAAAAACTTGGCATACTTAGGAACTTTCTCAATTAATTCGATCAAGGGCAAGTTAAAATTTATCATTTTAAACAAGTTCAAAAAACTTACAAATTAGTCTTCATCCCGCTTTTGCTTCTCTTCTAGTCTTGAAGGGAACAATATTTTTGCAGCAGCAGGATCTTTAGTTGTTGCTATCTCTGGCTCAACTACCAGTGCAACTACTTCTTCTAACTCTAGTTCATCCTCAGCTTTTGGATGTTCTTTATGAAAATCATTAGTATTCTCCATATTTACCTCCTGAGTTGGGTTCTCTTGGCTACTTAGTACTTTACCCAATTGAAGCGTTATTGCTTTCACATGCTTCTTTTCTTTTCTATGAGGATTATTTTTGTTATTAATAGGAATGGCTGTGCTAATTTTTCTTTTATATCACCCATCATGCTCATCAATTGGCTCATCAAGTTTCGTCAATGTTCTCGTTCAATTGGTGCACTCAGACTACACGTGCTTTACATCTATTCTCATTGACTGCGTCTCCCCCTTGATCCTATCCATATGTTAACCATAGATAGTATGGTCACTCCGATTGGATTTGTCCTGAGGTTTCTACAAATAAGGAGGTTGATTGTTTTTTTTAATTTGGTTAGAGCTATTACCTCCTCCTTGGTTTCCACCCCATCTCAGGTTCAAGAGGTCTCTCCATCCAAGATTCTATGTACTTGAATAGGAATTTCCACCCCTATTTCTGATTTAGCTCACATCCTCTGTAGGATTATTAATATAGGGGAAGAGCGGTTTGTCACCTCCATAAATAGATGGTGTAATCTTTTCAACCTTTATCCAGTTGATTCTATCCACTAACTGTTAATATCGGTCATCTTCTTGAACTGCCTTTACTGTAGATGGTCTTTGGCCATATGTATATCGTTCAATTGGCCACTGGTAAGAATTCATCGCCATACTTTCTGTTAAGTTGTACACATCCTCGTATGTTCTGTTCATTAAGGCTTCTCTTACTGCTCTATCTAATCCTAACCTCGAATGCCCATCCAACTCGTTGTAGAAAATTTACAGTTGCAACAACTCAGGCAATTTGTAGTGTGGGCATTTCTGAATTAGCATCTTAATATGCTCCCATGTTTTATGAAAGCACTCCCCTTCTAACTATTTGGACAATGAAATTTCCCTTCTTAGCTGGACCGTCTTGTTAGTGGAAAAGAAATTTTATAGGAATTTCCCTACAAGTTCATCCCATGTCATGATTGATCCTAATGCCTATGAATCTAGCCAAGAAAAGGAGTTATCGATTAATGAAAAGGGGAACAACCGAAGAGGAATAGCATCATCAGTGATCCCATTGCATTTGAAGGTATCACAAAGCTGGAGGAACCGTTTTAAACACTGACTCAAATACTCCGCCATTGTTCTGCGAAACTACAAATTGTTCTAAATCATAACTGGATTAATCTTGAAATTATTAGTCGTGATAGCTGACCTCATTATGCTTCCTTGAACCATATCCAGATTGGTAGCGCATACTCTCTCAGAGTCCTCTCGTTATGCACCATGTTTAGATTTGCGGGTAGCTGTGGTGGTGGATATTCTAGATTGTTATTATTAGCCTTGTCGAACAGTGGATTCTCACGTAGTATGTTGCCTACAGCAGGTGGTGGATTCTGCATCTGCTACTACTGTTGTTGTTGTTGTCAACGATTTTTACGTATTATTCTGCATATGCATCTGCATTCTGCATTTGTGACCGACTCTATAGGTGTTCCCCTACTACGAGTCATACATTAAACCCAAAAAGATAAAAAGTAGTAGAGAACAAGAAAATTAAATTCGTAACTATAACCTAAAAGTTTTCTAATTATTCTATTATTATGTAAAAATTAAAACTAATATAATGACGTTGTCTCCACAGCAACGACACCAACAACTTGACCGCCTTCGGATGTACCAATGTCCAAAGTAGAAATCCTGCACAAAAGCTGTGAAAAAGTGATATCCGCAAGTATACGGGTCAGGTTGTAATATAGTTACAACTAAGTAGACAAGTACTCTGAGGATCGTACCCAAGGGAGGCGAGCACTAAATTAATTATAATCTAATCATAAATACATCTAATTAATACTCTTATCAAATTATAGTACGAAGAGTTAAAAGGGAGGTTTTGATGAACTACAGTAAAAAATAATAAAGTAAATAAATGAAAAACGAATAAATGAAAAGCAAGAAATCAAATAATCGAATGTATATCAAATATGGGCATCGGTGATTAGCTCACTTTGGTAGTCATAATCAATTGTCATCTCAGGCTTTCTTGTTCAATAAACTAAACAATACCCCAGCAGGATCTTCCGATGCGTCTACTGAAATATTGAGTCGGCAAGAACTACATATCTTCTGACCTCACACTTTAAACCAGTTTAGGGTTCAGGTGTTCACAGATAGGAAATACAAAATTTGGGATAATTCCCACCTTGATAACTTCCTAGGGTTATCAGGCCTAGGGTTTAGATTCCTCCTTTCGTGAACAGCTGACCTGTTAAGAAATCCCTGCAGAATAGTTAATTATTGATACCTCCACTCCCTAATCCCCCAAAGAAGGATTAGTTCCTAATGGATATACTAAATGATATAAACTTGAATGAAAGAATGAACAAGAAGAAAAATTCAATAATAGAGTTTAGAAGAAAACTGATTTGTATTAAGCGCAAAATCCTCACAAAGTTTGATAGTAATTCTAGAATCTGACATCTTTTCAAAAGTAAATAACAAGAATAGAAAATCTAAAGCCTAATAAAAAGAAAATCTAAAGACTAAATCTAAGACAAAATTATAACAAGTGAAAAGTATATGTAACATGTGCTAAATAATCCTATTTATAAAATTTTGGGTGGTTGTCGTCCTCAACCCTAGTTAAGCTGTTGCCCTTATGTTTAAGGTTTGATTGTGTGAACCAAAATGCCCTTGGCTTGTAATTATGTCTCATACAGTGGCGATGTTTTGACACACTAGGTCTTGTGCCGCGGCATCGAGGCAGTGTACTCAGCTTTAGGATGTCTTCATGGGTATGTCGAGACATCCTTAGGTTAGGTCGTGACATCAAAGACAATCTTGGAATTCTTCTATTATGCTCTTTTTGTAGCAACATCACATGCTTTGTGTTGTAACCTAGTGACTAGTATTAGGTTAATACACTTTTTCATGGTCTCTTGTACACTCACAAAGTATATTAGCTCACCCTTAGGCCTTATAAGGTCAATAAAGGACTCAAATTACACATTTTATTAACTTAACTAATACTTATGCAAATGTAGTTAAAACTTAACTAAAACGCTCATGTTCAAGCTCCTAAATTGCAAAAATTAGTTTAATTTGCTACATTGAATTACGTCAAATCATTGCATACGGTCGGTATCTTTTGTTCATTATATAAGCTTCTTGATGAATTTTATTGTTATTCAAAGAAGTTGTTAAATACTTATGTCATATTAAAAGGGATTGATTAGTGAGAAGTTAATCGTTATATGTTGTGAATCATGATACTCGGTAGGTAGTTAAAGGATGTTCAAATGTTGAAATTTATTATGTTTGAAGTGTAATATGTTGTGAATTATAATGTTTGAATGGTAAAATAATGATATTTATATGCTAAAAATCATCTCATTTGAAAGCTGAACCTGGAAGTGCTTAATGTGGTGACTTATGGTTTTTGAAGGCTGAGTTTTTCATTATTAAATGCTAAAACTAAGGTTGTTTGTACGATGTATTTACAGTAATAATTTTTAAGTCAATGTATCTTAACTAAGTTGTAAATGTGTTTAATTGTCCCTTGCACTATTGGTGTATTATGTCCAATGAGGGACATATTGATTCGTTTTGCTACCGAATGCCATATGATATTGTTGTCTACATTGTCTGGGTTAAGTCAAATAAAATTTGAGAAAGGAAGTTCATATATGATATTTATATTTAAACTGTTGTGTATTAAAATTACGGATCATGTGTATATAAATGTGTTACGATGTGTTTGAAGTATGAAGTAGTGTTATTTCTAAGATAAGACTAAAGTTGTTACCAGGAAAGTAAAAAGAATTGTTATGGGATTTAGGCACTTTTTATGCTCAGATTGAATAGTTATGGCTTAGTGACTTTGAGTACTTAGTATGTGGTAGATATATATAAGTAGATATACATGTTTTATTTAGGAAAAATAAAGGAGATAAATGGCCAATATTTGTAAAGAAGCAATTGTACATATGAAGTTTTTCAAAGGCCTAGGGGCGTTTGAAAAATCAAGAGTATCTGCCAATCGAGACTAAATGTTTGCATTCACGCCAATTAGAATCTACAGAGTGTGCACATTAATGAAAATTTTGTTATAAGTATGTGGGGCATTCCGCTAATCAGTGTTTTATGCTTAGCATAGAGTGCTAATTATACATCCTTAGTAGTGGAAATTTTCAAGTTGAAAATATTTCAAGGACGAAATTCTCCTTAAAGATGGAAGAGTTGTCACACCCTAAATTTGGTGGATCCGAGATGAAGGCGTATATATGTGAAGGTTACCTATTTTGATGCACCATTACAGCATAGTCCACCATTTTATAGACTTTTTCCAAAATAAAGTCGACATTTAAAGAATCCGCTCGTAGAAGTATATAAAGGTTTCATCTTGAGTTTTTCTTTGATTGCAGAAAGAGTACGAAAAATGAAGGCTACGCCTCAGAGTGTTGGTTGAACATGTAGCGCCTACTAAGTATATGAGAAAGCTATAAGGAAATTAACTGTCTTTAAGAGCACGCCATACGTGAGTCACCGCAAAGGTGTAATACACCTGGTTGCACGAACATTGTACTAGTTGGCTCTCGTAATGGGATTAATTGAGGGTCAATTGGAGTGATTTCACTCTCTTCTTGACTAGCCTATCTTTTAACGTCAACTTCACCTTATTTTTCCTCTATTTGCCCTAGATTTTTAGTAAGGAAAATAAAGGATAATTTCAGTAAATATGGCCACTTGTCAAAATCCACTAAGAGAAGTCGAGTATGTAACAACCCTAACCTGTATCCGTCACCGAAATAGGGTTACAGAGTATAACCAGAGTTTTAGAGTACAAACAAATAGAATTTTAAACATTTCATAACATATCAATATTCATATCACAAACCAATAAAAAAACATTGATATTGTCCCATATACAATCACTAAGGGCCCAAACTATGCATTAGAAATAAATCGGGACTAAATCGAAATCTTGGAGAATTTTTTGAAAAACATTGAAAAATTTCAAAGCTGAAGGGGTCACAAGGCTAGTAGACACGCCCGTGTCTCAGGCCATGTGGGCATTCAAAATAGGGACAGACAGTCATGTCCCAACCCGTGTCCGTGCCCGTGTAACTCACTGACTTGCAACCCTTCAAAAACTACAGGCCGTGTACCCTTCGAAGTAATCATTTGCTAGGCCGTGTACCCTTCGAAGTAACCTCACATGCCCATGTGCTGGGCCATGTGCTAGGCTGTGTAACAGCTTGACTTGCAACCCTTTGAAAACTACAGGGGACACACACAGCTGTGACACACGCCCATGTCTCTGCCTGTGTGGATGAAAACAGACCATTTTACATCCATATTTCTCAGCCAATTTGGTGTAAACCTACACCCAAAAATGCACATATACACAAACTATAATCAGACATCCCAAACAAGCATAATCAAGCCTTATAGAAATGGTATGATCACATACAACCTATATGCCTTTAGGCACCTTAAATGACAACTTATAAACATGACAAATCATGTGTTCAATATAACCAATCGTTATATATGCATATTTACACCAAAACATACCATGTAGATCATTTACAAAAGCATACCCTTTGGTACCAAAACTCTATTCTAAAACTAGCATCAAATGACCATATAAATCGTTTCCACCAAAATGCCAACTTTCCACAATTACATCCTATCACAAAGCACATATTTAATATGCATGTTCATACCACAATTTTCGTCTTCCATAATTTAACCATAAAAAGTTATTCATCAACCATTAGAGAGAAAATATTTACATACTATATACTAGACTTATACTATCATCAAAGTGCCACAACAGTAGCCAAACAAATGGCCAAATTGTCATCAAAGCATATAGGCCAACATTAGACAAAATAACCTATACATGCCATTGTAACCAAACATAAACCAACCAAAAGTATCAAGTGAGCCGATGGATAGTGTGATTTAGCTTCGACAAGCTTTCAACTCGAACAAGCTTTCGATTCACTTAAAACACAAAAAATATACCGAGTAAGCATTTAACCTTAGTAAGTTCGTATAACATAGAATTTAACTTACCATTTGATCAAATAATAGGTAAGTAATAAAATGATCCAACACAACTTGGCCAAAACCCTAAGCACATATACACAAACCACATTAGTCATGTAAATTCATATATGAATTAATAATTATGGATGAGCTCAACAATTAATCAAGTTCCGATATACATGTAACATCCATATCATGTATCTATATATCATGTAAACTCATTTCCATGTATTTCATGTAAATACCTGTAATAGTTCATATCGAACTCATATCATCTCGTAACAAAACATTGCCTGTTGAACCATTAGAAGATCATTGGATACTCTAGATAGCTCACACATAGTATGCTAAACTGTAATCTGTCAATTCCTTTACATGTATGCTCATACGAGCTATGAATCAGTATGCTATCACGAGCTGTAAATCAGTAAGCTTATACAAACTGCACCACAAGAAATTTGTAGTGTTCGTACCTAGTTCTAAATGCAGTTTTTGGCACATCTGAATCTTTCTCTCGTAGCTTATAGTAGCCAGAATGAAGATTAATCTTTGAGAATACTGTGGCACCTTTCAACTAATAAAACAAATCATCAATTTGAGGTAGTGGATATTTATTCTTGATTGTAGCCTTGTTGAGCTGATGGTAGTTAATACATAATCTCATCGATCTGTCTTTTTTCTTAACAAACAGAATCGGTGCACCCCAAGGTGAAAAATTAGGTCGAGCAAAACCCCTATCTATCAACTCTTACAGCTATTCTTTCAACTCTTTCAATTCGGTTGGAGTCATTCTGTAAGGTTCTATCGATATCAGTGATGTTCCCGATACAAGTTCTATAGCAAACTTAACCTCTCCGACCGACGGTAATCCAAGTAACTCTTCTGGAAACACATCGAGATACTTACAAACCACTGGCACCGATTCAAGCTTCGATTCATAAACTTTAGTATCCAATACATAAGCAAGGTAAGCATTCCAACCTTTTCTCATATACTTCTATGCTGACATAACTAATATCACAATAGGCAACCCACTTGGATTATCTGATTCAATACGAAGCGTCTCACCATTTTTACATTTTAATACAATAAGCTTTCATCTACAGTTTACAACAACATCATGCAGAGTTAGCCAATCCATACCCAAAATCACATCAAATTCATCAAACAATAGTAGCATTAAATCAGCCGAAAAATTGTAACCCCGAGTCATTAAAAGATAATTCTTGCAAACTTTATCAACTAGCACATGCTATCCTTGGGGGTTTGATACTTTAACCATGCATTCAGTAGACTCAACAAGTAAATTTTTACTAGATACTAAATTAGTGCAAACATAAGACGTATTCTGATACAGTCATGCGGCCCCGTTTGAGCTCCAGAAATTCTTTATGTTTTTAATCTAGAAACCTCTGACTGATATATTTCTTTCAAAAATTGGTTTAGAAAAATTCCCAGCTGATCTGATCTCTCGGCACAATTGAAATCAACGTGTTCCACCACTGATATGCTGAATCTTTTAGTAACGATACCACACATTTAACACATTTAGCCAGTGTACATGATAGCTCATCAAAAATCCTACTTGCATTCTCTAACCAGAATTTAGCTCTCTCGGGATCATCCTCGGCTGTAGCTCGAAATTCTTCAACCTTGTACTTACGTATCTTATCAACAGGAAGCTTCCAAACTCAGACTGATTCCATACCTTGAGGAATAACAGGAATCGATTGGGGAGCATGAGGGGGTAGAGGTTGTTGAGCAGCCAGGTTTGTCCATACGAACTGGGTGAACCATTCATTCATCATTTAGAGGAAGGCTTCCTTAGCCTCTCCTGCTCGGCCCACAGATACGGGCCTCATACTGCTTGAAGCTACTTCGTGAACAGAGGCTTGAGCATTGCTCTTAATTTAATCGGAATCAGCTCGATTGGATGTCATTTCTATATTAAAACATGTTTAAAATGGTCAGGAGATATAACACTAACACATGTTATATAATGGCATGTATAGCTAGATTCATACACGCTACGCTCGGTCTGACAAATGACTAAACTGTAGCTCTAATACCAATAAATGTAACACCCCTAACCCGTATCCGTAGACAAAACAAGGTTACGAAGTATTACCGGAGTTTGCAGTACAAACAAACAGAATTTTGAACATTTCATAAAATATTAATATCCATATCAAAAACCAATAAAAAAATTCATATTATCTCATATAAGAGCCCTAAAGGCCCAAAATATGCATTAGAAACAACTCGGGACTAAATCGAAATCTTAGAGAATTTTTTAGAACACATTAAAAAATTTCAAAGTTGTAGGGGTCATATGGCCGTGTGGCCAGGCTGTGTGACTCACATGGCCAGTACATATGCCCGTGTCTCAAGTTGTGTGGGCATTTGAAATAGGGACACACAGTCGTGTCTGTGCCCGTGTAACTCACTGACTTGAGCCACACGGCTAAGCCATACGCCCGTATGTTAAGCCGTGTACCCTTCGAAGTAACATTACATGCCTGTGTGCGAGGCTGTGTGCTAGGCCATGTAACAGTCTGACTTGCAACCCTTTGAAAACTATAGAGGACACACGGCTGTGTCACCTGGCCGTGTGTCACATACAGTTGAGACACACACCCGTGTGGACGAAAATAGTTCATTTTACAAGCCATATTTCTCACCCAATTTGGTGTAAACCTAAACCCAAAAATGCACATATACACAAACTATAATAAGGCATCCAAAACAAGCATAATCAAGCCGTATTCAAATGGTATGATCACATACAACTAATATGCCCTTAGGCACCTCAAACGACAACTTATAAACATGACTAATCATGTGTTCAATATAACCAATTGTTCAACAAACATATATGCATATTTACATCAAAACTTACCATGTAGATCATTTAACAAAACATAACATATGGTACCAAAACGCCATTCTAAAACTAGTATCAAATGACCATATAAATCATTTCCACCAAAACACCAATTCACCACAATTATATCCTATCACAAAGCATATATTCAATATGCATATTCATACCACAATTTTCATCTTCCATAATTCAACCATACCAAGTTATTCATTAACCATTAGAGAGAAAATATTTACATACCATATACTAGACTTATACTATCATCAAAGTGCCAAAACACTAGCCAAACAAATGGCAAATTTGTCATCAAAGCATATAGGCCAACATTAGCCAAAAATAACCTATACATGCCATTGTAGCCAAACTTAAACCAATCAAAAGTACCGAGTGAACCGATGGATAGTGTGATATATCTCCGACAAGCTTCCAACCCGAACAAGCTTTCGATTCACTAAAAACACAAAAAATACATCGAGTAAGCATTTAACCTTAATAAGTTAGCATAACATAGAATTTAACTTACCATTTGATCAAATAATAGGTAAGTAACAAAGCATAATCCAACACAACTTGGCCAAAAGCCTAAGCAAATATACACAAACCACATTAGTCATGTAAATTCATATTTGAATCAAGAATTATGGATGAGCTCAATAATTAATCAAGTTCCGATATACATGTAACATCTATATCATGTATCTATATATCATGTAAAATCATTTCCATGTATTTCATGTAAATACCTGTAATAGTTCATATCGAACTCATATCATCTCGTAACAAAACATTGCCCGTTGAACCATTTAAAATATCGTTGGATACTCGGGATAGCTCACACATAGTGTGGTAAAATGTAACCCGTCAATTGCTGTACATGTATGCTCATACGACCTGTAAATCAGTAAGCTTATACAAGCTGAGAATCGGTAAGCTCTCACGAGTTGCAATTGGTAAGCTCATACGAGCTAAGAATCGATAATCCCTAATGACATGTCATTTGTATCCTACGAATTCCTAATGTTCAAACGGGACTCGGTAATTGTCGTACGTCGTCGGATATGCGATCGGTATTTACACATGGAAATTATACAAATCACACACATATAATTCAATTAAAACATATAAATACTCAATTTAATTACACGAACTTAACTCGACGAGTATTCGTAGATACGAAGTCGATTAATCTGAGACTTTCTCTTTGCCCCGACCTAACTTCGTACGAGGTCTAACTGGATCTACACGGATAAATTTAAATCAATTTAAAATATAATTCATTCAATTTAGTCCAACACATATTTTGGAAAAATTATTATTTTGCCCCTATACTTTTAATTTTTTTATAGTTTAGTCCCTAGGCTCGAAAAATAAAATTTATACAATTTTACCCCTACCCAGGCCTATTCAATTTTTATACATACTAATATCAGCCCATATATTTCACAAATTCACAAATTTTACCATAAATTTATCACAATTTTCAATTTATCCCCTAATTGATAATTTCAGTAAAAACTGCTTTACAAAAGTTATTTCTCTAACAATAACCATTCATTTTCTATCATCAAACTTCAAAACTCAGGCATGTTCATTAATGTTAATACCCTAATAGTTTAACAATTTCACAAATTAGTCCTTGAGCTAGCTAGATTAAGCTATAACGACCCTGAAAACGTATAAATCATTAAAAACGGGACAAAAATAAATTACCAATTGAGCATTTAAAGTTGCCAAACCCTAGCTTCAAAAAATGGCTTTTCTTTGTTTGATATTCGGTTGAAAAGGAATGGAAGAAGATGACAATTTGTTTGGTTTTATTTATTCTGACTTTAATTACTTAATTACCTAATTAACCTTTAAAATTAAACCAAATTTCAAAATTGCCAAGCCAATATCTTCCACTAACTTATTTGTGGGCTAATTACCATATAATGACCTCCACTTTAAATTTTTATAGCTATTTAATACCTTTAGCTATTAGAACTCAACTTTGCACTTTACGTAATTTAGTCCTTTTTACAAATTGAGCATGTAAACAATAAAATTTCTTAACAAAATTCTTATATAGTATTTGTATCATACTGTAGGCAATAAAATAATAGTAAAATAAGTTTTTTGACTGCAAATTTGTGGTCTCAAAACCACTGTTCTAATTTCACTAAAAAACGAGCTATTATAGAGTATATATATGGTAAGAAGAGAATTGAGAGATGGTTTTTTTTTCGTTCCATTCCACCCTCTAGTTCTTCTTAGATCTAAACATTCCCTTCCTCTTTGTTAACCTAAAAATTAAGATTTTGGGACAATTTGTGGATATTTAAACATCCTGGTAAGTTTGATAGCTCTACATGTTATGATTTTGAAAGAGTAAGGATGTATAGAAGCATAAAACTTTAGAGTATAATTAAGAGGTTTTGCAATGGGATGTTTTAAAATTGAGATGTTAGAAAACTATTTGTAAATGATATTTTAATGGAAGTTTTTGGTTCTTTTAAGCAATTGTTATAGCTGGTTTGGGAACGACAATCGAATTTGAAACTCTGAGCTACTATAAAAATGAGTATTAGGTGAGTCTTTATTTTGACTCATGCATGTTAATTGTTCAAGTGGAAATTTGTATGGTGATAACATCTCAGAAAACTGGTGAGTATATATGGTTTGTAGTATCATAAAGATGTTACATGTCTATAAATTATAATAAGATGATGTGTGGTAAGTATGCATGTAAAATATGATATGAGAGGGTATGAATTAGTCAGGTATGTCAACAAATCTGGGTAAGTTCATTCTATGTTAGTTAAACAAACATCTATTTGTGATGCCTCCGGTAGGGCAGATACATTGCTAATAGGATTGACAAATCACGACATGAAGATATGTCTAAGACTATGTGTAGAGACTCATGGCATTGTACGAAAATGAACATGCTTATGGTGATGCCTCTAGAGAGATGTAGATTAGACTGGCAAATCTCGACATTAAAATATGCATGAGATCATGTGGGAGAAACCCTATAGCATCATATGAGATAGTTTCATGGGACAATAAATACGTAATCCTCTGTGAAGCCCGTGCGACGCATTCTGTAAAGCCTTTTTGGTGTATTCGGTGATATATGTGTGACATATTCAGTAACGTCCTTGAAGTAAAGTCTAGTCAAACACTTTTGTGTCGTATCTCGGTAAGCTTTGAGATTTCTTCACTAGCTAATGATATGATAAATATATGGTAAGTGTAAAATCATCTCTGTTTTGGTTAATCTTATAGCAGAAACTGAATATGACTTGAAGGCATTTCTTGAAAGAGTTTTCTAAAAGGTGAATATGCCACAGTAGTCTGCCAGTATAGGTAATTTAGCGTATTCAAAATTATGAGTAGTCTAATAGATGTTAGATCTGAATTTGCTTATGATATGTAAGGAAGTAATCTGAATTATCTAGTGTCTACCAAATCTAAGTAATTTATGTGTCAAGTATAGAGGTTATCTGGAGTCTATGTTGTTCGCCAAGTTGAGTGTACTCTTAATTTGTATCATGGTTGTCTGGGATTCCCTGGAATGATTTAAAATTTATCATCCATCAAATAAGATGTGATCTAATTTGTGATCTGATAACTATCAACTTATTATGAGGATTCGCTAAAGTTAGAACTTGTATGAAGTTCATCTTAAAGATTCACTAGTATGAGTATATGCTAAGAGTAATATCTATAAGTACACCGATCTGGAATAAGTGTTCAATGATCGTCTGAGTGAAAATTTGTAGAAGGTAAGTTGTATGGGTATTACTATGAACAACGCATCTACTTACTGTAAAGGAATAAAAATTTGTATTGAGTAATAAATTTCAAATTCTGCCTATGAGGTGATTTGTGTATAAGATGATCAAGTATGGAACTTGGCGTATAACATGCACTCAATATTGGGAAGGTATTCGCCAAAAAAAGAAAGGATGTCTAGAATAATCAAAATAAGGAATTCAACAATAATTGGTTCAAGGTATTATAGGTTAAAACTCACTAAGTACAATTGAACTTACAAGTGTTTGGTTATGTTGCAGGTTCACCTGTAAGAGTGTGTCGGCCAAGAGAGACCAAGCCAAGATTGCGCTATGGTGGCATATCAACTTGTGAATACTGAGGGTATTACAGGGATATGACATTCAACTCACTACGCTTTAAGAAGTTAGTCTTAAATAAAGTTTTATGTTGTAATGTCATAACCTATTTATTTTCAAGTTTAATGTATTTCTTAAAGAGGTTTTATTATAAAAAATTTGATGAAATTCTTAATGCCATAATAAGTATATTTTTTGCTAGTTGAAAATTTTTCCTAAGTGTTTGTGTGTGTTGTAACATCGAATATCCGAATTCGGTGATTCGGGTTGGGTGGAGGGTGTTACACCTATACCTAACCTGACTATCAGATAAATATAGGAATGCTACATTATATATCGGAGTATTAACCAATCAAAATTTAACAAAAAAAAGCCTCATTTGGAACCTATTTATAACTTTTTGAGTCATTAATTAACAATTATCAATTTCACGAGGAGCTCGATAAGTTTCTTTAACATTTTAGCATTTAAAAGAGTGTTTTAAAGTAAATTATGAATTTTTGTGAAAAACAGGGCACACGGTTGTATGGCCAAGCCGTGTCTACCGCACGACCATATGGCCAAGCTGTGTGGATTTTGGAAACTGTGTGGTTCCAAAATTGACCAATTCCAGTAAACACATAGCCGTGTGGCCAGCCCATGTAACACTCAGAAACCGTGTGGGCCAAAATTGAAGGAAATTTTGTAAATTTGAAACTTTTACGCCTTATACCTTGCATATCAAATTTCAATAGAAAACCAACCAATTGATAATTTAAACATTTAAACAACCATAACTCCATCTTACCATCATATTACTCTTACATTTAGATTAAGTTCTTATAATTTATAAAGTTTGTAAAGTTTACATTTTAGTACTTTCTACCAGAAATACATACTAAATACCTATGTACATGTCATTCTAACCCAAAATTTAGATGTCATACTCTTTTGGCCTTGCGATGTGATGAAACGAGTAGCTCTCGAACCACTTTCTAGCTTCTCCTCTCATCTTTAACCTACGCGTTCAAAGAATATGTGTTAAGCTAAAATAACTTAGTAAGTACTACAAGAATTTAATCGTGAGCTTAAAGGTGTATTTTGAAACATGGTATTAATAAAGAATTATGTACATATCGAATGTCAATTTATTATATAAATACTTGTAACATTGATCACGCTTGTTCAAATTACACTTACCGATTTGTATTTCATTCGTAAGGCCTAAAGTAGACTTAATAGAATAGTCAGGACATATGGAACAGAATGAAACATCACCGAAGCGAGTAATAGTACACCACCAAAGTGGATAACAAAACACTGCTGAAGCGGATAAACAGAGTGTGCGCTAAATATTCCTTAATGGCAAGCCACTACTACCCTAATAGTTCTAATTTTGTCTACTTGTGCTTAACATCAAATATATCATATTTGCATTCATTTCAATTTCATCCATATTTTATAAATTATACATATAACTTGTAATTCACTTTACTTATAGTATTCATAACATAATCACTTTTACATATACTTCACTAAACTATTTTATTATTGACAATAACTCTCGTATAACATATTTCACCTTCATTACAATTTAGTCCTCTTTAATACCACTACATATATTTTAAATTTAATCATGTAAATAACAATTTCTACTAATAATAGTTAAAATAAAAATAGGATTAAACCTTTGTAGTACTTACAACCGAGGCTTGATTGTTAAGTTTCCTTCTTTCTTCACTCCTTGGCCACACATTTTCCTTTTTCTACAATTTCTTCCTCTTATTTCTTCTCTTCATTTTCATGACAAGCACATAACATTTACTTGTTAATATCATAACATCATAAAATATTTATGCACAACTAAAGAAACTAGCATGAATATTATTAAAGATCTTCTCTTCTTACCTTGAATTCTTGTTGTTATCACTAAACCTAATATTTCTCTTTCTTTTTAATAAAAAATTAACCCTCTTCTCATGGAACTAAGGTAAGTACCTTACTCTTCTATTGATTTGAGTAGTAAAACATGAAAGAAACTTGGTGAAATGAGCTTGGAAGATTCAAAAATGGTGAAAAATGACTTGTTTGGAATAAAAGAAAAAGATTAGATGGAGTGATTTTAGGGGTGACTTGATGAGCAAAGATGGGAAATGAAAAACATTTGATCTTCTCTTTCCTTCCTCTACAAACTTCATCTAAAATATATTTTAATTTTATAATAAAAATAATTAATTTTTCTATTTAGTCCTCCAATGAACAAATGCCACAATATCACCCCTAATCATGACATCTACATAATATCTAATTCATTTGTGTACCATTTTACCCTTACACTTTTCTTATATTTCCCTACATGATTCATGACTTATTTTGGTAAAATTTCACCTCTAATCCTTCCTCTTTTTCCATCAATTTCATGTCACTAACTAAGATTTTTAATTTCACACTTTAGCCCAACTACTTTTCCTTTTCCTACAATTTAATCAATACTACAACTTAACTTTTCGTATCTCAACTACGTTTTGATCCTTCTATGGGCTCTAACTATTTACTTCACCATCATTTTATTATTCCTATTAAATTTATTTCAAAAAATTCTTCAATATTCTTGACCTGGTATGCTACTGTACCATGAGGATGTTACATTAAGATTAGGGTTCGATTTAATTTGCATGTATACACAAATAATAGATAAAATTAATTATGGTTTTTTTTGTACAATGATGACTCGAGCCTAGGTCTTTCTTGGAGAAGGTGAACACCTGACTAATAAACCATAACTTGGTTGAAATTAACAATGATTTTTAATGTATTGAAATTATCAAATTTATTAATTATTTTAGATTTAATTTCAAAAAATTAATTTTTTTGTTTTTAGTATTGAAAACTTACTATCGAACAAAAAATAAAAACTATTTTTTTAACATTTTACATTTAAATATATTTTTAATTTAAAATAAAATAGAAATTTTATCAAAATTTATGAATCTTTATCAAAGTAAGTTTATTTTATGAATGAAACAACTATTGAGATTATATCATATAGTTGTAATATAAAGAAAACATGTAATTTTTGGATAAATACGACTACAAAATAAACTCGTTAGTACTGAGTGGAAGAATAAATTTAGCGTAAATTAATAAATAATATATGTGTGGTGGAAGAACCACTACTTAGAAGCAAATTCATCATGATCGGTGTAATCGACTAGTGGATGTCGCCCCCAAGGTTAACACAGTACTTCTATATTCATACACTCGAATAAAGAAGGTTGAAAAACAAGTGGAATTGCTCTTCTCAAGAAAATCAGACAATCACCAAAAAAACTAGAACAAAGGACTTGGGCAGAAAAAATCGGGAAATATAATCAGGAAAAGAACTTAAGAAAACAAGGAGGAAATATAGAGGAAAATAGAGGAAAGAAGAGTGTTTTCTTTTTTCCTTGTGTATAAAAACTGAAGAAAGGCCTGTTATTTATACTATTTGCTGAATGGCAAAATAGTAAGAAAGTAAGGTTAATTTTCACAACTGACCGATTTTTTTTGTAGATTTTCAGCATAAATATTGACCAGGTTTTCAACATATATATATTTATTTAAATATTAAAAGGAACAAAAATTTATCCAAAATTAAACACACACAGTACGTGTCGTAAACACGGACCGGGGCGGGCGGCGACGGTGTGTGTGTGATAGGCCCTTAGTCCCAATTAATCAATGAAGGGAATAGGCAAGTCTATATATAAACCCTCTTAGAAGCTTATTCCTAACCAATCTGGAATTCCACTTTGCACTACTAACATTCCCCCACTAATGCAAAGAATTGAAAACTTTTGTAAATATGAAAATGTGAAACATAAGAAAAGCAACAGCGAAATTAGCCACTGATCGACTGTTTAATGTCACAGCAATAATGTGCAAGTGTATACTATCGATGCAAGTATAGTAGACACATGTGAGTCTGTCAATTATTGACCCCATAGGAATGGATAGGTGTGTTTTGTCTATTAATGTCGGCACAATAACTGGATATAAACGAGATGAATTGTGAGGATAGTTTTCAATGCAAGAACTTTAAAAACAATAAAATAAAATATGATGGTGATAAAATGGGATCCCCAACATGAATCTTCAGCAGAATACTA
The DNA here is from genome assembly GCF_007990345.1 of Gossypium hirsutum. NCBI lineage: Eukaryota > Viridiplantae > Streptophyta > Magnoliopsida > Malvales > Malvaceae > Gossypium > Gossypium hirsutum. The sequence goes on along the minus strand of NC_053439.1, from coordinate 36,639,409 downwards.
AGTGCTCACATGATATAAAAGTATAGGTGATTGTCGACGCAATAAGATTCAATGTATATCTTATTCACCGTTACTCATCTATTTAATCTCAGACTTAGCCATACATATTAACCTACCTTCCGATGGCAGTATGTCACTATTAAGAACAAGTGCACTAAATTCCTCTAATCCTCACTCAACTTCCATTGTAATGCTTCTTGGCTCAAACTGTCATTGCACTTTCTAGTGTCAGTGAATGCAATAACACTTATGTGTTAAAAAAAATTCAAACCCTAAGATTAAAAAATAAAAGCAAGATTAAATAAGATAGTATTTCACCCAGAATTCATCAATACTTCCATACAATAAACAATCAGAGAGTAATCATTAGCATTTTGAAAGAAATAAGAAAGAATTGAATGAGGAATACTATCCATAGACAACTCGACTAAATCGCTCTATTCCCTCTTGTTGTGCACTTAGGTCTCCTCGTTAGGAGCTAGTCTGCATCCAGATTTCATGTTAGCTCACCCATGAGAGGTTTAAGCTGCCATGGTTGCAACCTCCAAGGTCGGATGATGAAGAAGATGATGATAAAGAGTGCAACAACCCATTTTCAGTGAAACCGGAAAAGTGGTTTCAGGACCACAAATCCAAGGTGAAAAAATTTATTTTATTATTCTTTTATTATCTACAACTTGATATAGATACCATATAAAAATTTTGTTAAGAAATTTTACCGTTTACATGCTTAATTTGTTAAAAAGGACTAAATTGCATAAATTGCAAAAGTTGAGTTCTAATAGCTAAAAGTATTAAATAGCTATAAAAATTTAAATTGGAGGTCCTTATATAGTAATTAGACCATTAGTATGTTAGTGGATGATAATGGCTTGGCAATTTGTGTAATTATTAAAGATTATGAAGGTTAATTATGTAATTAATAAATAAATGATAAATAAAATTAAAATAAAATGAATCATCATCTTCCATTATCATCTTGGAACCGAAATTAATAGAGAAGATATTCATGAAAGCTTTAAAACATTTGGCAATCCTATTTTCTTCAATTAGGTATGCGTTTTGTCCCGTTTTTGATGATTTTTATGTTTTTGAGATCGTTATAGCTTAATCTAGATAGCCTGGGGACTAATTTGTGAAACAGTTAAAGTATTTGAGTTTTTCCATTGATGAACATGTTAGGGTTTTGAAACTTTTGTAAAGGAATTTTTGATGAAATTATCAATTAGGGATTAAATTGAAAAATATGATAAATTGTGTGGTAAAATTGTGAATTTGTGAAATATATGGGCTGATATAAATATGTTTATAATTTGGCTAGGCTTGGGTAGGGATGAAATTGAATGAATTTCATTTTTTGAGTCTAGGGACTAAATTGTAAAGAAATTAAAAGTATAGAGACAAAATGATAATTTTACGAAAAATGTGTGTTGGACTAAATTGAATATGAATTATATTGAATTGAGTTAAATTCATTCATATAGATTTGGTTAGAACTCGTACAGAGTTAGACCGGGGCAAAGGAAAAATATCAGATTAGTCGTCTTCGTATTTATGTACACTCGTCGAGGTAAGTTCGTGTAATTAAATTGTGTATTTATATGCTTTAATTGAATTATATGTATGTGAATTGCATAATTGTCATGTATGAATACCAATTGCATATCCGACGAAGTACAACGATTATCGAGTCTTGTTTGAACCTTAAGAATTCGTAGGATACAAATGACATGTCATTAGGGTTACTGATCTCAGCTCGTATGAACTTATCGATATTCAGCTCACATAAGCTTACTGTTATTTAGCTAAGAGGAGCTTACCATTTACAGCTCGTAAGAGCATACCGATTCAGAGCTCGTATGAGCATACATGTACATGAATTGACAGATTACAGTTCAATACACCTTGTGTGTACTACTCGCGTATCCAACGATATTTTAAATGGTTCAACGGGCACAGTTCTATTACGAGATTATATGAGTTCGATATGAACTATTATGGTATTTACATGGAATACATGAAACTGATGATACATGATACATTGATATATGAAATGAATAATTCATGTATATGAAATGTGATTACTTCTTGAATTCATCCAAGTGTATTGGATTTTATATATGATTTACATGGCTAATATGTTGATGATCATGTGTTTAAGCTTTTGGCCAAACTAATTGGGATATGCTATGCTAGCTTATCTTAATTGTGATTTAAAATGGTAAGTTAAATTCTAATTTATACGAACTTACTAAGCTTAAATGCTTACTCTATGTTATTTTCTGTGTTTTATAGTGATTTGGTAGCTCGTTCAGGTTGGAAGCTTGTCGGAGATATATCACACTATCCATTGGCTCTTTTGGCACTTTTAGTTGGTTACGTTTTGGTTATAATGGCATGTATAGGTTATTTTGGCTAATGTTGGCTTATGTATGATGTTGTGGTTGTGGCCATATGCTTTTGCTTGTGTTTTAGTATATTTTGCTATTTGTATATAAAAGGCCTTATCATGTTTGGTGTGTGGCTTGATTTGTGATAAAATGATGAAAGGTAAATGTTAGCTAAATGTGCATTTTGTACATGTGTTTGTGATGTGAAGAATTGGTGATGAATTGGTACCTTGATATATAAGGTATATATATGTCTAAATATGTTAGTATTTGAAATGCATTTTGGTATCAAATGGTATGTTTTGGTAGATAAATGAATTGGTATGAAAGGATGCAAATTAGCTTGGTAAATTGATGGTTTATTTGGTTAAATTATATATATGAAAATACATGTTTGAATATTGTCATTTGATGTGTCTAAGGGCATATTGGTTGTATGTGAAATACTATATGTTTAAGACTTGATTTTGGCTTGTTTTGGATGTCTTATTATGGCTTGTTGATGTGCATAATATTGAGTTTAGGTTGGTCCCAAATTAAGTGAGAAATGTGGCTTGCAAAATGACCTATTTTTGTCCACACGAGCGTGTGCCTCAGCCGTGGGTGACACAAGGCCAGGTGACACGGCCGTGTGTCCCTTGTAGCGTTTTAAGGGTACAAGTCAGTATGCTCACACGGCCTAACACACGGGCGTGTGGCTTGGCCGTGTGACCCAAGTCAGTGAGTTACATGGGCATGGATACGAGCTGGGACGTGGCTGTGTATCCCTATTTTGAATGTTCACATGGCCTAAGACGTGGGCATGTCATTCACATGGCCTGGTCACAAGGCCTGTGACACTTGCAGCTTTGAAAATTTTAAATGTCTTTAAAATATTTTTTGAGTTTTTGATTTAGTCTCGATTTGTTTTTAATGCGTTATTTGAGCCTCGAGGGCTCGTATAAGGGACAGTATGTATGATTTCGATTGGTTTCTGACATGAATATTTTATGATATGAAATGTTTGAAATTCTGTCTGTTTGATCTATAAACTCCGATAATGTTCTGTAACCCTATTCTGGCGGTGGATACGGGTTAGGGGTGTTAGAAAGAGAAAAAACTCAAGACGGCCCCTTTTTCTTCTCATGTCCACCTTTTATGTCCTCCCTTATAGTACATGCGTCATTTCCCTAAAATTATTCTATCTTGGTTCGTATAGGTTGGTTATACCAGACTGGACAGCTCACGTAATTTCAGTTTTTATCCGGACAGCTGTCAGGTGCGATGATAATTTTGAAAGCAATCTAGAATTAACCCATACAGTGACAGTGCGGACATCTGTCAGGTGCGGTGTCAATTCTGGACCCAATCTGGAATTAACTCATGCAACGACATTAATGTAATAAGATAGCAAAATTAAGGATAAAATAGGTTAGGATTCACTAAGTTATAAAATGCAATTTACTAAACTGAAAATGCTAAAATGTATGCTAAGGATAACTAAATGGGAACAAATTAACCAATAAGTAGGGGGAATACTTATGTTCTATCTAGTGCTATCACACCCCTAAACTTGAGTTTTTACTTGTCCTTAAGTAAAACGGAAACTAGCAAGGCTACAAAAAATTTTACAAAGGCAAATGATCATTCTAGCAACTTGAACCCTCTAAATTCCCAATGGATGAATCACATTCAGATAAAAGAATATTGCATTAACAATTCATAAGAATGAATGAATAAGGTTCCAACTTCATCAATGCTAGCATCATGCTTCAAACCCTAAGTTCTATCTACCATTACAACATTTATTGTATAATACTAAGTATATATATACATTTTTTGGAATAAGGGATATCGTTGCATTACTGTACCCTTGTTCCTGAGAAGCAACAATGGGGTGCAACAAACCCCCAGGGAGTACGTAATTGTGCCGACACACACTCATGTAACAACAGCCTTTGGCCAGATTGATTTTTCTAATGCTTTTATTGGAGTGTTCCCTTTTTAACATTCTATACTGCACCCACTTTGGAGCGTCTTTACTTTATAACTATATATACTTATATAAGCAAATGTACAAATCAGATTCATTCAAGATTTAAAGAGTGATAGCAATCATCCATTACTAATGCAACCTAATCTATTTATCAAGGAATTGAAGCTACAATCTTATATCAAACTTATCCAACTCATTCATTGCTAATTTACATGATTCAAGAATTAAACATCGAATGTAACAAAAAATTTTTGAACAATTTTCATTAACTATAATTAAACCTTGCATGCTTCTTTTTCGAAAACAACAATTTTGAAATTTGGGTGCATTTCTAATCCCCAAGTGCATTGCCCCAAACTTAAAGTTTGCATTGTCCCCAATGCACTAACACTAAAATGTAATAACAATGAAAATACAATGACTACGTATACTTATCAAAATAAAACCTACAGCTACATACAATGCATGAATACTATAACTAAAGCTTAAAACAAACTAACTCAGCTATCCGCAGCCATTGATGTGGCTGCATGATGTGTCTTTCTCCTCTTTCTTTCATTTTTTATCCTTGGAGTGCTTCCTTTTCTTTTCTTCAGGCTTTGCGCGATCGTCGGATTACTCTTCAGTTCCTGGCTCAGCGCCGGCATCATCGGCTACTATTTGTGTAGGAGAGGCCACTTTGAGTGGTCCAGTGTAGACTGCTATTGCCCATGAATTGCATTGCTGTTCACTGGTGACCTCAGCAACTTTTGCCAGTCTCGCTCAAGTTCGCTCCAAATTATCAATATTTCCAGCCACAGACTCGGGTGTGGTGACAACCTTCTCAACAAAATTTTCTTCTTCTTTTTCTTTCTCATTTTCAGTAACTTCCTCTTATGTAATAACTTCTACTTCTGCAACATCAACTTCCTTCTTAACAACAGTGTCTTCTTGATCAGCAAAAACATCATCCTCAAACAAGCTATCAATCTTTTGCAAGCATTCTTCGATGTACCTAGATTGCTCTTCTCTCTCACTATCAGAGGCCTGCACAATGGGTGGGAATGCCACTGGTCTATCTCGGTCTTCTAAGTCATCATCCGAGGAAGAGAGATCATAATTGTGAATAATTGGTGTAAACACAGGGAATTTCGTAGTGGGATGGGCTCAGTTGGCCTAATGTGGCTACAATAGAACTATTTTTGCCATCTTTTGTTGAGGGAAAACGATTTAACGGTAAAAAGGTAGGATTTTTAGGAGAGAAAAGAAATAAAAATGGTTGCTCGAATGCGTTACAGTCGTACACTGAGGGAGAATTTATAGTGAGTGAAAGAGGAAGATAGAGAGGCGTGTTGTTTCGTGGAGAGATATAGGTCTGGCGGGAAGAGTTGTGTTCAATAGAAATTGTGCCCGCTTACAAGGATCAAACAGCTGAGTGAGTTTTGATCCAACGGCAGAATCTGACTTGCTCTAAATTCTGAAGAGCTATAAATGGTAGTTTAGACGTATGAAATGCGCTAACAGTAAGAATTCAATGCATCGACAATGGTACCTAATTATTCTGCACAAAAAGAAGGAAAACAAACTTTAACAAGACATAAATAAAATAAAATAAAATAAAATCACGGAGTATTGATTAAAAATTAAAACTTTTCAACTAATTTAATAGTCTCTACCTGCTTTTGATAATTGTTGCCAAAATAGTGTTTCAGCCTCTATCCATTTACATTCAAATCGTGTCCATCACGTAAATCTCAAATTGTGATTACACCATGAGGAAATACGGTGACAACTTTAAAAGGTCCAGACCAACGCGAACACAATTTACCTGGGTTCAATTTGAGTCGAGAATGGAGTAATAAAACTTGTTGGCCCACGATAAATTGTTGCTGTAAAATAATATTTTCATGCTATCGTTTGGTCTTTTCCTTGTAAATTGTAGCATTTTCATAAGCATTTATCCTAATCCCCTCTAGTTTAGTAATATCCAACAATCTTTTCTTTCCAGCTTCTTCACAGTCCATGTTCACTTGCTTAATTGCCTACATTACTTTGTGTTCCAGTTCAACTGGCAAGTGACATGCTTTCCCAAAAACCAATTGATACGGCGACATCCCTAATGGAGTTTTGTATGCTATCCGCAATGCCCAAAAAGTGTCATCCATTCGAAAAGACCAATCTTTCCTCGATGGGTTTACAACCTTCTCAAAAATGTTCTTAATTTGTCGATCTGATACTTCAGCTTGTCCATTGGTTTCCAGGTGATAAGTAGTAGTCATTCTATGATTAACTCCATATCTCTTCAGTTCGGTCCCCACTTGGTTGCAATGAAAGTGTGTACCCTGATCACTAATCATTGCCTTTGGTGTGCCAAATCGGGTGAGTATATGCTTGTGAAAAATTTTTAGCACTGTCTTTGCATCATCCTTTGGGACTGCCACAACTTCCAGCCACTTTGAGACGTAGTCAACAGCTACTAATATATACAGATTTCCAAATAAACTCGGAAACGATCCCATAAAATCCATAACCTAAACATCAAATAATTCAACCTTCATAATTGGTTGTTGTAACATTTCATTGCGTCGGGATATAGAACCTGTGCGCTGACACCTATCACAATGAATAATGTAGACCAGTAGAATCCTGGTTGGAGAACTTTAGCAGCAGTTCTCATACCACCGAAATGACCTCCACAAGGAGCATCATGACAATGCTTCAGGATTGAAAGCATCTCCTTTTCTGGAACACAACATCGAATAATATTTCCATTCCATACCTTGAATAAATACAGCTTGTTCCAATGATACTTCACTACGTCACAAAGAAATGTTTCTTTTTTTATGGCTTGTGACACCCAATGGGAGTTTTCCACACACTAGATAATTAACAAAATATGCATACCAAGGGGTTGCATCTACAACAAATAACTTATTATTTGGGAATGCATCGATAATTTGAAGTATTTTTTTGTCTTTGCTGCCACCTTCTAATCGAGATAGATGGTCTGCAATTTGATTCTCTAAACCCTTACGGACTTTTATCTCAATGTCAAATTCTTGCAACAATAATATCCAACATATTAGTCTTGATTTGACATCCTTTCTTGCAAAGAGAGATCTCAATGCCGAATGATCATTGAATACAGTAACATTTGCACCGACAAGATAAGAATGAAACTTTTCAAAAGCAAAGACTACAACTAGTAATACTTTCTCTGTGGTGGTATAATTGAGTTGAGCCTCTGTAAGAGTTTTGCTAGCATCATAGATGGTGTGAAATATTTGTCCCTGTTGTTGTCCTAACACTGCACCCACAACAAAGTCGCTTGCATCGCAAAAAACTTCAAAAGGTTGAGACCAATCGGGTGTAATGATAATGGGTGCATTCACTACCTTATTTTTTAACTAAATAAAGGCATCCGGACATGCATCGTCAAAGAAGAATTTTCGATTCTGTTCCAACAATGAGCATAAAGGCTTTGCAATTTTCAACAAATCTCTAATAAACCGTCGGTAAAACCCCGCATGTCCCAAAAAATTGTGAATACCTTTCACGTTTATTGGTGGAGGTAATTTCTTAATGATTTCCACCTTAGCTTTGTCTACTTGAATGCCTTAACCAGAGATGCGGTGTCCTAACACAAGATGTGTTTCCTTACATCACTTCAGTACTTTATCCAAATTCTTAGTCCAATGATCAAAATCATTCACATAGATTGAGAAATCATCCATAAACACCTCTAAAGAGTCTTCGATTACATCTAAGAATATTGCCATCATGCACCTTTGATATGTGGCTGGTGTGTTGTAAAGACCAAAAGGCATACGGCGAAAAGTGAAAGTACTAGAAAGGCAGGAGAAAATTGTTTTCTCTTGATTCTTCAGCATAATAGCAATTTGATTGTACCCAGAATAGCCATCTAAAAAGCAATAATAGGCTTTTCTATCAAGTCGATCCAACATTTGGTCGATGAAAGGAAGTGGGAAGTGATCCTTCTTTGTGGCTGCATTCAATTTGCGATAATCAATACAAACTCGCCATCCCGTGGGAATGTGTGTAGGAATTAATTCGTCCTTATCGTTGCGAACCACAGTTATGCCACTCTTTTTAGGCACGCATTGCACTGGACTTACCCAATTGCTATCAGAAATTGGGTAAATAATTCCAGCATTAAGCATTTTATGATTTCCTTCTTGACAACTTCCTTTATCTTCTCATTTAATCTTCTTTGTTGTTTAATCGATTACTTGCCTTCATTTTCCAGCTTGATCTTGTGCATGCAAAAAGAAAGACTAATACCTTGAATATCGACAATACTCCAAGCAATAGTTTGTTTATGTTGCTTGAGAATATGGACCAGTTTCTCTTCTTGAGTTGCATCCAGTGTTGCGGAGACAATCACCGGGAGAGTATTGTGATCACATAGAAAGACATATTTAAGATGAGGAGGTAGTGGTTTCAATTTCAGAGTAAGAGCTTCTTCAATAGATGGTTTGAAAATTAGGGTTGTTCTATTGGTTAGGTCTAAGGATTCAATCTGCCATCTATGCTTGAGTTCAAGATTATGAGCTTCAACCATGCTGTCACAACTGGTTAAGAATTCGGAATCAGATGTCACTAAAAAATCTTCAAAGAGTGTTGAGCTTAGGCCATTGAATTCTTCCTCAATTAGATCATCTAGAACATCAACAGTATGACATTCTTATTTTTCCTTGCATTGAACAGATTCAAAAACACTAAAGGTGGCTTGCTCATTATTAAGTCACATGGTTAGTTCATCTTTATACACATCAATCAAAGTTTGGCCGGTGGTTAAAAATGGTCGTCCCAAGATTATGGGAACCTCTTTGTTTGCCTCGCAGTTAAGTATGATAAAATCAGTTGGAAAAATAAATTTGTCCACATGAACTAAGAAGTTTTTTATTTGCCCTTAGGTTGAGCCAAGGATTGATCAATGAGTTGTAATGTCATTGCAGTAGATTTCATATAACTAATTCCCAGCTTTCTGAAAGTAGATAGTGGCATTAGGTTAAAGCTAGCTCCGAAGTCGTATAAAGCCTTACCCAAATAATGATTGCCAATTGAACATAGGATGGTAAAGCTCTCAGGATCTTTCAATTTGGGGGGCAACTTGTTCGTCAAAACAGCACTACGACCTTCTGTAAATACAATAATTTCAATATCTGTGAGCATTTTTTCTTGGACAAGAGGTCTTTCATAAATTTCCCATAACTCAGAATTTGTACCTGAGCATCTACTAAAGGAAGGTTGATCTGCAGTAGCTTCAGTGTGCCCAAAAACTGCTGATACTACTTGTCATGTTCATTCTGCTTAAATTTTTATGGGAAGGGTAAAGCTAGGGATATATCTGCTTGTGTTGACACCTTTAATTGCGTCGATAGTTTCGAAGGTCGGACAGGAGGCATATGAGTTACAGTTTGTGGAACTTCTTTATTTGAAGCATTGACAAATTCTTCAGGTTCAACTTCTCACCAGTGATCACTCCATCTGCTTGTTGATATACTATAGTAGAGTCCATAAACGGTTCGCTAGTTTGTTTACCACTTCTAAGAGTGATAAACTTACAATTTTCTTTCCCCCTCGAACTAGGATTTTGGTAGTTCTGCCCTGAGTAGTTATATTCTCATATCTAAAAGTCGCAACATTTTGTCCAGCATTCTGAGTTCCCCAAAACGATTGGTTTTGTGCAGAGTTGTTGTAAGAATTTCCATAAGAATTGTTACGGATGTTACTAATATAACATGCATTCTTTGTATGTTGTGGAAAACCTTCATGGTTATGGTTGTTACTACAAATCTCACAAGAAAAAGAAGCAACATCAACTTGCTGAGGGACTTGTATAGGTGCAACGCCACTCGTCCCTTGCATATTTTTAATCATGTTTATGAGAGAAGAAACTTGAGCACTTAGTGCGGTTATTGCATCCTCCTAGAGTAGCTTTTACTTCTGCAACTCTGGAGACTGGGTATTTATAACCATTCTGAGCAATTCTCTCAAGAATTCACACAACATCATTATAAGTACAATCCACCAAAGGTCCATTAGCTGATGCATCGACAAGATTTCTTGTATGTGAATTCAGCCCATTATAAAAATCTCAATTTGCGTTTCTGGTTGAATGTCATGCATGAGACAACATCGGAGTAAAGTTTTATAACGTTCCCATAAGGTGTGACGATTTTCATCATCCAGCTGATGATAAGCAGTAATATCATTTCGAAGACAAGCATTCATTGTCGGTGAGTTAAATTGCAAAACAAGCTGTGTTGCTAGTGCATCCCAAGAAGTAATTGATTTGGTAGGTAGTCTAGAAAACCAAGTATGTGCTCTTCCCTAAGAGGAATAAGGAAATAATTGCATCTTCAAGGCATCATCAGGAATGCCTTGTTGACTAAAGGAAGCAGAGATCAATAAAAGGATTTAAGATGTTCTTTCGCATCTTCATATGGCAGTCCAACATATTGTCGATTAGAATTCAGCATTTGAAATATTACTGGCTTGAGTTCGAAATTACCATCTTGGATTGCTGGCCTAACAAATCCTGGTTGCAAATCATCCAAGACAGATACTACAAAATCTCATATTGTCATATTTTGTATGCAAACATGTTGCAGCAACAATGGGTTATTTACATTTTGCTGATGCATAGGGGTATGGCTGAATTGTTCCCTAGTAAAGCCATATTTCTTTGTTCTCGAAGTCTATTTTGAATAGCCCTTTCAATTTTGGAATCAAAAGCGGTATGAAAGTCTGAATTTCTTCGGGTCATAAAACACTTAAAATGAAGTTAAAGGAATAGCAACAAAGAAAAAGAAACATTTACTGAATACTAAAGATTATATAAGGAAAATAGAGTGCAAAAACAAACATAAACATCAAAAAAACACCATCCCCAGCAACGGCGCCAAAAACTTGATCGGCTATTTAAAGTCACAGAAATAATGTGCAAGCGTACACTGTCGATGCAAGTATAGTAGATAGATGTGAGTCTCTCAGATATTGATCCCACAAGAATGGGTGTATTTTGTCTATTAATGTCGGTACAATAACTGGATATAAACGAGATGAATTGTGAGGACAATTATCAATGCAATAACTTTAAAAACAATAAAATAAAATATGATGATGATGATAAACTGGGATCCCCAACAAGAATCTTTATCAGAATACTAAGTGTTCAAAAGGCATAAAAGTATAGGTGATTGTCAATGCAATAAAATTCAATGCATATCTTACTTAGCATTTCTCGTCTATTTAATCTCAGACTTAACCATGCATATTAACCTCACCTTCTGATGATGGCAGTACGGCACTATTAAGAACAAGCAGACTAAATTCCTTTAATCCTCACTCAACTTTCATTGTAACGCTCGTTGGCTCAAACTGTCACTGCACTTTCCAATGTCAGTGAGTGCAATAGCACTTTCGTGTTAAAAAAATTCAAACCCCAAGATCAAACGATAAAAGAAAGAGTAAATAATATAACATTTCACCCGGGATTCATCAGTACATCCATACAATCAGATTTAGAGAGTAATCACTAGCATTTAGAAAGAAATAAAAAAGAATTGAATGGAGAATACTATCCATAGACAACTCGACTAAATCTCTCTATTCCCTCTTATTGAGCACTTAGGTCTCCTCGTCAGGAGCTAGTCTGTATCTAGTTTTCACGTTGGCTCACCTGTTAGAGGTTTAAGCTGCCATGGCCGCAAGCTCCAAGGTCGGATGATGATGATGATGATGATGATGATGATGATGATGATGATGATGATGATGATGATAAAGAGAAAAAAACTCAAGGTGACCCATTTTTCTTCTCCTGTCCACCATTTTATGTTCTCCCCCACAGTACATGTGTCCTTTACCTAAAATGATTCTGTCCTTGTTCGTATAGGTTGGTTATACTAGACTGGACAGATCATGCAATTTTGGTTATTAATCGAACAGTTGTCAAGTGTGGCGACAATTCTAAACGCAATCTGTAATTAACCTATGCAGAGATAGTGTAGACATCTGTCAGGTGCGGCAACAATTCTGGATGCAGTCTGGAATTAACTCATCAGCAACATTAATGCAATAAGATAGCAAAATTAAGGATAAAATATGCTAAGGATAACTAATGGGAACAATTTATCCAATAAGTAGGGGGAAAACCTATTTTCTTTCTAGTGCTATAAGCCGCTTAAGCACTAGTATCTTGTCGATTTGAACTACACAATGAAATTAGAGATTCTTCTATTTAAGAAGTAAACGAATCTTGAATTTGTTAAGATAGGGGTTAATTCATGACAAATGACTAATCTAACAACCAATTGATGTTCTACGCTAGATCAACAACTTTTAGCCAATACACCTTAGGATGCTGGTAAGAACTCTAGAAAGACTGCCTAATGTCTTTTAGAAAAGGTGGCTAGTTCTTCACATTTACGTAGGTGATTTCATCAAGTCTACCTCAATATTACCCATAATAAGGACTTTAAAATCATTAAGAGCATTTTATCAAGCTCACTCTCTCAAGTTTAAATTCGGTGAATTATTCAAGTCCGTCTCAATAGGACTACCCAAATTCTAGGATATGAACTCATTAAGATTAAGAAACTCAACCTCACATGCCGGTGAATTCATCAAGTCCATCTCAATAGGACCACCCAAATTCTGGGATATGAATTCATTAAGGGTAAGAACCCAACCTTATTCGTGTACATCGTTCACGATAAGGATAGGTAAAATGTACACTATGTGCCTTTTCATGGTTTCATTTGACCACATTGAACTTAGAAAATTAAGTTTGGAATCCACCATGAATTCCTCAACTATTGGGCTTAAGACACATTCCTCTCAACGAATCAAGAACTATTTTTTTACTTAACCCTTTGGTTAAATGGATCAGCTTGGTTCCTTTCAGACCTCATGTACTCCAAATAAAGTACTTTATTTTTTATTAATTGTCTCACAGATTCATGTCTTATTCGAATATGTCTTTTCTTACTATTGTAAGCTTGGCTCTTAGCAACGCAAACTATGGCTTGTGACTCATATAATATAGATACAAGAGGTTAGTTTTCCCATAAAAAAATCATTGCAAGTAGATTCCTAAGTCACTTGACCTCTTACCCGACTAAGTTAAGAGCTATAAACTCTGAATCCATTGCGGAGAGTGCAATACAAGTCTATTTACCAAACTTCCAAGAAATAGTTGCTCCACCTAAAGTAAAAACAGACCCACTTGTAGAGTTAACTTCATCATTATCAATTACCCAGTTTACATCACAATATCCTTCTAAGACTGCAAGGCATCCGAAAAATTCCAACTCCCAAGTTATTTTACCTTTAAGTTATTTAATCAAACACTTTAGATCATTCTAATACTCATTGCTAAGATTATGGGTATATCTACTTATTCTACTGATTGCATAAGCAACATCAGGCCAAGTATAGTTCATCAAGAACATAAGACATCCAATAATTTTAGCATACACTATTAAGGAAACACTATTTTCTTTATTTTTTATCAATTGTATGCTAGAATCAAAAAGGGTTTTCACAGGGATTACATCAAAGCTATTAAAATTCTTTAGCACTTTCCCTATATAATGAGATTGGTTTAAAGTAAATCACTTTTATAATTTAGTAACCTTTACTTCTAAGATTACATCTATGATCTACCATAATTCGGTGTAGCAGATTAAACTAGTTTTCACACTTAAGGTGTATTTTCATTACATTTTAGTTTTGTTTCTTTAGTTTTACTTACATTCAATAAAATGTACAAATTAAGTCTTTTATAGATCTTAAGGGCCAAATGAGGCCTAAGAGAGAGCTAACGTACTTTGTAAGTGCGCAGGAGACCAGTAGAAGGCATTTTAGGTCGATACTGAACGCTATGTTGCAACATGGGAGGTCTAATGTCACAACACAGCGAACAGAATAAAGAAAACTCAAGTCTGCCTTTGATATCGCGACACAAACTGAGGATGTCACGACATACCCCTGCAGATGGCTACAGAAGAGCATACTGGTTGCTATGTCACGGAACAGGTCCTGGTGTGTCGCGACATCGACTCTAGGACGAAAATTAAACATAAAGTTGGGGTGTTTTGTTCCGTACGATCAAAATTAAAGCTCGAGAACGTTAGCTGACCTAGGGTTTAAGAAGACGGCCATCTGAAGGCTATAAATAAGCCCCTTTGGCATATGTTACAGACACCTTTTCATTAACCTAGTTTCCTACTTTAATTTAATTTTGTTTTCTATCTTAGGTTTCTAGTGATTAGTTCATCTGCTCATTGTTTTCTTTCAAGAGATCAAGATTGTGGAGTCATTCCACTCTGTGGATTTACGCTTAATATCATTACAATCAAGCTCTTTCATTTACTCTATCTTGTCTATTTAATTATCATGCTTCCTCTTTACATCGATTATACATTGTTTATGAATGCCATGAGCAACTCATCCTTTTATGGGGGTGGTCATTTGTTTAACTTCAGAGCACTAATATGAAATTGTACATTGTCAATTCAAGTAAGTAGACAGATATAAGTCTGTCGGATATCAATCCCACGAGGATGGGTGTCTTTTGTCTATCAATGTCAGTGTAATAAATTTATAAAATGAGATGAATTGTGCGAGTAGTTATTGAGGAAATAACTTGAAAATAATAAGATAAAATATAATAGTGAGAAACTGGGATCCCCAACGTGAATATTCAACAAAATACTAAGTGCTCACAAGGTAAAAAGGATAAGTGATTATTGATGCATTAAACTACATTAAATATCTTACCAAGCTTAACTTCTATATTTAATCTAAGACTTAACATGCACATTAACCACACCTTTCGATGCGAGTAATGGAACATTATTAAGAGCAAGTGGATTAAATTCCTCCAATCCTTAAGTAACTTCTGTTGTCATGCTTGTTAGCTTGAACTGTCACTGCACTGTCTAGTGTCAATGACCGTAATAACATTTCCATGCTAAAAAACATTCAAACTCAAAGGTTAAACAGTAGAAGCAAGATTGAATAAAATGACATTTAACCCAGCAATCATGTGTACTTCCATACAAACACGAAATAGAAAGTAATCACCATCATTTAGAAAAGAAATATAAAAGAAACAAGTGGAGAGCACTATTCCTAGAAAATCTCGACTTGACCTCTCAACTCCCTCTTGTGTCGCACTCAGGGCCCCTCGTCAAGAGCTAACCTGCATCCCGTTCACGTCGGTTTACCCGTAAAAAATTTAAGCCGCCATAGCTAAAAATCTTTAAAAGAAAAAGTCGAGAAGAAGATCCTCACTTCTTCCCCTTCACGTAAATATATTCATATTTATCCAAATAGAACAGGTGTCGTTACATAAGACTCATGCTGCCTCTGTACGTACAATTTAGTTGTACCAAACTGGATAGCTCACACTTCTTTGTTATTATCGGGGCAGTTGTTAGGTTCGGTAACAATTCTAGGCGTAATCTGGAAACACTAATGTGGTGACATCAGTACCAGAACATGATAAAATTAAGGATAAATAGACCGAGATCTACTGAGTTATAAAATGAAATTTACTGAACTGAAAATGTTAAAATATGTGCTAAAGATAACTAAATGGGTACAAATTAAGCAATAAGTAAGGAGAAAACATATGCTCTTTCTATTATTATCACACCCCCAAACTTGAGTTTTTACTTTTCCTCAAGTAAAACAGAAACTACCAAGGCTACACAAGAATTCACTAAGGCAAATGATCATTCTAATAACTTGAATCACCTAAAATCCCATAGAATGAGTCACATTCAAATGACAAAATATTGCATCGACAATACATAAGTATGAATGAATAAGATTGAAAATTCATCAAAACCAGTATCATACTTTAAATCTTGACTTCTATCTACCAATGCAGCATTTATTGTACAACATATGTTTCTTTCTCTTTTGTTTTGTTTTGCTTTGTTTTCTTTTCTTTTCTTTTTTTTTTTATGATCAAGGGATATCGTTGAATTACTGTACCATTGTTCCTGAGAAGTAACGATGGAGTGCAAGAAACCTCCAGAGAGTACGTAATTGCACTGACACACACTCATACAGTGATAGCCTTTAGCTAGATTCATTTTCCTAACACTTGCATTGGAGTGTTCCCCCTTTAACATCTTACAATACACCCATTTTGGAGTGTCTCTTATTCATAACTATATATACATTTGAGTAGGTTTACAAGGAAAATTTATTCAAGATTCGAGGAATACTACTAGTTATCCATTACTAATGCAACCTAAATCGTTATCAAAGAATTGAAGATACAACATTCAATCAAATTTATCGAACTTATTCATTGATAGTTCACATGATTCAAGGATTGAGCATCGAATGTAACAAAAATTTTCAAACACTTTTGCATTAACCACAAATAAACCTTGCATGTTTCAAAAAAAATTGAAATGTGAGTGTATTCCCAAAACCCATATGCAAAGTTTGCATTGTCCCCAATACACTAACATTAACATGCCGTGAAAATAAAAATGCAACGACAATGTACACTAAAAAAATGAAAATTATAGCTACATGAAATGTATGAATACTACAGCTAAAACTTAAAATAAACTAACTCAGTTTTCCTCGGCTATCAATGTAGCTGCACGATGTGTCTTCTTTCTCCTTTTTTTCTCCTTCTTACTGTATTTTTTGTTTTTGGAGCATTTTCTCTTCTTTTCTTTACGCTTAACACGGTCCTCAGATCGCTCTTCAGTTTTTGGCAATGCCCGAGCATCATCGGCTGCTTCTTGTATAGGAGGGGTCACCTTGAGTGGTCCGATATAGACCATTATCGCCAATGAGTTGTGGAGCTCCTCACTGGTTACCTCTGCAGCTTCCGCCAGTCTAGCTCCATCTCGCTCCAGATTATTAGTAATTGCACCCACAAACTCGGATGTATTGACAATATCCTCAACAAATTCTTTCTCAGCAGCTTCTGTCTCAGTATTTTCTTCCTCGGCCTTCTCATTCACAATGTCAACATGGACGCCCTCCTCGTCCACAGCAACTTCCTCTCAATAGTAGGTGCTTCTTGACCAGCAATGAAGTCGCCCTCACCAGGTTTTCAATCTACCGCATGCACTCCTCAACGTCATTTTAATCTTCTTCTTACTCAATATCAGAGACATGCACAATGGGAGAAGGGCTTGGCTGACGTAATATGACAAAAATAGAGTTGTTATAGGCCTTGGTATAAGCGTACAACAAATTTTGTGATCTTTCCATGTTCTCTATTGTAACAACAAGCTTGATCTGCTTATTGCTGATGGAATTGGCCAACTTCTCAATATCCTTCACTTTGGGTAGCAATGATGTCTCTGCTGTCAAGTTTGTTCCTTTTCTTTCTGCTTTGGTTTTGCACTTCCTTGTCTTGCTAGTCTCTGCCTCCTTCATTGTCGGCGTATCATTGCCATAAGTCGTTCTTTCAATGGACGCTTCATTGATCGGGCCCTTATTTTCCAAGATTACTTCATCATCACGAGGCACGATCTCTTTTTGCTGACAAAATAGCATCACCAACGACAGGAAAACCAAAATACCATTTTTCCTCGCGGCGCAGTCAGCAATATTTTAGTGGAGTATTGCGCCGACATCAATCTTTTTCCCCTTAACAATAGAATGTATGAGGTATATTCTATCAAGGTTGACTATGGTGCTATGACTGGATGACAGTAACCTACAGTTGACAAAATGAAACCAGATTTTACTTTGCAGTGTCAGGAAGTGGTGGTTCATCGTATAATTTTTTTAATGTGAACCCATCCACAATACACCTTCGACACATAAATCCCTCACCAGTAGGTCCCTTTTTTCGTCTGTGATATGCTCAATAAACTTGGAGTGTTCGTCGACATCCACCTTAGTGTTGTACAGCTCATTGATTTTTGTAGCATCCCATGGGATTAAACCTTCTTGAAAAAAAATAAACTCCAACTCATGGTCATCAAGGTTCACATAAAACTCAGGTACCAATGAAGGATAATAACTTCCAGGATGCATGCAGAAAGTTTCCCACTTCAACGTAGAGATGCTTCTGGAAACTTGTTTGCCCAAGTCTTGTTGTTGCGAAAGGAGAATGCCTTGTTCTGGGTGGAAGTTTCGCTTTAAGATGTTGTTTTGAAACCGTTCATTGGCTTCTTTCGTTAAAACGATCACCGACTCCTTTTTTCTCCGTTGGCATGGAGGATTCCGACTCCCAAACTGCAGTTATAGAGGATGAGTGTTCTTCAACAGGCTTGGTGGCTTTCTTGACTGATCCTCTCGTTCTTGCAAATTTTTTTGTTTGTTTTGTAGAGTGAAGATGATTTAAAAGTGTAAAAGTATGAACTTGGGGAAGAGAAAGTGAATAAAAATGGATGTTTGGGTGTTTCACAGTCGGCACAGTGAAGAGGGGTTTATAGTGAGTGAAAGACGAAGAAGGAAAGACATGATTTCCTGAAAAGACATAAAGCTAGTGGGAATAATTACATCTAATGAAGATTGTGCCCGCTCAGACAGATCAGACGGCTAGGTGACTTTTGATAAAATGATGGGATCTTAAAAAAATTTTTTATCTGCCCTTATTCTTATAAAGTTAGAAGTGACAGTACAATAGTATGAACTACGTTGACAATAAAGCCCAAATGCATCGACAATGGTACCTAATTATTCTGCAAAAATAAAAATAAAAATAATAAAACAATCTTGAATATAGGAAGAAAAATAAAATTACCTAGTAATAAATTGAAAAAAAATTAAGTTAAATTAAATTAAAATTGTTCGACCAATTTAATGGTCTCTACCTTCTTTTGATATGTATTCCCAAGTTAATATTTCAATTGTTGACCATTAACTTTGAATTGGTGTCTATCATGTAAATCTCTGATTGTGACTGCACCATAAGGAAATACTTCGACAACTTCGAAAGGTCCAGACCAATGAGAGCGCAATTTACCTAGATGCAGTTTCAGTCTAGAATTGAATAATAAAAGTTGCTAACCTGCTATAAATTATCATTGCAAAATAATTATGTCATGCTATCGTTTGGTATTTTCCTTGTAAATTACAGCATTTTCATAGGCATTTCGCCTAATCACTTCAGTTTAGTGATATCCAACAGCCTTTTCTTTCTAGGAGCTTCATAGTCCATGTTCACTTCCTGAATTGCCCACATTGCTTTGTGTTCCATTTCAACTAGCAGGTGACATGTTTTCCGTAATGGAGTTTTGTATGCTATCCCTAATGGAGTTTTGTATGCTATCCGTAATGCCCATAAAGCATCATCCAGTCAGGAAGACCAATTTTTCCTTAAAGGGTTCACAACCTTCTCAAGTATGGTTTTAATTTGTTTGCCCATTAGTTTCCGGATGATAAGTAGTAGCCATTCTATGATTAAGTTCATATCTCTTCAGTCTGATTGCCACTTGATTGCAATGAAAGTGTGTAACCTGATCACTAATCAACAACTTTGGTGTGCCAAAGCGGGTCAGTATATGCTTGTGAACAATTTTAGCACTATTTTTGCATCATCATTTGGGACTGCAATAGCTTCAACCCACTTCGAGACGTAGTCAACAACTACTAATATATAAAGATTTCCAAATGAACTTGGAAATGGTCCCATAAAATCCATACCCCAAACATAAAACAATTCAACCTCCATAATTGGCTACTGTAACATTTCATTGCATCGGGATATAGAACCCGTGCGCTGACATCTATTACATTGATTGACAAAATTGTGGTCGTCTTTGAATAATGAATGCTAGTAGAATCTTGATTGGAGAATTTTAGTAGAAATTGACATGCCACCAAAATGACCGCTATAAGGAGCATCATGACAGTGCTTCAGGATTAAAAGCATCCCCTCTTCTGAAACACAACGCTAAATAATGTTGTCATTGCATACCTTGAATAAATATGGTTGTTCCAATGATACTTCATTATTTCAAAAAGAAATCTTTCTTTTTAATGGCCTGTGACACTCAATGGGAATTTTACACACACTAGATAATTACCGAAATCCGCATACCAAGGTGTTGCAGCTACAGTAAATAACTTCTCATCTGGGAATGCTTCGACAATTTGAAGTATCTTTCCATCTTCGTTCCCAATTTCCAATCAAGACACATGGCCTGCAACTTGATTTTCTGAACCCTTGCGATCTTTTATCTCGATGTCGAATTCTTGCAATAGTAAGATCCAACGTATCAATCTTAGTTTTACGTCCTTCTTCACAAAAAGATGTATCAACATCGAGTGATCAGTAAATACAGTAACCTTTGCACCGACAGGATAAGAACGGAACTTGTTGAAAGCAAAGAATACAGCCAATAGTTCTTTCTCTATAGTGGTATAATTCATTTAAGCCTCTGTAAGAGTTCTGCTAGCATAATATGTGGCGTGAAATATTTTTCCCTTGCGTTGTCCTAAAACAGCACCCACAGCAAAGTCGCTTGCATCGCACATAACTTCGAAAGGTTGAGACCAATCTGGTGCAACAATAATGAGTGCATTTACTAGCTGCTTCTTTAATTGAATGAATGCATCCAGTCATAAGCATAAGGGCTTCGTAATTTTTGAGAAATCTTTAATAAATCTTCGGTAACACCCCACATGCCCAAGAAAACTATGAACACCTTTCAGATTTTTCGATGGAGGTAATTTCACAATGATTTCGACTTTAGCCTTGTCTACTTCAATGCGTTGACGAGAGATAAGATGGCCTAACACAATGCCTTCAGTTGCCATGAAATGACATTTTTCCCAATTTAAAATAAGATATGTGTCTTCACATCGCTGCAATACTTTATCCAAATTTTCAGCGCAATGATCAAAATCATTCCCATAGACTGAGAAATCATCCATAAAAACCTCTAAAGACTATTCAATCATATCCGAGAATATTGCCATCATGCACCTTTGAAATGTGGCTGGTGCGTTGCAAAGACCAAAAGGCATACAGCAAAAAGCAAAAGTACCGAAGGGATAGGTGAAAGTTGTTTTCTCTTAATCCTCCGGTGCAATCACAATTTGATTGTATCTAGAATAGCCGTATAAGAAACAGTAATATGCTTTTTCAGCAAGCCTATCCAACATTTGGTCAATGAAAGGAAATGGAAAATGGTCCTTCCTTGTGGTAGCATTAAGTTTGTGGTAATCCATATAGAATCATCATTCTATAAGAATGCATTTAGGAATTAATTCACCTTTGACGTTGCTAACCACAGTGATGCCAATTTATTTTGGAACGTATTGCACTGGACTTACCCAATTGCTATTAGAAATAGGATAAATAATTCCGGAATCAAGCCACTTTATAATTTCTTTCTTAACAACTTCATTCATTTTCTCCTTTAATCTTCTTTATTGCTCAATCGATTGCTCGCCTCCATCTGCCAACTTGATCTTGTGCATGCAAAAGGATGGACTAATGCCTCAAATATCGACTATACTTCAAACGATAGCTCGTTTATGTTTTTTAAGAATATTGACCAATTTTTCTTCTTGAATGACATCTAGTGTTGCGAAGACAATAACTGGGAAAATATTGTTATCACCAAGAAAGACATATTTTAGATGAGTAGGTAACAGTTTCAATTTCAGAGTAGGAGTTTCGTTAATAGATAGCTTGAAAATTAGAGTTGTTCTGTTGGTTAAGTCTAAGGATTCGATCTGCCATCCATGCATAAGTTCAATATGATTAGCTTCAACAATGCTATCACAATCATCTACAAATTCATCAATGGATATCACTGCAAACTCCTCATAAAGTATTGTGCTTTGGTCGTTGAATTCTTCTACAATTAAATCATCTAGCACATCGACAGTATGGCATTCTTCCTTTTCCTTGCATTGGATAGATTCGAAAACCCTGAAGGTAACGTGCTCATCGTTAAGTCGTATGGTCAGTTCACCTTTATAAACATCAATCCGAGTTCATCCAGTGGCTAAAAATGGTCGTCCTAAGATTATGGGAACCTCATTTTCTGCCTCGCAGTCAGGTATGATAAAATCAGTTGGAAAAATGAATTTATCCAGGCGAACTAAGACAGCTTTAATTTGCCCTTCAGGTTGAGCTAAGGATCGATCAGCTAGTTGCAATGTCACTACAGTAGGTTTCATGTGACCAATTCCTAACTGTCTGAAACTAGATAGTGGCATTAAGTTAATGCTAGCTCCCAAGTCACATAAGGCGTTGCCAAAATAATGGTTTCTAATGGAATATGGGATAGTAAAGCTCCTAGGATCTTTCATTTTTAGGGGTAACTTATTTGTCGAAACAGCACTACAGCCCTCTGTGAGTGCAATAGTTTCCATATCTCTGAGCTTCTTTTTCTTGGATAAGAGTTCCTTCATAAATTTCCCATAATTCAAAATTTTCACAATAGCGTCTACTAAAGAAATATTGACCTGAAGTTGCTTCAGTGTGTTCAAGAACTATTGGTATTGCTTGTCATGTTCATTCTCTCTGAATCTTTGTGGGAAAGGTAAAGGTAGAGATACATTTGATTGCACTGACACCCTTGATCGTGTCAACAGTTTCCAGGGCCAGACATGAGGCATATGAGTGACAATTTGTGGTACATCGACAAGCTCTTCAGATTCAACCTTCTTACTAGCGATCACTTCACCAATATCTTGAGGTGCTACAATAGAGTCTGTAGTTGGCTCACCACTTTGTTTACCACTCTTGAGAGTGATAGCCTTACAGCGTTCTTTCCCTCTCGGACTAGGATTTTCTATGTCACTAGGTAGTGTGCCCGATGGTCGAGTATTCAGATTTGAAGCAAGTTGTCCTCATTGTGCCTCCAACACCTGAATAGAAGATAAATTCCCTTCTAGAATAGCTTCTGTGTGAGTCATATGCTCTCGCATTAAAGCTTCAAAAGCTACTAACGGGTCAAAAGGGGAAGCATGTATGTGCTGTTTTCGTCGATGTTCTTGACCATGTTGATTTGGGATTGAAGAGGGTTGTGGCGGCGTCTGGTTCTAGTGTAGATTCATCTGGCCTTGTTGTGGATGCATCAGAGGGTGCTGATTATAGTTCTGCTGTTGTTGATTGTAATTCCCTTGCCTTGGATTATAACTACCCTGAGTAGATATATTCCCATATTGAAATGGCGCAGTATTTTGTCTAGGATTTTGAATCCCCCAAGACTGTTGATTACATACAGAATTACTATAAGAGGTGCCATAAGAATTGCTGCGGATGTTACTGACACAAAAGTCATTTTCTTCATGTTGTGGATAATCTTCATAGTTGTGGTTTTCATTGCAAATCTCACAAAAAAATTTCAGAATGTCAACTTGTTGAGCAATTTGTATACGTGCAACGTCACTAGGCTCTTGCATATTTTTTATCATATTTGCAAGAGAAGAAACTTGAGCACTAAGTGTTGATATTGCGTCCAATTCAATACCTCCCGAAGTAATTTTTTCTTGTATAGCTTTAGGGATAGGATATTGATAATCATTCTAAGCAATTCTCCCAAGAATTCCAATAGCATCATTATAAGTATAATCCAGCAAAGGACCATTGGCTGATGTATCGAAAAGATTCCTCGTATGTGAATTCAGCCCATTATAGAAAATCTCAGTTTGTGTTTCTTGTTGAATGTCGTGCATGGGACAGCGTCGAAGCAAAGATTTATAATGTTCTCATGTGGTGTGGAGATTTTCATCATCCATTTGATGATAAATTGTAATATCATTTTGGAGACGAGCATTCAGTGTCTGTGGGTTAAATTGGAAAAAAAATTGTGTTGCTCGTGCATTCCAAGAAGTAATTGTTCCGGCAGGTAACCCAAGGAACCAAGTCTGAGCTTTTCCCTGCAAAGAATAAGGAAATAATTGCATATTCAAAGCATCATCAGGAACGCCTTGTTGACTAAAGGAAGCACAAATTAATAAAAATGCTTTTAGATGTTTTCATGCATCTTCATATGGCAATCCACCACATTGCCTATTAGAATTTAACATTTGGAACATTACTGGCTTGAGTTCAAAATTTCAAGCTTGAATTGCTGGCTGAACAAATCCCAATTGTAGGTCATCTAAGACGGGCACTACAAAATCTCGTATAGGCCTATTTTGTAATTAAGTATCTTGCTGAAATAGTGGGTCATTAGCATTTTGGTTCTACATCGAGGGTATGACTACATTGTTTCTTGGCAAAGCCATATTCATTTTTCTTGAAGTCTCCTCTGAATGGTTCTTTCAATTTCTGGATCAAACTAAACAATAAACTCCGAATTGCTTCGAGTTATACAACACCTAAAATAAAATGTGAAAATAACGGTAAAAGAAAACAAGTAGTAACAACTAAATACTATGAAATAAAAATAAACAAAAATAAACATCAAACAAACGTCATCCCCAGCAACGACGCCAAAACTTGGTCGACTGTTAAACGTCACAGTACTAATGTGCAAGCGTACACTGTCGATGCAAGTATAGTATATAGATATAAGTCTGTTGGATATCGATCCCACGAGGATGGGTGTCTTTTTTGTATCAATCTCAGTGTAATAAATAGATAAAATGACATAAATTGTGAGAGTATTTATCGAAGCAGTAACTTGAAAATAATAAGATAAAATATAATAGTGAGAAACTGGGATCCCTAACATGAATATTCAATAGAATACTAAGTGCTCACAAGGTAAAAAGGATAGGTGATTGTCGATGCATTAAACTGCAATGAATATCTTACCAAGCTTAACTTCTATATTTAATCTAAGAGTTAACATGCACATTAACCACACCGTCCGATGCTAGCAATGGAACATTATTAAGAACAAGTGGATTAAATTCCACTAATCCTTAAGCAACTTCAGTTGTCATGCTTGTTAGCTTGAACAGCCATTGCACTTTCTAATGTTAGTGATCGTAATAACATTTCCATTTTTAAAAAAATTCAAACTCAATGATTAAATAGTAGAAGCGAGATTGAATAAAATAACATTTAACCTAGAAATCATGTGTACTTCCATACAAACACAAAATAGAAAGTAATCACCATCGATTAGAAAAGAAATATAAAAGAAGCAAGTGGAGAACACTATTCCTAGAAAATTTCAACTTGACCTCTCAACTCCCTCTTGTGTCGTACTTAGGGCTCCTCGTCAAGAGCTAACCTACATCCTGTTCACGTCAGTTCACACGTAGGAAATTTAAGCCGCCATAGTTAAAAATCTTCAAAACAAAAGTTCGAGAAGAAGATCTTCACTCTTGTCTCTTCATGTAAATATATTGATATTTATCCAAATAGCATAGGTGTCCTTTCATTAGACTCATGCTGCCTCTGTACATACAAGTTAGTTGTACCAGACTAGACAGCTCACACTTTTTTGTTGTTATCCAGACAATTGTTAGGTGCGGCGACAATTCTGGGCGCAATTTGAAAACAGTCATGCGATGACATCAGTACCAGAACATAACAAAATTAAGGACAAATAGGCTAAGATCCACTGAGTTATAAAACATAATTTACTGAAATGAAAATATTAAAATATGTGCTAAAGATAACTAAATGGGTACAAATTAACGATTAAGTAGGGAGAAAACATATGTTCTTTCTAGTACTATCAAGGGAATTAGCCTGTGGAGGTATAATATGTTAACTATTTTGTAGGGTTACTTAACAGATCAACTCTTTGGGAAAGGGAGAACGCAAAAAAAACCTTAGGTCTGACAACCCCAAGAAGTCATCAACGTGGGATTTCACCCAAAATTGGTACGGTCCATTCCTGAACACCTAAACCCCAAACCAGTTTAGACTGTGAGGTCGAAAGATAAGTAGTTCTTGCTGACTCATTATGTTAGTGGAAGATCAGAAGATCCTACTAGAGTAGTGACTAGTTGATTGACGAGGAACTTAAGACAATAGTTGATGAAGATTATCGAAGCGAGCTAATCACGCATAATCAGATTTGATTTATTCTTCCTTTTTAATCTCTTGAGTCTTATTTTTTATGTTGTTTTATTTTTATTATTATAAAAACCCAAAAAAATCCTTTATTTTATATTCTTTGTACTATAACTGAATGGAAAGTACTAATTAGATATTTTAGTGTTTAGGTTAGAATTGATCTAGTGCTTGCCTTTATTGGGTACAATCCTCAGAGTACTTACCCACTATATTGTAAAATTATATTACAACTAGACCAGTATACATGCAAATACAGCCTTGTAATTTTATATTTTAGTGAAATATTCACACTCTAGACATTAGTACATCCAGTGGCAGTCAATCTACCTCTCCCAAATCAGTCATATCAAACTTCGTAGATAAGAATTTTTTGGTTTTGTTAATGTCTTCTATATTAGTACTGGATATTAACATTTTAACCACATACAAATTTATGATGACACTATCAAAACCAAATGTTTTAGAATACACACATGCATCTGTACCATTAACAATAAAACCAAAAATAAGAGTAGTCTTATCACACCCCTAAAAGTGGTGAATTCAAAAGAATGGTGTGTAGATGTGAAGGTTATCTGTTTTGGCGCACTTTGGTATTTAGTCAGCCAATTTATAAGCTTTGGGCAAACTAACATTTGGCGCATAGATTATCCACCCGTAAAAGTATCTTAGGATTTATTCTTGCAGCATTCTTCAAGTACAGAAAGAGTACGAGAAGCGAAGAGTACACCTATGAATGTTGGTTGAGCATGATGTGCCTTCTAATTATACGTTAAAGTTACAAATGGAATAAAGTGTTTGTAAGGCCACTCCATACACGAGTTATTACCAAAGGTAGGGTATGCCAAGTTTGCTTGAAAGATGTGTAAGATGGGTTCTGTAAAGAGATCGGTTCAGAGTCAACTGAAGGTTTGACCGGTCAAATAGTATCGATATCGGATTTTCTTTTATAATTTCTCTGATTTTTGTATGACAATAAAGGGACAACTTCTGTATGCATTTGACACTTGTCAAGATCCATTAAAAGGTACTAGGGGATATATATGTGTGTTGAGAAGGGAACGTCTAGAGGGTTTTTCTTCCTTAAATATTACTCTCTAGTTCTTCTTCTTAAACTTAAATTTTATCTTCTTATTTTTAAGCTGGAAGCTAAGGTTTTGATTTAATCAGTGGCTATTCCACCTCTCGATAAGTCTGATAGCTTTGCATGTTATGTTTTTGAAAAAGTAAGAATGTTAATAAGCTTACAAATAGTAAGTTATGAATGGAAGGCCTTGCATGAGGGTTATTTGTAGTTGAGATCATATAAAAATATCTACAAATGAGTTTTAATGGTGATTCCATATTCTTTTAAGCAACTGCTGCTGCTGGGTTGAGATGGACGTTCGAGTTTGGAACTCCAAACTACAATATAGGTGACTCTCATGCCTACGGTATGTAAGTTAATTTTAATTATAGAGACATATGTTGATATCATCATGGATAATTGGTAAGTGAGTAAAGCATCGTAATTTTGT
This sequence comes from Gossypium hirsutum, assembly GCF_007990345.1. NCBI lineage: Eukaryota > Viridiplantae > Streptophyta > Magnoliopsida > Malvales > Malvaceae > Gossypium > Gossypium hirsutum. The sequence goes on along the minus strand of NC_053439.1, from coordinate 36,611,581 downwards.
TGCATGTCCACAATTGACGTAAATAAGTTATTATATGAATAGTATAACGTGTGGTGTAAATGCATGTAAAATTAGGTATGAAAAGGTAAACTCTGAGAAGAGAATACGAACTACTTAGGTATATGAATGAATCTTGGTAAGTATATTTTTTGTACAATGAGCAAACATCCATTTGTAATGCCTATAGTAGGGCATGTACATTGCTAATCGGACGAGCAGGTCACGTTGACCATGAAGACGCTCATGGTGTAGCCTCCGATAGAGTGCAAATTAGAGTGGTAGAACACGATATAAGGATGTGTAAGTCCATGAGGCTGAGACCCATGGCATTGTATGTCGATGAAAACACTTATGGTGATGTCTCCAATAAAATATGGACTGGACTGGCAGATCACGACATAAAGTTATTATAAGACCATGTGGGAGAAACCCTTAGCAACCTCCGAGATAGTCTGACAAGACAGTAAATATGTAATTCTCTGTGTCAAATTCATGGCGTGTTCTTTAAGGCCTTTATGGTGTATTTGATGAAGCCTGTGTGGCTTATTCTTTGTTATTTGTGTTACATAATCAATAATGCCCTTGTGGCGAACTCTAATCGAATGTTTCGGTGTAGTGATCTAGGTAAAATTCGAGACTTCTCTATTAACAAATGTGATGATAGAGAATTGGTAAGTTTAAGTATATATTTGCATGGTTAGTCTTACGGTAGAATTTGCATATGATCTTAATAAAACTTCTGAAAGAGTCTCCAGCAGTGTTATTTGAAGGGTGAATCTACCATATTAATCTGTTAGTACAGAAAATTGGTGTATTCGTAAATATGAAAGGTTTCCATGTTCGTTAGGCCTGATTTTGTCCATGCTATTTAAGAAAGTAATCTGAGTTATCTGGTACCTACCAAATTTGAATGATTTTCACGTCATGTATAAAGGTTATTTGGAATCTGAGTTGTTTTGCCAACTTGGGCGTGCTCGTTATTTGTAACATAGTTGTCTGGAATTCTTTAAACTGATTTAGAATGTTTGATTACCAGTGTGAATTATGATTTTTAAGTAGATTTGAGATACAATTTGATTGGTATTTATATTGTTACCAGAACCAGTATGAGAATCCACCAAAGGTAAGATTAGTATAGAGTTCTTCTTAAAAGATTAGTCAGTTTAATTATTCACCAAGAACAATGTTTGTGAGTAACCATCCAGAAGGAAAAGTATTTTATATTTATTTGAAGGAGATTTCATCAATAGTAGGTTCTATATTGAGTACGCTAGAAGGGACCAAGCCAAAAAGGCGCCAGGGTAGCAGCAAGTTGGGATACTATGCATACAGAGGACATCATAGATGTATGGCGTCTAGTGCATTATACCATAAATAGTTTATTTTTATAAAGTTTTATATTGTAACATTGTACACTATTTAGTACTGAATGTAATTCTTTAATATCCCCTTTTATATTAAAGAACAGTTCTAAAGAAATAAGAAATATGTTTAAAAATGGTTATATGTTAATCATTTTAAAATTTTGCTAAGTGTTTATGGGTTGTAACATTCAATATCTGGATCCGGTGATTCAGGTCGGGTAGAAGGTGTTACAATTCTTATAAAATTTCTCATACCATTGCTTTGGATCTTATTTGAGACCATATAAAGATTTTTTGAGTCTGCAAACTTTATCTTTCATGCCAGGTGCCTCAAAACCTAAAGGTTGCTCCATGTAGATCTCCTTGTCCAAATCACCATTTAAGAATGTTTTCTTCACATCTATCTGATGTACTAGCAAATCATGAATGGAAGCTAAAGTAAACAAAACATTAATTGATGAGATCTTAGTCACATAAAAGTATGTATCAAAATAATTTATTCCAAAATTTTTAGTGAACCCTTTTACAACTAGTCTTGCCTTATACCTCTATATTGACCTATCTAGTCTAAGTTTCTTTCTAAAGACTCATTTATTACTAATAGGTCTAAAATCTCTGGGCAAGTCTACTAGTTCCCAAGTGTGATTAGACATGATAGAATCTAGCTCATTATTTATGGCATCTCTCCAAAAACTAGCATCTATTAATTTTATGGCTTTATCATAAGGTTTTGGATCCTCATCTATAAAAAATGTATGGGAAATAGAATCACTTATCAAATCTAAATCTCTAATTTTAGTTACAAAGGAAGTAAGGAAATCAGATCCGAAACTAGTGACAATCATTTGCCTTTTACTCTTCCTAGGTTCAATATCATCATTAAGAATATCTCTATTAAATGCATTAGAAGAAACATGATCATCTAAATGTATATCAATACTTATGCTATATTTATTTAAAAGAAAAACATTCTTAAAGAAAATAGCATATCTAGATTCACATATGGAATGATTATGCAAAAACATGAATCTATATGCAACGACATGAACCTTTATGCAACACTATTTAGAGCATACCTAGCAAATACAACATCAATAGTTTTAAATCTAATAATACTCTTTTAAAAGTAGGCAAGCCTACTTTTTCTAAGCACCCTCACACTTTCATGTTTGCAGATTAAGGGCATCATAACAACCCGCCCGGCAAGTCTCTGTACCTAGTTATTATTTAATATGTTATGCTATTAAACGTAGGACTGAGAAAGTAAGGTGTTAATTATGTCTAAGTATAGTATTTTGTGCATGCGCCAAATGGTGAATCCTATGTTTTGGTGGATTGCGTGTTTTGGCAAGATCTGTGGGTTAGTAGATTCTTCTGTTGAGTATATGTCATCTCAGAAGTTTAGGCAAATTCATTACGTTTTTAGTTAATAGATTTTTTATTATTTTAATAAGATTATTTCGTTAGCCAAGTGAGAACTAGTTTCAATGAAACTAAGATACTGTAGTTGATAAGACTTAAATGATGATAACTACACTTAATCACAAAAATAAAGAGTGTTAGTGGAATAATCTAGTCCTTCCAGTAAACCTTGTCTCCGTGCTGAAGTATATAAGCTATTAGTGTCTTCACTGAAAAACTTTGTGTTTCCTTGTATCCATCTTCTTCTTTAATTTTCTCTATATTCTCTAAAAAACTGAAGTCCAAAAACCTGTCTGAAGTTAGGTTTGTTGTATTCAGCCAACTCCTACATTTGTTTTAGCTCTCTGGTAAATACTGATAAACCCTAGATTATTTCCATAGCTATTTGCATATTTTTAAATCTACATGTATAATTAATAGATTTGTATGTAAGGAACAAAACTTCTTGATTTTGGGTTCAATGTTAATGTTTCTTGCATGCATTTTTAGGTTCAATGGTGTAATGATATGATAAGTTTAATTAATTATATTTTAGCTTAAGAAACTATAGAAGGTCCAAGTGATAAAAGCAAATGCCTTACTATATAGACTTTGATGTATTTCTGGTGAGTTCTTTCATACTTCCATATGTGTGGTATACCTATTTTATATTTTGTGTAAGATAAGTACTTATGATCTATAAAGGTGGAGTGTACGTATATGAAAAGTGGTTATTCAGAGTTGTTAGTATGGGTTTGTAATGTTTCTGTTAAAGTGTAAGAATCATTCTTTATACTTAAGCCACTACCTTATGCTTCTTCCAAGAATGATATGGACTAAATCATAGAAATAATTTAAGGAAATATTCATGGCAATGCCTGTAATGAAATGTGCATTGAACTGGCAGATTTTCATACATGAAAATAATTGTATAGCCTCTAGTAGGGCAAATGTATGTTGTAAACCAGATTGGGAAATCATAACAAAGGATACAAACAAAGGAATATGACCGAAATATATGATATGAATCTGACTAAGGATGTGGGTACGTGGTTGGCATGAAAAAGGTTTATTTGTATAGTCATATGGACGTAATGTATACACCAAATGAATAGTAAATTAGTGAATAGGCTATCTGTGTATGGTACTCACCATATGGCGAACTATATGATTGTGCCTGATTCTTTGATGTGATCTGCTTGAAGTATTAGTGGTTATTGATAAGACTTCCTTTGGTACTCACTAAGTTCATTTGAACTTACCCCATTTCCCATTTCCTCCTCAAGCTTACTGTTGAAGAAAGACATATTGTTAAACTACGCTAGAGGACATCTATTGTTGTGGGACTTTTGTTATTTTGTACTATGCATAACTTATGGGAAGGTTGATGTCTGATTGTAATTTGAGAAGAATTTTTATTCGAAACCTATATTGATAAACTATGTTTTTATGAACTTTCATTTGAGATATGAAATGGTTTTCAAATGTTATATTTCATACGATGAAAAATTTTCTTATTCAAGCTTATATGCCATAAAACCCTAGTTTTACAGAGTATTCACTAAAATAATCAAATTATTGATGACTTCTCTATAGTGACACGTCTTACTCGAATCCTCTTAAAGGGTCAAGTTTGGCATTTTACAAGATGGTATTAGAGTTAAAGTTTAGTTTATTCTTGAAAATTTGATGGTTGTGTCACACCCCATCATGCATAGTATGTCTTTGGCTTAATCTTTAATGTTTTGTATTAAGTTAGAATTTCTTTTGTAGTGATATAAGGAAATGTCTCACGGTTTTAGAGAAGCCATGGTTGAAGAAATAGAAAGTCATGTGCCTACACAAGAACAAGTGACTATTGTTAAAAATATGGGAAATGCAGGGAATTCATTCATAGATGTGTTTTTCACTATGATGACACAGTTATTTGACCAATTTGTGGGAAGTAATCAAGAGCCTCAACCACAACAACCACAACCTAAAGTGGTTTTCCCAACACATATTGCACCTCCAGTACCTTCTGTGGCTCCACCTAAGGTTGATCCTGTAAGACAAATCCGGAAAAGAGGTGCCAAGGAGTTCTTTGGTGATAAAGGTGATGATCCCACTATGACTGAGCAGTGGTTATCTCATTTGTGTATGGTAATAAAAGAATTGAAATGTACTTCTAAGGATCATCTTAGATGCGTTATATCGTTGTTAAAAGAAGAAGTTTAACAATGGTAGGAGACTTTCATTAGTGTAACTCCTGAGCAGATGATTGACTGGGATTTCTTTCTAGAAAAGATTAAAGACAGATATGTTAATCAGATTTATGTTAAGCAAATGAAGAAAGATTTTCAGCATCTGAGGTAAGGGAGAATGATAATTATGGAATATGAGAGGGAATTTATCAAACTTAGTAGCTATGCAAAGAACATGTTTTAAACTGAAAAAGAAATGTGTAATAAATTTGAATAGGGACTAAGGGTTGAGACTAGTGCACTGGTTGCAACAGCTGAACGTAAAACACTTGCAACAATGACAATAAAAGACTACAAAATGGAATCGATCATTAGAGATAGAAGTGATAATTTTGAAAAAGAAACAATAAAGAGAGGTAGATCAAGTCCCCCCTCACAATAATTTTTAAGAAACCTAGAGATCAAACTTTTTCAACTTCGAGAAAATATTCAAAGTTCACAAGTTCCAAACGTAAAGGATTCAGTAGACCAACTGCTTCTATGACAAGTTCTAGTGGTTCTAGAATGATAAAAAGTGAATGTGAATATTGTGGTAGGAATCATGGTGGTGAATACAGGAAGCATTTAAGAGCATATTTTGGATGTGGGTCTAGATATTATATGGTTAAAGATTGCACATCTAAGATTGAATTAAGCACTGAAGATTTAGTTAGAAGCCCTCAAATGATTCAACATGAGAGTAGATCTGGAATGGTAGCTAAATCTAGTTAAGTATAATGAGCATAGAGGAAAAATCTTAGTAAGTCAAGTTCTAGAGCACCTGTAAGAGCTTATGTGATGAAAGCTAAGGAGGATGCTGATCTGACTAAATTGATAACTAGTAAATTTTATTTTCATGGTAATACTATTTATGCTATGGTTGATTTTCGAACTAGAAGTGTACATTTGAGAAATGTTGAGAGTAAAGAAGTGCTAATGCCAAGATATTGATTGTTCAGGGCACAGATGCTTACCTAGCTTATATTATAAATTCATCTAAATCAAGAAAAGGAATTCGTCAAATTCCTGTGGTAAAAGAATTTGTATATGTATTTCTTGGGGAACTTCCTAGAATGCCCCCCAAGAGAGAGGTATAGTTTTTTATTGAATTGGAACCTGGAACAACACCTATTTCTTGTACTCCATACATGATGCTACCATTGGAGCTTAAAGAGTTAAAAGAGCAGTTGCAAGATTTGTTAAATAAGGGCTTTATTAGATCGAGTGTGTCACCATGAGGTGCACCAATTCTATTTGTAAAGAAGAAATATGGAATTATGTTCCTATGTATATATTACTGCCATTTGAACAAAGTCACAATAAAAAATAAAGATCATTTGCCAAGGATTGAATACCTATTTAATTTGAGGTCTAGATATTACTAAGTAAGGATTAAGGGTGATGATGTACCTAAGACAACTTTTTGATCAAGTTATGGTCACTATGATTTTTTGGTAATGAATTTTGGATTGAAAAATATGCTTGCTATATTTATGGATTTGATGAACAGGGGGTATTTCAGCAGTACTTAGATCAGTTTGTAGTGGTTTTTATTCATGACATATTGGTTTACTTTAAGAATGAGACTGATTATGAGGAACACTTAAGAATTGTGATGAGAACTTTGTGTAATAATCAGTTGTATGCTAAGTTCAGTAGGTGTGAATTTTTCCTTAGAGAGGTACATTTTCTGGGATAGAGTTGACCCCGCCAAGGTAAAGACAGATCTTGAGTGGAATACCCCCAAAAAATGTATCTAAAGTTCATAGTTTTCTAGGATTAGCTGGTTATTACAAAAGATTTGTGAAGGGTCTTTCTATAATAGCATCACCTCTAACATAGTTACTGAACAAGAAACAAAAGTTTGAGTGGAATGATAAATGTCAACAGAGTTTTGAGAAATTAAAAACAGTCTTGATAGAATCTGCAATGTTGGCACAACCAGAGTTTGGGATAGAGTATACAGTTTATACTAATGCATCTTTGAATGGGTTAGGATGTGTGCTTATGCAAAAAGGAAAGGTTATAGCTTATGCATCACGTCAGCTTAAACCTTATGAGAGAAACTATCCAACTCATAACTTAGAATTGGTAGCTGTGATGTTAGCATTAAGAATTTGGAGACATTATTTGTATAGAGAGAAGTGTCATGTATTTTTTGATCACAAAAGTTTAAAGTACTTGATGACTCAAAAGGATCTAAATTTTCGTCAAAGGAGATAGTTAGAGTTGTTGAAAGATTATGATTTGATCATTGAATACCATCCAGGAAAGGAAAATGTGGTGGCAGATGCTTTGAATAGAAAAACTATGACAATGTTATTGTCTTTTCAAGAAAAAATTGAGTATGTCTGATACTAGATCCTTGCTAGCAAAACTAGTAGTATAACTAACCTTTCTTTCACAAGATATTGGAAGAGTAGATAAAAGATATTCAATGTGAAGCGTTTAAGTAGAGAATGATATCTGGAAAAAGCAGCAAATTTTAGTCTAGGAAATGATGGTGACTTAAGATTCACGAATAGAATGTTTGTACCAATTGGGAATGGACTAAGGAAAAAGTTGTTAAGAGAAGTTCATCAGGGACCTTTTTCACTTCATCCTGGAAGCGTCAAAATGTATAGATATCTAAAAAACTCATATTAGTTGCCTAGTATCAAAAGAGAAATTGTACAATATGTTTCAACTTGTTTGACTTGTCAAAGAGTCAAAGCTGAACATTAGGTACCCTCAAGTAAATTGCATCCTTTAGAAATTTCAAAATGGAAATGGGATAGAATTACTATGGATTTTGTATCAGGTTTGACTCTTAGTCCTTCTAAGAAGAATTTTATATTGGTAATAGTTGATCGGCTTACTAAGTCAACTCTTTTCTGCTTATGAATACTACTTATTCTCTTGAGAAGTTAGCTGAATTGTATATTGCTAAGATAGTACACCTTCATGGAATTCCTTCTTCCATGGTGTTTGATATAGATCCAAGGTTTACCTCGAGGTTTTGGAATCAGTTACAAAGATCTATTGGAACTAAGTTACAATTTAGTACTACATTTCATTCTCAAATTGATGGCCAGTCTAAATGAGTTATTCAGATTCTGGAATATATATTAAGAAGCTGTGTAATTGATTTTGGACTAAATAGGGAAAGATATGTTCCTTTGGTTGATTTTTCTTATAATAACAGTTTTCATGCCAGTATGAAAATGTTTCCATTTGAAGCTTTGTATGGTAGAATGTGTAGAACACCTATTTGTTGGATGGAGCTTAGTAAAAGAAAGTTAGTGGATCTTATATTAGTACGGGAAACTAAGGGGAAAGTATTTGTTATTCCAAACCATTTAAAGGCTGTAAAAGATCGTCAGAAAGCTTATGCATATTTGAAAAGAAAAGAAATCTCATTTGAAGCTAGGGATAAGGTATTTTTGAAAGTCTCTCATTGGAAGAAAAGTATTAGATTTGGCCAAAAAGGAAAACTAAGTCTAAGGTTTGTAGGACCTTATGAAGTTCTTGAGAAAGTTGGGCCTCTAGCTTAAATAATGGCTCTACCTCTTAAGTTATCAAAGATTTACAACGTGTTTCATGTATCTATGGTGAGAAAGTATAGATCAAATCCTAATCATGTTGTTCAGATTGAAGAATTAGAGGTTGAACTAAACTTGACTTATGAAGAAGAGCTTGTTTGCATTCTAGTAAGAGAGGTAAAAGATCTAAGAAATAAAAGAATTCCCTTATTAAAAGTTCTATGGAGAAATCATATTACTGAAGAAGCTACATGGGAAAGAGAAAGCCAAATGAAAGAGAAGTATCCTCAATTTTTTTCAGGTATGAATTTTAGGGACAAAATTTTATAAGTGGGGGAGAGTTGTAACAACCCGTCCAGCAAAGTCTCGATATCTAGTTATTGTTTATTATGTTATGGTATTAAACGTAGCACTGAGAAAGTAAGGTGTTAATGTTGTCTAAGTATAGTATTTTGTGTATGTGCCAACTAGCGAATCCTGTGTTTTGGCGGATTCCGTGTTTTAGCGAGATCTGTGGGTTGGCAGATTCTTTTATTGAGTATACGACATCCCAAAAGTTTAGGCAAATTCGTTAAATTTTTAGTTAATAGATTTGTTATTATTTTAATAAGACTATTTCTTTAGCCAAGTGAGCACTAGTTAGAATGTAACTAAGATATTGTAGTTGATAAGACTTAAATGATGATAACTGAACTTAATTACAAAAATTAAGAGTGTTCATGGAATAATCTGATCCTTCCACTAAACCTTGTCTCTGTGCATAAGTATATAACATATCAATGTCCTCACTGAAAATCTTTGCATTTCTTTGCATCCATCTTCTTCTTGATTTTGCTCTGTATTCTCTAAAAACCTTAAGTCCAAAAACTTGTCTGAAGCTGGGTTCATTGTATTTAGCCTATTCCTATGTTTGTTTTAGCTCTCTGGTAAATACGGATAAACCCTAGGTTATTTCCATAGTTATTTACGTATTTTTAACCCTGCATGCATAACAGATTTGTATGTAAGGAAGGAAGCTTCTAGATTCTGGGTTCAATGTTAATGTTTCTTGCATGCATGTTTGGGTTCAATGGTGTAATGATCTGATTTAATTATTTATATTTTAGCTCTAGACACTGTAGAAGGTCCGAGTGATAAAGGAAAATGTCCTGCTATATAGACTTTGATGTATTTTTAGTTAGTTCTTTCATACTTCCATATGTATGGTGTTCCTAATTTATATTTCGTATAAGGAAACTACTTATGTTCTGTAAAAGTCAAGTGTACGTATATGAAATGTGGTTGTTCAGAGTTGTCAGTATGGGTTTGTAATGTTTCTGTTAAAGTGTAAGAACTATTCTTCATGCTTAAGCCACTACCTTCTGCTTCTGTCAAGAATAATATGGACTGAATCATAAAAATGATTTAAGGAAATATTCATGGCGATGCCTTCAATGGAATGTACATTGAACTGGCAAATCGCAATACATGAAAATAATTGTGTAGCCTCTAGTAATGCAAATGTATGCTGCAAACCAGATTGGCAAATCACGACAAAGGATACAAACAAAGGACTATGAATGAAATATATTATATGAATCTAGCTAAGGACTTGGGTACGTGATTGGCATGAAGAAGGTTTATCTGCATAGTCATATGGGTTTAATGTATTCGCCAAAGGAATATTAAATTGGTGAATAGACTATCTGTGTATGGTACTCGCCATCTGGCAAACTATATGATTATGCTTAATTTTTTTATGTGATCTGCTTGAAGTGTAGGTCGCTATTGATAGAACTTCTTTTGGAACTCACTAAGTTCATTTGAACTTACCTCATTTCCTTTTTCCTTCTCAGGTTTACTGTTGAAGGAAGACATTCTGTTAGACTACGCTAGAGGACATCTATTGCTTTGAGACTTCTGTTATTTTATACTATGCATGACTTATGGGGAGGTTGATATCTAATTGTAATTTGAGAAGAATTTGTATTCAAAAACTATGCTGATAAACTATGTTTTTATGAAGCTTCATTTGAGATATGCAATGATTTTCAAGTGTTATATTTCATACGATGAAAATTTTTCTTAATAAGCTTACAGGCCACATGGCTTACACTTACTTTATTATTTGTATTAAATGTTTAATACAAAACCCCATTTTTACAGAGTATTCGCCAAAAATATTTAAAGATTGATGGTTTTTCTGTAGTGACACGTCTTAATTGGATCCTCCTAAAAGGTCGGGTTTAGCGTGTTACATGCATATCCTTTCAATAATACATATAGGGAACGATCTAATTTTTATGAGGCACTCTATTAAGAATATGGTTTTAAGAAAGTACGGCCTCCCCCCAAATACTATCAGGTAAATCAAAACTTAGTGGTAAAGTGTTAATCATTTTTTTAGAGTTTGGTTTTTCCTTTCAACTATGCCATTTTGTTGAGGGACATATGGAGCAAAAAATTCATGTCTAATGTCGTCTTTCTCACAAACCTCTTAAAGAAAATTAGTGTCATATTCACCACCTCTATCATATCTAAGATTTTTTATTATTCTATCAAGCTGGTTTTCTACTTCTGCTTTATAAATAAGAAATGTATTATCAGCTTCATCTTTCGATATTAGGAAATACACCTTTGTATATCTAGTGTAGTCACCTACAAAGGTGATATAGTAGCATTTTCCACTTTTACTTTATGTGTGTTTTAAATTTGCTAGATCAGTATGAACTAATTTTAAAAGTTCAGTCTTCCTATCAGTAAGAGATTTTAAAAAAGGTCTAACATATTTGGTTTCAACAAAAATACCATATTTATTGAGGCAACTATCATCTAGATTAAGGAGTAGATTTATTTTTATGAGCTTTTTTAAAGAATGAATATCCACATGACCTAATCTAGCATGCCACATATCAAGAGATTCAACAACATAAACAGAAGTGGTGGCCTTATTATTATCATTAAACATAGTCTCAATTACAAATAAACCTCTACTCAGATAACATTTCCCAACATAATCTCCATCACAGGAAAGTACAAGTTTATTATATTCAAAGACTAGTTTAATGTCTTCCTTATTTAGTAATCCACCACTGATCATATTTCTACGCAAGACAGGTACATAAAGAACATTATTTAGTGCTAATTTTTTCCCAGAAGTAAGTTTAAGAAAGATCTTTCCTTAACTGAGTACTTCTTAACTGCTAGAGTTACCCATGTAGATTTGTTCCCCTTCAACCACATTTTCAAACTCGGTGAACATTTCTTTTTTGGCGCAAAAGTGTTTGGAAGCGCATGTGTCTACAATCCATTCTGTATTATTCTCAACCAAGTTCACTTCAGAAACCACAACGGATATTATCTCATTTGTATTTTCAACTAGATGTGCTTATAGTTTGTTTCCGATCTGGCGGTCATAGCGTTGGTAGCATTGGTGTACTTTGTGTCCAACTCTTCCATACACAAAGCAACTCATTAGGTTGTTGGAATTTTTATTCTTTCCCAGTTCTTGAAGTTGACTGCCTTCTTATTCAAGGGTTTCACCATTTTCTTTGAATTTCCATCATTTTTGAACCTGTTAAACTTAGGACCAGAGCCAAATTCCGCAAGATTAATTTTTTAAAGGAAATTCACTTGAAGTTGACAGCCTTTTTGTTCAAGGGTTGGCCTCTTCTGTCTTCATGTGGCAAATCAGTTCCTCTAAAGAAATGTCTCGCTTCTTATGCTTTAGAAGATTGCGATAGTCAAATTATGACTTTTGAAACTTCTCAATTAAGACGTTTGCTTGGAGAATTTCACACATCTTTATCCCTTCACTAGGATGTCAAAAACTAATTTTTTGTAGGCATGTACTGGTTCCATTATAGGTTCATCATCAGTCATCTGGAATTTGAGCCACTCTCCAATGTCGTACTTCTTGATTCCAACATCATCAACTCCATACTTCTTCTCCAAGGTACCCCAAATGGACTTGTCTGACTTATCTTTGGCAAACGGGTCAAAAAGGTTGTTAGGCATCTGACTTAACATGTGACCTCTTACCATCTTGTTTTCCTTGTCATACTTGGCTTTTATAATGGCATTGACGTCTGAGTCTTTGAGAACGGTGGCAAAGTCTTCGACTTCTTCGGCGATAGGTGGATTGAAGAGGACATAGTCAACTTCAATTTGCTTGAAAAATACGACCATTCCTTGAGACTAGTGATGATTGTTGGTTTCGTCGAGAGGCTCAAGCTTGAAGCGGTCAGGAATGAACATGTTCATCTGGAGAAACATGTTTAACCAGTAGTATAAAAATTTACTTCTAAATTTTTGGATAAATACTACTGTAAAAAAACTCGTTAGCAATGAATGGAAGAATAAATTTAACATAAATAAATAAATAATAAATGTGTCGTGGAAGAACCACTGCCTTAGAAGCAAATTTGTCCTCATCGGTGTAATCGAGTAGTAAATGTCACCCCCCAAGGTTAACGCAATACTTTTATAATCGTACACCTGAGTAAAGAAGGTGGAACAACTAGTGGAATTGCTCTTCCCAAGGGAATCAGACAATCGACTGAAAAATAGAACAGAGGACTTGGGTGGAAAAAATCAGGAAATATAATCAGGAAAAGAACTTAAGAAAATAGGGAGGAAACATAGAGGAAAAAAAAGGAAAGAAGAGTGTTTTTTGTTTTTCTTGTGTATGAAAACTGGGGAAAGACCTACCATTTATACTATTCATCGAATGGAAAAATAGTAAAAGAGTAAGTACAGTTTCCGCAACTGACTAGTTTTTTCCATAGATTTTACGTCAACTGAAAGATTGACTTGATTTTCTCACAAATTTTCAACAATTAAAGATTGACCAGATTTTCAAAAAAAATATTTATTTAAATATTTAACACAGAAATGGCAGGTAGCAAGGATGGCGTGCGTGTGTGTGTTGGGCCCTTAACCTCAATTACTTAGTAAGAGAAAGAAATGAGTCTGTATATAAACCCTCTTGGAAGCTTACTCCTAACCATGTAGAATTCCACTTTGCATTACTAGCAGTAATAAATTAAAGATAAAAATACCTAAATTTTATGTCTTTATCATTTCTTCCCAAATCTATCATCCTTGACACAATCTTTTTATCTTAATCTTCTTTTTCATTATATCATCATTTTCTTTGGAGTTACAAATCACCTAAACTATAATAAATAATAAAAATTTATTATTGTAAAATGAAGAATTTTATAAAGATTATAATTATTTTTTGACAACATTAAATGAAACATCTTATTGAGAATCACAATATAATATCCTCATACAATGACAATTCTTAAGCCGAAATATAATTGAATGATCTATGGACATTAAATTCTTAGGCCCAAATACAATTTCAATACAATCAAATTATGGAATTTTGAATATTATGGGATGACTATAACAAAAAAAACATGATAAATTACGGTAGAGGTTGCTTAACTCTGGTTTATTTTTCTTATTTGATCACTCAACTATGAAAAGTTACAAAATAGTCACCTAATTATTAGGAAATTTCTTTTTCGGTCATCAACTATTTAATTGTCTTTTTTAGTCCCCAGTTAGCTAAACATAAAACTGAAAACACCTAAAAATCTAAGATAATTGGGCGACCAAAAAAACAAAAATCCAAGATAATTGGCTAACATAAAGTGTTCCTATAGAAAAAGAACACTTGATAAGGGGGCACGGAGAAAGATTGTATTCAAGTTGTTAGACTCGAGAAAGAAAGATTTCGGATCTAACCTGAAAAGAAGAAACCACAAAGATTTTTAAAAATACAAAAAAAAAACAAAGGAAATAACTAAAATAAAAAATTTCGAATAAACAATAAATATTTAAAATAATAACTAAACAAAGAAATGATAGAAAAAATAGTAGAAGATGGATCGAATAAAGATGGATAGATGAGTGTCCAATTGAACCCTTTGAGATATAAGTCCCAACAAACTTTAATAATGGCTCTAATCAACCCTCTAAGAAATAATCATTGATTAATTGAAGGATGAAGAATGAATTCTCATAACTTCTTAAAGAAAATTGAGAAGAAAACTAAGAAGAAAACTGCTTCTAAAAATCACAAGAAAGCAATTTTGCACAAGACTCAAATTAATCTAAACAAGAAGTAGTTTTAAACTAAATTTTCTTGTTGATATAAAACTCCTAAATAACTTAAAATACTTTAAAAAATCCAAAATTAGGAATAAATAAATGATAAAATAATAAAACCTAATAAATACAATATTGGGGTCATATATAAGAAAAATTAAGTCTAAAACTTGTATCCAATATGATTTAAACTTGAATTAAAAGTTTGAAACTCGTAATTTTCGTAACAATCCCATTCAGAAATTTTGTTCGCACAATATTCACTAAAACGGTCATAACTTGAGCTCTTGAACTCAAAATCGAGTGATTAAAATTTTATTTTGAATATAAGAGATAGATCTTCGAATGCTATGAGACATCTCAACCTGGAAATACCTAAATACTTTCCAAAAATGCACCGCAAGTTGATTGATTGTAACATGGCTAGACGAGTGGGCTTGGTTGGGGTCCTTAAAATGTAACGCCTAACCTTCTTAACATCTTCCACATAGGCATGTCATCGTGGATTGAGATTTTAAGTCCACAAGCAAAATTGGTCCCTTATAATTTATCATCGCTCCGTATTGAGCTCCAAAGTCCATCGTCTTAAAGCTTCAACTCTTCTTTTCGAAATTTCTTTGTGATAAAGTCTTGAACGAATAAGTTGAGTTTTGACTTCAACTGCTTGGATTTGGATATCATGATTAGGCCTTGAAGGAAACTAAGCCCATCTCCATCATGGACTTTTAATTGTGCTAAGTTGCTTGTATCAACACTTGTTTCTTATTTTGGCCAATAAAAGAAGGAAAATCGAGATATTGGTCATGGTCTAAAGTAGTTGGCACCCTAAGAGTTGAACAAACCATATTCCAAATAAGAAGAGACATGTTAGAGCTAAGCATGATACCAAATTTATGCAAATTCATAGCTTGACTCGAGGCTTCCTCATACTGAGAAAGAATGCTTCTGACTACGCAAGCTTCTAAATCTTTATCTCGAGAAATTAAAAAATTGGCATTCGTAAACATCAAATGAATAATATTGGGACTACCTTGAAAAATAGAAATACCATGGATATCGCCTCTAGCCTTTGGCCGTTGAAAGAAATGATCGAGCCCATGAATATATCAATTAAAGAGATATGAAGATAAAAGGGTCTCCCTATCGCAACCCTTTATATAGGATAATAGGGCCAACATCACTACCATTAAAAAGAACTGTATACTAAACTGGAGTAACACAAAGCATAATCCACCTAACTCATTTGAAATCAAAACCCTTCTGAAGCATAATGAATTCCAAATAGTTCTAATTTACCTAATCCTAAACTTTACTAACATCAATATTCAAAGAAACCTCCCCAGATTTACCCCTTCTCTTATTCTTCATATGGTGGATAATCTCAAAAGAAACCATGACATTTTCTATGATAAGCTTACCCTGCACAAAAGTCCAGTACACGTTCGAGATTAAATCAAGCAATATATGTTTAACTCTATTCGCCGACACTTTTGCAACAATCTTATAAAGGACGTTGCAGAGCACAATGGGACGTAAATCATGCATACAAATTAACTTGTTCTTCTTAGGGATAAGAACTAAATGAGTATCTGTAACAGCCTTATTTTAGTAAAATAAAAAAAGTGGTTTCGGGACCACAAATCTGAGACCGTAAGAAAAAATTAAAAAATTATTTTAATATTATTTCATGATCTGCATTATGATAAAAATATCATATGAAAAATTCGTAAAGAATTTTTACCGATTACATGTTTAACTTAATAGAAAGAACCAAATTGCATAAAAGGCAAAAGTTGAGTTCTAGTAGCTATAAGTATCAAATAACTATGAAATTCAAAATTTGAGGTCCTTATATGGCAAAGAGACCATATAGAAGAGTTAGTAGATAAGTATGATGATTCATCCATGGAAAATTAAGAAAAGAAAAGGATAAAATTGGAAAGATGATAAATAAAGAGGATAAATAATAAAATAAAACAAAATATCATCATTTATCATCTTTCCTAAAATCAAAAGACATGGAAACCCTAATTTGGAGCTTGAAGATAGACAAGCTTACTTTGGCTCAATTAGGTGAGTATTCAAGTCTCGTTTTTAGTAATTTTTATGTATCTGAGATCGTAATAGCTTAATCTAGCTATCTCGGGGATTACTTTGTAAAGTTATCAAATTATTAGGATATTTCCATGGATGAATATAGTTGAATTATGAAATTTTATGGTAGAAAATGAAAGGTTGTTGATAGATATAAATAACTTTTCTAAAGTGAATTTTGATGAAATTGTGATTTAAGGACTAAATTGTAAAGATGTAAAATTCATGGAAAAATTCTAAATTTTATGAAATACATGGGCTGCTATTGTGATATGTAAAAATTGGCTAAGCTTGGAATAAGGATTAAATTGCATGAATTTTATTTTCCGAGCCTAGGGACGAAACTATAATTAATCAAAAGTATAAGGGTAAAATGGTATTTTCCCAAAAATGTGAATTGGATTGAATTGAATATGAATAGTATTAAATTTATGTTAAATTCATTCGTATAGATCCGGATAACTCAAATACGAAGATAGATCGTGGAAACGAAAAAGTGTCGGATTAGTAGATTTTGCATACACGAACACTTATCAAGGTAAGTTCGTGTAACTAAATTGTGTATATTTATATGTTTGAATTAAATGTTGTATATGTGAATTGTGTAATTGTTATTTATATCAAATTGATTACATATCTGATAAAGCTCGATAAATGTTAAGTTCTGTTTGAATAGATAAAATTTCGATGGATACAGGGTTCTTGAATTGGTTGTGGTCCTGCATATGTTGCGGACACATCACAACTCGAAAGAGCGTCCCAATGTTATCCTTTTCAAGCTTCCCGTTATATGGTTCTTGCGAGCTTCCCGTTAATAGCTCTTCAGAGCATCCCGATTGGTTGTGATCTTGCATGTGTTGTAGACACACTACAGCTCTTATAAGCGTCCCGATATATGGCTCTTCATGAGCTTCCTGATTAAAGGCTCTTTGTGAGCTTCCTGCTTAATGGCTCTCCGGAGCTTCCCGATATATGGCTATCCGGAGTTTCCTGATTAATGTCTCTTCGGAGCTACCCGTTATTGACTTGCATGAGCTTTCTAAATATGGCTCTTATGAGCTTCCTATTATACAACCCGGATAAGCTTCCCATTACATGGCTCAAATGAGCTTCCCGTTAAATGTCTCGAGAGAGAGATTCCTGATTATGTACTCTAATAAGCATTCCCGAATACGAATCGACGGATTACAGTTTTGTACACATTAAGTGTATTACCTGTGTATCCGTCGATATTTCAAATAAATTCAACGGGCAAAAGTTCCAACATGGAATAATCTGAACTAGAGATGAATTATCATGAAAATATATATGTTATATGAATATATGATGTGGAAAACATATGTATATGAAAATTGTTACGTGATGAGCTCATCCTTGTTTCTTGATATTCACATGAAGTACATGACTAACATGTTTCTTGAGGTTATATGTGTTTAGGCAAATTGCCAAATTTCTTTGGATGCATTTTGCATGATTATTTTAAATGTAAATGAATGGTAAGTTAATTTCCCGTTATACGAACTTACTAAGCAATAAATGCTTACTCTGTTTTATTTCTCTTGTTTTATAGTATTAGAAGCTCGTAAAGGTTGGAAGTTGGTCGAAGCTACATCACACTATCCATCAGCCCAATTCGATATAAATAGTAAATTACTTTTGGATATAATGGCATGTATAGGTTAACTAGCCAATGTTAATATGAAAATGATTTTGGTAACTAGCCATTGGAATGGCTTGTGATGAACATATTTTGATATGTATGTAAATGACCTTATCATGTTTAATGTGTGCTAGTTGGTTGAATTATGGATAATTTATAAACATGTTAATGGTTGGTTTGAAATTGGTAAATTAGGTACAAATGAGTTTATATATATGTATATGGTCAAGTTAGTAAGTAAAGATTCTTGATTGGATGTGGTAAGATGTTAAGTATAAAGCTTGATTTTGGTTGGATTTGAATGTCTTATATTAGCTTGAGAACATATCTAAGTGTTTATGTAGGTGGAAGGCAAATTTGGGTGACAAATATTGCTTGGAAATGGCTTTATTTCGTCCACACAGGCAGAGACATGGGCATGTGTCTCAGCCGTGTGTGACATACGGCCTAGCACATGGGCGTGTGTTTCGGTCGTGTGTCCCCTGCATCATTAAAATACAAAACAGAATGCTCAATATCTTTCACACGGCCTGGCACACAGGCACGTGGCTTGGCCGTGTGACCCCTGTACCTATTTAATGTAAATTTTCATGTTCACAAGGCCTAGCACACGGACGTGTGACTTGGCCGTGTGACCGAGTCAGAAAGTTACACGGGTATGGATATAGGCTGGGACACGGCCGAGTGCGCTATTTCTAATGTCCACATGGCTTGACCACACAGGCGTGTGTCCCTTGCACCTTGGAAAAGTTTTGAGATTTTGCAAAAAATTCTCTAAGTACCCGATTTAGTCTCGACTTATTTTTAATGTATGTTTTGGGCCTTGAGGGATCATGTAAGGGACATTATGAATAACTTCTGACATGAATGTTAAATAATATGAAAGATCTGTATTTGATCTGTATATTTTGATAATGCTCTGTAACCCTATTCCGGTGTCGGATATGGGTTAGAGGTGTTACAGTATCATTTAAAGTCCTCAGAAATTCGTAACGATTCAACCATTCAAAGCACTGATGAAAGATATCTTCACCCTTACTAGACCTACACCTCTGATAAAAAGTTAGATTGAGCCCATCAGGGCCAAGAGCTTTATCTAGATGCATATAAAAGACAACCTGCTTAAACTCATCAATGCTAAATGGTGACAACAGAGCTTCACTATCCTGATCACTCACACGTCGCTGCATATGGGAGAAGCGATCCAACCGTACACTGTTAGAAGCCAAAAAATGCCAAACAAAGTAGTCATGAACAATGGCACACACCATTATCTAAAGGTAGAGAAACACCGTTTACCCTCTTCCGCTTTGAGGCTTGAGTGTGGAAGAACTTTGTATTAGCCTCCCCATTTCGCATTCAAAATAGACCATTTATCTTCTAAAAAATACTTTATGACAATAATAGTAAACACTATCAAACTTTTTAAAAACATTTTTCTACAACATTTTACAACCCAAATAGTAAAAATACCCTCACATCAAGCTCCAATTTTTCATGCTACTTTTATCAAAAAAATAAAAATATATAAAGAATAGAAATTCATGCTAGTCATTTTGGAACTCAGCCCATAAAGTATTGGCCTTTGGCTTAAGCAAAGGTTGCAGTTATTATAAGACAATAAGATGCTTCTGCTGAAAACTGTCAAATATTTCATTTTCATTTTCTGAAATTGTAGTCCTCATTTTACTTGGCGTGACAGAGACGCACGCACCTTTGTCTATTCCTTTTTACTTCACTAATACCATATCCATAACATCACAATTTATCAACCATCCTTAAACCAGCACCCTCAAACCCCAAACTTTATTTAAGTCATTATCTGCTTTTGAGTGATGTGTTCCTTGGTGGGCATTACTCAAGTATTTGGGCTTTGGGTATTAGACCCTGGAAGACCAGAAGAGACCAATATTATTATTATTATTATTACTATTCCTTTCTTTTCTCCCACTTGGTGGTAATATGGTAACAAACTTTGATTCCAAGTCTTCCTATTTTGACTGCTTTTAGTCTTTGGTGCCGCCATTGCTGCCTGTAAATATTCACCTGTCCTTCCTTACAACAAGACCCAAAAACGTAAGTAGATCCTGGATTTTGACCAATGAATCGGTAAATCCCATGCTTCTATATTCTTCTAGCTTCTTTTTGGCTAGTCTACTTAAACCCGCGTTTTAATTGCTGTAATTATTATTTCTTTTCCTTTTCTGGTTTATTTTCATCTCTGGTTCCTGGATTTTGCCTCCTTTTTTGCAATTTGACAACTTGTACCTAAACTACAAATTAGTGAATGGCTTTTTTACCATTCGACGCGTTAAGTGTGTAGCCTCACTTACTGTGCTTGTCTTCGTTTTGATTTTAATTTCAGACTCTTCTGGTTTGGACATTATTATTAGAATTTTGAAAGTTAGACATTATTTTCAAATAATCTTTTCTTAATTTTATAATACTTTTAAATCTCGACTACAAGAAAAATGCAAAGATGTAGGTAAATTATGGGTATATTTTTTTTAATATTATAATCGAATATATTAATTGTATTAGAGTATCATATTTTAATTTTTTTAAAAGTTAATTGCATCAAACATTCCTAAAATTATTATCCTTATTTTAAATTGGTCTTTACATTTCAAAACATTATAATTATATTTTTCAAATTATCGATGTTATATTAATTAGACCTTTTCATTATTGAAACTGTTAATTTAACCGTTAAATGACACGTTAAATCTTATGTAATGTAATGTTATCACATGAATTTTAATATTAAAAACTAAAACTAAAATAAAATATTAAAAAAAATAAAGAGTATACAATAAAACTTCTATAAAAGCTTTGAAACCTAAAAAGTAATATATTAAAACATTTATTTTTCTTAAAATTTTCATTTTAAATCAAATCACATAAAATATGACGTGTCATTTAATAGTTAATTTAATGATTTTAGTAATGGAAGACCTAATTGATATAATCTCAATAATTTAAAAATGTATTTAGATGTAGACCTCTTCATAGGTTGGGCTACTCGAAATTTAAAAATATTAGGCTCGGAAAATGGGCTTGAGCAAAAAAATTAGGCCTGTTTAAAATATGTGTTAGGCTCAAGCTTGAACATTCAAGGCCCAAACCCGGCTTGGCCCGATCCGTTTTAAGTTTATAATACTTTATATTATATTATTTTTATATACTATGTAATCTAGAACACATTAAAAAAATAAACCTATACTAAATATATAATACTATTCTAATGTAAATATCAAAATAATGTTAATATGACTATATAAAAAATTTAATAAATAAAAAAATATAAAATATAAAATTATTAACTATTAAAATAATATAATATAAATATTTTTATTAAATTATTTTTATTAGCTTTTCTATTTTAATTTTTATATATGTGCAAGCAATAAGTTAAATTATTTTTTTTAAGTTTGAGAGTATAAATAAATTTAAATTTTATTGTTAAACATGTTAATTTATTAATTTAATGTGTTTTTAACTAGATTTTATAATGCTTTAATTCTAAATGTTTTTAAAGGTAATTATAAATGTTTAAAAAAGTTTTTCGTAAAAATTTGTAACTTACTCTCTTTTTTTTACTAGAACTTATTGATTTCAATTTGTATTAATTATTATGCTTTTAAATTTTATATTTACATTTTAAATTAATTGTGTTTTAACATTATTTATATGTCACTGAAATAGTTTTGTTTGTATTTTATTTTCTTATAGTTACGTTGAGCATAATACACGCATATTATATTTTCAACTTCCTTTTGAGTTACATATATAAATTATAACATAAAAATAATTAATTATTTTTTTAATAACCAAATATGATTATTTCCATGTTATAATTTTGTGCCTAAAATTTAATTATTACATTATGAAGATTAGTTTACAAGGATTATTTCCATTAATTGTAAGTTTTAATTTTTGCAAGGGTTATAAATTTTAAATTTGTGTTTACCTCTTTTATAGGTTAGTGTTGTGTCTTTTAAATTATTTTGTATGTTACTTTTTGTATCCTAAGTTATTTGGAGGCTATAAGACTATAATGGGTATAAAAAGCCATCTTATAGTTTGTTAAATGCATATTAAGATCGTTCTCCATTTTAGTTTTTGTTTCTCTCTCATTTATTTGTTACGAAGTATTTTGCAAATATTGTTTTCTTGGCTGCATATTATTGTTTTAGGAATATACTTTAAAGAATTTTTGGTGCAAACTTTGAGTATGCGGCTATTTTTTAAGTAATCTTTCTTATGCATTTAAGCTATATATTATTGTATTTTTTATTTTTATGTAAACTAAATATATTGTATTATCCACTAACATTTGGTTGAATTATTCTTATATTTGTTAGAATTAAGTGACCCGAATCCTTATTTAAATCAAATACAGTGGTAAAATAAAATAAAAGTAAAATCTCTATAGAATTATACTTCTTTTATTTTATTTTTAGAATAAGGTTTTTTAAATCTTATTAAACTCCATCTATTTGATATTGATTAGAATAAGGTGTTTCAATTAGAATATGGTTTTACAAGCCTATAAATAGACATATTCTACTCCTCTTGTATTTATTCGAATTCGACATAGTGAATTTTCTTCTCCTCTGCCCGTGTATTTTCTCAAAAGGGTTTCCACTTAAAATCTGTGTGTTCTTTATTTTTTATTTTCTTTCTTTGTGATATATTGTCATTACCGACATTCTATTTTTACAAATTGGTATCCGACCTTTCGGGTTGTTCATCTCAATCACGGTAATGGCGTATTTGAAGTATGAAATTTCTCTGTTAGATCAATACACCAGATTCGCGTTGTGGCAGATAAAGATGTAAGCAATTCTTGCACAGATGGACTTAGAGGAAGCCCTGCTAGGGGTAGATAAGATGCCTTCAACATTGACGGAGGAAGAGAAGAAGCGCAAGGATCGAAAGGTGTTAACATAGTTACATCTGCATTTGTCTAACGAAATTTTACAGGATGTGATGAAGGAGAAGACCACCGCTGGATTATCGAAAAGGTTGTAACAAATATGTATGTCGAAAACTCTAACTAGTAAGCTGCATATGAAGCAGCGACTTTATGCTCATCGTTTGGAGGAAAGTGTGTCTGTGCACGAACACTTGACAGTGTTTAAAGAAATTCTCTCAAATTTGGAGGCCATGGAGGTTTAGTATGATAAGGAAGATCTAGGGTTGATTCTACTTTGTTCGTTGCCCCCATCTTATTCAACCTTTACAGATACAATTTTATATAGCCGCGAGTCTCTCACAGTTGATGAGGTTTATGATTCTTTAACCTCGTATGATAAGATGAAGCATCTTGTGGTTAAAATCGACTCTCAAGGAGAGGGTCTCATTGTTCGTAAGAGACAAGATCGAAATGCTGATAATGATCGTGGAAGGACATAGAAATGGAATCCTGGCGTTAAATCTAAGGGTAGATCGAAGTCTTCAAATAGAGGTAAAAATTGTAACTTCTACAAGAAGAAAGGGCACATTAAATCTGAGTGCTACAAGCTACAAAAAAAGATCAAAATGGAAAACAACTAGAAAATTCTGGTAAGGCTGATGTTGTACAAAACTATAGTGATGGTGAACTTCTAGTCGCTTCTGTCAACAATTTTAAAGTGAACAAGGAGTGGATCCTTGATTCGGGCTGCACCTTCCACATGAGTCTCAATCAGGATTGGTTTACAACTTACGAAATAGTGTCTAAAGGTGTTGTTTTGATGGGAAATAATGCTTCATGTAGAATTGCAGGTGTTGGAACAATGAAAGTTAAGTTGTTTGATGGAGTTGTCAGAACACTTAGTAACGTACGACATGTTCTAGAATTGAAGAGAAATTTAATTTTGTTGAGTATTCTTGATTCAAAAGGGTACAAAAACACAGCTGAAAGTGGGGTTTTGAAGATTTCCAAAGGTTCCCTCTTTGTGATGAAAGGGTAGAGAAAGACTGCCAAGTTATATGTTTTGCAGGGTTCCACTGTTACTGGTTATGTAGCTGTCGCATCCTCTTCCTTGTCAGATGGTGATATTACTAAACTTTGGCATATGCGCCTAGGGCATATGAGTGAGAATGGCATGGTAGAATTGAGCAAAAGAGGACTTCTTGATGGACAAGGAATTTGCAAACTAAAGTTCTGTGAGCACTACGTTTTTTAGAAGCAAAAGAGAGTTTGATTCACTAGAAGAATCCGTAACACGAAAGGAACATTGTAGTATATTCATTCTAATCTGTAGGGGCCATCTAGAGTGCCTTCAAGAGGTGGAGCTAATTATATGCTAACTTTTATTGATAATATTTCCAGAAAAGTGTGGGTGTTCCTCCTGAAGCAGAAAACTGATGTGTTTTTCGTATTTAAGTCTTGGAAAACCATGATTGAAAAATAAATGGGAAAGCAAATAAAATATCTTCGCACAGGCAATGGCTTAGAGTTCTGTTCTGATGAGTTTAATAAATTGTGCAAGTAAGAAGGGATCGTGAGACACTTAATAGTTCGTCATACTCCACAGCAAAACGACATTACAGAACGATCATGGAGAACTTTCGATGTATGTTGTCAAATGCCAACTTACCAAAGTCCTTTTGGGCTGAAGCAACCTCTTCTGTATGTTTTTTGATCAACCAATCTTCATCCGTTGCCATTGAGAAAAAGACTCCACAAGAGGTATGGTCTGGTAATCCTACTGACTATTCTGATTTAAAGATCTTTGGTTGTCCTGCGTATGCTTATGTTGATAATGGAAAATTAGAACCGAGATCTATTAAATGTGTTTTTCTTGGTTATAAAGCTGGTGTAAAAGGGTATAAGTTATGGTGTCCTGAAAATAGAAAAGTTGTGATTAGCAGAGATGTTGTTTTTGATGAAACTGCTATGCTATCTAACTTATCTCTTAAAGACTCTTCCAATAAAGAAAATCAAAAGCAGGTAGAGCATTAGATTAATCCAGAATCTACAACAGAGTCGACTACTGAAGCCAGTACAAAAATTCAAAATAGAGTTGTTTCTTCACCACAATACTCTATCGCCAAAAATAGAACTAGAAGAGAAATTAAACCTCTAAAGAAGTATGCCGAGGCTGATCTAGTTGCTTATGCTTTAAATGTAGCTGAAGATATAGATGCAAACCAAGAGCCATGTAATTATTCTGAGGCAGTTAGTTGTGAAGACTCAGAAAAGTGGATGTTTACTATGCAAGAGGAAAGGGAATCACTACACAAAAATAAAACATGGGATCTTGTGAAACTTCCTAAAAGTAAAAAGGTTGTTCGTTGTAAATGGGTGTTTAAGAAGAAAGAGGGGACTCCAAGAGTTGAAGAACCCAGATATAAAGCAAGGCTTGTTGCAAAGGATTATAGTCAAATTCTAGGAGTGGACTTCATAGATGTGTTCTCCCCAGTTGTGAAGCATAGTTCGATTTGAGCTTTGCTTGGTATTATGGCCATGCATGATTTGGAGCTTGAGCTGTTATATGTAAAAACTACATTTTTGCATGGAGAACTTGAGGAGGATATTTATATGCAACAACCAGAGAGTTTTACAATCTCATAAAAAGATGACTATGTTTGCTTGCTGAAAAAGTCCCTTACGGTTTGAAACAGTCACCAAGACAGTGGTACAAGAGGTTTGATTCCTTTATGACTTCTCATGATTTTAAAAGTAGCTTTCATAGTTGTGTTTACTTTAAGAAAAAAAAGTTATGGTTCTTTTGTGTATCTACTCCTTTATGTTGATGACATGTTGATAGCAATGAAAGATAAAAGAGAGATAAGAAAGGTCAAAGCTCAACTAAGTGAAGAATTTGAGATGAAAGATTTGAGACCAGTAAAGAAGATACTTGGTATGAAGATTCTCAGCGATAGAAAAGCAAGTAAATTGTACCTAATTCAGAAGGGGTACATTGAGAAAGTTCTTTGTAGATTCAATATGCAGAATGCTAAGCCTGTTGAACTCCTTTAGCAGCCCATTTCAGAATTTCATCGGCTTTGTCTCCACAATCAGATGATGAGATTGAGTACATGTCACATGTTCCATACTCTAGTGCAGTGGGATCTCTCATGTATGCCATGGTTTGTTCAAGTCCAGATTTATCATATGCAGTCAGTATAGTTAGCAGATACATGGCGAATCCCGGTAAAGAACATTGGAAAGCAATTCAGTGGGTTTTAAGATACTTACGAGGTACTACCGATGTTTGCTTATAGTTTGGAAGAACTAGAGATTGATTCATTGGGTATGTTGATGCTGATTTTGCTAAAGACCTCGATAGAAGAAGATCTCTCACAGGTTATGTCTTTACAATCGGAGGTTGTGCAATCAGTTTGAAAGCCACTTTGCAAACTACAGTCGCTTTGTCTACCACTGAAGCTGAGTACATGGCGATTACTGAGGCTTGTAAAAAAGCTATTTGGTTGACGGAACTCTTTAGTGGACTCAATGCAGACCTTCAAATCAATACAGTATTTTGTGATAGTCAGAGTGCCATCTTCCTTACAAAAGATCAAATGATTCATGAGAGAACAAATCACATTGATGTTCGGTATCATTTTTTTCGTGATATTATTGTTCGTGGTGATATTGTTGTGAGCAAAATTAGTACTCATGAAAATCCTGCAGATATGATGACTAAGTCACTTCCTATAACCAAGTTTGAGCATTGCTTAGACTTGGCTGGTGTTCATTGTTGAAGTTAAACCCTGAAGGAGTTTTATGGAAGAGGTAGAGAACTTGTTCGTTGAGAGTTCGCGATAAAGAACTGGTTTATTAAGAATTCGTGTCAATGTGGACATTGTTAGAATTAAGTGACCTGAATCCTTATTTAAATCAAATACAGTGGTAAAATAAAATAAAAGTAAAATCCCTATAGAATTATACTTATTTTATTTTATTTTTAGAATAAGGTTTTTTAAACCTTATTAAACTCCATCTATTTGATATTGATTAGAATAAGGTGTTTCAATTAGAATATGATTTTAGAAGCCTATAAATAGACATAGTCTACTCCTCTTGTATTTCTTCGAATTCGACATAGTGAATTTTCTTCTCCTCTGCCCATGATTTTTTTCCCGAAAGAGTTTCCACATAAAATCTGTGTGTTCTTTTTTTTTAATTCTTTTTTCTGTATGATATATTGTCATTACCGACATTCTATTTTTACACAATGTTTTCGAAACAGAAGAGAAAGCCCAACAGAAGTTAAAAAAGACTAGAACAAAATAAGGCCCAACAGATAGAGGCCTTCAAAACAGAAAAATGAAAAACAAAACAAAAGGAAATCTAAACCCTATCTAGTCAAAGAAAAGAACAGAAACTCACTCTACTTTCCAGAAAAACTCCTATCGGTTGAAGTTCTCTGAAGCACTCCTCGATGCTGACAAGATTCCCCCATCCAGCATCTGCTCCAGTAATTTGAAGGTCTCTGAAGACTCTCAGTCAGGCTCTCGTTCTCTTTGCCTTCTAGAATCCAACATTTCTATGGCATAAGGAGGCATAGATCCTTCAGGTAAACCTCTTCTTCTCTCTTGAGACTTTCTGTTACGATTACGTGGGTTGTCTTGCTTTCCAGTCTTGAAATATGCTTGAATTGGATGCTTTGAAAACGTCTTTGTACTCTTGAATATCTCTGATGTAAGCTCCTATCTCCGATTTATCTACCACGTTGGTTTGACATTTATTTATTACTGTTAACGGATCGCCTTCAATTTCGACTAAATCCACTCCCATGCTTATCCCCAATCTTACCATTTCAGAACATGCACAAGCCTCTGTAGTGAACAAAGAAGCAACCTTACTCTCGAGTAACGATTTTGAGACCAAGACCTCCCCACTATCATATCTAGTGAGGTCAATCTAAACTGTTGAGAATTATAAGTCATGTCAAATTTTATTCGAACGGTCTGGTTTTCTGGGGGCCTCCATTCGGAAACAATACACTGTTTGGTAGGATTTTTGTCCCTTATTGCATCACTTTTCTGAATATATCGAAAAATTATTTCTGATATTCCCCTTCCAAAACTGCTTTTACCCTCATGAATATTTTTGTTCCTTTCTGTCCAAATAACCCAAAGCGCGCAGTAGAAGATATGACATTGGTGACCCATTCCTCTTTTAAACACCCAGGTGTACCATTCCCAATTTCCCAAATTAGGCATAGATAATACCTACACTAGATTTAAAAAATTCCAAACTTACAGGAAATTCTCTATATACATGCGTTATGGTCTCCACTCCACCACCACATCTTGGACATGTTGAAATCAATCTGAGCCTTTTGTAATGTAGATTTGCTAGAGTAGGCAAAAATTTCCATGAAACTTTTCATATTGTAATTTTTTGTTTAGCATTAAGATTGAGGTTCCACAATTTTCTGTAAAAATGTTTCATATCATTATGTAAATCAGTAGTATTAGGATCATAAGTACTATCAAGCAACAATTTGTACCCACTCCGAACCAAAAAATCACCAGAAGACTCTTCTCTCCAAACCAACATATCTTCATGTTCCAGCATGACCAAGGGAATCCTCAGGATTTTGCCTACATCAATTTCAGAAAAATGTATTCTTTATAACATCAACTTTCCAAGTTCTAGTTAAATTATCATTTAACTACAAAACCTTAGTAATTCCATTGTCAGTAATAGTATCATTGCTTCTATAATTCTCAGCTCCAGGGATCCAAACCACTTCTACTAAAAAAAACTATCACCTTTCTCAACCTTCTAACAAAGCCCTTTTCTCAAGGAGACCCTTAGTTGCCCAAATACTCTGCCAGGTATAATAAGGTAGATTACCTAACCTAGCTTCCAAAAAATCACATTGCGGGTAATATTTAGCTTTTAACACTCTAGCTAACAAGTAATTTGGAGTATTAATAAGACGTTGCTAACAAATCTAAATTGAATTTTTTTAGGCTTCGAAAACCTAAGCCTTCATTTTCTTTCAACTCACAAAGCCTACTTCATTCACACCAATATATACCCCTCCTACCATGTCCTTTTTGCCACTAAAATCTAGCCATTATGCTTTCCAACTCCTCATAAAGCAACTTAGGCAATAAGAAACACATCATAAAATATGTAAGAATGGCTTGTAATACGGCTTTTATGCAAATTTCCTTCCTCCCTTAAGACAAAAATCTCATACTCTAACTGTTGATTTTCTGTTTGAACCTATCATTTAAAATATGAAATGGCCATTTCTTTCGTCTCCCCACCATATTTAGAAGTCCCAAGTAACGCTCTGGATTATTTTAGTGCCTAACACCCAAAATTCTCGAAATCAATAACCTCAAACTTTCGATAGTATTCGAAATAAAGAAAACATTTGACTTGTCAAAATTAATACATTGTCCTGAGCAAACTTCATAATCCTTTAATACACTTTTCAATGTGCGAGCCCCCTTTCATTTGCCTCACAAAATAACACACAATCATCAACAAATAAAAAATGCATTATCTGTGGTCCCCTTCTACTAACCTTGGCCCTTTTAAGCAAGCCTTCATTCAAAGCCAATTTCATTAGAACCGATAAACTTTCGCTACAGATTAGAAAAAGAAACGGATTTAAAGGATCACCTTGATGAAGTCCCCTACTCAGCTTGAAGGCTTCGCCAACCTTCCCATTAACAATCACTGAATACAAAACAGAGGTAATACATTGCATAATTAAATCCACCCATGACATGGCAAAACCCATTCTCTCCATCATGACTTGAAGGAAACCTTATTCAACCCAATCATACCCTTTGCTCATATCTAGATTTAATTCCATAAAACTATTTTCCCACCCTTTTTTGTCTAAAGGAATGTAAAATCTCATAGGCCAATAATACATTACCAGAAATTAACCTCCCTAGCACAAACGCACTTTGGGCACTATCAATACAATCTTCTAAGACTCGTTGAAAACAGTGAGCAATCGTTTTAGCAATCACTTTATAAATGACTGTGCATAAACTTATAAACCTAAAACTTTTAAGATGTATAGGATGTGGAACTTTCGGAATTGGAACAATATTAGTAATGTTTAAAGTATCCAATGCCTTACCTTCGTCCAACACCTCCAAGCAAAAATCGAAAATCTCTTTCCCCACAATGTGCCAACATTTTTGAAAAAATAAAGCCAAAACACCATCATCTCCTAATGCCTTTGTTGGCCCCATTCCCTTAAAAGCCATAAAAATCTCATCCCTCGTATATCTCTTTGTTAACATTAAATTGGCTTCATTGGTGATACATCTCGACACTCCTGCTAATAAATGATTTGTAATTTCTATCCTACTTGTCGAGAATAAATTTTGGAAAAAATTACCAGCAATCTCTTCCATTTTTGACTCCTCAATCACTCTCTTATCCTCGTACTATAACCCTCCAATTCTATTACTTCTACGTTGTGAAGAATAATTATGGAAGAAAGCTGTGTTCCTATCTCCCAATCGCAACTAGTTCGCTCTCGCACGTTGCTCCCAGAACATTTCATCTGTGTTAATCTCAAAATTTAAATGAATTTTTATATCAATTAACTCATCATGATTTTCATCACTTCGTTCCTTCTCCAACAGCTCTTCCAATTTATTAGTCAATTCTCTTGTAATTCCATCCATTTTCTTTCTAATCAACTTCGCCCAATCACACAAGCCCTCTCTTACGTGCTCTAACCACTAACCTCTCTTACGAATATGGAAGATGATGAACTGCTAAGCTTGGAAACAAATGCATCATTCATTTATTCACCACTCTGCTATCCAGTCGTTCTCTAATATTTGTTTCTAAAAGATTACCTATCTCCCAAGTGAACCATATTCTAGAATATCCCACATCCACTAGATGACACTCCAATACTCCACAAAATATTTTCATCCTCCTCTCGTCTCTTGGTGCCCTACCTTTTTTATCAAAAGAATAATTTCATTGAAATCCCGACGCACCATCCATAAAAGATTTTGTGAGCACCCCAAAGTTTTTCACTTGCTCCATGTGTCATCCTTTTCACGAGCATAAAAAGCCCTATAAAAGTTGATAAATCTCCACTATTTGTTATTATCAAGCTTCTGGACTTCACCATCAATGTGATGAACTAATAACTCTTAAGAACGACTGTATTATTATCTCGATTCTTCAGTTGAAACTTCAACACCACTAAAAAAACCACATCTCCTACGAACAATTTCCATTCTTACCTTATTAAATTTCATCACCATAAAGAAGACTATCTGAGGAGTATACATCTTCAACAAGTGCCGATATAAAATGGGCTCTCCTTACCAGTCTCTCCTTCCTACCAAGTATTGAATCCTTTACCCCAAAAACAAGAAGATTCTCACTCTCCTTTCGAGACCTCTTCTTACCATCCACACCTTTAATTGGTGTCTCCTTCGTATCGTGTTCTATATCTATTTGCCTCGAACATTGTATCTTACTCCCATTAACCCCTTAAGACCTAACATGAGATCCAACCTCACCCCTAAACCCCATCGACTTCCACCCTCTGAGCCACTCCTTAAAGCCGAGCACCAAATGTTACTCTCAATCCCCCAGCACCTTCTTCTATCAGCCATACACTGTACATTGCAACAACTCGTCCAAATTGCGCTCGAAGGGACAAATCCCAGCCTAACTCAACTAACTCCTCCCCTTTTGACATCATAATTTGGTAGGAGTCGTTATGCCTATACGACCACGATAGAAGAAACATTGTTAATCTCTCATACTTGAAACTAACATAAGTACAATTCCTGAAAGCAAACATGATCTTTTTATTCTGTTTCAAAGGCCTCCTAACATCTAACCAAACCCTGATTTGAAGGAAATTCTTCACACCTTTACTCAAACTCTTTGAATCATATTCCAAGAATTTTCTATACAATCTCCCAATTGCCTTGCAACAATCTTCGAGAACAACCCCATAGGTAACTCATGGACTTGTACCTAAAATTTGCAAAAACTAATGGAACCTTAACCGGGTCTTCCCCATTTTCCAATCTCTGGACCACCAAGAGATGATTGTTGAAAGTACAAGGCGCGCCACTTATAGATCGATCCACATCCATTTTATGGAAAAACCTAAAATGAAATCTTTTATCCCCTAAATCCGAGGTCTGAACTCTTATTGGATGCCATGGTATTCTTCATAGCCAAAAAATGGACTATGCTTGCTGTGAGAAAACACCAAACCATCATCTAAAGATAAATCTGTCAATTCGTTTTCCATTGTCTGTAAAGCCTACTAACAACCAAATCTACTTCAAAAAATTAAAAGAATCGCTGTCAAAATAGAAGCAATAAAGAAAAAAAAAGAAAAAAAACCCTAAACGTGCTCTGTAGCAGTCAGAAAGGTACTAGAATAGCAAACTTTCCAAACACTTCAAGTTTTTAGAATTAATAGGCTATTAAATTTAAAATGTTTCCCATCAATTACAACTCTTTTCAACTCTTTCATTGATTTTTTTTCTCATTCTAAGTTTTCCATCATAATTTTTTGCCAATTCCTTTAGCTATTTTTTTATTTATTATTTTTATCATCTCAAATAGAATATTTTCTATCAGTAACTAATAATAAATAATTTTCCACATCCACCTAACACTTTTAGTACAAGAATGATACAAAGATATAAGAGAATGGAGGCAACTAGAACTCCTCATTAATTTTCACACTTAAATGATTTATAACGTTCCATTGACGTATTAAAATGTTAAATTTGGGCTACTTGCAGTTTCAATTTTATGTTGTATAAATTTAATTTAGTTTTCATGCTATCTTTTTATTAGCATGTATACATATTATAACACCCTAAAATTTATAGAGTTAGAATTAATAAAATTATCAAAAAAGAAGTCTTAGTTTAGGTGGTAGAGAGTTAAGAAGATTCCTTAAAGAGTTAAGGTTTAAGCCCTATTCTTTTCATTTTCTCTTATTTTTTTCATCAACTAAGGAACAAAACCAAGCTAGTATAAGTATTAAATGTGGTAGAAAATAATTAAGTATGGCTAGTAACCTAATGGTTAAGTATTATTCTATTATTTTTAGTGTCCTAAGTTCAATCCATGTCACTATCCCTTATTTTTTTCCCATTTTCGGCAATATGAGTGATTCACCCAAACAACCCCCTAATATTTGCTTAACCTAGCTATTTAACTCCATTTCTAGTCATAGTAGAATTTTGGTTTTCCTTTTCAACCTAAAAAAGAATTACTTTCCCTATTTCTTCCCCTATTCTTCTACATATTCCCCTTTGCAATTATTTTCTTGATATTGCTGGAAATTTTATTTTGATCCTGAGTTTGAAATCGAACCTCGTTCAATCCGTTCTTCGTATTGATTTAGCGTAACGCTGTCAATTTCGTCTCTAGCATACCAAGATTGATAGGACCATTCCAAATCTTGATAATTACATCTTAAATATCTATAGAATACTTGTTTTCAACAATTTCAAAATAGATAAAACTATGTTTTATGAATTTTTCTTGAAGATCTTGATAATTTCGATAAATCTTGAAACTCGATATTAATTATTGTGTATATGTCGATCGAAAGACCCATTATAGGTATCTTAAGTCAAACTTGGATGTGAATATCATCATGCGAAACCTCGAAAGTCAAGTGTGTATTTTACAATAAAATCGAGGTAAAATCGAACCTAGCCCAGACTACACGACCTATCACACAGGCGTATGGGCCGTCAATGTGGACTACATAGGCATGGGCAGCCCGTGTGGACTATACAGCCCCGTACACGGCCATGCTACCCCTGAAACCCTAGGATTAGGCTTCTCACGTGGCTTTTGACCCCCACACGGCTTGCCAAAAGGCCATGTCTTCCTTGTAAGTTGAGTTTTCGAATTGCCACACGACCATAGTCTCTCACATGGCCTAGCCACACGATCGTGAAACCTTTCCACATGACCCAAGGCTTCCCACACGGTCTGGTTACATGGCCATGTGTCCCCTATAACTTAGAAACTACAGTTTTGACCTAGAATTTAATATTTTGATTAGATTAGTCGCTGAATATGTTTCGAACTATTTTTAGTGAATTAAATTATTGAAATAGGTCTCTAATGATATGAGATATGCTAGAATCTATGGTTGATCGATTTCATGTGGTATGAATATTTGTATTAATTATTACCTTTGTATCTATATACTTGCGATCGTATAAATGACATACCCGATATTATTATCAATTATGGATGCATGAAATGCTTGAATTGCTACTGATTGGCTATGTGTTATATTATTTAATATGTCTTAATGTATTGCATGAGTTGGGTTGTTATGAATGGAGGAAGATGAAACAATGTATCTACAAAAAAATGGCAAGTGCAGAGCATAGCCATGCAACAGTTCTTAACTACAAATTCATTGTGTATTCATAGCCAAATGGAAAATTCCTTCTGTGGGTACTGCTATGAAACCACAGCCAAAGGCTAATTCCAACGGCAGGTTTACATTGTAGAATTTGTAGTCAAAAAGCAGGTTTTATCTACAGGACTTTTTCTGTGAACCCATAGCCAAAGGCGGATTCTAACAATGATGACTTGTTGTGTGTCCATAGCCAATATTGCAATTGTTATCTGCGAACCAATAGTGGTTTATCCATAACATGGCGTAAAGGTAGAGGAGTTCTGGGGAACTCCTACTGTAGTGTTTAAAACCCGTGACATCATTTAAATCATGTGCATACAAATTTGAAAATTATGTTATGATACATATGTGTGAATATATATGTCTATATATGCATGAAATATGATTATTGTGACATTTCTGATGATTTGATTATCTTGAAAACTGTTATTATGATTTCTGATATATCAGTGATGGTTGCATTTGAAAAATCGATATTATGGATTGATTTTCTATCTTTGATTATTTTATGCAATGTTAATAAATGTGTCATAATGAGTGTCGCATTGATTTTTTTGTAAACAGACTCACACTAAGCGTCAGAGCTCACTCTCCCTTTAATATCATCCTTATAGATAACCCACCAAGTTAGGACATGGGCACAACATCCAGAGGGTCTCAGCACAATCCAACTTATTTTATTATTTGAGGTCTAATACTTTATTTGACCTGTTGCATGAGATTTAGGATTTAGGATGTTTTTATTGTTGCATGACATTTAATTATGATTTTAATTAGGACTTTAAATTGTTACTATTAATTGGTGACGGATACATAAAAAAATTATCATCTTTACCACTGTTAGAAGATAATTGAAACATTAAGAAATAATAAATCGACATCTAAACTAAAGTTTTCAATTAAAATAAATAAACTCTTTTCAAAAACTCCGTTAATCTTATTAGGTCATCTCGGTGGCTAATGTAGTCTTCTGAACTTGGGTCTAATGTCTAGACCGAATTGGGGAAATTACACTTATTAACTTAGAGAGCATAAAAAATTCAAATTCAACAGAGAGAACCATAATTAAAAAAAAACGATGAGAATTTTTGAAACAATTGGTTACAAGTGTAATAAACTAAAGGTAACAACATTGTAAAGATCTTTTTAGCGCAGGAACTGGCATTGAAACTAGGAAAAAGAGAGCTAAAGATTTCAAGAAATACTCTTTTAGATATAGCAAAAGATAATCTAATGAAGCCACAAATTTTTTCCAGCAAAATTTAACTTGAATATTAGCTTCGACATGTATCTAAGGGAGAATATCCCAGCTGACTTCACTAACCAGTTCTTTAAAAGAAAAATGTTGATTTATTTATTCCATTGTGAACATTGAAATTTAGTCTAATTTTTATTTCATGTATTTTAGTATGACATAATATATTTTTTAGTTGAATAATGTGATTTTAAATCTTACTCTTTTTGTTATCTTTATTTTTCTTTGAAATTTTAGATTTAAGTAGAAGACACAAAAAAAGAAAAAAGAGAGAGAGAGATGAAGAAATTCATTTTTTGTATCAAGAAAATTGAGGAAGTTCTATTTAAATCATGGGTAGGATAATTTTTCCATGAAAGACTTCAAACTTTTTGTCAAGACATCGTTCTATAATAGAATATCATTTAACTTTCGGCTTTCCTGAACAAAACATAAGCCTCTTTTGTTCACGTTGAACGTGAACAAATTTATTTAACCACTAAATAAATTATGCTATCGGCTTCCATTAGATTTTAATTGTTTTACTATTAATTTTATTTAGTTGCCTTTGTAACCAATACTAAATAAATAGCATTTTGAACTTGAAGGCGTTAAAGATGTCAATAACAATAATTGTTTTTAATTTATTGTAGCCATAGGTTGTACTTTTCTTTGTAGAAGTTTCTTTTCTTCATATAACTATTTTGATGATAAGAAATACAAAGCGTGTATATACTTGCGTAACATTTTATGATAAGAATTCTTTGTACATTGAGTTGCATTGTGACCAACTTGCCCACATATAAAGCATGTTATTTTATCTCTGTTCTATTTGGATTAAATTTTTTAACATGTTTTTCTTTTTGTAGGAATGATTTTCGAGCTCCCGATTTTCTTATAAAATACTTTTTCTTAAGTATTGATTTTCTTGGTCTATTATAATTTGTTTTTGTTTGTCTAGTTCTTTTGCTAATTAGATGACGTAGGGCTATTGTTTCCATACTGCTGAGGTGTTCGCATGCATAGACTACTTACATGGGTTTGCCTATTTGGGGTTCGCCATTGAGGTTCACCTAGCATCTACTAAGTGCTCGTCTAACAGTTCTTTTGGTTCGCACAGTAACGCATATAGGGGTTGGCAAGTTTACTTACAAAAGAGGGACTCACATGTTTACTTTATACGCATTTAACCTTAATTTCTCAATGATTCACACAATTAACCATACATAATGATTGTAAAATTAGATCTCACACCTGTTGTTGAAAACACAAAAACCTTTATCAGATGAGGAGATTGATGATCTACACAAAAGGAGAGGGACGATTTTGAAACTTTAACTCTTTTTGCTTTAAAAATTGATTCGGAAGTAAAGACTTTCAGGGTGTTTTTCTTGAAAACTTGCTAGGTGACAATTATAGGGTTTGATTAAAATTGTCTATTTATAATACTTTTTACCTAATTGAAATAGGTTTTAAAAATTCACGTGGAATAAGAATTATTTTAAAATAAGGACAAAATTAAAAAAAATAGTTTTTGGTTGGGCTGTTTTGCAAATTTGGCACTTTCATGGGGTGAAAATTAAAATATTTTTATTAAATACATACAAGGAGTTTTGAACTTGAAACTTATGGGTAAACTAAGACCTTACCATTAAATTAATAAACTCATTTTTAACAAATTTTAATAAATTCTTTTTTTAAAATCTCTTACCCTTTGCTTAAAAATAAAATCTAACTTAAAAGTAAAACCTAATTTTATCTCTATTTCCTCTAGGCTACTTACGATATGTGACAAATTAAAATTAGCTAAAAGTTGAGTTGAATACAATATTATGTATAATTTTAATAGAACCTAACTGAAACATTCAACTCAATCAAGTTGAGTACAATATTATAAGGAAAATTGGAAACATTCAACATTTCGGCCAGAGTATTTTTGTCATTACTCAATGTGATATTAATCCAATCAATTGCTTAATATATAAAAAAATTTTCAAATATTTTATATATATAACTTTTAAAGATTGAATTTTTGATTAACGTCAATTAAAGACTTAAATACAAATTTTTTACAGCTTCGCTAATTATTCGGTTAGAATATTTTAAATAATATACATTTTATATTTATATTATGCTATTTTGATTTCATCGCTAATTATTCCATTAGAATTTTTTAAATAATATACATTTTATATTTATATTATGCTATTTTGATTTCATATTATAATTAGGTTATGTTTAATATTTACATGATATGGTGGTTTAATGAGTGTGCATGTAATGGTTAAAAAAGGAAAGGGAGGAGAGGCAATGGCATGTGGAGGGGAATTGGGCATAAATGGGAAGAAGAAGGAAGGCAGTTGGGAATTTCAGAAAAGCGGGAGAAACGCCACACACGTTCTTACCACCACATCTTTTCCTTCCGACCCTCTCACAGTTGTACTAAGCTCTTCTAGTCCCTTCTTTCCTTTTTTTTTTTCACCTTATTCTTATATTACCCTCTATTTGTATTTGTATTTGTATTTTGATTTTTTTATTAAAATATATCTTAAGTCTGTGTATTATTTATAAATTTGGAATATAGTCTCTATTTTTATTTTAGGAATTTAATTCGCTTACTTTTTCAGATTTTAAAATTCATGTCCAATCATTAATGCTATTATTATTTTTTGATAAATTAATTAATATGACATTTTAAAATAAAAATAATACTCACTTAGTAGCCATGTGACTAAAAACATGCTGTAATGAACCTAAAAACATGCTATAATGACTAAAAATATGAAAAGTAAGGTTAAATTCCTAAAAATAAAAGCACAATGACTAAATTTTAAATTTACAACGAGTACATTGACTTATGACATATATTAACTTTTTTAAAAGTAAAAATGTAAGATTCGAAAAATCCAAGAGTGAAATTTGGAGGTGTAATTGACATAAATCAAACTTAAGTTATAAGAAGTTCTGATCGAATTCGATTCCGTGATTGAACTCGAATTCAACTTTGATTGAGTTTGATTTTTTAAAATTAGAGTTTAGTTTGAGATAAAAACTTAAATTGATTGAGCTTGTTTACTTAATAAAACTAAATGTTATTTCAATTCTCTTTCTAATTGTTAGTTAATTATTCTCATTCTCAATCTCGAATTCTATTATTTTTACTCAAGTTTGCAATTTAAAAAAAAAATTCGATTAGGTTTGTGTGTTATTTACCTAAATTTGATTCACTTAATAATTTAAATCCCTCAAACTTGACTCAATAATTCTTTTTGATATTCTTCATACGTTGATTTTATGGTCTACGTTGAAATTTGTGGTTGTCCCTTCTAACAATGTCATCTCTAAAATTTGAACATGTATCTCTCTTTAAAAGTACAATATGTCAACCCACTCAACAAATTTAAGTTGATTTAACTTGAATAACTTGGAAACACATATATGATTACTTATTTACGTTTTTAGGTGAGATTGAGTAGACTCATTGTTTTCTTTGAAAGAAAAATATGAGAAATTTTATTAAATGTTTGTTTTACTTTACTAATAAAATTATTATTTTGAATTTATATTTTGTTATATACATACATAGTACAGTTTCACTACTCATTAACTTGGAGAATTTTTTTAAAGAGATTTTGTTTAAAAAATTTAATATAGAAAAGGCTAATCTTTTAAAGCGGATACTCGTTAAAATAAGTAAATGAAAAATTGAGTATTATTTTTAAGTAAATAGATATTATATAAAATATTAATAAAATATTATTTTTATATTTATTGTTTTAATTTTTTTTTAAAAATTTCATCAACTAAATTAGTGTGGCTAATTTTTAGTAATAATTAAATAATGTCATATTGTAATAGTCAGATTTCTAGTGTTGCTAGAAAAGGTAGTTTTAGAATTTCGTTTTCATAAAACAAATACATAAATATTAAATTTAAATATTTGTGGAGTTGGTATGAAAGTTTATTAAAGTTTGGTCCTTCAAATTTGCTAATTACTTGTTTAATTTAGGTACAAGGACTAAATTGTAAAATTTTATCGCTATAGATTTTTAATTAGCCAAAGACTTAGAGACTTAAATTGCAATTAACCAAAGGTCCAAAATGACAATTTAACCATCTTGGAACATGGGATAGTGGATGATGGTGTGTTAAGCTAATTAGAAGATGATTTTCTTAATTAAACTTAGTTAATTAATATTAAAATAAGGTATAAATATCATAATAAGTGGATGGAAAGAGAAGAAAGCATTCTCCTTCCATGACCGAATATCCATAAAAAGAAAAGAGAATATCATCCAAGGGTTTCTTGACTTTCGACTATCAAAATTGGTAAGTATTCAAGTAATTTTTCTTGTAATTTTTATGTTTTTGAGGCCACGAAAGCTTGATTTAGCTGGCCCATGTACCAATTTGCAATGTTTAATTGCTAGTTTTGTCAAAAGGACCAAAGTGAATAAAATGTCAAATTTATGTGAAATTTTGTAATAATAGATAGTAGAGTGTCCTTAAAGGATGCTATTGAGTTCAATTTTAAAATCGAGGCTTAGAATTGAAAGATATAGTTATTTTGATTTTAGGGACTAAATTGAATAAAGTAGGAAACTTTAGGGGTATTGAAAAATGAAATTTCATATGTTTATTCATGAAATTATACATGTAACACCTCAAACCCGGCCTAGACGTTATTGTCGATTCTGGCGATATCACATGTAAGTGCTTTTCGAAAAAAAAAGAGTTGTCGTCAAAAACCTATTACTTATATCACCTCTTGGCAGTATCTTATGTTAATTCCAGGACGTGTCGTTCAATTTCAAAACGTAATTCATAAATTTATTCTCTTTCAAATTGTTATTAATTTTCAAAACGTCACTTATTGCGGAAGTTTTTTAAAACAGTTACGTATTTGAGTGAATTTTGTTAAAACATTTGGTTCTTTTTGAAAACTCGTTTATCCCTACTACTAGCAGTTATAAATCATAAAAATAAAAATCCCAAATTAAAAATATAAATCCAAAGAGGCTATGATACAGTAAAATCCCCAACATAAAATCAAAATCAAAATTAAGCACTTAAATGGAATGAAGTAGGTCGTGTGGCCACAGCTGAGTCCTCCGTCGCACCGATCCTCCTATGACTAGGGATTACCTGTGCAGATAAATTAGAAGGGTGAGTTTACGAAAAATCAGTGTGTAATCTCCTATACAAGCAGACAGAAAGCAATCACAATCTGGGCCTAAGCCCTTTTTTAGTAGCAGATCCAGTTTCAGTTACGACCTTAGCCCATTCAGTACAGGTGCAGTCATGCATTGGGCCTTAGCCCATTACAGTATCAGTAATCAGTATAGTATCAGTTATGCGATCACAAAATCCTACCCATCCAGCCTTTACACTCCATCTCCGTCCAACCCTACACTCCATGTGGGGATATAATCAACCCACCCATCCCTACACTCCATGTAGCACCAAATGCAGCACTATACAGTATGATGCAGCTGAGCTGCCAGTAAGTTAGGCTCAAAGCCTTTCAGTACACTTCCTCCGATCAATATAAACCCATCCCCATGCTATGCATCATACAATCATGTCATGTCAAATCTTGGTATCATACATGATGCAGAATCCCGGATCTAGACACAAGAGAAACACAAATTAGAAATAAAACGAGAATAAATAAAATTAGTTAAACAATAAATAAATAAAAAGGATAGATTTGCCCTATGGAACCCTTGGTTAACTTGTAACCAAAAACGCCAATGATTGAGCGGCTCCCTACGAAACCCCTAGAAGAAGAACCTCTAGAAACACCGATGAACGGGAAAGAAATTTGAATATTTGCAACTCCGAAATACCCTCGAAAAGTAACAAACTCCAAACTAAATAGCAAGAGAAGAATCACTCTACTCTAAAAAAATTTTCCTCACACAAATTTGAAAGAAAACAAATACTCTTCTTTTTTATTCCCCCCTCAATGTGTAGAAAACAAGCCTATTTATAAGCAAATTACAAGAGTAATTGAATCCTAATAAAACTCTTTCAAGAGTAATTGAATCCTAATAAAACTCTTTCAAGAGTAATTGAATCCTATTAAAACTCTTTAAAATTATCTAAGAAAATAAATAAATAATAACCTAACCAATAAAATTACTTAACTCATAAATGATGTGTCCCAACCAATGAGAATTAAGTAAATAATAATAATAATAATAATAAGATACATAAAAATTAATCCACCAATTTATGGGCTTTTACTATTCCAAGATTGGTCCAGTGAATTGCATTCCTGTATTTATCAATGTCACGAACATGATGAATTAAATTTGTCGCAACAAAGTCTTGGACAAAAGCATTCATCTTTGATCTTAATTGTCGTGCCTTGCTTCGAGTGATTGGACCACTAGGAAAGACAACCCTTTGAGTGTCACCTCCTTGGCTCGTATCATTCTCCCCCTCTTCAAGAAGATTCGTCCTCGAATCTGAACCTACATCAAATTCAAAAGGAGAAAGATCAGAAACATTGAAAGTAGCACTAACACTATACTCACCAGGAAGATCAATGCGATAAGCATTGTCATTTATTTTCTCGAGTACTTGGAATGGTCCATCTCCTCGTGCTTCAAGTTTATTCTTTCTCTTAGAAGGAAATCGTTCCTTCCTCATATGCACCCATACCCAATCTCCAGGTTCAAACAAGACTTGCTTTCGCCCTTTATTAACTCGATGTGCATTGGACTCATTCTTTTTCTCAATGGCTTTACGAGCCTTCTCATAGATCTCTTTCACTAAATCAACTTTCCTTTCACCATCTAAATTAGCAATCTCATTCAAAGGTAAAGGAAGCAAATCTAAAACAGTAAGTGGATTAAAGCCATATACAATCTCAAAAGGAGTAAAACTTGTGGAAGAATGAACAGAACGATTATAAGCAAACTCAACATAGGGTATCCATTCTTCCCAAGATTTAACATTCTT
Source organism: Gossypium hirsutum (assembly GCF_007990345.1). Taxonomy (NCBI): domain Eukaryota; kingdom Viridiplantae; phylum Streptophyta; class Magnoliopsida; order Malvales; family Malvaceae; genus Gossypium; species Gossypium hirsutum. Next base: position 36,568,641 of record NC_053439.1, on the reverse strand, counting down.
ACCTATTATGGCTCTAAGCAAAGATCCCAAAACTCAATTTAGCACCTCGGTTTGACCATCAGTTTGAGGGTGGCATGTAGTAGAGTAAAGTAATTTAGTACCTAACTTACCCCATAACACCTTCCAAAAGTGACTAAGAAATTTTGCATCTCTATCGGAAACGATAGTCCTTGGGATTCCATGTAATCTCACAACTTCACGGAAAAATAGATCGGCAACATGGGTTGCATCATCAGTCTTATGGCATGGAATGAAATGAGCCATTTTAGAAAATTGATCCACAACCACAAAGATGCTATCTCATCCACGCTTTGTCCTTGGTAAACCTATTATAAAATCCATTGAAATGTCAGTCCAAGGTGAACTAGGAACAGGAAGAGGAGTATATAGACCATGAGGCATCACAGTGGATTTAGCTTGTTTACAAGTAATGCAAGTAGAGCAAATTTTCTCAACAAGTTTTCGCATGTTAGGCCAATAAAAATGCTTATGTAAAACATCATAAGTCTTAGTGACTCCAAAATGACCCATAAGACCACCACTATGAGCCTTTCGAACCAACAATTCTCGCATTGAACACTTTGGTAAGCATAGTCTATTATTTCGAAAAAGATAGTCATCATGCTTATAAAATTTATGAAATGCACCATGTTCACATGCATCATAAATGCTTGCAAAATCAGAATCAGTAGCATATAAATCTTTAAGATACTCAAAACCTAATAACTTAGTATGCAAAGTACTAAGTAAAGTGTACCTCCTTGATAGAGCATCAGCCACAATATTACCTTTACCTTTCTTATACCTTATAACATAAGGAAAAGATTCAATGAATTCAACCCACCTCGCATGTCGCTTGTTCAACTTACCTTGTCCCTTTAAGTGCTTAAGTGATTCATGGTCAGTGTGAATCACAAACTCCTTTGGTAAAAGGTAATGTTGCCAAACTTCTAATGCCCTTACCAAGGCATACAACTCTTTATCATAGGTCGAATAGTTCAAATGTGCTCCACCAAGTTTCTCACTAAAGTAGGCTAGTGGTTTACTATCTTGCATGAGGACGGCACCTATACCTACACCAGAAGCATCACATTCAATCTCAAAGGTCTTTTCAAAATTAGGTAAAATAAGAATAGGAGCATTACACAATTTATCTTTAAGTTCATTAAATGCTATTTCTTGCTTATCTGTCCAATGAAAAGATACATTTGTTTTAATAAGTGCAGTCAAAGGCGAACCAATTGTGGAAAAGTTACGAACAAACCTGCGGTAGAAACCGGCTAACCCAAGGAAAGACCTTACATCAGAAACAGTTTTAGGGATAGGCCATTCTTTAATTGCCTTTACTTTCTCCTCATCCACATGGATTCCTGTAGAACTTATCACCAAACCCAAAAAAACAAGCTTATCCATACAAAATGTGCATTTTTCAAGATTAGCAAAGAGTCGTTCATGCCTTAACACATCCAATACTAATTTAACACGCCTAACATGATCATTCAAAGTTGTTGCTATAAATCAGTATGTCATCAAAATACACAACGACAAATTTTCCTAAAAAAGGTCTAAGTATGTGGTTCATTAATCTCATGAATGTGCTAGGAGCATTAGTTAAGCCAAATGGCATGACTAACCACTCATACAGGCCATACTTAGTCTTAAAAGCAGTTTTCCATTCATCACCTTGTTTCATTCTTATTTGATGGTAACCACTTTTTAAGTCAATTTTAGAGAAAATGCATGCACCATTAAGCTCATCCAACATATCATCTAATCGAGGAATTGGATATCGATACTTTACCGTAATCTTGTTGATAGCACGACAATCAACACACATTCTCCAAGAACCATCTTTTTTTGGGACGAGAAGTACAGGAACCGCACAAGGGCTTAAACTCTCACGAATCAACCCTTTCTCTAAGAGATCTTCAACTTGTCTTTGCAACTCCTTAGTTTCTTCAGGATTGCTTCGATAGACTGGTCTATTTGGAATACTCGAACCAGGCACAAAATTAATTTGATGTTCAATCCCTCGTAAAGGAGGTAATCCCTTAGGCATTTCAGAAGGAAATACATCCTCAAAATCCTGCAAAAGATCAACAAAACAACTAGGCAAATGTGTATTAGGGTTAGTCAAAACAAAGTTTTCCCTAAACCTAATTATTACAAATGTTTGTTTTGTACAAAGAGCAAATTTGATATCTCGAAACCTAGCGAATAAACTCACTTTCTCATCTCGTGACTTGTGTGTGCAATCACTCACCAATGTTGGGCCTTTAAGTTGGCTTTTAACACTAATGGCCTCTTTACTCTCAGCCTTTTTAAATGATTTTACCTCACTTCCCTTACCCATCTCACTAGCAAGTTTGAGTTGATCATTGTAGACTTCTTGAGGAGGAAGTGGAGCCAAAGTAAACTTCTTTCCAAGGAACACAAAGGTATATTGGTTAAGGAACCCATCATGATTTACTCGTCGATCAAACTGCCATAACCGTCCAAGTAATATGTGCCCAGCTTGCATTGGAACAACATCACACAAAACTTTATCAAAGTATCTACCAATGGAAAATGAAACTAAGCATTGTTTAGATACTTTTACCTCCCCACTATCATTCAGCCATTGCAAGCGGTATGGCCTTGGATGCTTCACACAAGGTAGGCCAAGTTTCTCAACAAGGGAAGAACTCACCACATTGGTACAACTTCCACTATCGATGATCAATGAACTAGGCTGTCCACCAATCAAACATCTCGTGTGAAAAATGTTATCTCTTTGTTCGCGCCCTTCCTCTTTAAACTAGACATTTAAAGCCCTTCGAGCAACAAGTGCTTTCTCACCATACTCCAAGTATTCTTTGTACTTATCATGAGTATGCACATCATCAGCATCTTCCAAAGGAGGCATCTCATTTTCGTTATCAGACTCAAAATCAACCTCGCTATCTTCTCGAATCACCAATGACTTTTTATTAGGGCATTCTTGAGCATAGTGACCCCTTCCTTGGCATTTGAAGCAGGTAATATCTTTTGGCTGCTTAATGGCACTAGGAGAAGTAGAAGAAGAAGATGAAGCTTGATTAGTAGAAGTAGAACCTTTAAATGAATTAGCCATACCTCTATCTTTGGAGTAAGTTCTAGGCTCATTTGGCTTGAACCGTGCATCTCTCCCATTCCACAATCTATCATCTTGTTTTTGCCAATTTCCTCTCCAAGCAGGATTAGAAACTGAACTAGCACCCTTCGGTGTCCCTTTCTTTCGTAATTGCTTTTCAATGGTGAGTGCGGTTTGAAGCATCTCTTTAACATCCATGTAGTGTTGTAACTCAACTCGATTTGCAATCTCAGGCTTTAGGCTGGCAAGGAATCTAGCCATAGTTACCTCAGCCTCTTCAACAAGATTGGCTCTAATCTGAATAGTCTCCATCTCTTTGTAGTAGTCATCCACAGATCTATCTCCTTGAACAAGATGTTAAAGTCTTTGATGGAGTTCTCAATAATAGTATGGTGGAACAAACCGTTTTCGCAAGATGCGCTTCATTTCAACCTAAGTAGTAACAGGTTGTTCTCTATAAAGAATCCTGCTTTTACATAATTGATTCCACCATGTTAGTGCATAATTAATGAACTCAGCGATAGCGTATGTTACCTTTTTCTCATCAGAGTAATTGTAACAAGCAAAGACTGCTTCCATCTTTTCCTCCCAATCAAGGTAAGCATCAGGATCATTCTTCCCTGAGAAAGAAGGAAATTTTGGTTTGGGGGTGTCATTGTTTCGTTCCACCCTTTCTCTAGGTACATATTCGGACTCAAAGTCATCATCAAAAACATGGTCCTCCCTTCGTTTAAAAGTTCGATCTCGCGAATTTGATCGGCTTATAAAGGCTTCATTCAACTTCTTGTAATTATCGGCAATGTATCTCTCTTGAGTTGTAAGTTTTGTATCAAGATACTCCTTTTGCTCTTGTAACATCTGGGTCATGCGATGTTCGACTTGAGTTTGCAACTTTTTCATCTCTTTTTGTAACAACTCGACCAAAGGATCATTCTCTCTTTTTTGCTCATCCTCTTTATTTTTACTAGTTTGAGATCTAGTGAGAGGCATGGTATCTGTGAAAGATCAAACAAACAAGAACAAGAAAGAAAAAATAATAATAACCTCACTCGTTAGCTCTTAAAAGAATAACTCTCTGAATGATTCAAAACTTGTAAATATGTTTGGAGAGGGTTACTAATCAAGATCAAATAACGAAGGTGCAAACGTCAAAGAAACAATGAAGGCCCTTATTGCTCTAAGAGGCCAATAAACTTGACGATGCAATTTGTAATGGAGGCTACACGGATGAAGGAATTGTGCGTGCCTTTAATATCTGCTAACACAAGAAGAAACAATGTGTTAGAAAGCGTAAATGAAAAAAAAACATAGACCTACAACGATCCCTAACTCTAGAGTCAAAGGAAAGCTTTAATAAAAAGAAAACTGAAGAAAACTTTACCCAATTTAAAAAAAAAACAAAAATCAGAAACGTTCAGTGTCTTAAGATTTTCAAAAAAAATTGAAGCTTTAATTATACTTGAGTCAAGAAAAGAAGAAGGAAAAAATTCAATTTTGGAAAAAAATAAAAAATAATAATAATAGGAAAAGAGGAAACCTACGTATGAGAGGTAGGCAACTTTTTTTTTTGCGCTGTTTGCTTTTTTTTAAAGATTTTTCTCAACTCTTTTTTTGCGCTGTTTGCTTTTTTTTTTAGATTTTTCTCAACTTTTTTTTGCGCTTTTTGCTTTTTTTTATTAACTAATTTTTTTTAAATCGACAAAATCAATGAAAAGTGTTTTTGATATTTTAACTCGTTTCAGGTATGATTTTAGCTTCAAAAATAACACCGAATGGCCTGAAACTGATACCAACTGATGCGGAATCCCGGATCTAGACACAAGAGAAACACAAATTAGAAATAAAACGAGAATAAATAAAATTAGTTAAATAATAAATAAATAAAAAGGATAGATTTGCCCTATGGAACCCTTGGTTAACTTGTAACCAAAAATGCCAATGATTGAGCGGCTCCCTACGAAACCCCTAGAAGAAGAACCTCTAGAAACACCGATGAACGGGAAAGAAATTTGAATATTTGCAACTCCGAAATACCCTCGAAAAGTAACAAACTCCAAACTAAATAGCAAGAGAAGAATCACTCTACTCTAAAAAAATTTGCCTCACACAAATTTGAAAGAAAACAAATACTCTTCTTTTTTATTCCCCCCTCAATGTGTAGAAAACAAGCCTATTTATAGGAAAATTACAAGAGTAATTGAATCCTAATAAAACTCTTTCAAGAGTAATTGAATCCTAATAAAACTCTTTAAAATTATCTAAGAAAATAAATAAATAATAACCTAACCAATAAAATTACTTAACTCATAAATGATGTGTCCCAACCAATGAGAATTAAGTAAATAATAATAATAATAAGATACATAAAAAATTAATCCACCAATTTATGGGCTTTTACTATTCCAAGATTGGTCTAGTGAATTGCATTCCCGTATTTATCAATGTCACGAACATGATGAATTAAATTTGTCGCAACAAAGTCTTGGACAAAAGCATTCATCTTTGATTTTAATTGTCGTGCCTTGCTTCGAGTGATTGGACCACTAGGAAAGACAACCCTTTGAGTGTCACCTCCTTGGCTCGTATCAATACATGCATTTAGTACAGTTTTACAGCATGCTCAATATACAGTCATAAATATATATATTGTATATGGATATAATAGTCATTCAGTCAATTAGGGGTCTAGGTAAGCTTACCGACCCTATAGTAGGTCCACAGTTGACTCGGGCGACCCGTACAACCTTAGCAATAAAACAGTGAAAATGGGCCTACCAGCTCATGATATTCGCCCATGTGGGTCCACACGTTCATGTGGCCCACATGGCCCAAATTGGCCTTGGCCGTGTAGATCACATGACCTGACCCAAAAATCCCACATGGCCCAATTCGATCTGGCTTGTGTATCGCACACGGCTAGCCTCATCGATCAAACGCCCATGTTTGATCTCACGGCCAACCACACGAACGGCCACACGCCCGTGTGGTAACAATAGCCTCACTTTTTGGCTTTTTGCCATTTTCCATTTATAGTGTTATGGTTACACACCTGGTTTCGATTCGAAGCTAAAGCCACCATGAGCACTCCAAAACCTATTATTGACCAACATTCCGCTCAATTAGTCACTTAAAAGATCGAATTAAACTTAACCCCAAAACAGAAAAGTCATCTTCCAGGCAGAAAAACCCTTACCTTACGAACTACAGACGCTTCCCTCTATAACTCGGCACTAGCACAACCCCTCACACCAGATTTTCAGCTGTCAACATAGTTAAACAAAGGTTCCCCAATTAATAACTTAAAAACTAAAATTTTAAAGCACCATTATCACTTACCGAACGAGTGTGACTCTATGTTGTGCAATATGACGATTTGAAAACAAAGTTGAAAAGGGGAAGGAAGGAAAAATGTGGATTCAGCAAGAGGGAGAATAAAATTTGGCAGCAAAGGAAAAATGGAGAGGAAAACGGTAGAGACTTTTTAAAGGAGAGAAGAAAAATAACTGGGTAACTCCCAAATCCCCTATTTTTACTCCTCAAATCTCTCCACATGACTCTCCACTCAATCCAAACACCCCAAATCGTTCACAACCTCCCATACATCTCAAACACTCAGTATTTTACCACATTTCAAACTCATTCACGACACAAGAACAAAAAAAATCCCTCTTGCACGTACAGGGATTTGAACTCAAGACCCCCATCACACTGACACCCTACTTAACCACTAGACCAGCAGGCCCATTCTGAAATATTTTACCAACATATATTTATAAGCCTACTGATTAGAGATAAGACTTTATTCATTTAAAAAACAAAAATTTGCCCAAGTTAAGGCTTGAACTTGGGACCTCTCAAACACTTCCCAAAACACTTAACCACTGAAGCAGACATACAATTGTGTCACAAACATACGAAAAAAATATATAAGAGATTTTAAAGCGTTACAATACAATGTATAAAATTTTAATGTTGATGAATTGAATGGAATAATTCTATAGATTGGAATTGTAATTATATATGTGTTTGATTGTGAATTGGTGAAATAGGTGAGAAGTGGACTAAATTGTAAAGAAATGTATATGTGTTAAAGCTATCAGGTGAACTTAGTAAATGTTAGGATACGATTGACATGTCAATAGGGTCTTATGCACGCTTGTACGGTTGCGTTACAAATTATTTTCAAGATCCAACATTTGTCGCGGACTTGAAGATACATGTGACACAGGTTTAGCCTAGACCAATAACCTAATGTCGTTTAAAGGTTTAGCCTGAACGATTAACCTGACATGTCTATTTTCAAATTGAAAAAGCAATTATATGTGTCATTATAAATATTTAGCCTGGACTGGTAACTTGATACGAATGTATTAAGCTCAGACGAGCAATTGGTGTATCAAAGATACCTGCGTATCCTAGTCTATTTACTAGAGTTCATTGGGCTCAGTGGTTAATGTAGAATGAAAAATTGAAATGAAAAGTGATATGAGATTGATGTTCAAATGTATAAAATTTTAATTAAGCAAGAGCATGGTATTGAAATGTTGATTTTAAAATGAATTAAATTGATATATGTTTGAGTTACATTATGGTTTGATTATATATTAAACTCACCTTATTGATGTTGTGTTTTGGCCATGTCTAGTTAATTATGCCAAATTATGGTAGCATATTGTATTTTATTTTATGATAAGGTAAGCTTTTTCTTTAATGCCTATGAACTTACGAAGCATTGTATATGCTTACCTTGTTTGTTTTCCCTTTCCCTTGTAGATCACCACCTTGCGGAACATGTCAAGTCGAATTGGCTCAAAGCTTACACTTTCCTATCACTGAATTGGTAGATGTTTGATCATTTTTAAACCCTAAGGTTGTGACATGTATATAGGAGTAGGTATATACCTAGATATGTAAGATGTTTTGATGATTTGATATCGTATGATGATTTGGTATTTTGATTCTTATATGAAGATGAATGTATAGGCATTTCTTACTTAAAGGTGTGATGTTCTATAAGTATATGAATGGTATATAGAATGGTATGATATGAGATGAAATTGGTAGCTTACTTGGTTTGTGAATGAGGTGAAGTGGATGTGAACATATATAACTTCCACATGTATGAATAATGTGACCTAATCTTGATAGATGATGCTTGTACCTAATGCTTATAAGTTCTATATGTGTAAATGTGTACACAAGTGATTAAAAGGAAGTGAATTGGTAAGTTTTAAGGTTCTCAAGCATAGGTAAATTTTGGTAATAGATATGACTTGGTTTGAGATTGTTTCATGGCATGAAATATTAAATTTATATGATGTTTAGATAAAAACTATCATGAAGAGATGAGAAACATGAATGTTGTACTTATTTATCATGTATTTGGCATGTTTTGTCTAAATCGAAATTGGTCCTTGGAGCATATGTTGTTAGGTTTGGTTAAGAACTTGAAATAGGTACCAGTTGGCTCAAACTTTACCAAAAACAAGCCCAAGTCTAGAGAGCAACTTACCTCGTTGCAGCGTTGGCTAAAATAGAAAGTCACATCGCGATGTCGAGTGGCCTGAGGTCACATGTCACATCTTCGTTAGGCAAACCAAATCGATTTGAGAGACTATGCTAGTTGAGACCTCTTAATTTGTGAAAATTAGACCGAGTGAGGATGATAACTTCGTGGTGGAGAGCTATGAAGAACTTCGTTGATGCTGCGGAGTGCGAGCTTTAGTGATAGTGAGAATATAGTTAAGGCGATGAACTTATTAAGCGGACTCTCCCACTAATAAGATCACCACTTGAGTTTTAGTATTATTACCTAAGTGAGTATGATGGCTTGTAGGATACGTTTAAGTCACCTGACATCCTAGTAAAGGCAAAGTGTCAATAAATAGGACAATTTTAAAGTCTCATAGGATGCAATTAATTAGTGAAAGTGTGCGAGAATAGGTAATGATTAGAGATAATCCTGATTGGGATTTGGATGTGGGTTAACTATAAATAAGATAACATGGTAGTGGAGAGGATATTTTTTATTCATCTTCTCCACCAGGCTTTGTTATCATTGAAGAAACCAAGAGAGTTCTTCATTGCTAGTAAGGGCATTAACTGTAAATGTTAGGAGAACTTCGGTGCTAGTTGTATGGCGGTAAATTTTTAAACCTTTCTTTAAGCTTTGCTAGATAGATAAAGAGTAAATTAAAAAAAGAATGGTATAACTACTTTGAATATTGGGTAGGAAGGAAACTCTTATCTAGAAACTGTTTGCATGTCGATAGATTCTTGTTGTATCTTAAGTTTTTGATTATTTTCAATGATTAAAGAAATTTATTTATTGTTTGGCTAAAGAAACATGAGAAGGTCCCAGTGTTAAAGGAAAAGAACCTGTAGAGTAGATAAAGCTCTAAGAATTCCGGTGAGTTCCTTTGTACCTTGTGTTTGGTATCTGTGTTAAATCATTTACTCTTAAACTCTATATAGCTAGGTAAGATGCTTAGTCATCTGTTTTTGATATTCATGTCTGAGAGGTCACATTCAAAGAGTCGGTGCATGCATGGATAATTACGGTTAAACAAATTCAGAAAACCTGGTATATATATACAATATGAGTACCCCTTCCTTGGTGCCCAAACTTTATATTTAGATGGGTCTAAGGAGGTACCAGAGGGATATTGTATATCATGATAAATAAGATACATGATGATACGATTTACGTCCGGTATGAAACTTGTTGCACACCATGATGAGTGAAAACCTGACCTTGCAGGAGAACACTTAGATGTTCATACAAGGAGAGTAGTTAGAAGGATGCGGAGGTGATGTTGTTACATAGCTCAGATGAACGGATTTGAAGATACATGAAATATTTGGTTCTTTCGGAACCGGGAATCAGAAGCTAGCACAAGGAAAGAAGTATGTAGAAAAAGGGTGCATGTGGTATTGAACGTTGTATGAGCTCATGAATTGTAAGCATGTGCGTTATAGTGGGAAAACTATGCAGGTGGGGTATTCGCGGAGCAGATGTAACATCCCAAAATTTTTCTCAATAAAAATATAGAAATATATTAGAAATAAGGAATTGGCCCAATGGTTGATTATTAAATGTGTTGGAGGTCCCAAGTTCAAGTCCCATCTCTTGCAAAATAAAGAAATTTTTGCAAAATTCCCTTATTTTTTTAATATGTTGTCGTCCAAGCCTAGTAAACCTAGATGTAAATACAATTTTTACTCAAAATAATCAGCCTCTAACTCTATTTTCTCCTACCTTAGCCGTCCCTAATCTCCTCTTCCTCTCTTGATCTTTATTTTTTTCTTTTCTACTTCTCCCACCATTGTTGTCGTCGTACCTATCACCACCATTCACTCTTGGTTCTTCAAGATTGAGCATCATCTTCATCCCTACCTTGCTTCCATTTTTCTTCAATTAGAACAGCCCCAAAACTGAAATCTTGAATCTTTAAGATCAACTCCAACCTTGCCAAGAAATTGCCATTGCCGCCCATCTCTATTAGCTTGTGTAAAACCTCTTTTTCTTTTAATTTATTAGGTAATCTTGCAAGTTTAAAACCTAAATTATAGATTTTGAATTTGGATAATTTTTAATGTTGTTAAAGGTATTTTTCTATCTTTTAATTAGATCTCAAATCTTTTTAAAATTCAGCCCCAAGTCTAACCACCATGGGTGGTGGTGCGTACGCATATGTGTAGAAAATGGGGCTGTTTTGTTTCTTGAATATTTACCATTTAATTTCAGCCTTAATTTGAGTGCTTGAAAACTTCTAACCAGCCTTTAAACTCATGTCAATTAGGGAAAAACGTTCTTGATTGATTGGTCATTCGAAACTCACAAATCGGGAAGCGTAAGTGCAATTAAGCGTAAACTAGATTGTTGTTTCGACATAGTTGTTGGGTAAAGATTATGGAATGATTAGATGAAGGGATTTAATCATTATTAGATACTTATTTTCCAATATATTATTGAATTAGGTGCTGACTCGAACGTACCAAATCAACTGTAAAGCTAAGAACGATCGCACGTACGATTCAGATCAAAATAGTATAAGAAATCTAACTAGTTTGGATTCGTAAAATAGTTATAATTTTGACGATTGGTTTGAAATCATAAGTGGGTATCTGGGGACTGGTTCATATGGTAAATTGATTTAATTTATACTAAATTTTGGTTTAGGTTCGTATAAGAATTTATTAAGGAAAATTGAAAAATTCACTAGTGTGCTACGAGGAAGCACCGAGGGGATTGGAGTACCGAGGGGATCGGCGATTTTATCACATATTATATGTTATTGGCGATTGTATCACACTATTTGATATTCGACAAATTTTCTGCATTATTGATTATTTTTGGTTTTACCACATTGAGCTATGCTAGCATTTGTTGGAGTTTGGTAGAGGAATTCTGGGGAACTCGTGGTGTGTAGCGGATGGTATGGGTAGGATCTGACATGTGCAGTTGTCATGATCATGTGCATTTAAATTGTTATTGATAATGTTTGAATATGCTATGGGTATCTTTTTAAAATTGCTTGAATGAATGCTTAATGCATGTTTGTTTAGTCTCACATTGAGTTTGTTAAGCTTACCCCATTACCTTAACTTTTCAGGTAATGAATGAACTTAGGATCGGAATTGGCATGCGGACGTACGATGAACTATGGACTCAATTTCATCATATTATTTTACTTTAATTTTAATTCTGGTTTATTTTTCTCATTATTTTTTATTATTTGGTTTTTGGGATTGTAAGTTATTTAAGATTATGGTTTGGGACTATTTGTGTTTTGGGGATTACCATGCATATATGACACTCATACTTGGATTAATTTTATGGATCTTGTGTATTGAAATTGGACTATGCATGATACATGGCCAAGTTAATAATTTGACTAGTAATGATATTTTTCCGCTGTTAAGAAGGTATTCAAAATAAATTTTCTAAAGCAATGCCGAGAATTAGGTTTTATAAAAATTCACCTTATTTGCTAATTTGAATAAAGCATAGTTGGACTAAGTACATGGACGTTTTTCAAAGTTAACAATATAAATCATAATTTTATAAAAGGAGAGTACATGAAGGTTTAAAACTATCATTAGAGTAGGTTTGACACTAAGGTGTCGAATGTGGCCTTCACATTTTGGTTGTAACATCTAGGCCGGGTTTGGGAGGTTACAACCGATGTGCTTGTGATTGCCTTATGTAAGTGTAGGAATAAAGTTGTTCTCCAATCAACTAAGTTGAATTGTAGTATCGTTTGCCAATTGATTTGTAACCAAAGTAATGTATCCACTACACATGGTGAATTAATAAAGTCTTTTTTCCCTTCTTTCTTGATAAAATTTAAGTTGGGATCATTTTCTTAGGAATTCACTAAGTTCTTACGAACTTAACCAATTTCTTCTTCCTTACAGGTTCTTAGGTTAAGTGCAGTGATTAAATATACACGGCCAGATCTATAACCATTTATGAGCTTTTTTGTGAACATGTATTTGTTGGGGGTGTTAGGTCTCTTGTTATATACCGCCACTTTGGATTTTTTTTGTATTGAATGTTTATTTTGAAAATTTTGAATGATGAATAGAAGCCTTGACGGCATAAAGATATTTATGTTTCATTGATGTAAATTTAGTATCTAGAAAAGGGTAATCTGAACATAATTAAGTCCTTAAATATGATGGATTGATACACTAAAATCGTGCAACCAAATACAATTGAACTCGAACGATGGAAGTACCCCTCTATTAGAGAGAGTATCTGGTAGAATGGATAATGTTCTTTTCTTGAAAGGAAAAGTAAATAAATGTGTTTGTAGATCAGGCATGGGGTGTCGCAAGTTTAGATGGTATCAAAGCTTCGATTTAGGTGATTGTTGGAAACCAGTGTCAGTTAGAAACCCAACAATACTTGTTACATAAATCTGGCTGCATTTCCTAAAGTAATGCTAATTAAATTTGTGTGTATTATTGCAAAGAAAGAAGGGTTTCTATAAATGCTAGGGATGATGAGGGTGAGGAAATACAAAGTAATGCCCTTCCATATGTGAGTAGTCCTGCACCATCTCTAGCAGGGGAGTATTAGGGGACGCTTTAATGGATATAATGGGGCATGTTAAGGGGAAATGGTTTGATTGTTACGTGGGAGCTACCCCAACCACATCTCATCGATGCTGTGGTGAATTGGTGAGAGAATAGGAAATGATAAAGACCGTAGAGGTTGCACAACCAAATTACCTTATAGTTCTAGCTCTAGCTGCATCAGAGTCAAGATGGAACCTAGTAGAGACCATTCAATAAAAAAGTGCGAAAGAGTTTCGAGGCAGCAAAGAGGATGATCCAATTGCAGTAGAAAACTTACTTTCTCGAGTTTACTAAGTAGTTGAGGAGTTGTAGTGTTCCCCAACTGAGAGTTTGAGATGTGCCATCTCTTTGTTGGAAGATGAGACATATCAGTGGTAGACCACGGTGTTGAACATGGTCCAAAGAGATCAGATGAATTGCAACTTTTTCCTTAAGTAGTTCAAGGAAAGTTTGTCAACAGACTCTTTATTGAACAAATCAAGAAGGATTTTATGCAGCTCAAACAAGCAAAAATGACAGTGTTTGAGTATAAGAAACAATTTATTAGGCTAAGCAAGTACATTAAGGATTTGGTGCAAAACAAGGAGGGTCTGTGCATTAGGTTTAAGGGAGGCTTGAATGAGGAATTGAGGGTACTGTTCTCTGCCCTTGAGATCATAAACTTTTCAATTTTTTCTGCTAAACCCAAATAATGGAAACAACCATTCATGAAAGAAACAAGGCTAGGGATAGGGAAAGGAGCAAGCGCACAACTTCTAGTGCAGTGTCCAATGCTGGGTTTAAAAGAGCCAAAGATGTCAGAGGGTATTTTTTCACCCCAACTAGGGAGTCGCAAACTATGGGCTTCCAACAAGAAAGGAGTGTACGAAAAGCTACACCGATGGCCAGCACGGGAGGGTCCTAGGGAATGAAACTTCTTATCTTTAACAATTGCGGGAAGAACCATACTGGTGTATGCTAGAGTGCCATTGAGGAATGCTTTAATTGTGGTTCCCAACACCATTTCAAGAGGGATTGTCTCGTAAGAGTGGAAGGTAATACTAAACAATCTATGCAGGTGATTAGAGAGCCCTAGCAGGAAGTAAAATCAGGGACAATGATTAAATCAGGATCGATCTAGGGAACTCCAAGAAGGAATGTAGCCAAACCTAGCCCGAAGGCTTTAGCCAACGAGAATGCCATGCATGTAAAAAAGGATGTCGAAGAAAATGTTGTTATCACGGGTAACTTTTCTTTATTCAACACATGCATATATGCATTGATAAACCCCATATCTACCCATTCCTATATTTGTGCTAAGTTTTGTGTTTGGTTGGAGTCTTAGAGTTACCCCCACAAAGGTCAGTATATTAGTTACCAATCCCCTAGGCCAGAGTACCATAGTGAATAGAATGGTAAAGGACTATTCGTTAAGTTAAGGCAGATATGTATTTTTGGCAGATTTGATTTTAAGTTTTCATTAGTTCGACGCCATATTGGGATTGAATTGGCTGACTAGGCATAACATTGTGGTAGAGCGTAAGTCTTGAAGGGTATTGTTAATAACCAGAAATAGTAATAAGGTGTTTGTCTCTGGAATAAAGTAAGACATTAAGAAAAATTTAGTTACGATAGTTTCAGCCCAGAAGTTGTTGGTTAAGGGTAGAAAAGTCTATTTGGCATATATTATGGATTCTAAGATGGCGGGGGAGACTTTAAACATGTACCAATTGTAAATGAATTTCTTGATGTCTTTCTCGAAAAATTACCAGGGATTCTGTCAAACCGATATGTTGAATTCTCCATTGATGTGAGCCCAAGAACTGCTATTTTCTCAAGTATGCCTTATAGAATGGCCCTAGTGGAATTGAAAGAGTTGAAAACTAAGTTAGAAGAATTGCTAGACAAGGGGTTCATCAGACCGAGTGTATCACCTTGGGGTGCACAAATATTGTTCGTCAAGAAGAAGGATGGAACCCTTTGGTTATGTATTAATTACATGCAACTAAACAAGGTGACCATAAAGAACAAGTATCTGTTACCCAAGATTGAGGACTTGTTCGACCAGCTCAGTGGAGCCAAGATGTTTTCAAAGATTGACCTACGATCTAAATACTACTAGGTGATGATAAAAGGGGACGATATTTCGAAAACTACGTTCTATACACGCTATGGTCACTATGAATTTTTAATGAGGCCCTTTGGTTTGACGAACATGACAACAATATTCATGGATCTGATGAATAGAGTATTCCAGCCTTACCTTGACCAGTATTTTGTTATCTTCATAGATGACATTTTGTTTTACTTGAAGATTGAGGTAGAGCATGAGGAACACTTGTGAATAGTGCTAAGTGTCATTCGAGAGAATAGGTTGTACGCAAAATTAAGCAAGTGTGAATTTTGGCTGAAGGAAGTCAATTTCTTAGGCCATATTATCACTACAGAAGGAACCAAATTAGATTCCGAGAAGATACGGGTTGGACTTGATTTGAATCTACTAAAAAGCATTACTAAGGTGCGCAATTTCCTTGGACTAGTGGGATATTATAGGAGGTTTGTAAAAGGGTTCTCTTTAATAGCAACACCATTAACACGGTTGCTAAGAAAGGACGATAAGTTCCACTAGACTATAATGTTAGCCGTTTTGATGAGTTGAAGAAAATGTTGACTGAAGCCCCAATGTTGAGTCAACCAAAATCGGGAATGGAATATATTGCATTTACGGATGCATCCTTGAATAGGTTAGGGTGTGTACTCATGCAGAAGCGAAAGGTGATTGCTTATGATTCACACAAACTCAAGCCAATGAGAGGAACTACCCAACTCATGATTTCGAGTTAGTAGTTGTGGTATTAGCCCTGTGGATTTAGAGGCATTATCTCTATGGGGAGAAGTGTCGTATATTCTCCGACCACAAGAGCCTAAAGTATTTGTTCTCTAAGAAGGAGTTGAACCTACTCCAACAGAGTTGGATCGAGCTGTTAAAGGTTTATGACTTAATCATTGAATACCATCCATGCAAAGCTAATGTGGTTGTTGATGCCTTGAGCAGGAAAATTGCAACAACTTTACCTTCTTTGAGAGAAAGAGTATGTTTGGAGGATGATGGGTCAATTTTTGCTAAGTTAAGGGCACGACCCATGTTCTTATCTAAAATTTTTGAGTCCCAATTTAAAGATACAAGATGTCAGGAAATAAAAGAGCGCATTAAGTCCGGGAATGCTAATAATTTCAGCTTGGGTAAATAATGAGAGTTACGCTTCATGGAAAGGCTGTATGTTCCCAATGAACAAAAGTCAAGGCAAGAAATTATGGAATAAGCTCATCAAGGACCTTACTCCTTACATCTTGGAAATGTAAAGATGTATAGAGATTTGAAGCAGTTATTTTGGTGGCCAGGATTGAAAAGAGAAATATCGGAGTTTGTAATGAAGTGTCTAACCTGCCAGAGGGTTAAGGCATAACATCAGATTGCTTCTGGTAAATTGTGATCACTGGAAATAGTAAAATGGAAATGGGATATAATCACGATGGATTTTGTCTTGGGGTTGCCCATTAGTGTATCCAAGAAAAATGTTGTTTGAATAATTGTTGATCGAAGGATGAAGTCAGCTCATTTTGTGGTGGTGTGAATGAACTACTTGCTAGAAAACTTAGCAGAGTTATACATCTTAGAGATAGTTCACTTGCATGACATACCTTCTACAATTGTGTCTAGTCAAGATCCTAGATCCACGTCAAGATTCTGGAAACAATTATAGATAGCTCTAGGGACCAAGCTTTGATTCAGTACCATTTTCCATCCATAGATCGAAGGGAAATTAGAGAGAGTGATCCAAATGCTGGAAGATATGTTCTGAAGCTATGCGATTATCGTTGGAGTGAATTGAGAGAAGTATCTACCTTTGACATAGTTCAACTATAATAACAGTTATCTTGCCAGCTTTGGCATGCAGCCTTTTGAAGCGTTATATGGGAGAAAATGTAGATTGTCGATATATTGGATGGAGATTAGTGAAGGGAAGCTAGTTGGCTTAGACTTAGTCTGCGAGATGGAAGAAAAGATAATGGTCATTAAAAACCATTTGAATGTTGCTCAAGATTGCAAGAAGGCATATGCAGACAGAAGGGGGAAGGATATATCTTATGAGGTCAACCACAAAGTGTTCCTTAAAGTCTCACCTTGGAAAATGGTTATTTGCTTTGGATTAGAAGGGAAACTTTTCCCACGATTCATTGGTCCCTATGAGATACTAGAGCGTATCAAGCCTGTGGCATATCATTTTGCCCTTTCATTGGAACTGTCCAAAATCCATGATGTATTCCATGTGTCAATGATATGAAGATATCGCTCAGATCTGGATAATATAGTTTAGTTGAAAATGTTGGAGATAGAACCAAATCTGTCTTATGAAGAAGAGCCTGTATGTATTTTAGACAAGGAAATTAATATGCTTCGGAACAAAGAGATTCCTCTAGGTAAGGTGTTGTGGCAAAACCACAAGGTAGAGGAATCTACATGGGAGAATGAAAGCACCATGAGGGGGCAATATTTGCTTATATTCTTAGGTACGAAATTTCAAGGAAGAAATTTATTTGTAAGGTGGGGGAGTTGTCACACCTTGGTTAGGCAAACCAAATTAGTCTGAAAGACTACACCAACAGAGACCACCTAAGTTAACTTAGACCGAGTGAGGATGATATCTTCATGACAGAGAGCAACAAAGAACTTTGTTAATGTTGCAAAGTGGCAAACCGAGTGATAATGAGAATATAGTTAGGGAGAGAACCTTATTAGGGCGAACTTTCCCACTAATAAGATCACCACCCGTGTTTTAGTGTCATTACTTAAGTGAGTACAATGGCTTGTAGGATACGTTTAAGTCACCTGACATCCTAGTAGAGGCAACGTTCAATAAATAGGACAATTTTAGAGTCTTGTAGGATATGATTAATTAGTGGAAGCGTGCGAGAATAGGTAATGGTTAGAGATAATCTTGATTGGGATTTGGACGTGGGTTAGCTATAAATAAGATAGTGTGGTAGTGGAGAGGAGATTTTTTATTCATCTTCTCCACCAGACATTATTATCATCAAAGAAACCAAAAGAGCTCTTCGCTGCTAGCAAGGGTATTAACTGTAAAAGTTAGGAGAGCTTTAGTGCTAGTTGTCTGCTGGTAAATTCTTAAACCTTCCTTTAAGCTTTTCCAAATAGATAAAGACTAACTTAAGAAAAGATTGGTGGAATTTCTTTGAATACTAGGTAGGAAGGAAACTCCTATCCAAAAACAGTTTGCATGTCTATAGATTCTTGTTGTATCTTCAGTTATTGATTATTTTTTAGCTAAAGAAACGAGAGAAGGTCTCACTGCTAAAGGAAAAGAATTGGTATAGCAGATAAAGCTCTAAGTAAAGTATTCTGGTGAGTTCATTTGTACCTTGTGTCTGGTATATGTGTGAAATCATTTACACCTAAATTTTGTATAGCAAAGTAAGATGCTCAGTCATATGTTTCTGATATTCATGTTTGACAGGTCTCATTCAAAGAGTCGATGCATGCATGGCTAGTTACAATTAACCAGGCCCAGAAAACCTAATATATATATACAATATGAGTACCCCTTCCTTGGTGCAGAAACTTCATATCTAGATAGGTGTAAGGAGGTATCAGAGGGATATTATATATCATGATAAATAAGATTCATGATAATACGAATTGCCTTCGGTATGGCACTTGCAAACCGTGATTGGTAAAAACTCAACCTTGCAGGAGAACACTTAGATGTTCATACAAAGAGGGTAGAGTAACACCCCTAACCCATATCCGTCACCGATTTAGGGCTATAGAGCATTACCAAAGCATAACATCATACAACGAACAACTTATTATCATAAACAAATCACAAGGTAAGTCATGGTAACATCAACTTAAAAATTCATAGGGTCCCTTATACGAGCCCTGGAGGCCTTAAAAAGACATTAGAAATGATTCGGGACTAAATCAGAAACATATGAAATTTTTCAAAAAAATGCAAAGTTTTCAAGCTACAGGGGTCACACAGCCAAGAGGCACGCCCATGTCTTTGGCCGTGTGGCGATTTGAAATAGGGACACACGGCCGTGTCTCAGCTCGTGTTCGTACCCGTGTAACTTACTAACTTGGGCCACAAGGCCAAGCCACACGCCCGTGTACGAGGCTATGTACCCTTTGATTAACCCCACACGCCCGTATGCCAGGTTGTGTGTTAGGACATGTAATATCCTGACTTGCAACCATTTGAAAGCTATAGGGGACACACGCACATGTTTCTAACCGTGTGGACGAAAAATAGGCCATTTTCAAGCCATTTTTCTCACCCAAAATCATACCACTTGCACAAGCGAATTACACCTATAATCAAGCATTCAAAACTCACTTAACATATGATAAATTCTAGTTTAAGCAACCTAAAAACTATCCATACAACCAATATGCCAAAATGGCACCTCAACTTCCACAATCAAATTTACCTAAACAACTATCCAGTTCATTCATGTTCAAATCATAATAATTGAACAACCATAAAGCCACATTTGCCATATTGTTCATCCACCAAAATATATACACAATAAGTACCATTATAAGCGTTCGCATAGCTATCACCCATCTTACCAATTAGACCAAAACCAACTACATTCAAAGCTACCAAAAACTAGCCATTTTCAACATCATACTACATTCATTCCATACCAATCATTAATTGCTACCATACCATTTCCATCGACATTTTCTTACCATCAACTTAACCAACACAAACATCTAATTAACAACCACAAAAAATACCATATAATCTGAATATCATACCAATTAGTTCATCAACCAAAATAACACATATACAAGCCACACATAATGGCTAAATTCGTTAAACAAAACACCTATACATGCCATTACAACCATGACTCAAAATCATCAAAATATACCGATATAACCGATGGATAGTGTGATGGAATCTGCAACAACTTCCAACCCGAACAAGCTTCCAATTATCTAGAAACACAAAGGAAATAACATGAAGTAAGCATATAATGCTTAGTAAGTTCATAATTCGAAAACAAAGCTTACCATTTCAATTTATAAGCATAAAAACAATTTGAGACAATCCAACATGACTTGGTATTAGCCTAAGCAACAACAATCTTTCAAGTTAGATAATCACATAGCTTAGCAAATCATCTCAAAACATCATAGCTTTGCTTTTATACACCCTACTTATAAGCATTCATATTTTAAAGCATATGGCTAAGCATATTTCAAACATCATCAACTCATACCTTTTCATACTTTCATAGCATCACTTACTGAAGCATTTTTCGAACCTTTCTTTTTTTTTTTATACCCGTTGAACCACTAGAATAATATCAGATACGCGGGAATCTCGCACACTATGTGCCAATATATGGTCAAAATCGCTACTATCTCATATCTCGTATCAATGCTCTCTCTTGAGCCATAAATGAGTCTGCTTACACAAGCTATCAGTCAGGGCATACCTATACGGTGATGCTCACACAAGCTTTCAAGTAACCACAACACATGCCAGACACTCAACCACCAGTAGGACGTACAAGACCAGCACCCGGAACACGATAACCTTATATATTCCTAAGGTTCAAACAAAATTTGAAGGTTATCAAAACTTCGTTGGATATTTCCGTAGAGTCATAATATCAAAATATATAATACAAAAGCATTTTAATTCGAACTCAATTTAATGCTATATAAATTAACGAACTTACCTCAAACACGAACGGAGAAATACAATCAATTAATCCAATACTTTTTCTTTTCCCCGATCTAAATCTGTACATTCCTTTTCATGGTCTATATAATCAAATTTATCTCATTAAATTTTCACTTTATTCAATTTAATAAAAAAATCATAATTTGGAAAAAATTAGGCTTTTGCCCCTAAAAATTTGAATCCATTTCAATTTAATCCCTAGCTCATAAAAATGTAAATTCATGAAATTAAGTCCAAACCCATGCTAGCCAAATATTAATTTAGTCCCTAACAAGCCCTATATTCCATTTATTTCACATTTTTGTCGTGAACATTTTTTTATTTTTCAATTAAACACTTAAATGACAAATTCATGAAAAATTCCTTTACAAAAGTTGCTCAACTATCATCAAATATTCATTTTCATCCATCAAACATTAAAAAAACAACCAATATACATTCATTTTAAAACCCTAGAATTTTAATAGTTTTGCAAATTAATCCCTAGGCTAGGTAGATTAAGCTACAACGACTCCAAAAACATAGAAACCATTAAAAACAGGACAAAAATGCACTTACATGCTCACACCAAGGTTGGCCGAATGTTGAATGTTCAACAATGGAGTCTTGCCCTAGTATTTTTGGTTGGAGAAGAAGAAAAAAGATATCTTTCTTTTATTCATTTTATTTTAAAGTTAGTTTATTAATTACCAAATTAACCTTACTTATATACCTTTAAAATTCTTAATTAATGTCCAACTTTGTCCACTAGATATAATTATGGTCTAATTACCATATAAGGCCACTTATGTTTCCATTACATAGAAAATTGACACCTTGTTCTAATAGAACACAAGTTCTTCACTTTTTGCAAATTAATCTTTTTTATCAAAAGCATGCAAACTATAAAATTTCTTCATAAAATTTTTATACGACAATACTAACATGCCGTGACATTAAAATAATAATAAAATAATTTTTTTGACGTCAGATTTATGGTCCAAAAACTACTATTCCAATTTCACTAAAAATGGGTTGTTACAGGTAGTTAGGAGGATATAGAGGTGATGTTACATAGCTTAGATGAGCGGATTTGAAGATACATGAAATATTTGGTTCTTCAAGAATCGGGAATCAGAAGCTAGCACAAGGAAGGAAGTATGTAGAAAAAAGGGTGCATGTTATATTGCACATTACATGAGCATATGAACTGTAAGCCTGACTCTTATAGTGGGAAAAACACACAAGTGGGGTATTTATGGAGGCAATGTGCTCGTGATTGCCTTATATAAATGTAGGAACAGAGTTGTTTTCCAATCGATTGAGTTGAATTGTGGTATCGTCTACTAGTTGATTTGTAACCAGTGTAATGTATCTACCAAACATGACGAACTAATCGAGTCTTTTTTTTTCGTTCTTGTCTGATAGTAATTAAGTTGGGATCGTTTTCCAAGGAAATCACTAAGTTCTTGTTCCTTACAGGTTATTAGGTTATTAGGTTAAGTGCAGTGATTGAAAGGACATAGCCAGATCTATTACCATTTGTAAGCCTTCTTAATTTTGAGGTTAACATGTATTTAGTAGAGGTGTTAGGTCTCTTGTTAGATACCACCACTTTGGAAAAAAAAGTTTTGTATTGAATGTTGCTTTGAAAAAGTTGAAGGATGAATGGAAGCCTTGACGGCATAATGATATTTATGTTTCATTGATAAATTCAATATCCAGAAAAGGGTAATTCGAACATAATTAAGTTTTTAAATGTGGTGGATTGATACACTAAAATCGTGCAACCAAATACAGTTGAACTCAGATTAGGGAAGTACCGCTCTGTTTGAGAGAGTATCCAACAAAATGGATAATGTTCTTTTCTAGAAAGGAAAAGTCAATAGACATGTTTGGAGATCGGGTTGGAAGTGTTGCATCACAATGTGACATACTGTTTTGACGATGTCATGAGATGGAATAAGTGACATCATGATGTCAGCCCTGAATTTCCAAAACTTTACAATTTAGTCCTATTTCGTGCTCTAGTTGTTAAAAGAGCTTTCATAAGTTGGATTAAGACTCAAAATTGATTGATTATCATAATGTGAATGTAATTGACTCGTAATAGCATATATAAATGATGTTTTACTATGAATTTGACAGTAGTTGCTTGGATAATGATTATAGCATCCTGTAGCTTGGACTCGATGATCGGGTTAGGCGAGGGGTGTTACACATACCTATTTTGTGGGTTAAAAAATTGTAGATAATGTATATAAGAAAATTATATGATAAATCACTAATAGATTTTATAGCCTTCACATACAGGGTTGAGATAATGACATTTGGTTGTAAGGTATAGTAAAAAAATATAAAAATATAAAAAGAATGGGAAATATGGCTTTTTTTAAAAAAATCTACATGAAAATTTTTTAACTCCACTGGAATTAAAGAGTGCACTGAACAATCATACAGGTGATAACCTTGAAAAACAAAACAGATGCTCAAATGCTCTCGTTTGAGAATGTTAGGGACAAGATAAAAAATCCTCCAAACTTTTGGATAGGAGGCTGTGCCAGTAAGAAAATGAGGCCAAGGAAAGAAGATCCACTAAAAAATCATGGAGATATAGAAGGGATCTAAGGGGTGGCTCCTATGACCTTCAAATAGAAATTATTGTATGGAGTAAAAGAGAAGGGTGATGATTTGTTATCCTTACTGCACACCGATAGAGGGTGAATTTGTGTTTAAAACAATAAAGAAAATAAAGAAAATAAAGGAAAAAAAATATTTCAAAACAGTTTTAGAGTAGTTCAGCCTCAATTGCGTACCTCCACTACCTTAGTTTTCCAAAACTAAGGATTTTCCTAAATCCATTAATCGATACAGTTTTTAGGACAATGTATAAGCTTCACAAATCTTTATCTTTGAACTTGGTAAGATAGAATCAATATTTCCATTATGGGTTTCTAAACAAAATCTTAAGTAACCTCTCCAATAAGAGAATTAAGAATATGAAGAATTAAAACCTCCCAAAGGTAGATATACAATGATTAAATTTTCATATAAACAATTAAACATGTAACACTCCATACCCGACTTGATCATTGGGTCTGAGCTACGGGATGCCACATCCGTTTCTGGAGGAAATACGATCTATTAAATACATAATATGACCATCTTAACGTGCTCGCAAATATATTTCATGATTATAATATGATACATATTCATTTACAGGGCTTATACGAATTTATGAAATCTCTTTTGCTAACCTAAGGTCAAATTAAGACCAAATTGTAAAATTTGTAAAAAAATGGGACCTATGCAAACAACCAATGCCACAATTGTGCCATTTCAACAAAGGACATCATTCCCATATACCTAATTCTAGTCTTTAGTATTATATTTACATTTATATTACAAAAATTTTTTACTTTGAATTGAATACATATGAAAATTTCCATATACCAAATCATTTAAACCATTTCCATCTACTTATATCAATTTTATATATGTGTTTAACAAGCTATGCACTAAAATTAAACTACATTGCAAATCTTGAATTCAATATGACCATATCGATATAAAAATGAATTCGAAACCTAGGTAAATGTTGTATATCAAAATTAAAAAAGAACTATACAAACAATGTTAAATTGAAGATCACAGACTGGATGTTGAAATCAAGTTTTGAAACTTCAAATTCCACTTATACCTGCGCACGAAATAAAAAAACCGTATGCTGAGTGATAACACTTAGTGGTATTTTCATGATTCAAGATAACATATCTTAAACATTAGTAATTAATCACAAATTCCAAATACATTACTTATACAATTTACATTCTATCATGTCAAACAATTCCATTATCAATTTTATATAAGAGTATACATATGACAATTAGCAAATCTATTCATTCATAATTTCAATAGAATTGACCAATTCATTCTAGCTGACAAATGCCAATTCCTATATCATTTAAACATTCCATACCATATACGAAACACGCATATATGTATTTAACATTTAAATCCAATTCCATGATCAGTTTACATCATTTAACCATTTAGGTTTCATATTAAAAAATGAATTCCACATCCATATACACATGTAATTGACCACAAATCATCCAAATCTCATAATTAATTTACATCATTTACCTTTTAACTTACCATTTAATCCTTTTCTAGACTCTAACGATCAATTTGTATTCCTTTCGGCCCCAGGGCTTATTTTCAACCATTTTAAAAATCTCTTTTTTTATTCTCTTTAACATGGATCACATATACCACAAGTCACACCAAAGCACACATATAGTTCTATATACATTTATCAATTCACAACTCATAGCAATTTCACATAATTAATTTCATTACTAGATATTATTGCCAATCTATTTATTTATATTTCCAAATTATCAATTCTATTTCATTTATAATGTTTTGCCCAATGGAACCTTAGTAAAATTGACTCGGATACTAAATGTAACACCCCTTGCCTGACCCGATCGACGGGTCTGAGCTACGGGATGCTACATTTGTTGTTAGAGCAACTACTGAAAAATTCACAACAAAATCATCATTTCATATTACCACTCATGCTTTTACGAATCCTATATGAGCATATGGATGCTTTAAAGTCAACCCGAGACCGAATAGGGACCTTTTTGCAAGATTTATAAAATTTTCCGATTAAGTACATCATAAATAAAATAATTCAAATATCCAATCATGTCATAAACACCTAGATTTAATCCGAACCTTAATCGAGCTTACAAAAGCTCATTTGTTAACCCAAGCACAATTTAGAATAAATTACAAAGTTTTTAAAATTCCAGATCAGGTATCAATACCCCTGCCAGGTACCGATACCATTTTGAGCTTCGATGTTTAGAAATTTTGAATTAAAACCAAAAGTATTGATATCAGTCATAAAGTATCGATACTTCCTTCAGGGTATCGATACCTTACCTCTGTTTCGATACCCTTTCTAAGGTATGAGTACCTAATAAGAAAATGTTCAAAATCAACTGACATGCATAGCTTGGCACAAAACAACTCATTCTAAACTTTCAAAATACCAAAACATGTATACAAAGTAATAAGATACCAATAACATATCCAAATCTATATCACAGTCAATCCATCATTTAGTTTACCTTACCATTCCATTCATTTACCACACTTTGCACAACAATAAACATTTCAATCTTAAGATCATCTGCCAAACATCTTCAAATATAACATTCCTTATCATTTGAGTATACAAAACAATTTCATTCCATTGTTTAACCTTTCCTACACCAAACCATTTTATACAATCATTAAACATACCATTTTATACACCATCTTCCATTTTAATACCAT
Source organism: Gossypium hirsutum (assembly GCF_007990345.1). Lineage (NCBI taxonomy): Eukaryota > Viridiplantae > Streptophyta > Magnoliopsida > Malvales > Malvaceae > Gossypium > Gossypium hirsutum. The sequence continues at coordinate 36,542,349 of NC_053439.1, read as the reverse complement.
ATATAATGTCATACAACTTACCAAACCATATGTTAACACATGATTTAACACTTATGTACATGCCACATAACTGAACCTTAAAACGATCAAAAGCTACTGGTTTGAAAATTGGATAGTATGAGCTTCTAGATGATCCGTAAGACGCGTTCTGCAAGTAGACAATCTACAGAGAAAGGTAAAACAACAAGGTAAGCATTTCAAATGCTTAGTAAGTTCATAGGCATTAAACAAAAACTTACCTCATTTTACGGTTTGATACAACAAGCTAATTAACTTGACAATTTCATCTAAACATGGAAACCACATATCAACAATGTGAGTTTCTAAAATAACCATATCAATAACAATTCAAATAATTATCATTTAGTTAAATGCCATTCATGTAGGAATCATCAGTTCAATACCATTTGCATAATCCAATCAACATTTAACCATTTTAAAATTAAACTCATTTTGTTCTATTATCATTTTTTATTTTCACTAACCATTTAGCCCAATGAACTATGGTAAACATATATGGTTACTCGAGTAACTAAACTACACCGGATTACTCATCTCAGTAGTAACTACACCACATCAAGGCATCGAAGTGCAAAGCTCGTAGGCTATCATATGTGTAATCACATATCAATACATCCCTCCACCACACCAGGGTCTCCGTAGAGACATATAAAACTTGGTAATCCGCAACAAATGTTGGATTTTGATATATTCAGTAATAAACTCCGTACAATCACATACTCTGTATCATCACATTTATCATGTAACGATGCAAAAATAACCATATTAGCATGCCAATCACATACTATCCTTTATTTCATTCACTCAGGCACATTTAGTGCATCTAATAATTTCTTTACAATTTAGTCCATTACTGACATTTTGTACTAAATATCAAACAATTCAAATTTCAATCAAACATTCAAAGATTTGTAATTCAAATACATAATAAGTTAAATAAAATCATACCATATGAACTTACCTGATTAAATCAGCAAGCAAGTTAAATCGTAAGGACTAATAGATAATTTTATATTTTCCCCGATTATCCTCGATTCGGTTCAATTCTCGATCTATAGAATAATTCATTTCAATTTATAAATTCTAAATAACTTATATCATCTTATTATATGTGTATTTGAATTCAATTTCATCGTTAGAATTCCCCCTAAATTTTTTCATTTTATTCAATTTAGTCCCTAAAATCGAAATTGGTATAACTTTCAAATTTGAGCTTCGATTTTGAAACCGATATCAATTTCATACTTCTATAGCCCTATATTATCTATAATTATAGAAATTTATCATAAATTTGAAATTTACATACTTTAGTTCCTATGTTAATAAAGCTAGCAATTAAACTTTACAAACTAGTTATTTTTCACTTCTAAGCTTAAAATCTAACAATTTAGTACCAAATTCTTCAAACATTCATTAATGGAAAATTTTGAAAGCTTTAACAGTTTTACAAATTAGTAAATGGGCTAGCTAAATCAAACTCCCGGGATCTCAAAAACATAAAAATTACAAGAAAATGACTAAATTGAATATACCAATTGAATGGCTAAAAGTTTGAAGCATGAAGCCCTATTCTCTTCTTTTCATTTCGTAATGTTGAAGAAGATGGTTGGAAAATGCCATTGTTTTCTTTTCTTTTATTATTTAATATATAATAAGTTTATTTAGGTTAATATATAATTATTAATAATTAACCTAATTAACCTTTAATTATTAACCATAAACATAATGAATAAAAATTAGTGGAGTAAAATTTTCATCCACGACCGTTTAGCCATTTAATAATGGTCCAATCACTCAATTGGTCCTTCAACTAATTAAAAATTGATATCAATAAATTTTTACCACTATTACAATTTCATCCTTGTACCTTAATTAACTACCCAATTGACAAAATAAAGGGGCCAAACTTTAATTAAGTATTAAACTAACATCATAAATACTAATATTTATGGACTTAACATCAAAACTGGGTTCTTGAAACTATCATTTTTGACACCACTGAAAAACAGGATGTTACAAAACGAATGAATAAAGTTGTTCACACAAGCTAAGATTACAGTAGGTTACCTATCCAGGCTAAACCTATGTTACATATAACTCGAGAATCTACAACAAATTTTAGATCTCATTATAATCAGTATAGGCACACATATGTCCTTATTGGCATGCAAATCGTATATGATACTTAGCCCAAAAATTGCTTGAAAATGACTTAAAACATGTTTTAAAGGTCTTAGGAGTACTTATAAAAGTTAAAAGAATTTTATAAAAATATTTTTTAATTTTTATAACACTTGAAAATATTTTAAGGATTATCAATTCAATTTTTGAAAATTTGATTAAGGAAATTTAAGAATAATTTGTTATAGCAAAACATTTGAAAATAAAAACTAACATAATCCCTATATGTTTTTGAGGATGGCATCAAACATTTAGAGGAAGATATCATGAATGAATCTCTCAATCTTTTCCCTTTAATAAGATTATCATATTATGTTCATTCCTTGATTAATAAGAGCATGACCAAGACTATGATCCTTAAACTTCTTTGTCCTAGGTTTAATGCACTTCAAAAGAAGATCATTGCCTTATGGAAACCTTCTTTTAATATCTAATTGATGGGATTGGAGAATAACAACTACATGGTGAAGTTTGCTATAGATGAAGACTATAAAAAACTGTTCACAATAGGAGCATGTGTGATCATTGACCATCACCTTACGATACAACCATGGTATTTTTCCTTTTCTACAAGTATACCAAGTTCAAGAATAATGGCAGCATAGATTAGATTATTGCTTCTTCCAACTAAATTATGAGTAGGAAATAGAATCAAATCTCAGGATTACGACTAGATGATGGCTCTTAGTGCTATGAAAATTAAATTCTTAAAGGTAAAGTTTTGTCTTTTTGTTTTTACGATCTTTTGGTATTAATGAGGGTGCTTTTGTAGGGAATTTCCTATCAGAGGCTATTTTCTAGCCATTGAGATACATGAATTTCCAAATAGATCAATATCGAATGAGGAAATCAACAAGGCTTTGTTTGACATGGAACTATTAAAAGCACTAGGTCTTGATAGAATTTATTAGCAAAAAGGTCGTTGATAAAAAAAAGTTGCACTATCAAATTGGTGCTTGAGTTGGGAGGCATTCTTTTAAGCACGAAATGAAAACTAATAATCACACAAGATACAATAAGATGATTTTGTAGTTCGATTTCTTTACGTATGTGGAGCCTATCTTAGTGAGAAATATGCACTCTCTTCAATAATTACAAAAGAACCTACTCAATCACACACGCCGTGATCATTTTCGTCACCCTTGTATTTTGAAGACACAATTCTCTCACCATTATGATCACCCCATGTGACCACAAGAAGTAAAACCACAACAGAAGGTTTTATTAAAAAACACTCTTACAAATTATTCTCATAAGAACATATTAAGTTCCCAACTCTCACTACAATTTCTTAGGCATGTCTTTCAAATATATAGACCTTTATTTTGAGACTTGCTTACAATTGAATATCTAATACAATCCTATTAAAACAATAATTTCATAAGAGTAATATAATATAATAAAATAATAACATGTGAAGTAAATATGGACTCTTGGCAGCTCATTAGCAAAATCATGATCCAATCCAAAGTCCATAATCTAAGGGATTGCTTTGGGGAAAATTAATCCAAATCAATTACCAATATTTGTACTCCCAAGCAGAATGATCTTCCATAATGTGCTAGATATTCACCATGTAATCGTCATAGCCCAAATATAAGGTTTAGTAAATTGCCAACAATAAAATATGAAAATTATCTCCACATAGATTTGGTGGGCAAGGGAGTGTGCACTTCCTCTAGCACTAAATTGACAGTTTCATATTTTTCATTAATCTCTCCATTTGGCAATTTGCTGAACAAAACACACAAAGCAGGAAGCTTGAATCAACAATCTTATTTGCTTCCATCAACACATACTTATTAACTTATTGTAACTTAACTTAGAAAGTAATTAAGCAATTAACTATCAATGCTAGAATAATTTTCATAAAAAGCTCACTAACAATAATTATAACTAAGAAAGTTAAGAAAGTAACGTCAATGCACAACGAAACTAAAATCCATATCATAGCTAAAAGAAATCTAAGTTCATCACCAACAAAAGAAATAATGCAACAAAAATATCAACTTATAATTATCCAAAAACTGTAAACAAAAAAAGAAGCTCATAAAAAAATCCAAACAATCAAACAAGCTCCTCATGTCTCATTTTCTCCTCCTTTTTATTCCATAGGATTGTCAAACTAAGTTACATTATCAAAAGATTAAAGATCTACAATTAAAGCCTTCTGTCTATTAATTATTTTATTCACAACTTTAACTTATGCCCTAAGCTTATCACAATGTTTCTGAAGGAAGTTAACTAAATCTTGAAGGTTTGAAACAACTCTAGTCTTCATTCCTTTTGTGACAGGAATAACGCTTGTGGGAGTGGGTACTTCTTGGCTTCCTGCTTCTTCTTCATCAATCTTATTCTCAGAGGATTGAACTTTCTCTGGTTCATTGATAACATGTTTTCCCTCTAACCATTTACGAGAAAACTTCAATTTAGGAATTATTTACTTGTAAGTTTCCTTAGGCCTGACAATGTTTGGATCTTGGGTGACAATGACTGAAGATATGGGATGGATATGGTAGAAAAAACTTCTCACTGAAAATTTTAGAAAAATTAGTAATTTCATCAAATATGAATTGCCCTAAATCAAATTCCACCATATCTACCACTTTCTTAAGAAGAATAACCATTCTTTTTATAACTGAAACTCGTTAGCTATTTGGAAGCTAGTTCCTAGTTGTAATAGCATAAAGAGAAAGATACCTTGGATCAAGATAACAGCTTTGGAATTTTCTTAGGTCCAAAATTGAGCCGTCTACCACGTATAAATGCCATTACAATAGTACTTGCTTGAAACATCTGATATGCCACGATTGAGATTGACATAAATTTCATACACCACCCTTTTTACAAAAGGGTTGCACATAAAAAATGAATCCAAATACTCCAACATTCTGCAAAATTTGATAGATACCATTGTTGGATCTTGTGCCATAAGTGTAGTATATTCGTTTGTACACTTGTAATTTTTTTGAACAAATTGGTTAACTTTTTGAACAGACCTTTCTATATTGTCCTTACGTGGTTTTTGCATGTAAAACAAAATAGAAACAATTATTGGCTCACTGGTTGTGTAATGGTTAACTAATACTTTGTGATATTACATGGTTGGATCATAATAGAAAAGAAAACTTATATTAGTAGACGATCCTAAGCATATCCTTAGTTTAATTGAAGATGAGCAAATAGATTGAAAGTTTAACATGCCATCTATCATGTCCAATTGGGGAGATGCTTTGTCTTGGGCATCGGAACAGATGAATACCAAATGATAGAGACATAGATGTGACTAACTAGGCTGAAAGTACATTGGACTGGACCCAAGAAGAATAGATCCTGAATCCGTTTATGAATTTATTCACTTTTGATATTCATAGTGTGCATACATTAATTCTATGTGGATGATGGACTATGTATGCGTGACTTGTATACTTTGATGTCAGTAAAAGCCTGAGTTCGAATAGATAAAGAACCAAAAGTTAGTGCGTTGGCTATACGACTTTTGCAGTATTTAGCATCATTCATAATAATAAAATTAATAGCCAAGTCATGGGTAAATCATATCCTTTAATTGAAATTACATGATAGATGAAAAGTAAACGTGGTCACAATATTTCTTTGTGATGAATGACTTAAATACTATTTGATAGTAGTTGAATTTTCATGAAGGAAGATGTAATGGTTGAGATAAAATAAGATCATATTGGGAGAAGGAATTTATCCTAATGAGATTAAGGATACCCTATAAGGGTAACACACTTACGACAAGGTCATTGGACGAGCATTGATCGAGTAGATTTCATAATGGTATGTCATTAGGGAGAGTTGAATCATGATACTATAGTGGAATGACTTTGTGACAAAATGAGTTTATAATTAATAGGCAAAAAGTTGTAACTTAATTACAAATCATTTGATCCCTAATCAATTATGTCCAATTGGTCCCTCTGCTAGCTCGTTGAAACTAGAAATGAATTGCATGTTGAATCAAATGAATAGAAATGGATAAAAATGATAAAGTTAGAGAAATGGGTAGCTTTTAGAAATGAATTTGATTTTCTTACAAAGTGTGGAAATGACCTTAGAATTAATTTATGTTTTTTCAAATTATTAATTAATTAATTAATTGAATTTCAAAAATGGAATTAAATTAATTGTTTATTGTTTATTCGTTAAATGAAGAAAAATTAAATAAATATTCTTATAGATTCTTTTACGGTAAAGTTGTCAAGATTTTAACGGAATTAAGATCGGGTTGAGAAAATTATTTAGTTGGAAAATTAATTTATTTAAATTAACTTATAATGTTTATTTTTGAAAATAGAAAAAACACGTATTGGGCTGGATTGAATTATAAAGTGTTGAGTTAAAAGTCCAGTAAGCACTTAATTAGACCAAATACAAGAGAGGTGGTAACTTGAAAATATATAGAATTTTTTAGCACTTTGTGACTAATAATACTTGCAAATTTCGAGTTCTTTTAGCATATTATTTTAATTTTATTAAAAATATCTAATGTGGACAAAATTAAAGACAAATCTCTATTTTTAATTATTTATACGTTAAACTTACCAAAATTTACCAATTTGAAGCAGTTTGGTGCACCAGAAGAAAGGGTAGCTTTGGAAGTCACCTTTGTGGAGCTCAAAATGTTGTAGCATCCCTAAAGAATTGTTAGAGTATTCCCTAAGACCAATCATGATATGATTGTAATCACATACTCATTTTACCTTATTTGTTAATATAAGGCATTGCCATTGTTACAGTTTCTTTTTTGTCTGCATAAATAAACCGATTAATAATAAATTCCTAAGAATAATATGATTATTGTTTAAAAGGTTTCTAGTCAATTATTATTGTGGGGTTGGACAATAATATTGCATTGAGACTACTATATAGTTCATTGATGACAAAGTATTGTCTTGACATAGGGATGTCAAAATCAATACATGAGTATGTGTTTGAGAGAAACATACTAGATTGACCTTCCATGAGTATATTTCTTGGATTATTATGTAATAGTCACAAATACTACTCATAGTGATAATGGAAACCTAAAAATATATAGACATTTTCAGCGCCTTTTAAGCTCTAATTCATAGAGTTTCGTAGTAAATTTTGTCGAAATTCATACTTTAATTATAAAATAATTAAGTTGCACTTAAATTATTAACATATTAAATTTTAATTTTTTATATAATAAATTTTCACAAATTTGGTTTATTTTCGACATATTTGCACAAAAGGTGAAAATTGGCTCGATAAACACCTCGAAAGGCTTGAACCGTTGGAGTAATTTTTACATTGAGTGCACCAACAGCAAAGCTGAATATTTTTCCAGCCAAGGATGGTCCAAATGATGATTATTTTATGTACTTTATATTTAATTTTTATCCAAAGTTAATTGGGTTAAAATTTAATATAAAACCTGAAGGAGAAAGTGGCCTAGTATGCTAAGTAGAGAAGATTGATCCACCAAACAAATTAGCAGCCCAAAACAATCCCTATAGCTGTTCCAATCAGCTGATTTTTGCTGATTTTTATGCTTACAAAAAAGCCCTTGAGCTTTGCCTAAATGTTATTCAAACCCCTCCACTTTTTGTGCTTTTCACTTTTTTCCTAAAGCTAAATATAATAAAGTTTGAAACATTCAAACTTTGCTTAATGTGTGGTCGGCCAAGGGAGAGTGAATGGATGAAATTTATTTGATATTTTTAGCAGTCATTCACACCTATAAATACCCCTCTTCCCTTCTCATTCAACACACCATTCATTTCCCACACATCCCTCTCTTTCACTCACTTTTCTCTCTTCCATTTCCTTTTTTGTTTTCCCACTTCCCTTGCTGATTTCCCTATTGAAAAAAAGCCTTCTTCAAACTTGTAATACTAGCATTCAATTGTTCGTAGAGGCCTTGATTCAGCAGAATGAGTAGAGAAGAAGAGGAGTGCACTAGTCTGGCTTCAGAGAAACAATGAATTTGCTTTCTAGTTCCCTTCTCTTTAATTCTATTGTTTATGGTGTGATTATGAATATGGATAATTGTTGTGTTTTTGTTCTTATTCTAATTAATATACTTAAATTTAGTTCGTGTTGGATTAATTGCATCTTGTCCACTTAAATTATTAAAATCATGTTTGTGTTGTTATAGGCCTTGGTAAGTTGTTCAATTAAATAAAACCATGCCTACATTATACTTGCATTATAAAATGTAAGGTAACAAATGAATTAATTATTAAACGTATTGAAATTGTAATTAATTTACACAGTATTTAATTGGTGCATGTTTAATCTTCTAAGGTAGCTGAAGGTTAAATTAGTGACGGTTGTAAACGATACATTAACCTTGCATAACTTGCAAGATTATTGTGATTAAATTTTTTCAATTTAGAAATATATTTTTAGCTCACTTAATCTTATATGTGCTTATGAAGATCGATTAATTGTTTGAATTGACATTGAGAAATGTTCAAGAGATTGATTAATTTAATAAGTATGTATGTACAATAGTTAATAAATTACCAAGTTGCCGTGAAAATATTCGTTAAAACATGAACATGGGTTTAGCAATTATAAGTTTAGGAATGTAATTGATCTAACACAATTATGTCATATTGATTAAAACTCATCATTTTGAAATCGTGCATTAGAAATTTTACTTTTTATTACTTATTTAATTTTTAGTTTTTAAATTACTTCTTCAAAACAACATATTTTTCCCATCACAAAAGTGTTTGATTTACATTCCATAAATATTTTTTTTTCATAGTCCTTGTGGGTATGATAACTCAAAAATTACTTGTCACTTTATTACTTGACATGTTTGTGTACACTTGCACATTTCTATTGTTCCAAGTTTTTGGCACCGTTATCGGGAACTGTTTTAAAAGATACTATTTATTAAACTGTTAATTGTGTATCTTGGTTTATTTTTCTATTTAATTTTAATTTCATTATTTTTCTGTGACTGTTTCAGGTGTTTATGAGTATTGATAGAATTATCGACTTACTCCCTGTAGGCCCTGAGATTGAAAGGACTTCTTGAAAAAGAAGAAGACAAGCATGTCAGAGAAGGACCGAAGAGATGGACTTTGAAAATCTGAATAAAGGAAATGGAGCAAATCATGCTCAAAATCCTATTCTTATTGCTAATGATAGAGATAGAGCTCTCAGACAGTATGTTGTGCTAGTGTTTCATGAGCTTAATCCAGGTATTAGGAGACCCAAAATTGAGGCACAGTAATTCAAGCTGAAGCCAGTCATGCTCCAAATGCTTCAGACAGTGGGCCAATTCAGTGAAATGCTTATCGAAGATCCTCACCTTCACGTAAGATTGTTTATGGAGGTGAGTGATTCTTTCAAATTAGTTGCAGTACTTGAAGATGCACTACGATTAAATTTGTTCCCATATTCACTAAGGGACAAAGCTTGAGTCTAGTTGAACTCATTTCCACCAAATTCCATTACCACATGGCAAGAGTTAGCAGAACGATTCCCTATGAAGTACTTCCCACCTAGCAAAAATGCTAACTTGAGGAATGAGATCACTACCTTCCAACAGATGGATGACAAGTCCTTGTATGAGGCATGAGAAAGGTTTAAAGAACTATTATGAAGATGCCCTCATCATGAAATCCAACTTTGCATCCAATTGGAGACGTTCTATAATGGTCTCAATGCTAACACGAGGATGGTAGTGGACACTTCTGCTAATGGCGCTCCCCATTCTAAGTCTTATAACGAGGCTTATGAAATCACCAAGAGGATTACCAGCAACAATTATCAATAGGCAACTAATAGGGCAGCATCAAGAAGACGATTCATTGGAGTACATTAAGTGGACACTCTCACTTCACTTAAATCTCAAGTATCCCCGATATCCTCAATGCCTAAAAAATTTACTACTAATGTGTTTAATAATTTTTCAGCTCAACCACCAAATCAATTCGAAAATGTAGCCTATGTTTATTGTGGGGAAGGACACTTGTTTGAAGAATGCCCGCCAAAACCAGAATCGAGGAAGGCAAGGAATGCAATCTAATTTTTATAACCCATCTTGGTGACACCACCCTAATTTCTTTTGGAGTAACCAAGAGGCTGAACCCAATAACACTTATGCAAAACCTAGACTGACCTAGCAACCCATCTGTACTTAACAAGTTCAGAAACAACCATAAGCTGAACCTTCCAATGGCTTAGAAAACTTGTTGAATGCATACATAGCAAAAAATAATGCCTTGATCCAAAGCCAAGTAGCCATATTGAAAAACCTGGAAAGCCAAATGGGCCAACTTGCAAGTGAACTTAGGAACCGACCACAAGGTGCTTTTCCTAATGATACAGAGAACCCGAGAAATCTGAGGAAAAAGAATTGTAAAGAATTGACACTAATGAGAAGAAAGACAATAGAGCCTAACATTGTTGAAGTTAAAGAAAAAGAAGTTGATGCTTAAGATAAAGTGAAAGTTCAACCAAGTGTTTAAATCCCAGCTTCACCGGAACCAGAATCTACAAAACCCAATAAAGTAACTCTAAACTAGTCAATTTTGATAAACTTACAACTTTGATGCAGAATTGCCACAAAAGATGAATCAGCTAGTTCAAGTTAAGAATCCTCCACCACCCTACATTCAAAGACTTCAGAAGCAGAAACAGGAAGTTCAGTTCAAGAAATTCCTAGACGTACTCAAGCAACTTTATATCAACATTCCATTGATAGAAGCTCTTGAGTAGATGCCAAACTACGTCAAATTTATGAAGGATATCCTATCTAACAAACTAAGAATTGGAGAGCTTGAGAAGGAAGCCCTGATGAACGAATGTAGTGCATACCTTCAAAATAAACTACCCCCAAAGATGAAGGACCCTGGATGTTTTACCATACCTTACAACATTGGAGCCACTTATTTTGGTAAGGGATTATGTGATTTGGGTGCAAGCATCAACTTGATGCCCTTGTCCATATTTAGAAAATTGGGGATAGGTGAAGCTAGACCAACTACGATTACACTTTAGTTAGCAGATTGATCCTTAGCATATCTAGAAGGAAAAATCGAAGATGTATTGGTACATGTAGACAAATTTATTTTTCCTACTGACTTTGTTATTTTAAACTTTGAACCAGATAAAGAGTTACCAATCATCCTAGGAAGGTCTTTCTTACCAACTAGCAGGACCCTTATTGATGTACAGAAGGGTGAGCTTACTATGCATGTTCAAGATGATCAGGTAACTTTTAATGGTTTTAAGCCTATGCAATTCCTTGACACAATTGATGATTGTTTTGTAGTATCTAAGTTGTAGGATTTAGTTGTAGAATGGGAACTCAACTTTGTTGAGGACCAATTGGAACAATTTTTGATGTCAGACCCTCCAAGTGATGAAGATGGGGAGGAAAACTTAGCTTTGCTAGAAGCTAACTAGAAGAGATTTAATCTACAATCCCGTTTTGAATATTTGGAATTAGAAAGCAGAGATTAAGTTCAACCAAAATTATCGATCGAAGAGTGACATAACTTAGAACTTAAGGTACTACCCTTGCACTTAAAATATGTTTATTTAGGTAACTATTTGACTTTGCCTGTGATTGTTTCAATAGAGTTAACTAAAGAGTAGGAAGAGAAACTTATCTTAATGCTGAAACAATTCAAGAAGGCTATCAGATGGACCGTAGTTGATATCTGTGGTATTAGTCCATCTGTTTGCATACATAAAATTATCCTGGAATATGGTGAGAAAGGGACGATTGATGGACAATGAAGACTGAACCCCATTATGAAGGACGTGGTAAAGAAAGAGATCATAAAGCGGTTAGATGTGGGTATCATTTATCCCATCTCTGACAGTTCATGGGTAAGTCCGGTCCAGTGCGTGCCAAAGACAGGAGGCATTATTGTCGTTGAGAACGAAAGTAATGAGTTAATATGAACTAGAATAGTTACGAGATGGAGATTTTGCATAGATTACTGAAAGTTAAACAAGGTGACTAGGAAATATCATTTTCCTTTGCAATTCTTACAGCAGATGTTGGATAGACCTGCGGGGCGAGACGATTATTGTTTTCTCAATGGTTAATCAGGGTACAATCAGATCTGAGTAGCATCAGAGGATCAACACAAAACAACATTCACATGCTTGTACGATACATTTGCATTTAGACATATGCAAATTTGTTTATGTAATGCACTTGCTACATTTCAAAGATGTATGATGGCTATTTTCACTGACATAGTATAGAAGTATTCGAAAATTTTCATGGACGATTTTTCAGTGTTTGGAGACACTTATGATGATTGCATAGCCAATTTAGCCAAGGAGCTAAGGCGGTGTGAAGAAACAAACCTTGTACTTGTAAACTCGAAATTATATACGATTTTTCTATATAGTTTTTCCACCTTTTTACTTAATAAATGTGTTAATCTTGAATAATTTTTATTAAAATAAGTGAATTTTACTTAATTATTAATACTGGACTTGAATTTATAAAGTATGTGAAATTATGCTTAATTACATTATTTTTGTACATATTTTATATTATTTCATGCTAATTTATTAATATCTGATTTTTCACTATGTAGACCATTGACGATGTGATTAATATGAATGAAACATGGACATGTACAAATCAATTCATGTGGACGGCAAGACCATGCAAACTAGGTCATGAGGTTGATAATTTGACCTAGTAAAAGATGTACTAAAAAATGAACATGTCTAATTAATTATTGGACTAGGAAATCGTCCAACAAGGAGGAATTAAAGCCCAATTTCGGCAGAAGTAGATGGCTACCCAAAAACAAGCTTTGAGGTATTTAATTGAAGGTCCTTACAATTGGAAAATAATTAGAAATCAGCCTAACAACTTTACTCTTGAAACTGTCCACCCTATGGCAATTATTAGCCTTGGTTTGAATTCAAAATGAGGAGACTAAGTCATCTCCTTTTCCATGAGTTGTGGCCGACAATATGTGAGAGAAAAGGAAGGAATTTAAATTCTATTTTTGGAAAACTCTACCCCTTACCTTCACCTATAAATACCATACAAATCCCACTTCTCAAATCATCCCCTATCCCTCAACACTCATCTCTCTTTCATCATTCTATCTTATTTCCCTTTTCATTTCCCTTGCACAGCTACCATCTCCCTTTCCATCCTTTAGCCAATATAAGCTTTTTCAAAAGCATTCTTTGGCCGACCACCTTGAAACCCTTAGCAAAGAAGCATCAATCAGAACAGAAGAGCGCATCAGTCAGAATAGATCTGAAAGGCTGCTGAACTGAATAGAGTTTCCTCTTTCCTCTTGTTATTTATTTTAATTATATTTGCTTTGAGTTTATGTTTTTGAGATCAACTATGGTATTTTAAATCCTATTTCCTAGGATGAATATGTTAATTCAATAAGATTGACTTTATTCATGTTTAATATGTTTGGGCCTTAATCGATCATGTTTTCAATTAATATCATGATGCATTTCATTCATACGTGATTTGGTGCACTTAGAATAGCTGAGCGATCCTAACCAGACGACAACTAGTAAACACTTAATTGAAAATTGCAGTGCTTAATTTAGATCATTAAACCTGATTAAGTTGAGGTACATAATATCTTTAGTTAGCTCTATTAGCTTACATAGTTTTTAGGTTTATGTGATTAAACTGTTGCAAACGTAAATGTCCCTATGACCTCGCATAAGTACTAAGAAACCCTTAGTCTAATATGATTAATAAAATGCATATTTCACTAAGTAAAAGATTTGAGAGGACTTAATTTGGTTTCCAAGCTCATGAAAGATCGAGTCGACATGGAATTATTTTCGAATATTGTTAAACATGATAAAGTAAATTTAATTGATTAATATAATTATCCTATCCCATTTAATGTTGATTGTTTTTGTTGCTAAAGTCATTCATTCATACATTTAGGTAAAATTCATCTAGATTAAAATTGCATTCGGGATCACTCTTTGCATCTAGTTAATTTCACTTAGTCTAAACATCATCATTCAAATTATTGTGTTTTTATACCAAATTGTGAATTTATAATTTTACAAATAATCAATCAACATGCACATTCCATGTGGAGACAATAACTCATTTTACTTGCTTATTATGTAAACAACTATGTACACTTGCACAAACCACGTTACAGTACTCAATTGGGAAAAGTGTCATTTCATGGTACGAGAAGGTATTGTTTTGGGGCACCGAATAAAAAGACATGAAATCAAGGTAGATAAAGCAAAGGTAGAGGTTATTGAGAAACTCTCACCTCCAAAATTTGTAAAGGGTGTTAGGAGCTTTTTGAGACATGCCGGTTTCCATCGAAGATTCATTAAGGACGTCTCCAAAATTGCTAAACCCTTATGCAAATAATTGGAGAATGGCATGAAATTCAACTTTGATGAAGAATGCTTAAAAGCTTTTAATGTTCTGAAGAATCGATTAGTTTCGGCACCCATTATTGTCACACAGGATTGAGATTTTCCATTTGATTTAACGTGTGACGAAAGTGACTTCGCAATAGGATTTGTGATGGGCCAACGGAGGAACAAAATTTTCATCCCATCTACCACGCAAGTCAGACTTTGATGGGAGCTCAATTGAACTATACGGTAACAAAAAAAATTACTTGCTATTGTATTTGCTCTTGACAAGTTTGGATCTTATCTTATAGGTACCAAAGTGATTGTCTATACGGGTCATTCAGTAATTAAATATTTACTTGCCAGTAAAGATGCCAAGCCGAGATTGATCCGATGGGTACTTCTACTCCAAGAATTTGATCTAGAAATTCATGATCGAAAAGGGGTAGAAAACCAAGTAGTAGATCACTTATCCAGGTTGGAGCCACAAAAAGGAACTTCATCTCTTGTACCCATCCAGGATACATTTCCAGACGGGCACATACTTAAGGTAAATCATGTCCATAACACCCCTTAGTTTGCTGGTTCTGCTAATTATTTAGCTTGTGGTTAGATGCCGATTGATAATACATATCAATAAAAGAAAAAATTTCTTCACGATGTCAAGTACTATTTCTAGGAAAAGCCATATATGTTAAAAAAGTACGCAGATCATGATCAGGAGATGCGTGGTAAAAAATGAGGTGCATAAGATTTTATATCATTGTCACACAGCTCTGAGTGGGGGACACTTCGAAGGTACACATATTGTGGACAAAGTACTACAAGCCAGATTGTAACACCCCTAACCCGTATTCGTCGTCAGAATAGGGTTATGGAGCATTACTTGAGTTCACAATTCAAACGGATAGAAATTTCAAAAATTTGATATCATATCTATGAATATATTAAAACCAATTCAAATGATTCATATTGTCCCTTATACGAGCCCTCGAGGCCCTAAACATGTGATAGAAGCAAGTTGGGACTAAATCGAAAACTTAGAGAATTTTTCAGAAAATAATGAAAATTTTCAACACTGCAGGGGTCACATGACCATGTGGCTAGGCCATGTGAGTGTCTCAGGCCATATGGCCATTCGAAGTAGGGACACATGGTCGTGTGGTAGCCCGTGACAGTGCCCATGTAACTCACTGACTTGGGTCACACAGCCAAGCCACATGCCCGTTTGCCAGGCCGTGTACCCTTTGAAGTAACCCCACACGCCCATGTGCCAGGTCGTGTGCTAGTCCGTGTAACAGCCTGACTTGCAACCCTTTGCCCATGTAACTCACTGACTTGGGTCACACAGCCAAGCCACATGCCCGTTTGCCAGGCCGTGTACCCTTTGAAGTAACCCCACACGCCCATGTGCCAGGTCGTGTGCTAGTCCATGTAACAGCCTGACTTGCAACCCTTTGAAAGATACAAGAGACACACGGCCATGTTGCTTGGCCGTGAGTCACACACGGTTGAGACACACGCCCATGTCTCTACTCATGTGGACGAAAATAGGTCATTTTACAAGCCATTTTTCTCACCCAATTTGGCATGTACCTACACACAACATTGCATATACTTACAAGCTATAACAAGGCATCCAAATCAAGCATAAACAAGTTATATACATATGCTGTAATATCATACAACGAATATGTCCTTAGGCACCTCAAATGACAATATACAAACATGTATAATCATGTACTCATTTTGGTCAAAATGATTAACTAATTTCCAACTAGATTTACATCAATTCATGCCATTTAGTTTACTTACCAAAACTTCTCAATTGGTACCAAATATGCCATTTTAAGCTAGCACCAAATCACCATATAAGTCATGTACACTATAGTACCAATTCACCACAAATTCATCATATCCAAAACACATTTAAGTATCATTTTACCTTTCATTATTCAATCACAAAACAAGCCACACATCAACCATGTTAATGCTACTTATATACATACCAAAATATGTCAAAACACAAGCCAAATCAGATGGCCATATTCACAACAAAACATATAGGCCAACATTAGCCAAAATACCTATACATGTCATTATAACCAAAATTAAACAACTAAATGTACCAAAAGAGCCGATGGATAGTGTGATATAACTCCGACAAGCTTCCAACCCGAATGAGCTTTCGATTCACTGTAAAACATGAAAAAACAACACAAAGTAAGCATTTAAGCTTAGTAAGTTCGTATAACATGGAACTTAACTTACCATATGGTCATATAATAGGTAAGTAAACAAGCATATCCCAATACAATTTGGCCAAATGCCTAATCACATATACACCAACCATGTTAGCCATGTAATTACCTATATAAGCCAATAAACATAAATGAACATAGCCATTGATCAAATTTCATATATATGTATCATCCATTTTATTTTTCATGTAGAATCATGTGTTCCTGTAATAGTCCGTATCAAACTCTTACCATTTCATATCAGAATATTGCCCGTTGAACCGTTTAGAATATCATTGGATACCCAGGATAGCTCACACATAGTGTGCTAGCTCATATAACTGTAATCCATCAATTCATGTATATGTATGCTCATACGAGCTATGAATTGGTATGCTCACTCGAGCTGTAGATCGGTATGCTCTCACGAGCTATAAATCAGTATGCTCACACGAGCTGTGGGTCGGAACGTAGCTACACAATGCTGCTCACATGAGTTTTAGAGTATCTGCAACACATGCATGACCTCAGCCATCGTTAGGAAGTTCAGGACCAGTACTCAAATCATGTAAACCCTAATGGCATGTCATTTGTATCCTACAAATTCCAAAGGTTCAAACGAGACTCCGTATTTTTCTAACTTTGCTGGATATGCAACCATGTATATTTAGAACAATTCACAATTCATAAATAATTCAATATAACACATATAAACACAATTTAATCACACAAACTTACCTCGACGAGTATACGTAAATACAAAAATGATTAATCGTAGACTTTCTCTTTGCCTGATCTAAAGTCGTACGAGGTCTGTCTTGATCTATACAGATAAATTTAACTCAGTTTAATATATAATTCATTCAATTTAGCCCAAAAATAAATTGTGGTAAAATTACCATTTTGCCCCTATACTATTAATTCCTTTGCAATTTAGTCCATAGCTCTTAAAAATAGAAATTCATGAAATTCCACCACAACCCACTATAGCTAAATATCAATTAGGTCCCTAGAAAGCCTTATATTTTATTTTTTCACAAATTAACCACGTAAAAATTTCTATTTTTGAATTTAGTCAATAATTGACAATTTCATCAAAAATTCATTTACAAAAGTTGTTTATCTAACAACAACCATCCATTTTCTAAGATCAAACTTAAAACTCATATACATGCATCAATGGTAAAACCATAATAGTTTAAAATTTTCACAATTTAGTACCCGAGCTAGCTAGATTAAGCTACAATGATCCCGAAAACATATAAATCATAAAAAAATAAGACAAAAATGTATACCTAATCAAGAAATCAAAGTGGCCAAACCCTAGCTCAACAATGGCTCCTTTTCTCTTCAAAATTCGGTTCAAGATAGAAAATAAAGTTGAAAGTTTAATTTTGTTTTGTTTATTTTGTCGTTGTTTGCTAAATTACATAATTAACCTTTAAAAACATTATTAATTACACAAAATGCCAAACCATCATATTCCACTATCATATAAATGGTATAATTACCATATAAGGACTCATACCTTAAGGTTCTATGGCTATTTAATACCTTTAGCTACTAGAACTCAACTCTTGTACTTTACGCGATTTAGTCCTTTTTATCAAATTGAGCATGTAAATGGTAAAATTTCTTAACAAAATTTTTATACGGTATTACTATCATGTTGTAGGAAATAAAATAATAATAGAATAAATTTTTCAGCTTCAGATTTGTGGTTCTAAAAGCACTGTTCTGATTTCACTAAAAACGGGCTGTTACACGGATTCTTTTGGCCAACGCTATTCAAAGATGCGTATGCCTACGTAAATAGTTGTAATCAATGCCAAAGGATTGGAAACATCACCAACAGAAATGAGATGCCCCAAACAAACATTATTGAGGTAGAATTATTCAATGTTTGGGGTGTTGACTTTCTTGGTCCATTCCCTCATTCCTTTGGTCACATGTATATATTGGTAGTAGTAGACTACGTATCTAAGTGGGTTGAGGTCGAGGCATATCTGACGAGCAATGGAAAGGTTGTGATGAATTTTTTTTAGAAACATATGTTCACAAGGTTTGGAACTCCTAAGGCTATCATCAGTGATGAGGGGTCCCATTTTATGAATAAATGGTTGAAATGGTTGCGCGATAGACATGGAGTGAAGCACAAGGTTGCCATAGCTTACCATCCCCGGAAGAATGGACAAGCTAAATTGGTGATTAAATAGATAAAAGGTAAACTCGAGAAGGTAGTTTGTCTAAAGTGATTAGATTGGTCCAAAAGACTGGATGACACTTTATGGGCCTACAGGACAGCATACAAGACACCTTTAGGGATGCCTCCTTATTGATTGCTCTTTGAGAAAGCATGTCATTTGCCATTGGAGCTAGAACATAAAGCTTACTGAGCTTTCCAATAGCTCAACTTAGATCTCAATCTTGCTAAAGGGAAATAGATGCTTCAACTTAACAAGTGAGAAGAGTTTCCAATGTACATTATAAGAAAATGCCAAACTATTCAATGAGAGACTAAAAAGATGGCTTGACAAGCACATTCGAGTTTGAAATTTTAAAGTAGGTCAGAAAGTCTTGTTTTTCAATTCTAGATTAAGGTTCTTTTCAAGTAAGTTAAAATCACATTGGTTCGGTCCATGCACTATTCATCAAGTCTTCCCATACTGGGTTGTTGAACTTAATGGTAGGGGAGGTAATTTCAGAGTTAACGCTCAACGCTTGAAACATTATTGGGGAGATAAAATCAAGCGAGATAAAACCTTGTTCATTTTATCAGATACTTAAATTGTTATTTCTCTTTTAAATAAATGGCTTAGGTTATATTTTTTGGATTAGTATGTTAAAATAAATTCTGTCTAGGAGATTGGAACTTAAGCGGGACCGCTTGTGACCCCTCCAATCTTTCCTGGGAATTGATTTTAACATAATTTTCCAATAAAATGTTTTCTAAGTGAAAAAGAATAAATTTTTAGTTCTTCAAAGGGTCAATTTAGATCCAAGTTTTAGTTTGCAGCTCAAATTTGAAATTATCTTTAAATCCAAGGACTTAATTGAATTATTTGCAAAAATTGACTATTCTTTTTGTAAATATTAAAATTAGCTATCTTTTTCTGTAAATATTTTAAAAACAGCTAAAATAAAGATTTTTAATTCCTTTTTAATAAATAAGATGATAATAACTAATATATAATTATATTTTATATAATATATATTAATTGTTATCAACAAACTTTGTATAGGATTAGAATTATTTAATAATTTATTTAAGATTTTTTATTTTTTAATAAATAAGATAATACCAAGTAATATATTTATATACTTTATAAAATATATTAAGTGTTATTATCTTTAAATAAGATTAGGAGTTATAATATTTTTTTATTATTTCCTTTAAGGGTTTGAGTTGAATTCCCCCATACCCACACTATAAATACCAACTTCCCGTTCACCTTCTCTACCATCATCCTCAACATCATCCACCCCCTAAGGCATCTAGGGCCGCAACCCCTATCAATCTTTATGGAAACTATCGACTGCACCACTAGCAGTGGCACCGACCAGCAGCCACCATCGCTCGTGCATGTTTCCTGGCGCACCTGTCTGCGCACACAACCTATACATTTCGCAGCTCACGCCTGCCACTGCTAGCACACTAGCCTTGCATTGTGCCTTGCTCTACTGCTACTCCCTAACCGTCGTACCCTACTTCTTGTCCCTAGTGCACACATATCCTTTGTATTACATACAGTAACAACAAGTCCTTGTTTCCTTTGCACCACACCACCACCGAAACATGCCACAACCATCAAATACACCAATCTATCACCCTCCAACCAACCCTAAAATCGACATTATTAGCTTCATATTATATTTAGATTATTAAGTTCTTAATCTTTAGACAAAGGTGGTAAGAAAAGTTTTCTCCTAAATTTTTATTTAATTTAATTATTTATCATTTCAATTTCTTGAATTGTTAAATTTTTATGTTAATTAATTTTTGGGAAAAGTATTATTTGTTTCCATCTTATGTGTAGGCTAATCATGGCTTGCAAAAGAGCTCATGCCTCTGTCCAAGTTGAAGAATTAAAAAAAACAAATTCCACTATGAAAAAGCCAAAACGAGATATGACAACATTTTTAAAAATCAACAAATGCTCCTAGAAAAAGGCTTTGTATTGAAAGAAAGCAACTATACTAATTTCATGGAGAGCATTCGACAAGTTGCTGAAGCTTTAAATTGGGAAATGTTTTATGAGAAAAGACCAAGTGGAGATAAAGAGTTAGTTCTTGAATTTTATGCGAATTTGACCTCAAGTGAATTAGTAGAATTCTCTATTCGAGGAATCAAGGTGCTAATAAATTCAAGAACTATTAATGAATTTATTGATTTACCTAATTTTGAAGACAGCGAATATTCTTGCTTAATGAAAAATATTTTGGATAAAAAATTGCAAGAAATTCTCAAGGAACTTACAGTTTTGAGATCTAAATGGACAGCCTCAAAGCACGAAACTCACACTCGTCGCAAAGAGCATTTGACACCATTAGCCAAGGTATGGTTTTATTTTGTTCGGTTCAGCCTTATGCCTATTTCACATGGGACTACAATTTCAGTATAACGAATGATCTTGTTTTACTCAATTATGATAGAAAAGACCATTGATGTGGGAAAAATCATTCTAAGAGAAATTCGAAATTGTGTCATTAGATGTTTTGGCCTAGCATACTTTCCCTTTTCGAAATTGTGTCATTAGATGTTTTGTGCTTGAAAGCTAAAATTCTTGCAAATATAAAGAAGACAGGTGTAATGCGTAGGTTTGTGCAAGTGTACAGAGTCGTTATTAAGTAATAAGTAAGTATCGAGTTATCGTCTCCACAGGAATTGTACTTGTGCTAAGTCACTTAATTTGTAAACTTATATTAACAATTTGGTAAATAAAAAACACAATATAGTTGAGAAGTGGTGATTAAAATATAATAAACTAAATGCAATGATCCCTAATGCAAATCATCCTAAGTATGCAAACTATATGAATGAAATAGATTTTAGTAAAGTTAAACACAATTTGCAAAAATTATAACATAAATAAATTAGGAAAATTACTTTAATTAAACTCAATTTATTATCAACATGTTTAATAACATTCGGAAAAACATGCCATGGCAACTCGATCTTTCATGAGTTTGGAAACCACATTAGATCCTTTCGGAATCCTTTACTTAGTAAATACGCATTTTACTGATCCTTATTTACTAAGGGTTTCTTAGCATTCGTGTGAGGTAACAGGGACGTGTTAGGTTTGAAACAATTTAATCACACAAATCTAAAAACTATGCAGATAACAGAGTTTGGTTAGAGATGTTATGCAACCTACAATTCAATCGGGTTAGGATATAAATTAAGCATGCACATTTCAATTATGCATCCATTAGCCGTCGTCTGGTTAAGATCGCTCAGCTAATTCAGGTGCATTTCAATCACGTATGAATGAAATACAGACTTGATTTTAATTGAAAACATGATCAATTGTGGCAAAAACATTATAAGCATGAATCAAATAAATATTATTTAATCAAAATAATCATCCTAGCTTAAATAAATTTAAGCTATCATTGTTGTAAACAAGAACAAAGAACATATAGAAAACATCTTTAAATTAAATTTAAAGAAAAGAAAGATTAAACCCAATTCAAAGTGGCTATCACCTAAGACTCTAACTGACGAGGCTCCTTTTCTTCTTTGCGTTGCTCCTTTGCTAACGGCTCTCTAGGGTGGCCAACCAAAGGTTCTTTAAGAGGCTTAATTGCTAAAATCCTTATGCAAGGATGATGAAGGTGACGTGAACCGGCTCAATGTTGTAGATTCGAGTCACTTTAGTTGCTCGATCATCGACGAGAAGATTCGATCAATATTGTATGAAAAAAATGGAGTTTGTTGAGTTATATGCTGAAGTAGGCAAGGTGGGTTCAAAAAGATGTGCTTGGTATATTAAAGGATAGGTTCGGTTTAATAAAGAAATAAATTTTTAAGTTGATAGATCTATGGAATGGAAGAATGAACTCAAGATTCAAGAATGATTCAATACTATCAAAGTATTGCCCCGAGACTAATATTGCTTAAGGTGAATTAGATGAAAGATAGAAATGGACCTTGACCCATTACCTATATAGAGGTAAGAACCAAAGGTATACAATATGGTCGAACGCCACACCGAGAGGGTTACAAGTTCAAAGAGTCGGGTTGACGCCACTAGCTAGCTAGATAAGTCAGAACTAGACTCAAACGAAAGAAGAGAGGAGGTAACCTCACAAGAACAAAAGTTCTATTAAGTTTTTAATAATCAAAATGTCTAACCTTTTTACAAAGATAAGTAAACTATTTATAGTCTACATATGATAGCCGAATGGACAAGTTTAAAGGCTAATTAATTCGGCTATAAATGAGTTAAATTAATTTAGAAAAATAATCTTCAAGATGCATGTCTAAATTCGGCTGAATGGAGCATAAATGGTCTTTTTCTTGATTAAGCAAACATAGGCTGGAATGTGGATGAATGAATGGGAGTCAATCAGCCTTGTCTAGATTCGGCCAAAGGCATAATGAGCATTGAAATGGTGGTGTTTGGTCGAATAGTGATGTGCCATAATGAGGGTCCATGAATAGCCTATGTGTGTGAACACTCCAACCAAATAGCCACTAGGTGTGAACACCAAGTGTGAACAGAATTGAAGTAGCCTTTGGAGACAATCGACCAAACTTGTGAATTAAATAAGCAACTAAATCTTGGCCGAATAATCGCCTAGAATACCAAAATAATCAGCCATCATTCGTTGTAGGTAACCATGCATGAATCCAGCTTGCAATAAACCTAGTCGTGCATGGACCTAGCTTTTAATGAGCCTCCACATTCGGCTGAACCTACATGAATCACAAACACATTAAATCTCAAAGTATATTCGGCTAAACTATACAAACAACATCAAGACATACTAAATGATAAATTAAAAGAAATTGACTAAAAACATAGCTAGTAATTAAATTCGGCTAGCTCAAAAGATGTGAAACAATAAATAAACTAATTTGAGCTAGGGAATTCAGTCATGAGCTGTAACAAGCTAAATTAATTAAAGCTAATATTTAGTTATTGTGAATATTAAAATAAACAAGCTGAAAATAATTTAAATTGAGCTTAAACAAGCTGATTTAAGCTCAAGTGAGCTGATTGGAGCTTAAATGAGCTTGCGGAGCTGGAATTGAGCTAAAGTCAGCTTGCACTAAGGAACATGGAATCTTCAAAAGATTAGCTCGAGCTTCTCCAACGTTAATAAGCTGATCCTCCTTCCAAAGTTTAAGAAATAATACTGAAATAGCTTCTTGAAGTTCTTGGATCGAGCTCGGGTCATTGGTCCTTTTGGGAGCTCGATGGGTTCAAGGCTAGGACTTGGAGGAGCTTGGGACGTGGTCAGGTCATTCCCCCTTCTTCAAAACAACTTGTCCGCAAGTCAAAATCTACTTCAAAGGGAGACAAATAAGACATGTTAAAGCTGGCAGTAATATTATATTCACCCGGCAAATCAAGTTTATAGAAATTATCATTTAGACGCTCGAGAACTTGAAATGGGCCATCTCCTCTCGGTAATATTTTGGATCTTCTTTGGGCTGGAAAAAGTTCCATATGCATATGAGCCCAAACCCAATCTCTGGGTTTAAAAACTACTCTTTTGCGTCCTTTGTTGGCTTGTTTAGCATAGGATTCGGCTTTGGCTTCGATGTTGGCCTGTACCTTTCGATGTAAACTTTTCACAAAGTCTGCCTTTTTCCTAGCATCAACATGTATCAACTGGTCATTAGGTAGAGAAATTAAATCTAAAGGAGTAAAAGGGTTAAAACCGTAAACGATTTCAAAAGGTGTAGAGTTGCTGTATAGACAGATCGATTGTAAGCAAATTCAACATGCGGTAGGTATTCTTCCTAAGAATTCAAATTCTTTAGGAAAAATGCTCATAGTAAAGTGGATAGGACTCGGTTAACTGCCTCTGTTTGTCCATCCGTTTGAGGATGACAAGTGGTTTAAAATAACAACTTAGTTCCGAGTTTACTACATAAAGACCTTCAAATGTGGCTAAGAAATTTGGTGTCGTGATCGGATATGATGGATCGTGGAAGTCCATGCAATCGTACAATATCCCTAAAGAAAATATTAGAAACATGAACGGCATCATCATTTTTTTACAGGCAATAAAATGGGCCATTTTAGAGAATCGATCTACTACAACAAAAATAAAATCCTTTCCCGTTTTTGTCTTAGGTAATCCAAGGACGAAGTCCATAGATATATCCATCCAAGGGCCTTCGAGAATAGGTAAGTGAGTGTACAAACTGTGTGGCTGAACCTTTAATTTGGCCCTTTTACATGTTAAACACCTTTCACATACTCGTTCAACATCTCGCCTCATTCTAGGCCAATAGAAATGTTCGTTGAGGGTTCCTAAAGTCTAACGAACACCAAAGTGCCCCATGAGTCCTCCACTATGTGCTTCATGGACAAGTAATTCGCGAACGGAACTTTGTGGAACACATAGCCTTCTTTCTTTGAATAAGGAACCATCATACCTTCATGAAACAGGATCGGCGACAATGTTATCTTTACCTTTTTGTGCTTTATAACATAAGGAAAGGACTCGAGGTATTCAACACATTTGGCATGACACTTGTTCAACTCGTGTTGGCCCTTGATGTATTTCAATGCTTCGTGATCAGAATGAATAACAAACTCTTTTGGCCAAAGATAGTGTTGCCATGTTTCAAGAGCTCGTATTAAGGCGTACATTTCTTTTTCATAAACAGGATAGTTAAGTGCTGTGCCATTAAGTTTCTCACTAAAATAAGCAATGGGCCTTCCATCTTGGGTTAGAACAGCACCTATTCCCACACCTAATGCATTACATTCAAGCTCAAAGGTTTTAGTAAAATCGGGAAATGCAAGCGAAGGTGCGTCAGTAAGAAATTTTTAATTTCAATAAAAGACTTCTCTTGCTCTTCGGTCCAACGGAAAGTCAAGTTTTTCTTAATGATACTTGTCAAAGGTGCGGCCATAGAGCTAAAATGGGGTACAAATCTTTTATAAAAGCTCACCAAGCCATGGAAGCTCCTCACTTGGCTAATATTTATGGGTCTCGGCCATTCTTGTATAGCCTTTATCTTCTTTTGATCCACTTCCAAACCCCTTGAACTAACTACAAAACCAAGAAAAATAACTTGATCGGAACAAAAAGTGCATTTCTTAAGATTAGCATATAGAGTTTCCTTACGTAGAACCTCCAAAACAGATTTGAGGTGCTCCAAATGTTCTTCCAATGTCTTGCTATATATAAGAATATCATCAAAATAAACAACGCAAAACTTACTAATGAAATAGCTTAAAACATAGTTCATTAACCTCATGAAAGTGTTAGGAGCATTGGTTAAACAGAACGGCATGACCAACCACTCATACAAACCATGTTTCATTTTGAAGGTTATTTTCCACTTGTCGCCTTCTCGCATTCGGATTTGGTGATAGCCGCTTTTCAAATCAGTTTTTGAAAATAATTTGGCTCTTTATTTCATCTAGCTTGTCGTCTAACCGAGGAGTCGGATGCTGGTATTTGATGGTGATTTTATTCATAGCATGACAATCGACACACATCCGCCATGTACCATCTTTTTTTGGCACCAAGAGAACGGGAACACATCGCAAGGGCTAAGGCTTTCTCAAATGTATCCCTTGTCCATCAGTTCACCAACTTGTCTTTGTAATTCTTTAGTCTCGTCGAGATTCATTTTATAGGCAGGACGATTTGGAATAACAGCTCCGGGTACGAAATCAATTTGGTGTTCGATTTCGTGAAGAGGTGGGAGTCCACTCGGAGTCTCTTCTGGAAATACATCTTGGAAATCCTGCAAGAGTGAAAAACCAAAAAAAGGAAACTTTCCGGATAAGTCATTAGTGTTTAGGAAATTTTCCTTGTACATGAGTACAAGAACATTTTGTCTTGACGAAATTGCTCTCCGAATATCACTGTCCTTTGCAATCAAACTTTTTTTTATTTTTTCTTTTTCTTTTTCGGTTCTAATGTTCTTTTCACTTTCTTTTTCTGATTTTTTTCACTTTTCTTGTTCTTTTCACTTTCTTTTCTTTCTTTTTCATTCTTTTCTTTTTCTTTCATTTGAGTTACAAAAGTTTTCATTCTCACTTGATCCTCAAAAACTTGCTTCGAAGTCAAGGGAGCTAGCGTGAAATTCCTTCCCAAATATTTGAATGTGTATCAATTTGTATATCCGTCATGGATAACTCTTCAGTCATACTGCCATGGTCTTCCTAGTAATAAATGACTTACGTGCATAGGAACAACATCACAATGTATTTTGTCTTCGTACTTGCCGATTGAAAAAGTGACACGAACTTGTTTAGTTACCTTGATTTCACCACATTCGTTAAGCCATTGGAGCTTATACAGACCCGGATGCTTAGTGGTTGTGAGACCAAGTCGTTCTACCATGAGGGAACTTACCACATTTGTACAGCTTCCACCATCGATAATCAAGCTACAGACCTTCCCTTGCACTTGACATCGGGAATGAAAGATGTTTTCCCTTTGCTGCTCATTCTATGAACTTTGAATATTTAGACTTCTCTTCACAACTAGTAACTTCTTAACACAGTTGGCCATCAATTCCATGCCTCTAATCAAAGATTATGTATAGTCCTTTCACAAATACCTCACTTACAAAACTCACGGATCACTCAGAAAGAAAATAATTGTCACTCGCACTCATGTTTTCACTCGTTTAAGGCTTTTTCTTTAATGTAATTCACTCTTGCCTTTTACCACTTGACCTCGTCTCACAATTTCGTAATTTGTCTCGTGTAGACTTAATTTGCTGCTTGAGGGTCGGTTTCAAATGGGTTTCAAGGCATAGATTGTAAAGGTGTAGGGTAGGCTAAAACAAAACAAAATCAATTTAAGATGTGGCGTTTGAGAAGATAGGTGGGAATGAAAAAATTCAACCTTACTTGATCAGAGAAGACAAGAACGAACAACAAAAATTTTTCTCTTTTTTTTAACACTTTACTTCTTTTTTTTAACACTCGTATATTTTTATACTTATCAAATACAATATGCTGAATACAAATGAAAACAAATACAACCTCTTTTTTTTAATAATTTCAATTTTTTCAATTTACGAACCTAATTCAGATTCTTCGATATTTAGCACTTCTCATTTTCAAGCTCAGATACCAAATGACGTGAACCTGCTCGATGTTCCAGAGTCGATTCACTTTAGTTGCCCGATCGTCGACGAGAAGATTCGATCAATATTGTATGAAAAACATGGAGTTTGTTGAGTTACATGCGGAAGTAGGCAAGGTGGGTTCAAAATGATGTGCTTGGTATATTGAAGGATAGGTTCAGTTTAATAAAGAAATAAAATTTTAAGTTGATAGATGTATGGAATGGAAGAATGAACTCAAGCTTCAAAAATGACTCAATACTATCAAAATATTGCCTCGAGACTTATATTGCTTAAGGTGAATTAGATGAAAGATAGAAATGGACCTTGACCCGTTACCTATATAGAGGTAAGAACCAAAGGTATAAAATATGGTTGAACGCCGCACCGAGAGGGTGGTAAGTTCAAAGAGTCGAGTTGATGCCACTAGCTAGCTAGATAAGTCAGAACGAGACTCAAACAAAAGAAGAGATGAGGTAACCTCACAAGAACAAAAGTTCTATTAAGTTTTTAATAAACAAAATGTTTAACCTTTTTACAAATATAAGTAAACTATTTATAGTCTACATATGATAGTCGAATGGACAAGTTTAAAGACTAATTAATTTGGCTATAAATGAGTTAAATTAATTTAGAAAAATAGTCTTCAAGATGCATGTCTAAATTCAGCTGAATGGAGCATCAATGGTCTTTTTCTTGATTAAGCAAACATAGGCTTGAATGTTGATAAATGAATGGGAGTCAACCAACTTGTCTAGATTCGGCCAAAGGCATAATAAGCATTAAAATGGTGGTGTTTGGCCGAATAGTGATGTGCCATAATGAGGGCCCATGAATAGCCTATGTGTGTGAACACTCCAACCGAATAGCCACTAGGTGTGAACACCAAGTGTGGACAAAATTGAAGTAGCCGTGGGAGACAATCGGCGAACCTTGTGAATTAAATAAGCAGCTAACTCTTGGCTGAATAATCACCTAGAATTCCAAAATAATCAGCCATCATTTGTTGTAGGTAACCATGCATGAATCCAGCTTGCAATAAACCTAGTTGTGCATGCACCTAGCTTTAAATGAGCCTCCACATTCGACCGAACCTACATGAATCACAGACACATTAAATCTCAAAGTATATTTGGCTGAACTAGACAAACAACATCAAGACATGGTAAATGATAAATTAAAAACAATTGAATAAGAACATAGCTCTTAATTAAATTCAGCTAGCTCAAAAGATGTGAAACAATGAATAAACTAATTTGAGCTAGGGAATTCAGTCATGAGCTGTAACAAGCTAAATTAATTAAAGCTAATATTTAGTTATTGTGAATAATAAAATAAACAAGATGAAAATAATTTAAATTAAACTTAAACGAGTTAATTTAAGCTCATGTGAGCTTATTGGAGCTGAAATGAGCTTGGGGAGCTGGAATTGAGCTAAAGTCAACTTGCACTAAGGTGCATCGAATCTTCAAAAGATTATCTCGAGCTTCTCCAACATTAATAAGCTGATGCTCCTTCCAAAGTTTAAGAAATAAAGCTGAAATAGATTCTTGAAGGTGCTTAGATCGAGCTCAAGTCATTGGTCCTTTTGGGAGCTCAATGGGTTCAAGGATAGGACTTGGAGGAGCTTCAGATGTGGTCACATCAGAAGGGGAAAGATAGCTAAAAGAGTTGAGAGAATGATGAATGAGTGAGAGATGATGGGATGAGGGATGATTGAAAAAGTGAGAAATGATCTCTTATTTATAGGTGAGGCGAAGGAGTTAGTTTGCTAATAATAGGAGTGTTCATCGTTTGAAACTTCCTCCAAGAGTGGATGGCCATGAATTGAGGAAAGGTGGCTGATTTTTCCATGATTTTTGGTCAATTTGAGTGCCATAACAACTCAGTACTAAGACTTAGTCATCAGCAAATCTTCGGGAAAATCTTCGATTTCTTAACTCTTTAAGGGCTTTGTATAATTAAACCAAAAAATGGTTTATGACATCCATGTGCAGCCGAAAATTGGGTTGAGTTGGTCCTCCATTTGGACGATTTTGCAATTAGAAGAAAACTCTCAGACTTGTCCAAAAATAGTAGATAGTTTAGAGGACCAAATAATATAATTTAACCATTTTAATTAATCAATTTACTTAATTAATTAAAACACAATTTATTAATGAAATATTAAAAATAAATTATTAAATATAAATTTATATTTTATTATTTAATTTGATCATGCATGGCCCACTTTATAGCTTAAAAATATAATTTGCTCAATTTAATATAAAATAAGTCATTTTATGCATGAAAACTATATAATAAAGTATAAAATCACATTTGAATAATTTTTATGTCCTAATTTCATATTTTTTCATATTTCATTAATTTATTAAACAATTACTTGGTTTTAACAACAAATTTAAGTAAAAAGGTAACGAATTATATAGGAAAAATCCTATATATTTTTCAGTTTACAACAGGTTATAGCCAAGACACAATCACAGATTGGGACCTCTACCAAGTATCCGGAGATTCTATTCTACAACAACCAGTTGAATTAAGCGAGGATCCCAAAAGAGAAGAAGAAGATCCCATAGAGATCGAACCAATGCAGTCAGTTGAAATCCTTAAGAAGGTAGAAGCAATGGAAACAATGATCGAACCTGACATGGAAACCTCAAACTTTAGAACTCATTCGCCTCGCCCAGATCCTGGTGATGAGCTACCAAATTTGAAGGACCTAATGCAACATATGCAGTGGCAGTAACAAATTTACTCGAGATATTCAAAAATATAGGATGACTCAATTAAAACTGCTTTTACGAAAATATTCCATGACTTGTTTATTTTTGTGACTAAGTTTCTAGATTTTATATTTGAACCATGAAGTCCAATATCAAAGAGGGAATGAAGCAATTCATGCAAAAACAAGGACGGTGGAGAAAAAGATAAGTCGGAGTCTGAGGGATCTGTAAATAAATAAAAGGGAGAATCTTTACTTTATTTTATTTTCTTTCTTAGGATATTTAAAGTTTTTAGGATTAGGTTCTT
Organism: Gossypium hirsutum; assembly: GCF_007990345.1. Lineage (NCBI taxonomy): Eukaryota > Viridiplantae > Streptophyta > Magnoliopsida > Malvales > Malvaceae > Gossypium > Gossypium hirsutum. Next base: position 36,511,236 of record NC_053439.1, on the reverse strand, counting down.
TTAGGATTTTATTTATCACATAATAAAAAAAGAGGTGAAAATCATCAATAAAATAGAAAAATTACAAAGTAAGAAGTGTGACAACAGATATGTACATGTCTAGGACTGGATTTGCTTTGGAAAAACTTGGTATTTAAGTAGTCAAACTTGACTCACCTCCATTTCCTAAGGTCTTACCTGGTGTACAGTATCTATTCACTTATATATTTTCATTCTCTCTATTGTTTTTAACAATGGGGACATTGTTCATATTAAGTAGGGGGACCAAAAATTGAATTTTTTTTTCATGATACATTATTCTTATAATTATGATTAAGTTGTATTTTGTACAAAAATTTGAATTTTTGTTAATTATGCAAACTTCTAGTATAAATAAAGTTCTATTATCTCAATAATTTCTATGTTAGTTGAACTATGATATAATCTCACTCTTAATAAAGTTTGCAAATCATACCATAAAATTTTTAATCCTTTAGGAGAGTTAGACATCCATGAAAGTTTAAGTCTCTAGAATTGACTTAGTAATTTCTTGAGGCAAAATCCTAGGAAGCATGGAATTTTGAAAATGACTTAGGCAAAATTTTGTTCGGATCGTTTTAGCCTTTCAAGCCAACCTTAATGAATATTTATCCCTTGAAACCCAACTTTGAGACTATATGACCTAATTTTATTTTAACCTTTGCAATATTTAGCAATCAGTTCTCTCATAATTATCTTTAAATTGTTTCAAACACTAGACTTAGTCTATCTAGAAATATTTTCTAAAAATAAGTTTGGGGGAATTGAAAAGAAGTATGAAATGCTCAAAAAGTAAATAAATAAATGATTATAGTACACACAGTAAAATGTTCGTGTAAAAAGAAGAGAATATCTACTCAAAAATAGATGTAAAACAAAAGCATGTGAAAGCAAAATGAGTTGGTGTATTGAAGGTACTTATTCTAAAGGTCTGAAACAAACTGAGTCTAGGTTTTTTAGCTTAAAGTTATCTATCTTTTACCTACCCCTAGCTCAGCCACGTTACAACCTATTTAAAAGACCTTTTGATTCATATTGTTGTGCTACCTACATTAGTGGAAAGAAATTGCTAAGTTCAACACATGAAGACATAAGTTAAACTTAGTGATTGCAGTTTAGTCTTAAAGAAGAGAATAAAAATTAAGTGGTAAGAATTATCATCTCTTTATTAATAAAAAGATTGGTCTATTCTTGCTAGCATGATAACAATTGAGAATAATTCGAACAATATGTATACTTGAGTTGCATAATTGCAAAACTCTTGTTCTTGAGCATAATTACACTAAACTCATAACTATGGAGGGAATGTATTCTAAAGACATTCTTCAATGGTGATTTCCACCACTTCCTCTTTTCAATTTGTGCATTACTTGGGATGAGAAATTAATTAAGTTTGGGGTGTGTAAACACAAAAATTTATAGAATTTTTAGCATCTTTTGAGCTCCAATTTATGCAGTTTCGTAGTAAGTTTTGTCTAAATTCATACTTTAATTATAAAATAATTAAATTACAATTAAATTATTAACATATTGAATTTTAATTATGTTTATAATAATTTATCAAAAATTTGGTTTATTTTCAATAGTTTTGCACAAAAGGTGAAAATTGACTTGGCAGACACCTCGAAAGACTCGAACCGTTGGAGTAATTTTTGCATCGAATGCACCAAGAGTAAGGTTGAATATTTTTCCAGCCAAGGACAGTCCAAATGATGATTATTTTATGTACTTTATATTTAATTTTTATCCAAATTTAATTGGGCTCAAAATTAATATAAAGCCGGAAGGAGAAGGTGACCTAGTATGCTAAGTAAAGAAGATTGATCCACTAAGAAAATTGGTAGCCCGTACCTATAGCTGATCCAATCAGCTTATTTTTTTTAATTTTCATGCTTGCAAAAAAACCCTTAAGGTTTCCCTAAATTCTATTCAAACCTCTCCACCTTTTGTGCCTTTCACTTTTTTCCTCAAACTAAATATAGAAAAGTTTGAAACATTCAAACTTTGTTTAATGTGTGGCCAACCAAGGGGGAGAGAATGACTGAAATTTATTTTCTATTTTTAGCAGCCATTCACACCTAAAAATACCCTTATTCCCTTCTCATTCAACATACCATTCATTTCCCACACATCTCTATCTTTTACTCACTTTTCTGTCTTCCAATCCCTTCTTTTTTTTCCCACTTCCCTTGTCAATTTCCCTCTTGAAAAGAAAATCTTTCTTCCACCTTGGAATACCAGCATTCAACTATTCATAAAGGCCTTGGTTCAACAGAATGAGCTGAGAAGAAGAGAAGCGCACTAGTCTGGTTTCAGAGAAACACTGGATTTACTTTCTAGTTCCCTTCTCTTTAATTTTATTGTTTATGTTGTGATTATGAATATGAATAATTGTTGTGTTGTTGTTCTTGTTTTAATTAAAATGACTTAAATTTAATTCATGTTGGATTAATTGCACTCTATCCACTGAAATTATTAAAATCATGTTTGTGTTGTTATAGGACTTGGTAAGTTATTCAATTAAATAAAACCATGCCTATGTTATACATGCATTTTAAATGTAAGGTAACGAATGAATTAATTGTTAAACTTTTTGAAATTTTAATTAATTGACACAATATGTAATTGGTGCATGTATAAACTTCTAAGGTATCTGAAGGTTAAATTAACGACGGTATTAAATGGTACATTAGCCCTGCATAACTTGCAAGATTATTGTGATTAAATTGTTTCAATTGAGAAATATATTGTTACCTGACTTAATCTTATATGTGCTTATGAAGATTGATTAATTGTTTGAATTGACATTAAGAAATGTTCAAGAGATTGATTAATTTAATAAGTATGTATGTGCAGCAGTTAACAAATTACCAAGATGTCATGAAAATATTCGTAAGAACATGAACATGGGTTTAGTAATTGTAACACCCATAGCCTGTATTTGTCGTCGAAATAGGGTTACAAAATATTACCAAATAAACGTAACATAAAAACATACATTTCCAAACATTAATATAAAGTTAGCATAATCCATTCATTTACATGCACGTAGTCCCTTAACCGAACCTTCAAGGCCTTAAAAACACTTCAGAAAAATTTCGGGACTAAATTGAAAACATTTAGAATATTTAAGAAAAACTTGGAACAATTGAACTGCAGGGGTCACACGGCTGAGACACATGCCCGTGTCTCAGGCAGTGTAACAATCGAAATAGGGACACACGACTGTGTTTCAGCCCATGTCCGTGTCCGTATAACTTTTGAAGTTGGGTCACAAGACCAAGCCACACACCCGTGTGCCAGGCCGTGTGCTAGGCTGTGTAATTGCCTGACATGCAAACCTTAAAACCTACAGGGGACACACGACTGTGCCGTATGGCCATGTGTCACACTTGGTTGAGTCACACACCTGTGTCTCAGGCCGTGTGGACATGAAATTGGCCAAATTCAAGCCATTTTCATCACCATCCCAAACATGTACCTACAAGAATTTTGTGCATAACTTCAAAGCTTCAAAACCTGACCAAAACATGCATGAAATGACCAATTTAAAAGACCAAATACATACAACCAATATGCCATACAAGGCACCTCAAAAGCAAACATACAACATACCTAAACATATGCATATTTGACCCTATTTCATTCATACACATCTAGTTCAATACCTTTCCAAAGCATAGCCTATCTTGACCATTTTGAAACTATTCCCTCACATACCATATTGGTCATTAAAACATGCATCAAAACTTAGCCATATTAACACATATCAACAAGGCAACAAAAATACCAACAGTGCATCAATCCAAAACAACATATACATGCCAAATTTATCAACTAACATTAAACACAAGTCCACCTATACATGCCATAATAACCTTGGCGAAAACATCAAAAACTACCGATGTAATTGCTAGATAGTGTGATAGATCTCTGAAAAACTTCCAAACTGGTCAAGCTTCCAATTATCTATAAAATATAGGAAAGAAAACTACATAAGCATATAATGCTTAGTAAGTTTGTAAAACATGAACATATCTTACCATCTCAAGCATAACGTTAAAATTAAGCATGATATAATCCAACCACAAGTTTGGCACAAGCCTAAGCACCATCAACAACACATGTTAGTGCATTAACACATAATTCACTTGAATTATCATAACGTAAGCTGGGTAGACATAAACATAATACTCTTGAATTCATCCATTTCATGAACATAGATATACTTTCATTGAACATTTCCATTTCAATCCTTTTAATAGATTCATGACATAGTTCCTTTGAACACTTACCATTCCTTTCCTTTTCATTCCCGTTTAACCATTCAGAACAACATCGGATACGCGAGAAAGCTCACACAAAGTGTGCTAAACATATAACTGTAACATTTCCTTTTCCTTTACATCATTGCTCACATGAGCTGTGAAATGAGCATGCTTACACGAGCTATGGGTCAAAAGGTAAGCTACACAATGCTGCTCACACGAGATGTGGAGTATCCACAACAAATGCAGGACCTCAGCCATTGATAGGACATTCAAGACCAACACCCGAAAAATGAAAACCCTAATGACATGTCATTTGTATCCTACAAATTGCTAAGGTTCAAACGGGGTTCGATAATCGTCGTGACATCATTGGATAAACATCATTTAGATACATGGAAAATAATACATGAACATATAGATTAATATAACATTAAAATAGTATTTAATCATACGAACTTACCTCAACAAACAACGCGTAAAAACGTAGTCGATCAATCCAAGGCTTTCGTTTTCCCCGATTTAAATCCATTCAAGGTTTATCTTGATCTAAATAGATAAACTCAATTCATTTAATAGTTTTATTATTCAAGTCTGCCCATATTTCATATTTTGCAAAATTACAATTTTTTCTTTAACATTTTAACTTTTTTATAATTTAGTTCCTAAGCTTGTAAATTGAAATCTAAGTAATTTCATCCTTATTTCATGCTAGACGAATTCACTAGAGACATCTACCAACTCATACAAATCATCATTTCATGAATTTAACTTAAAATTTTATCATTTTTACAAATAAGTCCCCAAATGACATTTTCATCAAAAATCATTTTACAAAACTTGTTCATTTATCAACAAGGACTCATAATCTTTCGTCAAATATAAAAAATCATGCAATAAAATTCATGGTAAAATCCTAAATCTTTAACAGTTTTGCAAATTAATCCTTGGGTTAGCTAGATTAAGTTACAATGATCCTGAAAACATAAAAATCATTAAAAGCGAGACAAAATTACATTTACATGCTAGAAATTTTTATAGCCAAATGAAAAAACGCTAAAATGGCTTTCTATCCTTCAATACTCGGTGAAGAGAACATTTGGAGAAGATGAATGAATTTTTCTAAATTAATTTAATCTTTATTTACCAACTTACCAAAATAACTTTTAAAAACTTTAATAATTTCAATAAAACCATGCCATGTATGTCCACTAACCACATAAATGGTCTAATTACCATCTAATTCCACTCACATTTAAATTTTATAGCTAATTGATACCTTTAACTAATAGAAATCCACTTTTGCACCTTTTACGTTTTAGTCCTTTTCACATAATTAAGCATGCAAATGTTAAAATTTCTTAACGAAATTTTAATACGACCTTACTAACAGCCCATTGACATTAAAATAATAATAAAATAACACTTTACTTATCAGATTTGTGGTCCCAAAACCACTATTCTGATTTTACTAAAAATGGGTTGTTATTGTAATTCTAAGATAATGAATGTAATTGATCTGACACAATTATGTCATATTGATTAAAAATCATTTTTTTGAAATCGTGCATTGGAATTTTTACTTTTTATTTTTTATTAGTTAGTTAATTTTTAGTTTTTAAATCACTTTTTCAGAACAACATATTTTTCCTATCACTAAAGTGTTTGATTTACATTTTATAAATATTTTTCTTTCACAGTCCCTATGGGTATGATAACTCAACATTTACTTGTCACTTTATTACTTGATACGATTGTGTAAACTTGCACATTTCCTTCGTTTCAGATAACTATGTATATGATCCTCAGACTTGAGATTATGATTGTCTCAACATCGTGAGTCCTATATGTTGATATAGTTAAACATATACTGTGACAGGTTGTACTATAAAGACTAATATAGTGGGTTATGGTTGTACCACAATCCATGTAGTAGAATATGGTTGATCAAGATAGGATTTATCCTTCCTACATAATAGGAGCAATATCTTAGGCCTCCTGATGGAGTGAGACTAGAAATGCATGGCCATACTCGAATAAGTTGATATGAGATATCACACTTATTTATTTATTGTAGTCTACTCAGAAAAATCAAGAAATTTGAGATTGAACTATAGAAGTGTTACTATTCCATGACTTGTGTCCAATCTAGATATTAAGGATAAAAATATATAATACATGAAAAGATTATCACAGAAATCGAATCATGACTTCTTATAACTTTGGTAGCAAAGATGCATTACTAGATGACACTTATTACTTATAATGTTAGAAACGTTCTAGTATTTCTATGAACATTACAATAGCATATAGGGTTACACCCTATAGTTGAATCGAACAAAATCCAAATACATTTGGTATTATATTTAGCTGTCACATAGATTAAATTAATTGTTGAATTAATTTAATTTGATAGTTAAATATTAAACACATTATATGTACAAACTTGTCGTAAACAAATAGAGAACATAGATAAAATTAATATATGAATTTGGTTCATACAAAACATTAATTATATATATTTTACTAAAATTATTAATATAAACAGTTAAAATAATTCCGGTCAAAATATAAAAGGACATGAAAAGTAATAGTCTTTTGAAAAGAATATAATCATTTTCCTGACTTTCCATTTATTTCTCTAATAATAAGGGAATAATCCCATTTTATTTGCTAATTTATGATATCAGATGAAATAAAAGGAAACAAATCCTTTAGAGTGTTAGGGTTACCAAGAAAACAAGAAAAAAGTCTAGCAACCGTTCTTGAAAATTCTATCTGAAAAGTTCAATAGAATTTTGCTATTTGTTCTTTCATTAGGTGGATTACATAGAGGCCAAGACATTATTTTGCGGCTTGGAATCAAGATCTCTAAAATGGATCCTATCAACAACGTCATTGATCACCTTTTAGTTTTTGAAAGGTATATTTTCAACCCTTGTTTCAACTCAATTCGTTCCTCGTACATAAATCCTTAGTTGACGATCGCCAGAATCAATTTTTTGCTGCGCCACGAGGCGTACCGATGATCCAACAAGAATAAGCCATGTAGAGGAGAAATGATTAATAATCAGCCTTGGAAGCCCCAAATGAAGGATTAACGAGTCATGGATATATTTGACCCAGATCAGAAATTTGGAAGGGAAATTGCAATCTACTAAGGAGAAAAGAGCCTGAAATTATCCATTAAGGAGAGAGGACCCAAACGTTCATGTTACAGCCCAAATCAGCCATCTAAATCTAATTTTAAATAATTAAAACTTAACCCCAAGACTCCTTCACATAACCATTCAAACCCCTCCTCTTTTTCTAGCATTTTCTCTCATGCTCCAAGCTAAAATTAGCAAGCCATCAACTCGTCTTCCTCCATTCAAGGGTCGACCACATGGGGAGAGAAAATCAAGGCTCCAAAATTCTATTTTTAGCCGTCCTTCACTAGTATCAATAGGGCATCACATTTCTATTCATTCATCACTTAATTCATTCTTCTTTCTCTTTTCATTTCCTCTTCCATTTGGCTCTCTTTTCTCTCCTTTTCCATTCTCTACTTTTCCCCTCTCAAAAGTGTGTTTGCAAGGTTTGAAAGAAACCCCAATTCGACTACATTGAAAGCTTTTTAGTGAGGTTATTTTGACAAGAAACGAAGAGCCAAGGAAGGAACAAGCGAGTTGTGCTAGGTCAAAACCGGCTTAAAGTTTCTTCTTTCTTGTACATTTTTTGTTTTTGCTCAATTTTTAATGAACATGATTGCAACTAAGTGTTTTTTTCAATAAGATATTGATTGCTTAATTCTATTGGTGTTAGAATGATTTGATTTCTATAGTTTAGTTTATTTAATTATGTTAAAAGTGTTTTGTGCTTTCGATAGTAAAATTATGACTATATTTCTTATGCATTATGAATGTAAAGAAATGACTGAATTAATTAATGAATCTAAACAAGGTTTTAATTAATTGACAAAATACTTGTGTGGTGTATGTTTAACTAATTAAGAATTAAATCTGTAATATTAACAAAACTATTATTGCCTTACATAACCTTGTAAAATGTTTTGTTTATGAAATATTAAGTTTATTAGGCAAAGAAATATTCTAGGTAGACTTAGTAATTAAATAAATTTAACATATTTACCCATTAAATGAAGGTTAGTAAAGGATGGACTTGCCATGGAATCTCCGTAACCTCTTTTAACATTGTTTAAATAAATCTAAGCTAGGAAAGAAATTATTCTAACACAAGCATGCTATTGTGATAACTCTTACAACTTGCATATTTTGTGTTTTCTTTGTTTTACATACTTAGGTAATTTGTAGTTAATTAAATTAGTTAGTTAATCCACTTTTATTTGTTTGCATCACATTATAAGCTATATTATTTTTCACAAATAATTACTTATACAGTCCCTGTGGAGAAAATAATCTGTACTTATCACTTTATTACTTGTCAACGATTCCAAGTTTTTGGTGCCATTGTGAGGAACTGTGTTTAAAGACATTATTTGTGAAATTATTATTTTTGAAAGTTGGTTTAAATTTTCTGTTGAATTTTAATTTTGTTATTTTTGTGTTTTATTTAAGGTGTTTATGAGTATTGGCCATATCATTACTTTCTCCAATAGATCCTGAAATCAAAAGAACATTTAGACAAAAGAGAAGACAAGCAGCTCAAAGATAGACTAAAGAAATGAATCTTGAGAATCAGAATCAAGATCAAGGAAATAGAGCTGCAAATGCTCAAAATTTGATCATTGTTGCTGATGATAGGGACCAATCATTAAGACAGTATGTTGTGCCACTTTTCTATGAACATAATTCGGGTAGTGTTAGACCCTAAATTAAGGCAACATAGTTCAAGTTGAAGCTTGTTATGTTTGAGATGCTTCAAACAGTGGGCCAATTTAGTGGGATGCCTACTAAGGATCCCCATATTCACCTTTTATTGTTTATGAAGGTGAGTGACTCCTTCAAGCTAGCCAAAGTTATTGAAGATGCATTAAGGTTGAATTTGTTCCCAAACTCACTGAGGGACAGAGTAAGAGCCTAACTAAATTCAACACCACCGGGTTCAATTTCTAAATGGCAAAAATTGACAAAACTCCCTTCCCAAATGAAATACTTTCCACCTAGAAAGAATCTTAAGTTGCGAAATGAGATCACTACCTTCCAACAAATGGATGACGAATCCTTGTATGAGGCATGGGAGAGATTCAAAGAATTATTATGAAAATACTCTTATTACGGGATTTTGCATTGCATCTAGCTAAAAACATTCTACAATGGTCTCAACGCACAAACGAGGATGGTGGTAGATGCTTTTACGAATGAAACGCTTCTTTCTAAGTCTTATAATGAGGCTTATGAAATTTTTGAATGAATAGATAATAATAACTACTAGTGGCCAACCAACCAGGCAGCCATAGGACGTAGAGTTGTGGTAGTACATGAAGTTGATGCGCTTACATCACTTGCAGCTCAGGTATCATCTATGTCCTCAATGCTTAAGAATTTTACTACTAATAGGTTCAATAACAATATGACAGGAAAACAGCCTAGCCAATTTGAAAACATCTATTGTGTGTACTATAGAGATGGACACATGTTCAACAATTTCCCATTAAACCCAGAGTCCATCTATTATATGGGAAATACAAATCAAAATGGAAGTGGGCCAAGATCGCAGTCGAACTTCTACAACCCTTCTTGGAAAAACCATTTAAATTTCTCATGGAGTAACCAATGAGCGAGTCCTAGAAACACTTACATGCAATCAAGGCCAAGTCAGGCACTAGGATTTAATCAACAAGTTCAAAAACCATCCTAATTTGAATCCTGCACTAGTTTGAAGAACTTGTTGAAAGCGTACATGGAAAATAAATACAGAATTATTCAAATACAATCAACAACATTAAAGAACTTAGAGAATCAAATGGATCGGGTAACCAATGAACTACAAAATAGACACAAGGCATTTTTCCTAGTGACATAGAGAACCCAAGAAATCTGAGTAAGAAGCATTGCAAAGCAGCCACTCTGTGAAGTGGAAGAACACTAAAGCCCAATGTTTTCAAGAACAAAGATGAGCCCATTGACGCTCAATAAAAAGAATAGGTTCAATCAAAGGTTGAAACTCCAACTTCACAGAAACTAGACTGTAGGAACTCTGATGAGGTAAACCCTAAAATAGTCGATCCTATTAAACTAACACCTATGTCAAATGCTGAGAAAATGCCACAGAAGAATTCTCCATCACAAGTTAAGAATATTCCACCACCCTACCTTCAAAGACTTTAGAAACAAAAGCAGGAATTCCAATTCAAGAAGTCTTTAGACATACTCAAGCAACTTCATATCAATATTTCATTGGTGGAAACTCTTGAAAAAATGTTGAACTATGTGAAATTTATGAAGGACATCTTTTCCAGAAAAAGAAGACTTGGAGAATTTGAGACGGTAACATTAAGAAAGGGGTGCAGTGCATTCCTGTAGAACAAGCTGCCCCAAAGATGAAAAATCGAGGATGTTTCACCATACCCTGTAATATTAGGGAATCCTATTATGGTAAAGCATTATGTGATCTAGGAGCAAGCATCAACTTGATGCCTACGTCTATATTTAGAAAACTGGGCTTTGGTGATATTAGACCTATAATGGTTACGCTTCATTTGACAGATCAATGCTTAGCACAACCGGAAGGAAAAATTGAGGGTGTACTGGTATTTGTAGATAATTTCATTTTTCATACTGACTTTTTTTTCCTAGAATTTGAAGAAGATTAGGAAGTGCCAATCACCCTAGGAAGGCCTTTCTTAGCCATCAGAAGGACTATAATTGATGTGCAGAAGGGTGAGCTTACCATGCGTGTTCAGGATGAACAAGTAACATTTAATGTATTTAAATCTATAAGAATTCCTGATGCCATTTACGAGTGTTCTGCAGTATCCAAATTAAAAGCTTTAGCTGCAGAACGGGAACTCATTTCTGTAGAGGACACATTAGAGCGGGTTTTAATGTCAGACCCTCCTAGTGATGAGGAATCGAATGAAAATTTAGCTTTGCTAGAAGCTAATTTAAAGGGATTTATTCCTCAATTCTCAATCACATTTTGAATCTTTGGAATTGGAAAACTGAAAGCATGCCCAACCAAATGTGTCAATCAAAGAGCCACCTCAATTAGACGTCAAGGTTTTATTGTATTTTTTAGGCACTTTTTTGTCCACGTGGAGTACACAAACCCCGATATTATCATTGTAACAACCTATTTTTAGTGAAATCATAACAAAGGTTTCGGAAACACAAATCTAAAGTAAAAATTTATTTTATTATTTTTCATGGTCTACATCACGATAGTATTACTGTATATACCATTTACATGTTTAATTTGATAAAAAAGACTAAATCACATAAAGTTTAAAAGTTAGGTTCTAACAACTAAAGGTGTTAAATAGCTATAGAACATTAATGTGGAGGTCCTTATGTGGTAATTAGACCATTAGTAAAGTTAGTGGATGTACATGGCTTGTATTATTGAAATTATGAATAATTTTAAAGGATATTTTGGTAATTAGAAAATAAAGTTAATATTAAATAAAAACAAATTGAACTTCATCTTCTTTAATTCTTCTCAACCAATTTTAGGGTAATAGAAAATCCATTAAAGGGCATTAGATTTCGATAACTTCTCCTTGTCTATTTGGTATGTATTTTTTACCCATTTTTCATGATTTTTGACCAATTTTAGGATATGAATTATATTCAATTGAGTTGAATTCATTAGTATAGATCCAGTTAGACCTCGTACAATGTTAGTCGCCTTCGTATCTATGTACACTCGTCGAGGTAAGTTCATGTAATTAAATTGTGTAATTATATGTTCTGATTGAATTAGATGTATTTTATTTGCATTATCATTATATATGAATATCGATCGCATATCCGACGACGTACGACGATTATCGAGTCCTATTTGAACCTTACGAATTCGTAGGATACAAATGGCATGTCATTAGGATTTCCAATTTCAAATCTTATGAACTTACTAATACTCAACTCGTATAAGCTTATGGATACTCAGCTCATATGAGCGTACCGTTATTCAGCTCAAAAGAGCTTACCATTATTCAGCTCGGAGGAGCTTGCAGTTTACAACTCGTATGAGCATACATGTACATGAATTGACGGATTACAGTTCAATACACCTCGTGTGTACTACCTACGTATCCAACGATATTCTAAATAGTTCAACGGGCACAGTTCTATTACGAGCCTATTTGAGTTCAATAGGAACTAGTATAGGTATTTGCATGAATTGGATGGAAATGATTTATATATGATATACGGATACATGGTATAGATGTTACATGTATATGGAATATGAATAGTAGTTGAACTCATACATGATTCTCGGTTGTTATATGAATGACATGGCTAACTTGGTTGATGAGTATGTGTTAAGCTTTTGGCCAAATGGAATTAGGATATGCTTTGATTTCCTTACCTTAAATTTGATCAAAATGATAAGTTAAATTCTCTATTATACTAACTTACTAAGCTTAAAAGCTTACTCTATGTTATTTTCTATGTTTTATAGTGATTCCAAAGCTCATTCGGTTTGGAAGCTTGTCGGAGCTATATCACACTATCTATCGGCTCCTTTGGTACTTTTGGTTATTTAATTTCGATTATAATACCATGTATAGGTTAATTTTGCCAATGTTTGCATATAAGTGTTTTGTTGTGATTAGCCACCTTTTTGGCTTGTGTTTGGTATATTTTGATGTGTATATATATGTGGCCTTATCATATTTGATATGGTAGAATGATGGAAAGTAAAATGTGGTTTGAATATGCGTATAAGATATGTGATATACCTTGGTGAGATTTAGTGCTTTGTTATGGAAAACTTATAGGTACATTGATGTTGGTTAGAATGGTATTTTTTGTACCATTTGGAATTATTGGTATTTTGGGTACCAAATTGTTGAGCTTGATAAGTGACCTATATGATAGGTTTTGGTACAATTATGCATATATATATTTGGTCATCTAGGTAAGTTTGGATACTTGATTGACATGTTTTTAAGTTGTTATTTGAGGTGCCTAGTGGCATATTGATTGTATGTGGCGATATTACATGTTTTAAACTTGATTTTTGCTGATTTTGGATGTCTATTTATAACATGGTTATATGCAAATTGTTGTGTTTAGGTTGGTACCAATTTGGATGAGAAATGTGGCTTGGAAAATGGTCTATTTTTGTCCACACGAGCAGAGACACGGGTGTGTGTCTCAGTCGTGTCTGACACACAGCCATGTGTCCCCTTTATCTTTTAAAGAGCACAAGCAAATATGCTCACACGGCCTAGCACACGGGCATGTGGCTTGGCCGTATGGCACATGTCAGTGAGTTACACGGGCACGAACACGGGCAGGGAAATAGTCGTGTGTCCCCATTTCGAATGCCCACACAGCCTAAGACACGGGTGTGTCTCTTGGCTGTGTGAGTCACACGGCCTGGCCATACATCCGTGTGACCCTTTTAGCCTTAAAAATTTTAAATGTTTTTGAAATATTTTTTGAGTTTCCAATTTAGTCTCAATTGGTTTCTAATAAATATTTTGGGCCTCGAAGGCTCGTATAAGAGACAATATGTATGAATTTTATTTTTTTTTACATGAATGCTGTATGATATGAAATGCTCGTATTTTCTGTCTATTTGATTTGAAAATTTTGGTAATGCTCTGTAACCCTGTTTTGGCAACGGATTCGGGTTAGGGGTGTTAAATTTATTGGTATAAGAGCTACGATTTAGTCGATTCTCAGAGTGAACATGTGATAGTGTGATATCTTCTGACCGTTTTATAACATGTTTTTATATAGCAATAACATCCAACGAAGTTGATTCCGATGAAGTAGAGAGTAACACTCAAGCCTCCATTCATGAAGTAGCTTCGAGTGGTACGAGGCCTGTATCTGAGGGCCAGGGAGGAAAGGCTAAGGAAGTCTTCTTCCAGATGATGAATGATTGGTTCACCGAGTTCGTACAGATGAACTCGGCTGCTCGACAACCTTCACCCCTTCTTATTCCCCAATTGATTCCCGTTATTCCTCAAGGTACAGAACCAATCCGAGTTAGTAAGCCTTCTACTGATAAGATGCATAAGTACGGGGCTAAAGAATTCCAAGCTACAGTTGAGGATGATCACGAGAGAGTTGAGCTTTTGTTAGAGAATACCATTAAAGTTCTTGATGAATTATTTTGTTCACCGGCTGAATGTCTTAATTGTTCGGTATCTCTATTAAAAGATTCAGCTTATTAGTGGTAGAATACATTGAATTCTGTAGTGCCGAGAGAGAGGATCACTTGGGAATTATTTCAAATTGAGTTTCGCAAGAAATATATCAGTCAAAAGTTTTTGGATCAGAAATGTAAGGAATTTCTAGAGCTCAAGTAGGGCCGTATGTCAATGTCTGAATATGAACGAGAATTTGTTCCATTAAGTAAATATGCTCGAGAGTGAATTTCGATCGAGACTGCAATATGTAAACGATTTTGAAGATGGATTAAACGAAGATGTAAAGCTATTAGTTGGGATATTTGATTTGAAAGAATTTGTTACACTGGTTGATCGGGCACATAAAGCCGAAAAGCTGAGTAAAAAGAAAAGACACGCTGAATTTGAAGCTAGAGATTTGAGAAAGAGATTGATGGGAAAGTCATATCAGTCAGCATCGAAGAAATCTAAAGAACATCACTATCGTTGTACTGCTTCTGCGGGGTATTCTAATAGAGATAGAGATACCAGACACTCCATTCCTAAACCTCATACTACATCTATAGCGAGTATGGGTAGTGTTAGAAACACCAGACCTGAGTGTAAGCACTGTAACAGGCCACATTATGGTGAGTGTCGAATGAAGAGTGGAGCGTGTTTCAGATGTGGTTCCTTCGACCATTATCTTAGAAATTTCCCTGAGAAGTTTGAGAAAGAAAAAGCTCAAACCATGAGGTTAAGCAATACTGCTATGAGAGGTAGACCACTTCGTAATCCGGGAAATGTGAGTGGTAGCCATTGTGTAACGAAAGACTCTGTTGTGGGATCCGAGGCACGAGCACCAGCTAGGGCTTATGCTTTTCGTGAATGCAAAGATGCTTCTACACCAGATGTTATTACCGGTACTTTCTCTCTTTATGATACTAATGTAACTTCTTTGATTGATCCCAGATTGACCCATTCATATAATTGTACTAATTTAGTGTCTAGTAAGAATTTACATGTTGAGTCCACTGAATTCATGGTTAAAGTATCGAACCCACTTGGCTAGTATGTGCTAGTTGATATGGTTTTCAAGAACTATCTATTGATGACTCGGGGTTATAATTTTTCAACTAATTTGATATTATTACCGTTCGATGAATTCAATGTGATTTTGGGCATGGATTGGCTAACTCTACATGATGCTATGGTAAATTGAACATGAAAGCTTATCATATTGAAATGCCAAAATGGTGAGATGTTTCGTATTGAATCAGATAATTCGAACAGGTTGCCTATTGTGATAGCAACTATATCAGCACAAAAATATGTGAGAAAATGTTGTAATGCTTACCTTACTTATGTATTGGATACTAAAGTGTCTGAGTCGAAACTTGAATTAGTGTTAGTGGTTTACAAGTATCCTGATATGTTTCCAGAGGAGTTACCTGGATTACCGCCGATCAGAGAGGTCGAGTTTGATATTGAACTTATACTGGGAACATCGCTGATATCGATAACACCTTACAGGATAGCTCCTATGGAGTTAAAAGAGTTGAAAGAACTGTTACAAGAATTGACAGATAAGGGTTTTGCTCGACCTAGTTTTTCACCATGGGGTGCCTCGGTTCTGTTTGTTAAGAAAAAGGACAGATCGATGAGATTATGCATTGATTGCCGTCAGCCCAACAAAGTTACAATCAAGAATAAATATCCACTATCTCGTATGGACGATTTGTTTAACCAGTTGAAAGGTGTCACAATGTTCTCTAAGATTGATCTCTATTCTGGCTATTATCAGTTACGAGTGAAAGATTTGGATGTGTCGAAAATTGTATTTAAAACCAGGTACGGACACTATGAATTTCTTGTGATGCCATTTGATTTAACTAATGCACTTGCAGTATTTATATATTTGATGAACAGAATCTTCAGACCGTATTTAGATATATTTGTTGTCGTATTTATTGATGATATTCTGATATATTCCCAAGACAAGTCTGAGCATGCCGAGCACTTGAGAATTGTGTTGCAAACTATGCAAGATAAACAACTGCTTGCTAAATTCAGCAAATGTGAGTTTTGGCTCCGAGAAGTTGGTTTTCTGGGACACATAGATCGACTAAAGGCCTGAGAGTTGATTTGAGTAAAATTTTAACGGTTGTTGACTATAAACCACTGAGAAAAGTATCTGAAGTCAGAAGTTTTCTGGGATTAGCTGGTTAGTACTAGATATTTGTAAAAGGCTTCTTCATGATAGCTACATCGATGACACGACTATTACAGAAACATGTTAAGTTTGAATGGTCTGATAAATGTCAGCAGAGTTTTAACCAGTTGGAAGCACTACTGACCGAAGCACCAATTTTGGTTCAGCCTGAGTCGGGTAAAGAATTTGTGATTTCCAATGATGCGTCATTAAATGGTTTAGGCTCTATTTTAATGTAGGAATGCAAAATAATAGTTATGCCTCCAGACATTAAAAGCCACATGTGAAAAACTCTACGGCACATGACCTAGAATTGGCAGCTATTGTGTTTTCGTTGAAAATTTGGCGAAACCATTTTTCCAGTGAAAAATGTCACATATTTACCGATCACAAGAGTTTAAAGTATCTGATGTCGCAAAAAGATCTGAGTCTGAGACAGCATAGATGGCTCGACCTGTTGAAACATTATGAGTTAGTTATTGATTATCATCCAGGAAAAGCAAACGTAGTTGCAGATGCTTTGAGTAGAAAGTCTTTGTTTTCTTTGCGAGCAATGAATACACGATTGACATCGTCTGATGATGGCTCGATTTTAGCTGAGTTAAAAGCTAAACCGATGTTTCTACAGTAGATCTGGGAAGCTCAAAAATGTGATAGTGAGTTGTTAGCTAAACGAGTACAATGTGAGTCGACTTCTAATTTAGAATTCTAGATAAGACCCGATGATTGTTTGATATTTAGAGGTAGAGTTTGTGTACCAAAGAATCTAGAGCTTATACAGAAAATTTTGTATGCATAGTGGTTACTTGTCTGTTCATCCGGAAGCAATAAAATGTACAGTGATTTGAGACAGATGTATTGGAGGCCGGGAATGAAACGTGATATTTCTAGCTTTGTATCCAGATGTTTAATATGTCAGCAAGTTAAATTTGAACATCAGGTACCTTCAGGACTGTTACAGCCAGTGGTGATAACAGAATGGAAATGAGATAGAGTTACTATGGATTTTGTATCGGGGTTACCCTATCTCCGAAAAAGAAAGATGTTATCTGGGTTATTGTTGATCATTTGACGATGTCTGCACATTTTATTGCAGTACTTACAGATTTCTCACTTGACAAATTAGCTGAGTAATATGTTTTTGAGATTGTCAAATTACACGGACTGCCAGTCTCCATTATTTCGGATAGAGATCCAAGGTTCACATCGTGATTTTGGAGAAAGTTATAAGAAGATATGCTTTTACCACTGCTTTTCACCCTCAGACTGAGGGTCAGTCCGGGCGTGTGATTCAAATTCTCGAAGATATGCTTCAATGTTGTGTACTAGAGTTTAAAGGCAACTTGGAGAAATATTTACCGTTGGTCAAATTCATGCATAATAATAGTTTTCAGTTGAGTATAAAGATGGCACCACATGAAGCTTTATATGGTCGTCAATGTCGAACTCTATTATACTAGACTGAGCTTAGTGAGAAAAAGAAACGCGGGGTTGATTTGGTTCACGAGACTGAGGAAAAAGTGAAAGTGATCCGAGATAGTTTGAAAGAAGCTTCAGATCGTCAAAAATCGTATGCAGATCTTAAACGCAAAGATATAGAGTTCCAAGTCGATGATAGAATATTTTTGAAAGTTTCGCCCTGCAAGAAAGTTCTTTTGCTCAATCGTAAAGGAAAATGAGTCCGTGATTTATACGACCGTATACAATTACTGAAAGAATCGGACTTGGTGCGTACCAATTAAATTTACCGTTAGAGCTTAAAAGGATTCACAATGTCTTTCACGTGTCTATGTTACGTCAGTATCGATCTGACCCTTCACATGTTATTTCCCCGACGAATGTTGAGGTTCAGTCTGATTTTGTGACAGCCCTAAATTGACCCTAGTCGGGAAGTGGTTTCGGGACCACAAAACCGAGTTATGAAATAATTAATTGTTATATTCTATGCTTATTATGTGTGTACATGCATATGTGGAAATTTCATTCCCTAATTTTGCCAATTGTATGAGGAATTATTAAATAGGGATCAACATGAGACATGGTGAAATATGATAGGCTAATTTTAAAGGGCTTATTAGTGCATGTCAACACAAAGGTGGACTTGCATGTCAAATTTGCCCAATTCCCTTATAGTGGCCGGCCAAGATGGATTGATGATGGGCAATTTATTTGTTGAATTAGATATTATAATAGGAAATTGGGTTATTGGAGACATAATGAATAATAGGAAGAATGGGAAGAAAACAAAGTCTTAACTTTGTTCTTCTTAGCCGAACCAAAAGGGAGAGAAAGGGGAGCAAACATTCGGCCATTGAAACCTAAGGAAGGTTAGTAAATCAAGTTAGATTTTTTTTAAATTCTAATTTGTTTTAGGTTACTCATCATGCTACTTACTTAGCCCATGCCAAAACTTTGAATTTGGATGGTTGAATTGAACATTCGGTTATGGTAGATAAGGAAGGAATTTGATTTTTATCTTTAAGTTTTGATGAAGAAATTGTTGATGAAAGAAGTTGATCTTGTTAAAAACTATAATTTCTAATACTCATATGTGTAATAGCCGAACCTAGACTTTGCTTAATGTCTTGAGCAAATGCCGATTGGGTGTTTTGAAATGGATAAATTAGGTGTTTGATTTCCTAAAGGTTCGGCATAGTACATGATATTTTTGTTAGTATGCTTTCGAAGAATTTGAGTAGTGTTATGTATAAGTAAGATTATTACGTACGGTCTTGGCGGTATATATGTACAATTGATCTATTTAGCTAATAATATCTAGGGAGTATGACCTTAATTTGAACAAAATAGAATCGGCCTTAAGCTTGACTAAATGGTTCGGTTATGGTTAGCTTAGAAGAAACCTATATGAGATTGTTGTATTAGGTCATAATCTACTTGGGACAGCAGTAGTAAGGTGGTTTTCGAAAATCGCCATAATTTGTAGGAGCTGAATTAGAAGCTGAGTGAATTATGTCATTAAAGCTTCAAGGTCTATTTTCTTACAAAAAAACTATAGAAACAAAGAGTTGCCGATCTAGAGATATTTGAAGTATTGTGGGCTGAGTCAAAATGACTGCTGGATTCCCTGTTCTGTTTTTAGAAAATCATTATAAATTGTACAAAAATGATTATAAGATAAAATTTATATGCTTAGACTCCTTAATGAGTCTAGTTTCAAATGAGATTAAATACAACACATTTGGAATTCTGTAAAGTGAGAAATTGGATTCGTAGTGAAGAGTGGTCAGAATAGTCAAACAGTGAAATAGGGGAAACTTTAAGAAAAATCTGGTATTGATTGGCCAAGCCTAAAATTCTGAAAATTTTATGGATGGAAGATATACGAGTCTATATTCAGGGAAAATTAACGGCAAGTGATTTGGAGTTTAGTAGCTCCAGTTATAAGTAATTTAGTAACTACTGCTCAGGAAAACAGCTCGTAGTGAATATGTGATTTTGTTGTAAACATTAATGAAAGTTGCCGATGAATTATTTATTGATTAATATAAAGCTTGCTATAATCTATGTGTGTGAAAGTCGGATCAATATATATAATATTATTCTGAAAGTAATACTTGAATAGTCGATTAATGACTATTTTAAATTTTGTTGAACTTAAGCTCAAGAGCAAAGGGGAACTAGATCCGATAAAGGGAAGGAAAAAGTAATTGAATAGCCGTTGAAGTCGTTCGACGACATTTGAGGTAAGTCTTCGAGTAATGACCCTACTTGAATTATATTGAAATGAATAGTCATACTATGACGGATAGTCGAATGTGCTTAGAGACTATGTTATAAAGCCAATTGAAATTATGCTCTTTGTGTGCGGCTACTGAGCCGAAATTTGAAAGGTTTAATAAATGTTTTGTGTTTGAGCCTTAGTAACGAAGAAATGATATGGATGTGTTATGATTATTGATATATGTGTGCATGAGCATTGGAATATATCCGGGCTAAGACCCGAAGGCAATTATGCGAGTTAATATATCCGGGCTAAGACCCGAAGGCAATTATGCGAGTTAATATATCCGGGCTAAGACCCGAAGGCAATTATGCGAGTTGATATATCCGGGCTAAGACCCGAAGGCAATTATGCGAGTTAATATGTCCGGGCTATGACCCAAAGGCAATTATGCGAGATGATATATCCGGGCTAAGACCCGAAGGCAATTATGCAGGTTGATATGTCCGGGTTAAGACCCGAAGGCAAATGTGTTTGCGGTTGTATTCGGTTAAATACCGAAGAAACTTGGGTTTGAATGTGAGCGTTTTGTGCTGTAACTAATTCAATAAATATGCTCGACCAACCCGAACGATAAGGTATGTTGCATGTGCATTGGAAAAGTCGATTCGTTTTAAATAGTATTCGTGCGATCGGCTAACGAATTTTCGGCTTTTAGAAAGGTTGATACCTTGTGTATATATGTTGATGAAGTGTGAAGTAAGTAGGATTATGAGAATGTGTGTAAATAAAATGACTTAGTTAGCTATGTGAATGTAATACTGTAGTCAAAGCCGATTTCATTACTTGAGACTTACTAGCTTAAAATGCTTACCCGGTTGCTTTGGCTCTCTGTTTTATAGATTTTGTTCGTTAGCTATCGGATTCGGATCAGCGAAGTCGAAGTCATCTACACTATCAAGCTCTTTTGGTACTCTTTAGTTGAACTCTGGATATGGCATGTATAGGATTACCCCCTGTTGTTTAAGTTCTTTTGTGATGTATGTGTGTAAAGCCATGCGAAAATGGCTTGTAGATGTGGAGTATGGCATTAGACCATTTGTGTTTATGTATGTATATATATATGGTTTCACGATGTGACTATGGATTGAAATGGAAGTGTTGGGCTAATGATCAGCCATTGGAATGGCTAAATATGATCACATGTGGACCTATGTATGGCCAAACCCTAGTTGGTCCATGGTAACCACAAAATAGGTAAAGTTTATCTTGAAAACAGATTTTGACAGCAACAGTGGTGTAGAATTGAAAAATCACATAAATTCGTAGGAGTGGAATTAAATAGTGAATAAATTATGTAATCGAACCTTGATGAATCTACTTTCATATGGAAGTAACGAAACAATTATAGGAACAGTACAGAAAGAGATATTCGGTTCTTGTGGAACAGGGCCAGAACAGTTTCTGGATTCACTGTTCCGCCTTTGGAAATTCACTATAAATTGACCAGAGATAATTAGGGTCATACATATATGTATGGATTCCTCTCTGAGTCTAGTTTCCATAGAACCAAACGGCATTAGTATTGAAGCCCTGTGCAGAGAGATATCCCAGTCGTAATGGAAAAGGTCAGTGTAGTCGACCCTGTAACATGAGAGACTTTGGCTAATAAACTGTACTAATTGGCCCGACCAAAAATTCTAGAAAAAAATATATATAGGTGGGGACATGAGTCTAGTTTCAGGGAAAAATACTAAAACTGATTTTTTCGAGTTGTAGATATGTTCTGCTATACATGCCATTTTATGTGATTAATTGATGTGTGGTGATTTCTGACATTTGCAAATGTGTTTATTTATATAATGGATCCCGATCCACCGAGCCGGTAGCTGATGATCTTGAGAGTGTACGCCTGCTCCCGCACAAGGACAGCGCGGTGACTCTCAACTAATGCGAGTAACCGAATGATGAAGCTAGACAAGCTTCTATAGCGTGATGAATGATTGTTCAACAATACATCGAACTATACGCTGTTCCACAACCTCCATTCCGACAACACACCCCCCCACCTACAATACCTCCCGTAACTGACCAAATAAGGTAAATAAGCCCAATACCGAATCCGAAAACATGGGCTACTGAATTAAAGCTACGGATAGCGCGATGCCGAGCAAGCTGAACTTTGGTTGGACAACACTATCCGGGTACTCGATGAGCTATCTGTACACCCGATGAATGTCTAAAGTTGCTATCTCCTTG